>NC_137903.1:49886866-50493818 GCF_963455335.1 Martes martes
CGCGGGCTCACCACCCGGCCATGCACCCCCTTTCACTCAGCGGCAACAGCGCCTTCGCCGCGTGCAGGCCGGAGGAGGAAGTGGGGTCTGGCTGCTTCGGACAAGAGACTGGCCATTGCTGGGGGTGGGGTGGGGAACGGGTCTGTACCGCGGGCTCGGGCAGCGCAGGCGTGGCGCGGCGAGCAGCACGCAGCCCGCAATCCGGGAACCCGGCGGCCGCCTCGCCCCTTCCCCCACCCGCCACCGCCGCCCGCGCTTCGCAACAAAGCCCGGCTGCGGGAGCGCGGAGCCCCATGCCCCTCAACGGGTGGCAAAGACGTCTCTCACTTACCGGCGTCTGCTTCCTGGCGTCCGAGAACACAGCCCTCTTAGGACCGCCAGTGGCCGCGGCCTTCGTCAGAAACACCCGGCAAACACACCACAGCTCGCGTGGAGGCGGCGGAGAAATGGCTCCGACGGCGGCGCCAGGGGGGCGGGGTCGGTGCGCGTACGCATGCGCACGGAGCGAGTTTCGGGCGGAGGGCGCCCGGAGGGAGGGGCGGGGCCGTAGCTACCTTGCCCCCGCGGCGCATGCGGTCGCCAGGGAGCTCTGCAGCGCTGGGCCTGCTGCGCCCGAGGCGGGATTCTTCCCTTGTCCCTTGCTTTTTAACGTTTTTGAGCGGTGGGGACCTCAAGCATTTGACGCAGCAAAAGATTTCATAGCTTCTATAATGGGGACCTCCCGCTGATGACAGATAAAGGGTAGAAGACGGAGCCGGAAATCTTAGGTGCTATGAAGAGTACTTGGCACAGAATTGGTGTTCAATAGGTCTTGTTATTGTAGTGATTCAGATATTCTAATGCCGACGTCTTCTGAAAGAAAGAAGCTCAGTGAAGGCAGGAAACCTGCCTGGCTAGCTGAGGCCACTCACTGCAATGTGTGGTGCATCTTAAGAGCTCGGTAAAAACCGGCTGGATGAGTGGATAAAACGTGCAAGTTTGTGTTTGCTTAACCTGGATAAGCTTTGTCTCCAGAACCTTTGGAAGAATTTGTATCTTTAGCTATTGTAGTAGTCATTGTTAGGTTTTTGAACTGTAGTGCTTCCTATAAAGGCAACAATACAAAATACTTCAAGTTGGGGTTGTTTTCAGAGATTCAATTGTCTGGGCCCATCATACCTTATCCATCCTGATTTTTCACTTTTTACTGCTTTTTTTCCTCAATTCGAGCTCATAGTGATCAACCCCTTTAAAACTCTGTTGCTCCTGTAGTCAGAATAACAGTTTGGCATTTACTCTTATTTTCTTCATGTGTTTGCCGTCTTAGATTAAGAGTAAAATCATCAGAGAAAGACCTTAATTTTTTTATTTCTTTGTACCTTTCAGGGTGCTTAAAGCAGCAGGTTCCTGATAGTTATTTATAATAAGGGAAATTCAACCTGCCTACATGGCTGACAAATGTTTTGTAGCAGATAATGAACACAGCAAAAGTGTCAACGTATTAAGTATAAATAAAACTTTCGGAAGTGGATCTTTCCAAGGATTATGTAAAATTTTATTATTGAGTTGGTTCATTAATTTGGGCCTTGCTCCTGAGACCTAGAGTCCCAAGGGGATTGTGGGCCATAACTGGCCTTACCTTTGTAGGTTGCTGTTGGCAACTAGCAACTAGAGCTTAATGTTTGTAAATGAAACTTCCAAAACCTGCTCCAGAAGTACAGTGTGGTCAGATTTCAATACAACAACTAGATGTTCCCAGTATATGACTGTCTAGATGACTACTGAGGTTAGCAAAGCAGGATAGAGCAGTGTAACTACTACTTAATCTTCCACATTGACCTTTTTGGCTAGAAATAACTTATGGAATAGTTGACTTAGTTATGGAGTTTGGTATAAAAGTTACAAAGATATGGATTAAATTCAATCTGTGGGGTGTATAAAAAATACTAAAAAAGTTTCTCATGTCATTAGTTATTTCTGCCAACTCAGTGGACTGGGGCAAAATTTCTTCCAGGGAAAATGAGATAGTGATCACCAACACCTATAGCTGAAATGGATGATGAGAAATGAGGGAGAAGGTTTTGGTTCATTGCTCTTCTTCTGTTTCTCAAATAAGTAGAGGGTTGGGGATGGGGGAATGGAATAAGAAAGCATGCAACCAGAACTAGGATTTAAGTAGGGTCATGATGTCTTGGGGAAGAGTGTGCTAGTGAAGCTTGAGCAGACTCATACACCCATGAACACCAGCACCCTTCAACACTCTTATAGTACCATATACAGTGCTGTATCCAGACAGGAATGAAGTTTTGTTTGTTTTGTAAAAGGCTCACAGAGACTTCCTGACCGCTGGGGTAGCTTGACTTCAGAGTCTCAGGAAGTGGCCTACACTGCTGAATAGGCTGCGGTCCTTGCATTCAGGGTCCTCCCAGCATCCTTATACTCTTTTCACTTCCAAACTCAGAATAAATTAGGTTAAAATGGGTAGGTTTACATTAAGAGTTTATAAAAAGGCAAAAGAAGTGGAAGTGCAGAAAAGAAAGGCAAAGTCCAAGAAGGAAAACGAGTTGGGTGCTCTCTGCATTCCAGGGGGGCATCCAGTCCAAGGTCTCCTATGGGCCAAACTCTTCTGCCACTCTCACAAGTACATCCATGGGACCTGGGTATCAAACAGGTCAATGGGAAGATCTATTTTTAAAAAGTCCCTTTAGGGGTGCCTGGGTGGCTCAGTGGGTTAAAGCCTCTGCCTTCAGCTCAGGTCATGATCTCAGGGTCCTGGGATCGAGCCCCACATCCGGCTCTCTGCTCTGCAGGGAGCCTGCTTCCTCCTCTCTCTCTCTGCCTGCCTCTCTGACTACTTGTGATCTCTGTCTGTCAAATAAATAAATAAAATCTTTTAAAAAAAAATAAAAAAAAAAAAATAAAAAGTCCCTTTAAAGGAAACTTCAAAAGTATAAACCACAGACAAAATATTAAAAGTCACTGATTATATTAAAGGATATCTCCTCAAAAGAGGACACAGTGACAGTAATGCATAGTTGACAGAGTTGGGGAAGATATTCATGATGTTTAAGCTTGTCAAGAGATGATTAATTCTTCTGAACTATTTAGGGAACTCCTTCAAATCAACAAGAAAAATGTAGCAATCCTCACAGAAAAATGGGCAAAAGAGAAGAAGCAATTTCAGAAAAGGAAAACCAACAGGTCAGTAAGCGTATTCAAGATGCTCAAAAGTATTAGTAACAGGAGAAATACAAAGAAAACAATAAACAGATATCACCACATGCCCATTAGATCAGCAAACATTAGGAAAGTGAATACTGTCAAATGCTGAATGTTGGTGATGATGTTGCGATGTAAGATTCACCAAGCCAGCTAGTAAAAAAGTAAACTAGTACAGCCATTCTGGAGAGAAATCAGGTACTATTTAGCCAAACAAACTGTGTGTGTTAAAATTAAACTATTCTGCTCCCTGATAAATATATATATCAGGGGGCAGAATATTTATATATCTATATCTATATCTGTATATATACCCTGAATGCCAGGGTATATGAATATATAAGAAAGTTTCATGTAAGTAAGAGAACATATAAAATATATTCATTACAGCATTATTGCTGTTGGCAGGGACTTGGGGGCAATTTGGTGCTTTTCCCTAGACAGATAAAATGCAGTGGATGTTAACCATGGAATCCAACGCAGCTGTCAGAAGAAATGAATTGGATATACACAGAGCTTAAGGGCACAGGGGTAGTGAAAAGAAAAAGGAACAACATAAGTTATACAACAGCATTTATGTAAATTTAAAATGACAGTAGATGTTTTGCCCAAAAAATTTTAAAAGATACACTAAACACATTAGAATGGATGTCTATTGTAGAGGGGAGAATGAGGGTGAGAAATTATTTTAAAAGGGAGACATGAACAATTCTGGGCTCCTTTGGCTGTAAATAATACAGATGTCAAGGATAGATATAGGGTCTAATTCTTGTATTAATTAAATAAATGTTTATTGAGGGTCTTTTTTTTTTTGTCTGTTTCTTTTTTGCTTTTGGTACTAGGCACTATTCTAGAGGAAATAGCCATAAATAAGACAGATGAGATCTTTTTCTCATAGAACTTGCATTTAGAGATGACTTGTATGATGGAGTAGCTTTTATTAGACCAACTCTCCTGCCAGAAGCAACTCCAAAATCTGAAGGAAAAAAAAATCAAACTAAGACAGCTGTTTGAAGCATTAGAAGCAAGGCAGCTCATATCTGAGGGGCTAAAATCCTGGGAAAGAGGGAACAGCAGAGCTTTTGTGTCATTTTTCACTTTGATACATTTACTGATTCCTAAGCTGCTTTGATACATTTACTGATTCCTAAGAGATCAAGAAGCCACATAGAAAACAGGCTACAGGGCTGAAAAGCTAGGTAGAGTGTTCAGGAGGCTTACGGTTCTAGAGAGACAAAACCTGGAGTTCACCAAGGAAGAGAGACCAGGCTTTCATCTGACACCCCCTGCAGAGGTACATTCTAAAAGGAAGAACAAACTCAGGGGAATGAAAACCAATCTTAAATCATCTCACTTCCTCATTGGACCAAAGTGCTTTATCTTTCTCTTTCTGCCAGAAGAGGAAGACAGAATGACCTATTTCTTGTACAATTTTTTACAGGATCTCCCAAATTTAATTAAAAAAAAAAAAAAAAGTCTCCAGGCAAGCCAGGAGACAGGCCAAATGACTGAAAATCAAGAGGAGAAAATACAACAAATATGTGCCCATAAATGATTCAGATATTGAAATTATCAGAAACTTTACAAAAACTGTGATTAATATGTACAAGAAAATATATGAAAACATTGGAGATAATTTACAGAGAGCCGAAATAAATGAGAAGTATCAAATAGAAATTTTAGAAGTGAAAATAGAATCACCGAAATTCAGGACTCAATTAATGGGTTAATAGATTATACAGAGGGCATCCGGGTGGCTCAGTTGGTTAATCGACTGCCTTCGGCTCAGGTCATGATCCCAGAGTCCTGGGATCAAGTCCCACATCGGGATCTCAGCCCCATGGGGAGTCTGCTTCTCCCTCTGACCTTCTCCCCTCTCATGCTCTCTCTCTTTCCAATAAATAAATAAAATCTTAAAAAAACAGATTGTACAGAGCAGAAAAGAGGATTGGTCAATTGGAAATAGTCCAGTAGAAAATATCCAGATTATCTTGCAGAAAAAAACAAATGATAAATACATAAAAGAACCTAAAAGATAAATGGAACATGGTGAAAGGTTTAATGTACCTATGATTAAGGTTTCAGAAATGGAAGAGAGATAGAATGGAGAAAAAGCAATATTTGAAGAAGTATTCCCTAAAACCAATGAAGACATAGAGTCACAGATTTGATGAAAGCTTGCATTTTAGCAGCCAGACAATAAAAAAGGATGCAAGTAAAATATTCACTGATAATAAGTTGCTATGCAGAGAATTCAATATAATGCTGGGATAGAATTTGAGTGGGTGGCTATTTTAAACTGGAGGTTAAAAATATTATCTCTGAGAAGGTAATATTTAAGCTAACATCTGAAAAGCAGACAAGAAGAAACCCGTGTGAGAATCAGAACACTGCAGGCTCTTATATGCCCCTGTAAGAAAGAAAAGAGGTAACAAGTCAAGTCAGGTAGGGCTGGATAAAGTTTGAAACAGAACAGTGTCTGTTCTCAAAATGCCTTAAGCACCATGATCCTCCCAGCCAAGGAGCTCCAAAGATTATCAGTTCAAGACAGGACCTCTCCAAGGGGAATCTCTACCACAGGCCAAGACAACACTTCAGAGTAAAGGCCTAAGCTCTTAGTAGGAGAGGTCTGCAGCACAGATAACTGGATATTTGGGAGGAGAGGATAGTGGGGGATAAATGGCTGTTATTTCTCCGTATGATCCAAATTCCTCCCTTGGAACCAGAACTGGTGGCCACAGTTTTCGCATTTTATTTCATTCCTTCTGATCCACTTTTAGTCAATCCCCTATAAGAAAGGTCTGTGATTTAACTGACAATGGGCCACAAGTGTGAGTCTTTCCTGAACCCTCCCAAGGGGGTGAACTGTTCTGGCAGATCACCACATTTTTAGTTATATACAGACTATATTAAAACAACTCACCCCAAATTTTCATACATAATTAATTCAGTTAATTGCCATCCCTTTAACTGAGGTATTTACGTACGTGAAGATGAATAACGCTTAAATTTACAACCCCTCATTTTTTTTTTTCTTTTTCTTTCTTTTTTTTTTTAACCTGTGTGTAGAGCAATAGAACTACTACCCAAATCCAGATACTGGCCATTTCTATCATCCACAAAGTTCTCTGGTGTCCTTTCTCAGAGGTAACTACCATTCTGACTTTTATCACACAAGTTAGTTTTTGCTTGTTCCTGAACTTCATGGAAGTGGAATGATGTAGTATGTACTGTTTGGCATCTGGCTTATTTCACTCCACATAATATTTTTGAGATTCATGCATGTACTTTTTTTTTTTTAATTGCTGTTAGTACTCTGTTTTATTATGCACAATTTGTTTTTCCATTCCCCTGATGATGGGCATTTGAGTAATTTCTAGTTTGGGCTGGTATGAATAAAATTGCTATGAACTTGAACATTCTTTTTTTAAAAGATTTTATTTATTTATTTGACACAGAGAGAGATCACAAGTAGGCAGAGAGGCAGGCAGAGAGAGAGGGGGAAGCAGGCTCCCCACCAAGCAGAGAGCCTGATGCGGGGCTTGATCCCAGAACCCTGAGATCATGACCTGGGCCAAAGGCAGAGGCTTAACCCACTGAGCCACCCAGGCACCCTGAACTTGAACATTCTTGATTACGTCTTTGGCTCCTCTGTTTTTAGTTTTAGTTTTTGTCTGCCATGGGGAAACCACAGCCCTTGGAACAGCTTGCAGTATTAGAATTTCAACAAAACAATATTCAATAACTATTAAAATGTGGCCCCAGCTCTGAAGCCTTTAATTCAATTATTATCAATAATGGGGGCTTAGGAATAGTTGAGTCTTCTGATTATGATTTGAAAGAACTTAAAAGACCTTGGGCAGCATTTTAAAGAAGAAATTCTTTAAATGATTCTTTTAGATGAAAAGAAAATGTAGATTGTACCATTTCCACAAAACCATCTCAAAGTTTAGTTTTCTATTGCTACATAACAAGTAGTATAAACTTAGTGGCTTAACTCAACACTTGGTCATTACCTCACATTTTTGGGGGTCACGTTCTTGGTAGAACATTAAAAAGACTGTGGTCCTGGGAATTACCTCACATTTCTGTAGGTCACGTTCTTGGTAGAACATTAAAAAGACTGTGGTCCTGGGATACCTGGGTGGCTCAGTCATTTAAGCATCTGCTTTCAGCTCTGGTCATGATCCAGGGGTCCTTGGATCGAGTCCTGCATCGGGGTCCCTTCTCAGCGTGGAGTCTGCTTCTCCCTCTACTCCTCCCCCTGCTTGTGCTCATTTTCTCTCTCTCTTAAAAATAAATAAATAGGGTGCCTGGGTGGCTCAGTGGGTTAAGCCGCTGCCTTCGGCTCAGGTCATGATCTCAGAGTCCTGGGATCGAGTCCCGCATCGGGCTCTCTGCTCAGCAGAGAGCCTGCTTCTCTCTCTCCTTCTCTCTCTGCCTCTTTGTCTACTGTGATCTCTCTCTGTCAAATAAATAAATAAAATATTTAAAAAAAAAAATAAATAAATAAATAAATAAATAAAATCTTATTTAAAAAAAAAAAAGACTGGTCCTATTTGCTCTTAGGAAGAGTAAACACATTTTATGATGCTAAGTTTGATCCCCATCCTACATTGTATTAGCACTGGGCTTTTTGACGACTGGCATACAGAAAGGGATGGTAGGTCACTCCTGAGATTGCTCTAAAAGACTATGATTTCTGTTTTAGGCTCTGGCATTCTTTCTTTCTCTCTTTCCAGAGGAAGCAGGCTGAAGCCTCTGGCCAACGGCCAACAAGGAAGTGAGGCCTGCTCACTACTATGTAAGTGAACCCAGAAGCCGATTCTCCAGCCCCAGTTGAAATGTGAGATGAGTGACGCTCTGGCCGACAGCTTGACTAGAACCTTGTTACACACTTGAGCCAGAACCACTCCGTTAAGCTGCTCCTGGATTCTTGACTCTCAGAAACTCTGTGAATTAATAAATGTTTGCAGTTTTAAGCTGCTAAATTTGGGGGTGATATTGTTACACGGAATAAATAATAAATCCAATTAGCTTCTATATCTCGGTTCTGTCTATTCTTTCATTCCTTGCTACCACATGTAAGTACCCTTAGGGCTTTACCATTGGGTACCAATTGCAACAGGCCACCGAATGGTTTACGTGTTCCACATTTCTGTCTTCCAATCTATCCGTCACACTGCTTCAAGAGTGACATTTTTTAAAAAATTTTTTAAAGATTTTATTTATTTATTTATTTAACAAACAGAGATCACAAATAGGCAGAGAAGCAGGCAGAGAGAGAGGAGGAAGCAGGCTCCCCGCTAAGCAGAGAGCCCGATGCGGGGCTCGATCCCAGGACGATGGGATCATGACCTGAGCTGAAGGCAGAGGCTTTAACCCACTGAGCCACCCAGGCGCTCCAAGAGTGACATTTTTAACACAAAGTCCTGTCATGTATCTCCCTATTCCATACGCACATCTCTTAGTGGTGATGACTCATTGTTATCCCTTTTCTCACCCATGCCTCTTTGACTTGCTTGTTCTTCTCAAAGCACTTAGCAAAAGGCATTTTCTCATTGTGTAAGTCACGGTTTCAAATAGTCACACATGGCTCATTTAAAGAGCTCACAGATATTTTTGATTTTCTACCCTCTGCGGTTGGATGGAAACACAGTAAAAACTTCTCAATGTAGGATAAACTCTGAAAGAGGCACCATCATCTGGGCTCCATTAATAATAAATGCAGGGGCGCCTGGGTGGCTCAGGGGGTTAAAGCCTCTGCCTTCGGCTCAGGTCATGATGTCAGGGTCCTGGGATCAAGCCCAGCTCAGCGGGGAGCCTGCTTCCTCCTCTCTCTCTGCCTGCCTCTCTGCCTACTTGTGATCTCTGTCAAATAAATAAAATCTTAAAAAAAAAAAAACAAAACGCAAATTTCTATTGCAGTCCTTTCCTTGGGTTTAGTATTATTTTCAATTTTATTTTGCCAGCTATTAGTTAAAAGGTTTAGCAGTGATGGAATGTTTCTCTGTTATATAAAGAGCATAAACTGAATGCCTGGGATAGCTACAAAAACTAAATACTTCACTGTGTTTATGCTGTGCCAGATACTATTCTAAGAAGTTCCTATGTATATTTTGGTGTGATCCTCATACTAACCCGGAAACAGATCATAACATCAGGAGACAGATATTCTAGTTCTCATGTTATAGATAACTGAAAGGCTGGAAAGTTAAATAAAATGTTGTAGGTTATATACATAGTAAGCGATGGAGCCAGGACTTGGACCCAAACAGCCTGGATCTGAGCTCATATAACCGTGAGCAACTCTGCCTGTCATACAACCATGGTGTACTGTTTGTCACTTCGTAGTCTATCAGACCCAACTCTCCACTGCATCCGTAGGTCCTCGGGCTTGACTCTTAGGAACAACACTAGCTAAGAGGTATTGTTAAAAGTGGACAGTTTTAAGATTCTTGGTGTGAAATACAGTCTGGTATTTCCCAGTTACGATTCATGTCTGGTTCTGCCACAGACCATGTGGGACCAAAAGGTATCTAACTTCTCTTTGCCATAGTTACCTCATTTTTAAAATGGGAAGATGCTAAGTTGTATCGATTCTAAAATATACTTTTAGAAACATTTCCATATCTCTAGACTGAGATGACCTGTTCTACTTCATCATTAATTTGTTGTTGTTGTTGTTCCTCAGAGGTTTATCAAATGATGTCTTACAATCAAGAGCATCTCAGAAATTTGAGGAAACATCATTAACTATAAAGAATAGAAAAATAAGCATATAAAATTCAGGACCTAACATATACCATATTTAAGGGGCGCCTGGGTGGCTCAGTGGGTTAAAGCCTCTGCCATCGACTCAGGTCATGATCTCAGAGTCCTGGGATCGAGCCCCCACATCGGGCTCTCTGCTCAGCAGGGAGCCGGCTTCCTCCTCTCTCTCTGCCTGCCTCTCTGCCTACTTGTAATCTCTGTCTGTCAAATAAATAAATAAATAATCTTAAAAACAAACAAACTTTTTTTTCCCCCTAAAGAAAAAAGAATAACCAAAAAAACAGACATCTGAAAACTACCTTGTGTTCACAGCACCCGTGCACGGCTGAAGACATTAGGCTCCACCTAGAGCGAAATGGCAAGGGGTATACAGAAAAGGAATCCAGGGTGAGCTGCAGTGATCATTATGTCCCAGAGCACAAAAAGTGATGGGCCACATTTCAGGGATGAAACATACCAACCAAGAACATCCCAGTAAGGATGAATACTTTGCCCTCTGGACTAGTTTTGTTAATAAAATAACAAGTCACAGAATCTTATCTTCTAAGATTTAGTTTTATTATTATTTTTTAAAGATTTTATTTATTTATTTGACAGAGAGAGAGAGCACAAGTAGGCAGAGAGGCAGGCAGAGAGAGATGGAGAAGCAGGCTTTCCACTGAGCAGAGAGCCCAACGCGGGGCTGGATCCCAGGACCCTGGGATCATGACCTGAGCCCAGAGCAGCCGCTTAACCGACTGAGCCACCCAGGCACCCCTAAGATTTAGTTTTAAATGTGTTACTACAGTTGCCCATGGCTTGAAAGTCAGGGAGGCTTTGCCCTGACATTAAGTCCAAACTTGGTGCCGTGGATTCAGAGAGAGATGCTGCTGAGTGGAACTGTGCAGGCCCACTACCTGAGCACACATGAAGGAGCTGGAGACCATGAGGACAGGGCCTGAGAGACGCTAGACACAGCACATACAACATAGTAAGATGACAGTTCAATTTATTAAAAGTGGAGTTAATAATGCTACTAATAACAGCTTGAATTTTAAAGGACTGAGGAGTTGTTTAGTATAGTGAATGTCACAGATGAAGTACATAAGCTGGATTCCAGCAGAAACGATGGTCTAGATTTTGAGGATGATGAATGTAACACAGCTGATACTTTCAAAATTATCCTCTTCCTTGTTACACAGTTATGGTATTCATTGAAATGCCAATTTCTATCACAATTCGTTTTTGTGGCTTGCTGTGCGTATTTATCAGTGAAGATTTGCTCTTTTACAAGCAAACGTGACACTGGAAATCATTCACGTGTTATTTTTTTTTATCTGTTGTACCAGTTTCTACCAAGCCATTTGTTTATTCAAGTGTGTTGGATTTTGCAACTTGCTTTGTTCTGCTTTTACAATTATATTTGCTTTTTCTGCCTTTACTCTATAGGAATTTGTTTAAATTTAGTTTACAGTTTGGCTTGCTTCTTACTTATGTAGCCCCTGAAACACCATATTCACATTGCTTTAATGGTTCCCATATCAAGGCGTGGGTTTTATTCCCCATGTATTTGTATATTGGAGCATTTTGTTGCTTGCTTATACCAGCTTTCGTGGATACTAATACATTTCTATAAGAAAGTGAGATTTTTACCTTTTTCAGTGTTAAATAGTTTCACATACCCAGAATTTGTAATTTCCTACTGAATACTAGTACAGAATGTACTATATTTTCATGAACAAAATAATGTGTTTTCCTTTCCAAACTACTTTTAAAAAAACTTTCTTTTTTTCTCTCCCTCTCTCTCTCTCTTTTTTTTTTTTTTAAAGTAGACTCCACACCCAGTTATGGAGCCCAATGTGGGGCTTGAACTCATGTCTGTGAGATCAAGAATCAGAGCAGGGTGCATGGATGGCTCAGTGGGTTAAGCATCTACTTTTGGGTCAAGTCATGATCCCAGGGATCTGGGATTGAGCCCTGGGATTGAGCCCTCTGCTCAGTGGAGAGCCTGCTTCTCCTGCTCCCTCTCCCTCTGCCTGCCTCTCACCCAACTTCTGCACGCTCTCTCTGTCTCTATCAAATAAATAAACAAAATCTTAAAAAAAAAAAAAAAAGGAGGTAGACACTTAACTGACAGAGCCACGCAGGTTCCCCCACTCCTTTTTAAAAACTTTCAATGAAAGTAAATGGGATATTGTCATCTATTAAGAGAAAATGACTCTTAGATTAGAACACAGCAAAATATAAATTTACTCTATTTAAAAAAGGCATCTAAAGTGAAGAATTCCAACAACTTGAAAAAAAAAATGGAGATGCTTTAAATAAATCTAATGAAAAAAATAATAAAAAAATGTTGAATTAGGGGCACCTGGGTGGCTCAGTGGGTTAAAGCCTCTGCCTTCGGCTCAGGTCATGATCCTGGGGTCCTGGAATCGAGCCCCACATCGGGATCTCTGCTCAGCGGGGAGCCTGCTTCCTCCTCTCTCTCTGCCTGCCTCTCTGCCTACTTGTGATCTCTGTCTGTCAAATAAATAAATAAAATCTTAAAAAAAAAAGTCGAATTAAAAAAAACGCATTGCTATTCTGCCAACAAAGTAAAAAATATGCCTTAAAGGTAAGCCAGAGTGAAAGGGAAAAAATGAATCCAAAGAGGCAAGAGAACCCTGATGTAAGCACCTACCCTGATCAGAGTCTGCTGATCCCTGATGGACTTGAGATTCATTTCACTGAAAGCTGCATGGGGCTTAGGAGAAAGGAGACAAGGCCTGGAGGCTCCCCAAAGTGCAGAGGTTGAGATGTACCCATAAGTCAGAATGTCTTACACCTGCAGTGAAAAGTGAAGAACAATAGCAACAATAAAACAAAATAAAAAAAAAAAATCAAGAAACAAAAATAACAAAAAACAAACCCAGAGGAGGAGCATATTAAGGAAGCTTGTCTGCTACAAACTAGATGCTGGGTAAGGGGAGAAAGATTCACTTCCTGTGATGTTCCCCCAAATCTCAAGTCAATTATTTTAAACTGGTCACTAGTCAGAAGAGATAAATCACCTGGATGAATTAAAATCATATCCTCAGGGTGCCTGGGTGGCTCAGTGGGTTAAGACCTCTGCCTTTGGCTCAGGTCATGATCCTAGGATCCTGGGATCAAGCCCTACGTCGGGCTCTCTCCTCAGCAGGGAGGCTGCTTCCTCCTCTCTCTCTGCCTGCCTCTCTGCCTACTTGTGATCTTTGTCTGTCAAATAAATAAATAGAATCTTAAAAAAAAAATCATATCCTCTTTGGTAGAATGCATTTTCCATCCAGACTTGAAATGATTATTATATATAATGTTCCACTGTACATAAAAACATTTAAAAATCACAAAATGTGAGGATAAAAAGTACCATGAGCATCAGCAGAAAAAACAAATGGCCAGCAAAATCGTACTTGCACGTATTTTAAATGTTAGAATTATCTGATACAGACTGAGTGTACCTAGCCTTCCTTCATGTTTAATTCGCCCCACTGCTAAATAGATAAAAAGCCACTAAATTTAAAAAATTTTTTGCTTAATTTTAACCAGAAAAATCATGCATATTACCTGACCCCAAGAAAACAAAAATTAGATAGAAAAATATATCAATTTTTTCCCACAAAATAAGTTTATATAACAATAACTTGTAACAATATATATATATTTGTACATAAGCTGCAATGTAATAAAGCCTTATTGTAAACTATTCTTCCTTCTGCACCATTTCCTTAACCCATTTTTCAATCTTCTGGGCGACATAGTTAATTAACACTCAAAGTCAAAGTGCAGAATAACATGTTTAGTTTAACGATCCTATGACTTACAAGGCCTTACAGGACCTGGCTCCTTCTGGTTCCTTTAAGCTCTTCTTCCTTCCTATTCTTTCCTTGGTGTCTGAACTCTGGCCCACTGGCTTCTGTTCAGATCTTCACACTCCACGGACTCTGCTGTGGCTTGGAATTGCCAGATCGTTGGCTCCTCCCACCTGGAATGTGCCCTGTGCTTCTCTTTACCTGTCTGGCTCCTTCCCAGGATTCTAACCTCACATGAAGTCTAAGCGACACAGAGACGCTTCCCTCAGTTTTGTGGGAGTTAGTCTCTCTTCTCCTGCACCACCATCCTCTGGCCAGACCCAGTGATCTCTGCACAGACAGGTGCGAGAGCAAAAGGTAGAGAATACTCAGTGGGATGATTCAGGAGGGCTGCTCGAATTGGGACCTCAAAGCTGATGGAGGTTATTCCCTTAGGGAAAGAACAAGGACGATACCAACTGGGTCAATGTTTTGGAGAGCCCTCATAGCAACAGCAACCTGCAGACCGCCTGGGCTGGTGAGTATTACCTGCAGCTCTAGTAAGAGACGGTTTAGATGTGCCTATTCCCTCGAGCCCTGAGGTAGATCACTTTGTTGCACTGCAGTCCAAGGATTCCCAGGAATTCGGTGGATGGCCCTTGTGCCACCTACTCCTACCCGAGGCAGGGGACCTTAAATGGGGCCAAGTGGACTCAGACTATATATAGATCACTCTGAGTCCCTTATACACCTGCCCATCAGTGGGAGTCCACCTCCAGGATCTCAGTGGTAATTTTGTTATTCGTGCTTGCTGATGGGTGAGAGGCCTGTCCCTCGCACCAAAAGTTGATATTTTAAAAGATTTTCTGTGCCTACGGGGCCTCATCCAACATCTGGCTCAAGTCTGGCAACCTGGCATCGGTGAAGGTCATTCTATCTGCTGTGTAGAAAATACATGGGAGGTGCATATGATGTCCAAGCACTGAGGTGGTCCATGTGGTGCAGAACTTGAACACTCCACGTAACTGGTGTACAGATACAGGTAACAAGTCCTGCTGGATACAGGTTCTATATACATTTTGTGGGATCCATTCTATTACGTTTACTGATTGCATGGTTAAGATTTAGGAAATTTCTATAAGGTTTTTCTTTTGGTTGTCTAACCAAAGTGTCCTGAAGTAGTGTCCTATGTAACAAATGATTTCTCAAGAGTCACCAAAGGGGTTGGGAGAGAAACCAGGATTTGGGTTAGTTATTTTGTCCATCAAGTAGCCATTTCTCAGCCCCAGAAATCCAAAGGGTAAGGTGATGTCCCATCTCTACCGAGGGCTTAGCTCTCCCGTTAATACAATTTTGATTCCAAGATTCCTTCTCCGTGTAACTGAAGGAAATGGGAGTTGAGTGAGCATGTGATAAGGTCAGTGGTTAAATGGGTTAGATCCATTCTCTGCTCCTCTTGTTTTGACAGGCATATAAGTCCCACTCCATTCTTCCTTATGTGAAAAGCCCAGGTGAGCCCAGGAGGGTGCCTGGTCTTGGACTGCATTCATTTCAGAATGCCCCTTGGCCTAGCCCAGCCTAACTCAGCTTTCTCTCAGGCTCCAGATTCCTGACAGAGGGATTTTATGTGCCCTTCAGGTGATCATAAAGAGGAAATTTCTCTCAAGTTGTAGCAAACAGCCTTTCTGGAGAAGAGCATGCATTACCCAGTCCCCACCTCCACCAGTACCCTACACACCGTGGCATTTTCTTACATCTGTGAATAAACCCGAGAGATCCTAAGTAAAACCAATCCCTGGAATCACTTGTCTTTCCACCGTCCCCAATGAATTAATCTCAGAATTCCATCTTGAAACAAACAAGTTAAAAATCTTTTAGCATTATGCTGAGTGAAGTATTTCACATCACTATTCTGGTTTTAGTATTAAAAACTAAATTCAAAGGTAACAGTAAATTCATAATGTTCCAAAAATTTACCTTTGATTAAATGCATTATTAGTAACTATACTATGTAACACTCATTTATTTCCAAGGAGCTGGATGTTAGAACACAGCTAAACTCAACCCTGGTCACTGAAGAAAAATCATCTTATTTCTCTTTGTGTTTACAAGATCTTATTAACCATCTTCAAAGTTCTCCAAGCACATTGGCTTCAGAAAAACAGAAAAAAAAAAAAAATCTTGGCTAGTGGATATCCAAGATTTATCTTCACAGAAAAAATTAATTTGGCTTTAATATATTTAAGGATAGGACCTCCTCAGAATGAAAAACCTCCCTTTTCTTCCTTTAGGAAATTAATGGCTGCAAAGAAAAGTTTCAATGAGAGAATATAAACTCACATAAACCACTGCAGTTCAATTTCTTATTCTGATGCCTTACTCCTGAAGGAGACAGAAATATGAGAAACAGCACATGTCATTCCTGAGCAAAAAGAGGAGTGAGGAGCCATAACTATAACAACCCTTAACTAATTAATCAATTGGCAATGGTAACTGAATCCACAGATCATTTCAAATTCTCATTTTGAAAAAGTTCTCCTTTTTAGAGATTAAAGAGTAAACGGATACGAATTTCAAATACTTTCCTTTTGCCAGTGAGCAGACTCAGTAGAGAAGAAACAAAGACGAAATGCTCAGTAATTGATGGACTGGAGAGTCGGGTTTACAATCACCCAGGGTTGACTGGCTTTGTTACTACGAAGCATTCACCAGGGTTTGTTGGAAAGGAGACTAAACAGCCATACTACCGAGAAAGAAAAGAATAAAGAAGGTATGTAGGGAAAGCTTGAGTGAAATTTTTGGGTCCTCCCCAAATCTTCCTTCACTGAAGAAATGTGCTGGAAGTGTGACCAGGAAATAACCGTTAGACCCTGGGCTCCCCACTGAGGGGCCACTGGTCTTTGCTTCCAGGCGTTCAGGGCGCTGTGGGGAAGCCATTCACTTCCTGTGGGGAAAGGGGAAGTGTGTGGTGCCCAGTGGAGAGCTCTTCAGTTTAGACTTTGAGCTTTGAGAAGTTCTCTGTATAGCAAGAAGTGGAGGCTTGGGGCGCCTGGGTGGCTCAGTGGGTTAAGCCTCTGCCTTCGGCTCCGGTCATGGTCCCAGGGTACTGGGATCGAGCCCCGCATCGGGCTCTCTGCTCAGCGGGGAGCCTGCTTCCTCCTCTCTCTCTGCCTGCCTTTCCGCCTACTTGGCATCTCTGTCAATTGAGTAAATAAAATCTTAAAAAAAAAAAAAAAAAAAAAAGAAGTGGAGGCTTGAGTTCATCTTTGGGGAGGGCCTTTTCTTTGTTCTGTGAAAAGCTACTCTAATGGGCCTTTGAGTGGTAAGAACTGAAGCAAGTCTTCACCTAACGCAGTGTGTTGGGGGAAAACTGACATCACAGTTAATCTGAAAGCAGATATTCTAGAATTAGACTGAGTAGCAAGTGAGCTGGTGTGTTAACAGTTGTGTAGAGTTGAGTCACGTTGTAATTTGGCATTAAAGTAAGGGTACCTGCCTAAATGAAGTAGCTCAGAGTTGTCCTAGATTCCAAATGAGCATTTATTTAAAATCAAAGTACATTACAGTGGTTTAAAATTTTTTTTAAAATTTAAAATAGGATTAAGAATCAGAAATCAAGATAATGGGGCTCCTAAAGGCCAATGGAATGAATCATTATAATTTTTTTCTCTTGATTCCATTTCATCTATATAAGCAGAAATTTCTCCACAAAAATTTTGTGAAATATTGAATGACTCAGGGCTCATGACTCCTTTTAGAGTTTTTACCCCTTCAAAAAATAAAGCATTTTTAGGATCTTAGAAGGTACTTAAATACTTGTTGATTGGGGTGAGATTTTATTTGCTAGAAAAGAGTTTAGTTCATTTAAAAAGTCCTTGAGAAATGAATGCACCATTCAACGCACACACTCTGATTTGACAGAGAGGCACTAGCTCCAGGATTCCAAGCTTCCATTCTTTAAGTCAGTGGAAGAAAGGAAATTCAGGCTCTTCAGCTTAGCTTCTGCAGCAGCAATAAACTCCGTGGAGGCTTTCTGCAGCGGAGGCCGGGGTGGGCCCATTGGAATCCCAGAGACCAGAGTCATGATGGCTTTGGTCTGTGACACCCCAAAACCTAGAAAGAAAAAATAAATAAGGAAAAGTGACTGGGACCATCCACTTTGCCATAAACATCCTAAAACAGAGATCACAGTCTAGTGACTTCTACAATAGGATTAGGTGGAAGTAAAAGAGGGGAACATTTCTTATCACTACGGCAGACTGAGCAAAGGAAATCCCTCTTCCTGCCTTGAACATATAGAAAAGCTGGCAAATTGTTAACAACTTGACAAACTGTAAAACAAAACAAAGGAAGACTCAAAGTCAGCCTCAAAAGGAAGAAGGAGGAACCAAAGGTATCAGCAAGAAAGAGGTCAGTGTGGTGAGTTACCGAAGCCAGGCGGTCCATGAAGATGATCTGATTCAGGGATATACGGCTGTGGATCAGATGACACAGGACTTCATTGCTAAGACAGAACTGAGTTCAAGCACATCTAAGAAGTCCCTGAGAAATGCACTCCTTAAGACGTTGCTGTTTCAGAGCTCATGTTATAAAGCTGGGGCAGGAATCCAACATGAAGCCTCAGGTCTGTGCAGAACAGGGGTCTGAAATTAAATGCCCTGGGTAAAACTGGGAGTCAGCCTTCTATGAAAGGCAGTGGAAGAAAACCTGGCCTGCTGGCCTGGGGATAGAGAGGCACGGAATCTTGACTTCTTCCAGGCTGTGGATGGAAAAAGATCATATGAAAGAAATCCCAAGCCTGTGCCATCGATGAATGCTGGATCCGTATTTGCATTAGGCACTCGGTGTAAAAACTGTACTAAGAAATTAACCTACAAACTGGTTAGAACTGGTGAAACTATAGTGTCCAACAGAGGCAAATGTAAAAATGTAAAAATAGGACAACTCTGAGCCTCAAATTGTTAGGACACTTTATAACCTAGAGCACAATGGATTCTCTGGAAAACAACAGTCTCTGAAGACAAAATCAAAGTTAAAAATTACAAAACACATGAGAAAAAGAAGCTGCACAAGAGCTTGCAAATGCACAACTGACAAATCCCACATCCTGGGAACAGATGATGCACAATTCTGAAAGAGACCTCACAGAGATAAAAGGAGGAACAGAAGCCATAGGCTATGAGAAGGTCATATAAATAAAGAACAGGAAAATCTTGGGGTGCCTGGGTGGCTCAGTGGGTTGAGCCTCTGCCTTCGGCTCAGGTCAGGATCGCAGGGTCCTGGGATCAAGCCCCGCATGGGGCTCTCTGCTCAGCAGGGAGCCTGCTTCCCCTTTCTCTCTGCCTGCCTCTCTGCCTACTTGTGATCTTTCTCTTCCTGTCAAATAAATAAATAAAATCTGAAAACAAAAACAAAAACAGGAAAAAAAAAAAAGAAATGCTAGAAATGAAGAAAATATATATTCAGTGAAATGAAATAGTAGAAACAGAGCTAAAGATGCTAGGGATGTTGAAGGTAGATCTACCGAAACGATACAGCAGAAAGAGAAAGGTATTTGTTTTAACTGGCTATACTTTTAGATCCCACATATGAGAAGTAACTTTGTTTTGCTAAGCTAACTAATAGTAACAATTGAGCATCTGGAAGGAAAATACTGGTTTGACCAAAGATATACAGTGTATTTTGATGAATGCAAAATGGCCCTTCCAGGCCTATTATAAATGGCAGAACAGGGAGCTACCCTCATAATAAGACTACAAGTTTATTAAGATAACTCTCTCCTTGCCTAAACTGTGAAAGCTCCAACCTGCCAAAGAAGTCTGAAATGATTTCTTTAAAGATACATTCTTTTAAATCATAAAACTTATCTTCAAGAGTCCACTTTAGCTAGCTAGCTAGCTAGCTTTCTATCTATCCGGGGAGGGGGACAGAGAGAGAGGGAGAGAGAGAGAGAGAGAATCTTAAGCAGACTCCAGGCCCAGCTCGGAGCCCAACACAAGGCTCAGTCTCATGGCACTGAAATCATGACCTAAGCTGAAGTTGAGTTGGGCACTTAACCAACAAAGCCATCTAGGTGCCCCAAGTCCACGTCTTTAAAATGCAAATATTCTGCCTAAAGAGTAAATTTTTTCAGCTAATATTTTAGAGCTGTATTTGGCAAAAATGTTGCAGTCTCACTGCTGGCATACAGAATGATCTTATATAGACACAGGTACACTTTTGGTTCCAGTTTTAATAGTTCAATATTTATTGGGACGCCTGAGTGCCTCAGCTGGTTGAGCCGCTGCCTTCAGCTCAGGTCAGGATCCCAGGGTCTTGGGATCGAGTCCCACATGGGGCTCCTTGATCGGCAGGGAGCCTGCTTCTCTCTCCACCTCTGCCTGCTTGTGCGTGCGCTCTCTCTCTTTTTCTAACAAATAAATAAATAAAATCTTTAAAAAAAAATAGTTCAATATTTATTTAAATGCACCTTAGGAACATACATAACTATCACACCAAACCCACAATTTTGTGAAAAGTACTACTTGGGACAAGGGAATAATAGTAGGTAATTAATGATATTTGTGGCACATAATAATGACAGAAATCATGAACGTGAAAAGCAGATGGGAAACACTGTCTTTGAAGGATTAAGAGAGTGAGCAGAGAGCCCTTCAAGAATGTGGGCCATACCACATAAGAGGGGCCTGGGGCTCGGGCGGAGTTGCCAGGATTAGGCACAAAGGCTCTGAAAGGGAGGTGGGTGGTCTGCCAAGAATAAACTTAAAACTTTTCCTGGACTTGACCCAGGTTCTCAGGAAGGACCAATCTCCTCAGAAGTGGAATGAATGGTGGCATTTGTCATGTGTGATGGGATAATATTTAGGAGACTCTGAAAAGGCTTCTCTATGCAAATTCAATGTATTTCCCTCAAATTTTACTTTGTCATATTACCCAAACCTCCATCCATTTGAGCTTACAAATGTTAATAAACTCTTTTTACATTGCAAATACTCTTGGGAGAGCTGTCAGTCACTCACAATTTAGTAAGATCTATATTCAGACTGCCTTCCTCCAAGCACTCAGGCTGAAATCAGCCAAGATGTGGTAGAATTTCAATGAGCAGAGGCACGAACAGGGAGCGAGTGCTGAGAAGAATCAAAAGATGGTGTGCAGAGTGGGGAGGCAAGCAAAGCGCTAAGATGGAGGAATGAGGTTTGTAGAAGGGTGCCAACCAGATTTATTTCATGACTTTATAGGTTGGCCCTGAGCTAGTATTGGAAATAAAATTCTGCTTGCAACAGCACATTGAAAAGTGCTCTTGTTGAACCCTCACAGAAAGTGATGGTCTTCCATTTCCCTAAAAGTCACAGCAGATAAAGTAGAAAACTTACCAAGTTTGAACACAAAGTTGATAAATCTCTGAATACAAAACTGGAAAGGAAAAAAAAAACTACAGTCAGTATCACTAAGCTATGATAACAATGTAGAAATTTTGGAGGTCAAAGGACAGAAACCCCAAAAGAAAAAGCCCACCACCTTAGTTTTCCGAAGGCCTGTCGGAGTGGAGAAAAACCCCCAAGTGAGGATGGTTGAGATCCATCCAGGATAAGGTAGGCTCTTTTCATACACGTAAGCTTTATAAAAAGGGGGCCATGCAGAGAAGTGCCAAAGACAGAATTGCACAACAGAGTTAAGATGGGGGTGGGCAGCCTTCATCATCCAGCTGACCCTTATCCATCTAAACTTACCAGCTACTGTGCTTGTTTTCAAACTGGGATATGCTAATTTCTAAGGTACTCTCTAAGATATCTAGGAGCACTTAGGAAGGCTAAGATTTATGGGAATAAATAATTTCTGGATCTTTAACTTCTAGAAGTGCTATTTTTCTTAAACTAAATGAGACTAAGAATTTGCATGGAGGTGCAGACTGTTAGATTTCCTTTTCGTGAGTTCTCCTCTTCCCACTTTTGAAAAAAATAAAGATGTATTTCCTATATCATTGCCTTGGCACTGCCTATATCACCTGGGACACCTCTGGGAACCGAATAAAGGAGCAAATCAAAATATTGGTATTGGCATTGACAAAGTGACAAAGAGATTCCTCTAGTTAACAGGTATCATGTCCTCTAAAAAATTATAGGGCTTTCAACTTTTTGCTTTCAACACTGCTTTCAATGTTGCTACTCAGGCTGTCAGCTGAAAATCACTAAAGCATTCTATGGTTTTTAACACAACTAAAAAACTGTTCAAAGAATTGAGTGACATTGCTATAAAAGAATTTCTTCTATTCTTACTACTAATTTATATGAACAGGGTTTCATAACATTTATTTCTCTAAAACCAAAAAACATAAATAGTATTGATGCTGAAATGCAACTCGCCCTAGCATTAAGTAATATTCATCCATGAATGTGTAAGCTAATTCAAAAAAACAGGCTCTCATCCATTTCATTAAGAGATGCATTTTTGATTAACATTTTATGTTGTTTTAACCAATTATATACAGTCTAGTAACAAAAATTCAGTACAGAATGAAATTTTAACGCCCAGTGCCTTAAAAATATATATGTATATGTTCTTTTTTACACAAACTGTAGTATATTACATTCACAACTCTATACTCCGCTGCTTTTGTACACTCAATATATCATGAAATCTTTCCAGATTTGTACATAGAAAATGATCTCATCCTTTTAAGGGCTGCATATAATTCCATTGCATCACTCAAACATAATGTTTTTAACCATTTCCTTATGGCTGGGTATCTGGGTTGTTGCTGTCTTTTGCACTTATAAACAACACAGTACGAAGCATCTCTGTACACGTGTCATTTCACTTATGTAAATACAACAGGTGGCATTCAGGTCCATGAGAATGAATAAATTCTGCCCTGACTTGTTGGTCTGCTTCTTCACTTGACTGCAAGTTCCTTTACAGCAGAAACCAGCCTGACCGAAGTCATGCACTTGGCTCAGCCCTTGGCATTTGAATAACGGAGTCGATGAGACCCACGCACACTAGCCTTCTGTAAGAAAAGCCAAAGAATGGGGTAAGCTACATTCCTTACCAGTACCCTTTTGAGTGGGAAGACTTATTTGAGTGGGACTAATGGGGGGGAAAGAGATGGAAGCTGGACCAGTCAAAAAAAGAGAAGCTGGTAAATGGAAGGGCTCCTCTCACAACCGTTTCACTGTCGATTCTGTCTTCTGGTTTCCCTCTCATACAACTTAGAACAGGCTGGAATTTTCAGAAATAATTTTCACTGGGAATCTACACCATCAGGGCTGAGCACTATTCCAATCCTGCTCATGCCTTTCGTTCTCACTTATCTTTTTGGGATATTCCACTCGGTTATTTTTACCATCTTAAAAATCCCTGTGCCTCTTGACCTCTCATAAGTCCTTCTCTTGTTGTTCCTATGTTCCTATGCTGTTTCTTTCCACCTCATTCCACTGACCTCAAGCACACATACTACCCAGCTCAGAGACTGGTTCTTCCTTTCGTGAAGCTCTTCATTCTCCGGACAGCGGCCTGCCCTCACTGTAACGTTAGCGGCAGCCACCATTTCTCCCCACCTCGGGTCTTCCCTGTAACACATCAGCTCCTGCTGCTTTTCTCTTACTCTTTCGAAGCCAGTGTCTCCTTTTAGATCGCCCACTTGGCTCTTGTTTCTGCTTGGTAGATGCTTCCAGTTCTCAACGCGTGGCAGGTGAAGATGACTGACCTGCTCTGACTTTGGATTGAGTCTCCCCGTTCTGGGTTACCAGCGTCACGGCTTCTTCATATACTCTGGAGACTTGGGTGTGAAGTCCTCAAGGGGATGGCACGTGGTCATTTCCCCAGAACTCTATCGCTATTATTTTATAGTCACAAAAATACTTTGAACATAAAGTAAAAGTAAGATCATTTCTAGGAGGAACACAGAGAAAGAGCATTCCTGTATGGGTCCTGTCCTGATTGGACATGTAGGGAACACAGACAATCGGGATAGGTTTGGCTTTAAACAGGAACAGGTAAGAAGCAGAAGGAAAGTAAAGAAAGAGGCAGTGAGGCAATTTTAACAAGGGCAGGTGTGCTAGGAGTGCTGATGAGAGAGAATCAGAACTATCCAGCGGGAAAGAAAAGTTAACCTGATGGTTCAGGGCTGAAGAGAAGTCCTTTCGTTCGAAAGCCTCCAACATCTGGTTTGTCTTTTTCCCCAGGTAGTTATAGGTACTGGAAAGAAAACAGTTCACACTGCAGGATCAGTAACTCAGCGGAGACATCTAAATCTTCAAGTCCCTTTGATGCCTAAAAGGGAAAAATACACCAGGCCTTCCAGAAGTCTATTTTTTGGCCCTGATCTATTAGAGATCAGGTCTCTTCACTTCTGAGTCATCTAGCAACAGTAAGCTGTGCGAAGAGGAGGCACAGAATACCAAAGAGGATAAAGAAAAAGAAGAAAAGTGGGAAAAGGATAAAGTTAGAAAAAAGGGAAAAAAGCTAGAGATGGAGGTCTATTTGGTAGGGAGTGACTGAAGCCAACACCTGCCCCAGGTCACATGCACAGGCACAAAGCTAGATTCGAACTATGGGTAAAATGTAGTATCTGAGAGGAGGCCTAAAAGCCTGATGCTGAGGAACTGGGTGAATGGGGCAAATCCCAGCAGATTATCTGAGTTCTCTGCCAATTTATATATTACCTATAATATATACGCTTATATAATTTATATATTACCTAGAAACTACTTTCTAATAATATTATTAAAGATGATAATAAAATGAGAGATCATTTATTGTCTATTGTGTTCCAGGTGCCTGACATAAATCATGTCTAATTCTCTCAAAACCCTGGCTTCTGGGCGCCTGGGTAGCTCAGTGGGTTAAGGCCTCTACCTTCGGCTCAGGTCATGATCCCAGAGTCCTGGGATCAAGCCCCGCATCGGGCTCTCTGCTCGGCGGGGAGCCTGCTTCTCCATCTCTCTCTGTCTGCCTCTCTGCCTACTTGTGATCTCTGTCTGTCAAATAAATAAATAAAATCTTTAAACAACAACAACAACCACCACCACCACCCTGGCTTCTGTTTGGTTGTTAAGAAACTATGACTTATAGAAGGCTACACAATTGTGGCAGAGGCTTTCGTCACTTCATGCTGCCATCTGCTACTAGTCAGCAAAAATGCAAGTGAGAATAAGTTATTTGATCTGATAAAATGTGGACTTAAAAAAATAATATCCAACTCTACCAGTAAAGACAAATACCTTAGACTAATGACTGACTTATTTGAGAAATCAGTAGGGTAGAAGTTTACAGAAATTCTTAACAAGGATGTTTCCCTAGTTTCTAAAACTTCTCATATAAGTCAGTCTTAGAAAAATATATTTATCTTGATATATCAAAAATAGAATGCTGTTGGTATTTCATATATGGAGACCCTGGAGTAAACAGCAAGGGATTCCAAGAACATGAAGTTCACATTATCTCCTGGCAATAAAATAAGGAAAAATAAAATATAATAGCTGAGGTAAGTCACTTATAGATGTGAAACACTCCGAAGTCACAATATATCTGAGGAGTTTCAGAATCCTAAAATTCAAATCCCAGGGGTCGTAGGCTTATTTAGTCAGAGAGGAATATAACTATAATTAAGAAGAAATAAAGTCTAACAAAACGTACTTTGCTTACAGATTATGTTGACAGAATTAAAATGCCTAGTATGGAGGCCAAAAAACAAAAGTCAAAAAATGTAAGAATTTCTGGGGGAAAAAAAAGTAAGAATTTCATGATCAGCAGATCCAGGCATTCAGGTTCCCCCCTGCAGTGACAATGGATGTCGCAGGCCATCCTGGCTTGGTGAATAACTTACCTAACTTTCTTATTCTTCATCAAAGCCATGCTCAACAGGACATGGTCTCAATATTATTTTGCTTCTCCTACTCTTTTCCCATAGGGAGGAAATGCACTTTCAGTTGACATGAATATTTCACTCGATCCCTTGCAGGCACGTTTCTAATGAACTAGGTAAACACGTGCAGTGGACATGCTAATCGAATTGCCTGCCTCTGCTGAGAAGGCATCAGGCCACATGATTCCACTTTTCTGGCTGCAGCTGATTGGACTTGGGCAAGCCAAACAGGCAGTGCTATCTAGTGATACCCTGAGATGAGATTCATGACCGGGCAGCCGTGATTGTCCATGTGCATGCTGAAGTGTAGAGAGCGCACCCGGAGAGCAAAAGAGGGAAAGAGAGAGGTGTGCAGAGAGACGCAGGGGTGAGAGTCTCCAGAGGAGCACAGGTGGAGAACCATCTGTCCTGGCTGTTGAGAGCTTTGCGGTCCTAGGTTCTCATCTTCGCTGAGGCCTGGCTGCATTTCCTCCTCTTGAGTTTTACCCAGTTTCCCAGTAGTTAGCCACTTTCAATGGGTTTCTGTTATTAGTAACTAAGTAATTTCTGGCAAATTCTGTGCACACTCTTAGCTCAAGTTCCTCACCTTTAATTGCAACAGACGCTTCTAATAACAGTGACTGAGTTGCTAATAAACTGCTAAGCTCTACTTAATTCCTTTTTACTGAAAGACTGGGGGAAAGAAAGGCAGCTTTTATTAGAAAAGGTGTCCATGCAAGAAGTATAACCACATAGGCAGCAAATGCCTCCCTGGGGGCGCTTTACAGTTACAAATGCTGGCAGAAATGAGTCAGGCTCACCTGCCCACTGCTCCACTTGCTCCCATCACCAGGGCACTCAACAGTTGCTACGAAAAAACAGAGGAGTCACTTGAATGAAAAAGAGTGAGAGAAAAAATCCTGCAACCTGAACAGCTTACAAACTGTTCCGGAGGGTCACTTCCCTGCTGGGACAGGCCAGTGGGTAACTTACCTCATCTACCCCAAAAAGGAGAGCAAACTGTCGCTGGCGATTCTGATCAACACACTGCCCGAAGTCTAAGAGATCGGTGTCACTGAACTTCAGCCCTTGGAAGGTGGGGATCTTCTCCTGAATCCCGTCCAGCAATTCCTCAGCACGAACTGCTCAAAACAGAAAATGCCTCACGAAACTGCACACGTCCAGAAAATGTCAAGTCCCATCACACAGAGCCCCTCACATCTGTGCTGAGTGCCAGAGGCTGTTCTCAGCTGGATGTCACTTGCTCCCACTTAGTAGTTCCTATGACTTGTTAAATTTCAGCCCCCAGGCTTCCATTCCTTGAAGACAACAGATGAATGTTTTCAAATCACAATATCTATCTTTTTTCTTTTAAGGAAGTAGAAAGGAATGGTATCCAAAAAATAATCTCCTAAGAAATTTCATCTAATTGTAACAATCCCCTTTCTGGAGAAGCACAATAGCAATAAAAGAAAAATCAAAAGAAGGGGTGCCTGGGTGGCTCAGTCAGTTAAGTGGCTGCCTTTGGCTCAGGTCATGATCCCATGGTCCTGGGATTGAGTCCCACATCAGGTTTGGGCCGCATGCTCAGCGGGGAGCCTGCTTCTCCCTCTGCCTGCCACTGTGTAAAAACTTTCATTATAAGATAGTGTCAATGATCGATAAGAGTGAATTATTTTTGATAAGACTGACTTATTTTGGAGCCAATTCGAACTATCTGGTCAACAGTTTTATGCTTTTGTGACCCGGGGTGGAGTGCAATGGAGTGGGAGTTTCTTACTGAAACAGGGTAAGATGTGAAAGATGGAGGGAAGGAAACACTGGGAGAAGTATTACTTACTCTTTACCCCTGTCAAGGCTGGGATGTGATAGTAATAAAATGGCAATGCTGGGGCAGCAGCGGCCACCTCCTTTAGGAAATTAATCAAGACATCTGAAAGAATAGCAGGAAAAGCCACCGTGTAAACAAGTATAAAACACTAACTTTCCCTGGTAAAAAATTAACCATCTATTGGAATGCAACCATCCCTCTCAGAAGCTGAAAATTTTCGATCACTCTCACCATCCCTGAGGTTGGTACCGCAATGTCTTTGCAAATCACGTCATTCAAAGGTTTATTTTCCTTTCCATAGAAAGGCCAAAATAAGATGATCACTTTCCTGCCATACTAAAATACTATTAAAAAACTGGTATAAACCTTCCCATATATTAAGAGAAGCTCATGAAATAATACTCTTATCAAAGCCAGAAGCCCATCAGTAGGACTCTTGTGTTCTTATCCCAACAAGGGCTAAATGTGGTCAGTGAACAAGGAATTTGTATTAGGATCAGAATCATCAAGTTGTAACTGAGAAAATTCTACAACAAAAATATAAACATTGGCTCAAAGAGGGAAGTTATAAGAATAGTGGCACATGTCACAATAATTCAACCAGAGGTTGGCACTTTTCCAGTTTTGGGAGAAATCCAAATACAGCAGAAGAGAATTCATTCTAGTTTACTCAGGATTTGCAATTTCCTACATCATCCTCCGTGAGTTTTCACTGCGACATTGCTAAGGAGGATAAATAAAATCCAGCAGACCTGCTTACACTAGGGAGCGGGAGAGAGAATCTTATGTACTTCATCTGAATACTGTGATGATGTACTCTGTCCATGATAAATATTTGAGAAAATTATTATGTATAACTCATTATCTTTCCTTTTTCTTTTTGGGAAATATATTGACATAAAATTTTTATAACCATGTGAAAAAAAGTTCTAAAATATGTTCATTCTGAATTCTCAAAATGGCAGTATCTAAATTACTTATCCTATATTAAGTTATTTTCTCTCTACCAATACTAGATGAATTTCACAATTACTTTGACCCAATTACATTTAGCTATGAATTTATTTAATCATGCATGCAATCATGGATTGTCTGTCTTTAATCCTTTCAAAATTTGTACTTCTTTGTTTGCTAATCAGAAGGATTAAAAAGACTCAGTACACTTGGAAGCCACAAATAATTGCTGTAGAGAAAGCAGAGAAGGAGAAAGCAATTAACTTGGTATTTTGGAAGACAATGGATCTTTCTCTGAAATCTCCCTCAAATTCATTACTCACCCAACCTTGACTAGAACATGTAGTCTCAAGATGCCCATCACTTATATTCCTCTTTTTTTGAGAAAAATGACCCCATGCTTTGCCATGTGGCTCTGACACTACACAACTGACTGGACTAGGAGTGGATGCCTAACTCTTAACACAGGCACCTGGAGGTTGACCTGGGGCTTGATGGATGACCCAATCAGATTACTTGGTAAAAGAGCTGAAGCCCCTCTTAAAGGTGTCTTTTCTTTTATGGATCCAGGGAGACCAAATATTCTGGACAGTTGCTGCACCACCACAACTTCACGCCGTCAGTCCACACAACTTTACTTTCAGGAGTTCAGTATGACCATTTTGAATGAAGGCAAAAAGAAGTGGACCATGTGAGGCACCATGTGTTTAGACTACCTACTTACCTTTGTTCCATGGCTTGAGAAAGAAAGGTGCAATGACAGCGATGCCATCGGCTCCTATTTCTGCTGCATGTCGGGCCTTTAAAAGAAGAAAGAAGACCTTTATGGGTCTGGTCACAATTTTGATGTCTGTGGGTTGAGGGGTGGTTTCCCCACATCAACAGGAAATTCTCCAATACCAGCTGCATGTCCTGCAAGCTTACTCAACTCTGATACTACCTACCTGAAGACAGAATCAGACTGCACAGGTTAAGGGCTCAGTCTTACAAGCTACCCTGCTTCCCTGAACTTTAGATGTTAATCACAACTCCAGGTCATCACCTGTGCTTCCGACCAACTGGCTACAGACTTGGGAGATTCTAACGATCCCCTCCTTGGGCTCACAGAACTCAGAGGAACATTTTACTTATTAGACCAGCAGTTTATTATAGGAGGATATAACTCAGGAGCAGCCAGGTAGAAGAAATGCACAAGACAGGGTATGGAGAGAGGGTCTGTAGTTTGAATGTCTTGTCCAAGTGTGGGTGTGCCACTCTCCCCAAATTTCCACATGTTCACCAATTTGGAAGCTCTCTGAAACCTGCCCTTTTGGGTTTTAATGGCGACCTCACTGCATAGGCATGGTTGATTTCATCACTGGCCACTGGTAACGGATTCAACCTCCAGTCCCTCCTTTCTCCCCAGAGGTGGAGGTCGGGTAGGACTGAAAGTTCCAACCCTCTGATCACATGGTTGGTCTCCTGGCAACCAGCCCCCATCTTTAGTTGCTTTCTAAAAACCGCCTCATTCATACAATAAGGGACACTTTTATTGTTCTCATCAGAGAAAACTGCAAGAGTGTTAGGAACTCTGTGCCAGAAACTGGACAAAGACCATATATATATATATATATATATATATTATCTATCTATATATATATTTATTATAAATCACAATATCACAACTATCTTGGAATAAGTGACCTACTACATTTGCCTATATCTTACATACTGAGAGTAGCAACAAACCTCAAATTTGCCAACTGATGCATCACTAGAGAGAAGAAAATAAGCCAAATTTAACAATGAATGTCATTACCAGGAAAAATCCCAAATTGCAAAGTAGAGAACCTGGGTGGAGGTGACCCGTGCATTTAATCTTATACTTCTTCAGACTTTGTCAGCACAAAAAAAAACTTGCTAGCAGAGACATGAGTGGCTCATTGTGATAATTATAACTATTATTAGAGAAACTTGCAAGTGTAATTTCTCTTCTAGTGTTCAGTCCATTGGATGATGCTGTCTTTCCTGCCCAATGATATAACAGTTATATTTTAAAGTTTATTCTAAATTTATTTAAAATTTTTTATTTATGGATTGGAAATGCAGTTGAAAAAGTTTAAGAAGAAAAAGATTATGCACATAAAGGAAGATACAGTGTACCACTATTTTAGGGTTTTCTTAAATTCCTCCGGAAAAAAAGGACCATTTCCTTCTGCTGGGCCCTTAAAACATTCTTAACTATTTTGAGACTTAAAATCTACTACATTGCAAGACAGTGTGAACAGTGACAACTCTCAAATAGAATGAGTTCCCACAGGCGGGTGTGAGATCTTACTCACTCTCATGTATAGTTAGTTAATTATGGTGATAAGCACATAGCAGGGACTTGCTGAGTCCTTCAGAACATGTCCCCCTACCTAAAAGGGAAAAATGTTTTTCTCTAAGACTTTAATAATATCTATTTCTAATAGATGTGATTAGCTTCCTGCAAAAGTAGGAGAGCCAAAGAGAAGACTGGGATACACTCCAAAGACCAATCACGACACTGGGTATAATTTCATTAACACCAGTTGGATGTTATATATTTGAATCATTTGTTTAGCACTCTGTTAAGGACAAGACTAGAAGGATAACCTTAGCTGAAAATAAGGAAAAAGGAAACAGCTAAGAGACAGTTAATGGCGGTGCCCATTCAAAGAACATCCAATGGAGTTATGGCTAAGCAGATACCAAATTACAGTCTCATTGGCAAGATTAGGGGATTATCCCTATAGCAGGGGGATTACCTTTATACTAAGCTTATCTCAGCTCTATTCTAGTGCTCAGACTGATGGATGACAATCTTTCATGTCATGACAAAATGTTAAAATTTATATCACACATAGGGAAAAAAAAAAGCAATTAAAAAGAGATGAAAACAAATTTCCTACATCACACTACCTTAATTGAAAGGCCTATTGTAAGAACAAATCATGCATCAGAAGGATAAATCAAGTCTCCAAGTTTTGATTCTAGTCTTATTAAGCAACAACCTAGCAATATGCCTTCCCTTGTGGCTTGCCTGACAATAGTGAATTACGATTTTGCAAATATATATTATACATCCCATTTCTAAATTCAGTAATAAGAAAAACAAAGAGAACCCATCAGGAGGATGCTGGGGCTAGATCAAGTCATTGTAATCTTTGGAATCAGAATACATAAATTCTGAAAGCATGGTGAATTGAGTAGTGGTCCAGGTACTGGACCATCTGGTAAATACCTCAACACTTTCAAGCTTTCTTTTTTCACCCAATTCATGAAGTCCTCAAAACCACCAGGTCATGTACTTTTTTGCCAGAAAGTATAATTCCTTCCATTCCTTCCCTGTGCACCACCTGATCTGCTAATCTCTAAACCTGGAGCAATCCAGCTGTTTGTATTCTGGAACCTATGTTCTGGTTGGAGACTGTACCTAGAAAGAAATTTTCATGACTTAGTGATAAGACAAGTTTATGACTTATGATTTCAGTTGGTCTTTAGCACCATGGGCAATCTTTTTAAAAAATTTAACTAATTAGGGGTGCCTGGCTGGGTTAGTTGGTAGAGCAAGGGACTCCTGAAGTCAGGGTCAGGAGTTCAAGCCCCATGTTGGGCATAGAGCCTACTACAAAAAAAAAAATTTTTGTTTAATTGCGACAAAACCACTAAAATTTACCACCTTAATCATTTTTAAGTGTTCAGTAGTTTTAAGTATAATCACATTGTTATAAAACAGATCTCTAGAACTTTTCATCTTGCAAATCTGAAACTCTAGACCCACTAAATAATTCTTTCTCTCTTCCTCTAGCTGCTGGTAACCACCATTCTACTTTCTGTTTTTATGAATTTGACTATTTTAGATACATCATTTCAGAGGAATCATATAGTATTTGTCTTTTAGTGACGGACTTATTTTATTTAAACATAATGTCCTCAAAGAGGTTCACCTATATTATGGCATGTGACAAGATGCATTCCCTTCCTTTTTATGGTTGAATAATATTCTATTGGATTGTTAAAAAGAAAACCACAGGACCCAAATGGAGTCACTTACGTTAAGGCCCCATGTCAGCAAACCAAGATTTAACACCTAACCTGACTGTAGTTTCAATCCTCCCAGGAATGTGATCATTAATTTTTTTTTTTTTAAGATTTTATTTATTTATTTATTTGACAGAGAGCGGGAGAGAGATCACAAGTAGGCAGAGAGGCAGGCAGAGGGAGGAAGGGAAGCAGGTTCCCCAGCGAGCAGAGAGTCCGATGCAGGGCTCGATCCCAGGACCCGAGATCATGACCTGAGCTGAAGGCAGAGGCTTTAACCCACTGAGCCACCCAGGTGCCTCGGAATGTGATCTTTAAACTGTCAACACAGAATTTCCTGGTCAGCCCTAGGAAATCCACCGTCAGACCCCTACCTTTCCCCTTTGGAGGGTGACCTTGCTTAAAACAATGTGTTCTTTGCTAATAATTTCCTTTTTCTTGCTCCCTCTGTCTTTAAAAACCTTTCCTTTCCCGGGGCGCCTGGGTGGCTCAGTGGGTTAAAGCCGCTGCCTTCGGCTCAGGTCGTGATCCCGGCGTCCTGGGATCGAGCCCCGCATCGGGCTCTCTGCTCAGCGGGGAGCCTGCTTCCTCCCTTCTCTCTCTGCCTGCCTCTCTGTCTGCTTGTGATCTGTCTGTCAAATAAATAAATAAAATCTTTAAAAAAAAAACAAAAACCCTTTCCTTTTCCACAGCTCAACAGAACTCTTTTCTATTTGCTAGACTGGATGCTGCTGGATTCATTCAATAAAGCCACTTTGATCTTCCAAATTACTCAGTTGTATTTTTGTCCTTAATAGTAGGTATATACCACATCCTGTTTATCTATTCATCCATTGACGGGTATTTTGGTTGCTCCCGCATCTTTCTACTGTAAATAATGCTGATAAGAGCATGGGTGGGGACAATGTTCCTGTGTTTCAGTTTTCCCTCCCATACCCGCAGGCAGCAATTCTCAATTTTTACCGCTCTTCACATCTGAACCCCATCTTCCCTTATGCCCAGCAGATGGCTTTGCCCTTTGCTTCCTAGAGACACTGAGGTTGGCTCAAGTTCCTCTCCTTATTTGCAAAGTGCGCTACATCTATACCCACCCCTACTTGGCTCAGAGGAAGAGATGTCTCTGTCTCCTACTCCAAACTCTGCTATGGGAATTAGCCACTCAGGCTACCCTCATTATGGCTGTGTCTGCTTCTGGATCGTGAGCTCTGACACCGCACATCTCATATTCCCCAATAACAGCATCCAATATATAGCAAAAATGGTATTGAGTTTAACTTCAGCAAAAAAAGGAGCCCCTTCCCTTATTCACAATCTAAAAGGACCCAAAACAAATAAACAAATAAACAAAATACTAGCAATTGACTTATAAAGACAGAGAACAAACTGGTAGTTGCCAGCGGGGAAATGGGCAAGATAAGTGAAGGGGATTAAGAGGTACAAACTTTTAGTTATAAAATAAACAAGTCACAGACATGAAAAGTATAGCACCTGGAACGTAGTCAATAATATTGTAATAATGTTGTCTGGTGACAGATGGCAACTACACTTACCCTGGTGAGCACTGAGTAATGCACAGAATTACTGATTCACTATGTCGCACACCTGAAATTAATATCATATTGTATATGTCAACCGTACTCCAATAATAAAAGGAAAAGGAGGCCCCTGGAGTGGTCTCTCCCAGATGGACTTACATACATACCAGTTCTTGTGACTCTTTCAAGCTCAAGGCTCCTACATGAATTACCACCTGATCCAACCTGTAAAAGAGGAAACACTGTTGCATCACTTGGAAGTTTACAGGAGCGCAGAAGGGCTGAACTACCCCGGTGTGTGCTGGTTTTGGCAGTTAGCTAATGACCCTCTAATCTCAACCTCAAAACTATTAAGTTCTAGAGTGGTCTATTTAAAATTAGTCTAAGGAGGGATTTAAAAAAATGTCCAGGGAGTAAAATTTCGACACCAAGAGTCAGTTAATCAGTATGTGTATGTGTGTTTTGACAAAGCACTGTTTCAGGTGGTGTGTTGCTGGTGATCTGTGCATGGAGACTGGGGTAACATGGAGGTATTTCTGGTTGGGGATGAAAATAAAGAAGTTCTTCAAAGAGTACAGCCAGGAACAAGCCATATGAGAAATGATTTCACTGTAAAAAGCTTTTTCCTATCTTGTAAGTCCTCAGAATTTGGCCTCTTATGAAAAGTTTCCTCTGAGACCCCACTATTTATCTTTGGGGGTGCTCCATGTGACCCCACGGGCGGAGGCCAACGTGAGCCTGGTGTTCTTAGAGGAGGATTAATAGAACTCAGTTGTGAGTCCAGTCACCCCAGCGACTCTTCTGAGGGACCCTGAATAATGCACATGCCATCTTCAAGGGATGGAGACACGGCGTTCTTGTTTAGGCCTGATCACTGAGTCCCCAGTGACTCCTGACTTGTCGTGTCTCAGGCAAAATGGGGCCCCACTAAGGAAGTATTGTGATCAGGGTTGCATTTTAATTTTTTTAATTTTTAAAAAAGATTTTATTTATTTATTTATTTCTCAGAGAGGAAGAGAGAGAGAGAGAGAGAGAGCACACAAACAGGCAGAGGTGGAGAGAGAAGCAGGCTCCCCACTGAGCAAGGAGCCCGATGTGGAACTCAATCCCAGGACCCTAGGATCATGACCTGAGCCGAAGGCAGCAGCTCCCCACTGAGCCACCCAGGTGTCCCCAGGGTTGCATTTTTAAAGATTTTATTTATTTATTTGAGAGAGAGAGAACAGGGGAGGAGCAGAGGGAGAGGGAGAAGCAGACTCCCCACTGAGCAGGGAGCCGGAGATGGGGCTTGATCCCATGACCCTGGGATCATAACCTCAGCTGAAGGCAGATGGCTAACTGACTGAGCCACCTAGGTGCCCCAGGGTTGCATTATTTAAAGGTTAAGACCTCTGAAAAGGAGAAAGGAAGGCTGACTCATAGGCTCTTACTCTTATCAGCCGCTTTTCTGTGCGGCCTCCTTAAACCTTTCACACCCCTTCTCCTGGCTTAGGTTACAAGAAGCCATCCACTCCTTCTCCCTTCCACCCTGATGCTAGGTGCTGCTAGAGAAAACCATCCTCTGGCTTTCATCCCAACTTGTTCTTTCCCAATTCGGGAGAACGAGGCTCCAAAAACCCTTCTGGTCATCATGACTTACTTCCCTTCCAATTCCGTGCAGTGGCTACTTCAAAACTGGACTATTCTTAAGCTAATTTCAACCCAATTCCTTGTTCCTGGCAGATGTGCTCACTTTCAACACGTGAGAAATATACAGAGGCCTCATACACAGACTGCCCCACTTTTCCTCTTCTGCATCTCCACGCTTGGCCACAGCCTGGCCCATGCTTTCCTCCCAGCTTCTGGGCTGTCCTCTAAAGTTACACTATCTACTTATGGTTTTGTTTCAACCCCCCACCCCCAGACCTTTCCATCAAAGGTATCAGCTGTCTACGCATTCTTATGCTCTTTGCCTGTAACTGTCTTTTCAGCAGAGAAACACACTCAAGACTTCCCCAGTTGAAAGCAAACTACCGTTCTTTCCATCTTGCTTCCTCTTCCCCCATCGACCACTCCATCTCTCCTTCCCTTTACCAGAAAATGTTCTGAGAATGAGCTGTGCTCGTCGCCCCCACACCCGCACATCTGCGGCGAACCACCCATCCACAGTTCACTGCGGGCTGCTCCTGTTTCGCCAGCCCGGCTGGCTCTGCTCTCTCTGAGGTCATCGGTCACAGTCACTTCAAGTTCACCGAGCAGTCTTCTCAGCCCTCCATCTACTGACTTTCATAACATCTAAAATTTATTACAAAGGTGATGATGAAACAGCATCTACTGCAAGTAATTATAATGAATTCCTGTATAGGATTTGTGACTACGTGCCAGGCACTGCTCGAACCCTCACCAACATCTTATAATATACATACTTTTACTCCCATTACAGGTGAAGCACAGGGCAGTTAAGTGACTTGTCTGAGTTCAGAAGTCTAGTAAGAGCCAGAGCCAGGACCCAAACAGCCAGTCTGGCTGTGTAGTCCCATGCTACATTGACACGCTCCGAAACATTCTTCCCTAAGTGGCAGGATTCACCCCCAACCTCCCTCCTGCCCTTCTGAGGGCTTTCTGTCTTTGCCCCCTTCTCTATCTCCCTATTTCTGGTGCTTTTCTTTTTCTTTTTTTTTTTTTTTAAAGATTTTATTTATTTCTTTGACAGACAGAGATCACAAGTAGGCAGAGAGGCAGGCAGAGAGAGAGGAGGAAGCAGGCTCCCTGCTGAGCAGAGAGCCCGATGTGGGGCTCGATCCCAGGACCTTGGGATCATGACCTGAGCTGAAGGCAGAGGCTTTAACCCACTGAGCCACCCAGGCCCCCTCTGGTGCTTTTCTTAATGTTGATCCTTAACCTTCCCTGTTTCTCTGTCCATGGTCTTTAATCTTTTGGGGCCCACGGTCTGACTGGAAATGAGCTAAAAGCTGATGGATCGGCAGAAACTTCTTCCATGGCCGTGCACGCAGCCTTGGCATACCGTTTCAGGGTGCTCAAGGTGCTCTGAAGCCATTTAGGGGTCCTCAAGGGTCATGGGCTTCACACTGACAACCTCTGCTCCAGGCTCACTTGGGACTTACCTCCAATCTTTGTCTCCATCTAAGGCAACGTCAATCATTGCCTTCTCTGATCCCTGTTTATGCTATTTATCAGAAGAACCAGTGTTAAATTTCACGATCTGACTTCTCCATTGGATGGCAAGCAAGCTGAAGTCAGAGACCGTTTCATCTCCCCCGTATGGGCACAGAGCATAGTAACACACAGCAGAACAGACAACAGATAAAGCTTGGTTAATTGAGTGTGCTTATTGAACTGATCCTGCCCTACTTTGTCTACCATGGCATGAACTGAGTCCCTAAGACTACAAAAGGAAGCACCGTGGAGCACAGAGCACACAGACGTAGGGAAGCAAGAGCTGATACAAGCATCAGGAACCCATCCTGAGAGGGGAAAGGGTAGGAGTTGTTCAGAAGAGCCAGGGGATGGCAGAGTCTGTCACCAGCCCCTTCCCCTCTTATCCCCTCAGCCCAAGGACAAGTAACCTAAGAGGACCAGCTTTTAGGTAGATAAGGGGCAGCTTCCAGCTTCCAGATGGACCCCCTGGGAGCCGGGTGGGCCTCACAGTCTGGCTGCCCTTCCACCCAGAAAGGAGGGGCGCTCCTCTGCCTCAGCTCCTTGCCACAGCGCCAGGATCCCCATGCTTCAAGCCTGACCTCTGGCCAGAAGGTGGGAGGCTGTGTCATCGGGAAAGAGCCATCTCTAGGCAGCTCTGTGGAAGAGCGCCCTTATCCTGCTGATGCCACTCACTTGTTCCGCCCTTGGGTCACCCATTCCTCTGCGACCTGGCGACGCTCCGAGACGCTCAGGGACAGGCCTTCTCCCGTCGTGCCGTTCACTGTTCCAAACAGAGAGTCAGTTAGTGGGGCCAACCCATTCCTTTTGCTCCTCCAACACGAACACAGGAAGTGCAGGGTCAGAACTCCTTGCTTAAGGGGAAGGGACATGGGGACAGATCAGAGGGTGGAATCTGGAGGGGAAATGCCACGTTTCCATTTTTATCTAGGATTCTCTTCTTTCCATCTTCACCTTGTTCCAAGCAGTGGGAGGGTTGATTATGACTTGTAATGACAAATCTGTCCTTGCTATCAGGGATGGGAGTGAGTATTTGAACACAGACTGAGATAACTCTCCTCATTTTAGGCAAATATCCAATCACACCACCCAATTCTATTATCTGGGCTTGAACGGCAGGAAAATCACCACCACCCAATACTGGGCTGTCAAAGGGGTCATGAGGACAGTGGTGCGTACTACAGATCTACAAAGACCTCAGTCTATGGATTAGCATGACAGTAACCCTCTAGGACAATTTTTTCATGGTAATTCATAAGAAAACACCAAGGGTATTTTAATATTTCTTATTTAAGCACTCTTATAATAGCCACTCATTCTCATAACAGCCCGGCAAAGTGCAAGTGATTCTTCTCATTTATAGATGCAAAGATGAGATTCTGCATCACAAAATATATTTGAATCCAAAGGTGTGTTTCCAAAACTTTCCCTTCTAATATGATAATCTCTTAATGGATCACAGGAAGTATGCAAATGGCACTAGGATACATTACTGGGGCCTAATGGATTTGGATCTCCAAATACTGAGCACTCCACTGGGGTGGAGAAGGCGGGGTGAGAGTAGGAAAGAGTGTTTTTATCACTCCTTTGGGGTCTTAAGACACTTCCAGTGTGCTGTACTAGTAAGGATGTTCCTACTTCTTCCCTATACCCAGGGGAGATCTGTGGCCCTTTGAAGGGTAAGAATCAGTCTTTGCTGGCCATGGCTTGGAGCTGTAGGGGGACACCAAGTGGTTGTGTATTCAGGTTCTGGTTTTGATGTGTGCCCTGACCTCCTTTTCACAGAGGGTTTTTGTTTGTTTGTTTGTTTTTTGTTTTTTTAAGATTTTATTTATTTATTTGACAGAGAGAAATCACAAGTAGGCAGAGAGGCAGGCAAAGAGAGAGGGAGAAGCAGGCTGCTGGCTGAACAGAGAGCCTGATGCGGGGCTCGATCCCAGGACCCTGAGACCATGACCCGAGCCGAAGGCAGAGGCTTAACCCACTGAGCCACCCAGGCGCCCCTTCAGAGGTTTTAACCTGGCTCGATTATGATCTTGTGCTTCCAGTACTTGAGGGACCCCTGCTGGCAGAGGAGCAGCTTGGAAAAAAGCTGTGGTGTCCAGTCTAAGGGCCAAGAACCTAAAATACCAGGCAAGGGGCAACTCAGTCACAGGTAAGTATAGTTCTCAGGCCTCGGGTGTGCAAGGCCTGATTTGAATCCACCGGCTATGCAGTAAATAAGTGTAAGTGCTGGACCTGTGAGTCTTTCGCATGCTGCCTTTAGAGTCTTTCCACAGTTACCACATGAAAGGTCTGGGTGAAGACACTAAAAAGCCCATTCTTAAGAGAGAGAAGCCTGGATTTTGCTGTTACTCTACCATTTTTGGCTAAGTGCCTTTAGGCACCTTAAATACATCTAAATACATCTGAGCCATAGATTTTCTTCTTCAAGGTGGGATTAAAAATAATACCTCATCTGTTTTGAAGGTATACCACCGAACTAGGTAATCTCTTGAGGTGCTTTCCAGGTCTAAAACTGATGAGTCTCTAGATTCACAAATTTTACTTAGCGTAGCCAGGCTCAGTCATAACCTATGACACAAGACACTGTGATCTCCTAACTAGTAACCAGGTGAGAGCTGCTTTCTAAGAACCGGGATAGAGACGTCTAGAGAAATGTCTGAAGGTGACTCACCAAAAATACTCTTCACTCCCTGTTCTTCCACAAGATAATCCACATACTGACTGATGACTGAAAAGTTGATTTCTCTACAGGACACAGGAAAAAAATGGGGAAAAAAAGCATATTTAGACTTTAGATTATTATTCGACCAATCCTCAAATCTATAAACTGCTCTCTTTTGTTAATAGTTATTAAAAGTCCACCCAGCCATATTACACTAAATGAAATAAGTCAGTCAGAGAAAGACAAATACCATATGATTTCACTCGTATGCAGAATTTAAGAAACAAAACAGATAAACATAGGGGAAGGGAAGGAAAAATAAGACAAAAACAGAGAGGGAGGCAAACCATAGGGAACAAACTGAGGGTTGCTAGAGGGAAGGGGGTGGGAGGATGGGGTAACCAGGTGATGGGCATTAAGGAGGGCACTTGATGTAAAGAGCGCTGAGTGTCGTATGCGACTGACGAATCTTTCAACTCTACCCCTAAAAGTAATAATACACTATATATTAACTAAATTGAATTTAAAAAAAAAAGTCCACTTAGCCAATTTATAAAATTCTTAACTTGCTCTAAACAATGCCTGGATTTTTCCTTGTTTTTTTTGAGCCTGGTGATTTCTCTACTTATCCATATATGCCTCACTGACATGAGCAACACACCATTATTTTATCACAAAGGCTTTACCCCAAGTATATTTAAACTTTCCCACAAGTAACATTTAAAAATTAATTATTTGATAATCTTTTGCCCTTTTGGGGAAGAAGGATGATTGGGGCCATGGTTAAATGAGAATTTAATATTTTCCACTTGGTGAAAAGCAATCATTTTTTAAGCTTACAAGATAGGAAGTCTGGTCTTAATAATTTAAGAATTTTTGCACTTAATGTTTGTGAAAGCAAATGAAAGCTTCAGTTGTATTTGCCAGTTTTAATCAAAGAGGATTCACACTGGAGAGGAACTTTGCTCTCACGGCCTCTCAAAGCACAGTTTGTGGAAGAGCAGCATAGGGATCTGGGGTGTCTGCAAGAAGGTCAGAGTCCCAGGCCCCACACAGTCCCACCCAGTCAAAACCTGCATTGTAACAAGATCCCCCTGTGATCTGCATGTACTCAGCAGTCTGAAGGGCAAAGACCTTGTAAGGATCTGACGCTTAAGGCAATAAGGGTTCTTTTCCTTAAAATCATATTGATTTTTAAAATCTAGAAATTGGGGCGCCTGGGTGGCTCAGTGGGTTAAAGCCTCTGCCTTCGGCTCAGGTCAGGATCCCAGGGTCTTGGGATCGAGCCCCACATCAGGCTCTCTGCTCAACAGGGAGCTTGCTTCCATCTCTCTCTCTCTGCCTGCCTCTTTGCCTACTTGTGATCTGTCTGTCAAATAAATAAATAAAATCTTTTTAAAAAAGAAAATAAAATCTAGAAATTGATACACACACATTATATAAAGTGACCTGTTCTTAACCAAAATGCAGGTGAGGACGACAGGGTGGAGAGTGAAAATCCAAAGGAAAACTGTGGCTATGGCTCTAACGGGTATCACATGTCACCAAAGCCATGGTTATATCGCCAAGGACAAAAAGTACTAGTTGGCTCCATTTACATTTTTGTCAATGGGGCCAGAGAGTCCTTGTTTAATTTCAAACTTATTAACATCCTTTTACTTTCTGTGTTCTTTAACAAACCAAAACAAAACAAAAAATTGGATGCATACAGAAAACAAAGACATCAAAAGGTATTTGTCAAAGGTAACAGGAACACAAGGAATGAAAGCAAAAAATGCATAGGTGATCACTGTCCACAACATGCCAAAGACATCTGATACAGCCACTTGGGAGGAGTGCACCTGGGGGAGTTGTAAGGCCCCCAAGGGGAGCACACTCCCTCCATAATGGCTCGTGGTACTGTAACATTGCCCTCCCTGCCCCACTTGCTCAAATGCCAAATCCTGGCCTCTCAGTCTCGCTGAGCAGAGAGACTCCCTGAATGCACAATAGGAATAAACTTAGGTTGTTCTCACTTAAAGGGAGGAAAGGCAAGTTATCTGCCTAGACAATCTATGTCAACACCTTCATTTAGGTTAGCTTGACCTGCTCAACTTGAAATGTCCACGCCTCAGACATTCCTGACCATTTGGAACCTGCTCCTGGCTGCTTCCCTCAGCCCTTTACCGCTTGGCATAAGCTCTGAGATGCAGGAACAATCAGCAGCAGCTTTATTTGCAGGCTATAAACCCCAATTTTGTCTTGCGATGTCCCCCTACCAAAGCAAGCAACCAGGAAACAGCTCCTAATCACACTTGCGAATCACAGACTGGAAACAGGAAATACACCGAGTGGCCACAGCTTATGCTGGAATCAGAGATTCCAATGCAATGGCTGCCAAGCACTTTCACTTAAGTCTTGGTACCTCTGCATCCCATCCCAGCCCCGTACTCAAGATCGCCTGGAGTCGGCCTGGCTTTTTCACCAAGGAGGAGCCTGGAGAGCTCTGAATGGTCAAGGGCTGGAAGGTACTGTACTCTGATGTGTGTTCTTTTGGTTTAATCTAATGCTTCATCATTTGGAAAGGGAAGCTAGAGAGCTTGTTTCTATTTTCAGAAATACTGAAGGAGAGAAACTGTTTCTGTTGGGGTATGTATGTGTGTATCTCCAGTATGGACTCCAAGCTCAGTAGGGGCCCACACCACCAAGTCGGCCTCTAGCGGCCAGTCTACTACACGTGCTCAGCATTCTACGTGGCTCCAATGAAACACCCAGTCATTATTGCTGTTACTGCTTCTCATGATGGAACCCGGCAACACCTCACATATACCTCAGACCCTCATCAAAGTTCACATCTCTACTACCACGAGGATCATTTTGTAAATTGTTTATGCCCACCCTCCAGGCTAGAGCAAGGACTTCCTGAAGGCAGGCACGGGGCCTTTTACACCTGACTATCCCTTGTCTGCACCTGCATAGTGCAGAAGCACAAGGAGGATGAAACACCCATGATCTCTGCCTTCAAAGCAGCTGATCCCCACACCTGCAGGATACACGTAAACTTCATTATTAACTGAGGAAAGGAGATGGCATAGTGTACAAATAACTAGAATATTAAGGAATGTATGTTGGGGGCTATGACTAAGTTAGAAAGTGTACACGATTCAGAAGAGTCAGAAGAGGGACTAATCATTCCAATTAGGGAGGCTAGGAGAGGAGATTTCGAGGAGGAGGTGGGTCTGGAATAAACAGGACCAAATCCTGCGCTCTTCCTTTCCTCTGACGTTCTTGAGTTGCTGTCTGTCTGTCCCTGTCCTGGCGCCCCTCTCTTTCCATGGAGTTGGCTGAACCTTTAGGCAGATCTAGGCCCGCATATGAAATCCAGCGTTCCTTCTCCTTCCTCAGTGAACTCCACACTTCTCTCTGTGGCTTCAGTGAAGTGACTTCCATTTACACTCACCCCCTACTCCTTTAGGCTTTGCTGGATGACAGCTACGATTTCCCTCAGGTTAGGGGTGCTAACGGGTGATACATTATCTATCCCTTTAAGAAAGCAGTTTGTTGCTCCTTACAAAATGTCCCTAGCCTACAGGAGTGACACTAACGGTAGAATTTCTGGGCAGTGGCAGAGTCATCCCAAAATGTCCTTGGACAGGGTCTTTTGGAACTACCAAGTCCTCTTAGAGAAAAAGGTTGAAAAGAGATGGCTCCTAAATGTGTTTTGACTTTCACAATGTTATTAAACATTTGTTTCTGGTAAAAAAAAAAAAAAAAATTACTGAAAAGCCAGATCTGACAAGACCAGGCCTATATTTCTGTATAGCACCGAATGGTGGGGAGGAGCCGTGGTGGTCCCCTTTGGAGGCACAGAAGCCCCCAGACCACCTCAGGGATTTCAGGTCTCTGCCTGACGAGAGAGGCAAGTTTGCAGTCCTTGGCACTGTTGCTCAGTGGCTACAGTCACAAGTGAACCCAGGGAAATCACCCAGAGCTGTTATCCTAGCTGTCACAAAGGTACCCCAACAGCAGGCCAAGGTAGGAGCAGGATAATTCTCTCTGGGGACTTTGTTCCCTTCCCTGTTTTCCCACTGTAATCTGTCTCTCTGTGGTGTGTGGGCAGCCACTGTATCAGCTATCTGGAAGTCACTAGAGATAATGGGACCCGTAAGACTGGATTATTCTCCTCCCCACTGGATGGCGGTCTGGGAATCATTGCTCATGGAAGTGAGAGGTGGCACAAGCCAGTTCTCTTCCAAAGGCCGGACTGGCTTTCCATGGCCTGTCTCTTCCTTTGTGAGCCCCAAGAACACATCTAAATATTAGCCTCTTCAGGGCTGAAGGACTCTGAACCAAATACCATGCTTGCTAAAGTCACTCCCCTACTTAATTCCAATTTAGTATCTTAATTTCAATTACCATGGATTCAGATTCTTTGCTTTAGGTCCATGATTCTCCCTTAATTTTTCATGCTATAGAAGCTATGTCATTTATTTCTGAGAAGTACACACAATAAAAAGGGACAGGAAAAACCCACTCATTATCTCCTTGGAGATGATCCCTCTTATTAGTTTGATATTTTCTATTCACAAACACACAATGCAGGATTTTCTTAAATGAATATGGCCATATTGTACATAGTATTGTAATTATTTTTTCACTTAGCATGCCAAATTGAGTATTCTCCCACATCTTCAAACATCCTGTTCCTATACTGGCTACATAGCATTTCAATGTATGAATGAAAAGAATTTAGCTAATCCTCTACCTTTGGACATTCAGTTTACTTCCAAACCATGTAAGAGGAGAGAATGTTTATCCAATTATTTTTGCAACAAATTGAGGCCCTGAGTGGATACAGTCTGAAACAGCATGTAGGCTGTATCTCTTCTCTTAGGACAGAAGAGTAACAGAATTTTTCTGAAGTGGCTTTTCAGAGAAAAATCTCGACTGCTGTTCATTTCCTCTTCTAGTGTATGACACAAAGTGAAAGACTTCCACTTTATTTGAGAATACAGAATCACCAGGGAGGTCTTATAATTGGGACACATGTCAGAAAATTTGATGTTCCTTTTTTTCTTTTTGCCTTTTATATATAACTCTCACCATTCAAAATCAGATGGAAGTTATTTGTGCTTTTGGCCAAATAACTACTTGGCTACTTTAAAACTCCTTTGGCAGAGAAGTATTCAGGGACCGTAACTTCCCTGGCTTGCCAGAAAACATTCTGTTCTGGGAATCTGGGTCATACAGTCTCCTAACACAGTTCAAAAGACAATACACAACTCCGACTCTGGCGGTCCAGGCCCCTTCTGACTGGGGTAACCAGCTTGTTTTTACTACAGTGTGTTGTGAGGATTTCCATGGTGAAGCCCAAGGCATCTGAGGAAGAAAACAACATTTTTTTTTTTTTTTGACATTTTGGCCAATCTGAAATGGACTTTCTTTTCTTCTTTTTAAAAAGATTTTATTTGTCAGAAAAAGAGAGAGAGTCAAAGAGACAGAGCCCAAGCAAGGGGCTCAATCCAGGACCCCGGGATCATGACCGAGTTGAAGGCAGACGCTTAACTGACTGAGCCACCCAGGTGCCCATGAAATGGACTTTCTGTTTTAATGATTATACTTGGCCAAGGGAAGAAGTTACTTCTTGAAACAACTAAGGAAAGCAAGTGTCTTCTACTCTAGTGCAGAAAGATAAGAGTTGAGATGGGTAGAGAAAGATGTTTCTCTCTGGCTCCATGGCTGGGCGCACTGTGTGAATGTTTAGGGTCTTGGTCTCATCAACTGTGGAAACAGAGGTGGCAGTTCTCTTTCAGAGTTGTTACAAAGATTGAACTGGAATATGTACGTTAAAATGCCAGCACGACTGACACGTAGTGTTTAGCCAATCAGTGTTAGCTTCTTTTCCTCACGAAATAACAAAATTTAGCATTCACTGTGCTAGATACTGAAGATGCAAGGATAAATAAGAAACCGGCTCAGTCCTTGTGTATTGCCTGATGCTCCGTAAATATCTGTGAAATAAGGTTAAGCAGCTCAAAGCCTACTGGGAGAGACAGGAAGGTAACAAGCAGTTATTATAGTAATTTTCTTCCTTTTTTTTAATTTTTAAAGATTTTTTTAATTTATTTGACAGAGAGAGAGATTACAAGTAGGCAGAGAGACAGGCAGAGAAAGAGGGGGAAGCAGGCTCCCCGCCGAGCAGAGAGCCTGATGTGGGGCTCAATCCCAGGACCCTGAGATCATGACCTGAGCCGAAGGCAGAGGTTTAACCCACTGAGCCACCCAGACGCCCCTATAGTAATTCTCCTTAAATAATTCTGATGTAATGTGAAAAGGTGTGCACAGGCTGTTGTGGGAGCACAGGGGGAAGGACTCTGAAATTCTTTATAGGAAATGGGGAAGCAGCAGCAGAGGATGGTTTTGATGGATGAGCAGAAGTGTTCATGTGGAGTCGAGAGAGGAGAGCAGAGTGGTAGAAAAAGGCAGAGGAAACTGGATGTGTAAAGGCATGGAGGGAAGAAAGAACATGACATGCTTGGGGGCAAAAGAAATGTCGCAGGAGAGGTAATCCAGATAGTCTGGGCTTTAACTTCAGATCATTTCATCTCAGACTTTAATGTGCTAAAGAATCATCCAGGGACAGGTAAAATGCAGGTTCTGATTTAGTGGTATGTAGGAGGACGTGAGATTCTGCCTTTCTAGCAGGTTCCTATGTGATACAGAGCAAACAGTCCAAGGACCAGGTGACAGAGTAGTAAGGCTTCAACACAAGGGGATCAGCAGAGTCTTAAAGAGGGAAGTGACACAATTAGATTTATTTATGAGGACGCTCACTGGGCTGCAGTGTGCAGGTTGGACTGGGGCCAAAGACCCTTTGTATATTCTTCCTGGGGATCACTACAACATCCCTCAGGACGTAACAGCAGAGGGCTGTGCTCCTTGAATTCAAATGGGACCTGGAGATGATACGGCTGAACCCTTTCCAGAATATGAAAAAGAACATTTAGCAGGTGACAAGACCTCCCCAGGGTCAGAGAGCTAATTGGTGGTAAAGCTAGGGGTCAAGAACCCAGATACTCTAACTAAAATCCATTTAACCATGTTCTTCCTGCCAACTTCCCCACTTCAGAACACTAACCCAATTCAGAATTGCATCTGGGTATTTCTTAGAATTATAAAGAAAAAGGGACGCAGGGGGAATAGTTCTTGTTCAGCCATTCTCAATCATGGAGACTATGGCTTACTTTATGAACCAGGTTAGGAAAACTCCCATGACTGGCAGGTCACTAGGCAGAATTTCCAGTTATTCAATTCCATGTGACCCTTCTTTCTGTCTCCTGGAGACATGTCATAAGTTCACACTTCCCGGGGTGCCTGGGTGGCTCAGTGGGTTAAAGCCTCTGCCTTCGGCTCAGGTCATGATCTCAGGGTCCTGGGATCAAGCCCCGCATCGGGCTGTCTGCTCAGTGGGGAGCCTGCTTCCCTCTCTTTCTCCCTGCCTCTCTGCCTACTTGTGATCTCTGTCTGTCAAATAAATAAATAAATAAATAAATCCTTAAAAAAAAAAAGTTCACACTCCCCTGTGGGCAAGTAGGCAAATGCCCATCTGTTCTCAGATCTTGCTGTTCTCAGATCCAATCTTGCTTTGTACCCACAGTGATGTCTGGATGGGGCAGGTGGTGGGAGAAAGGGGAGCTAATATAGCTTACATGCCTACTATGTGCTCTGTACTGACACACACTGCAATTTAATTTAATTCTTAATGCCCTTGCAAAAAAAAAAGCATTCTTATTTTGACACATCATCAGGAAAGTAAAGGTCCTAGAAAATCCTAGAAGGGAAAAGACTTGATGAAAAAAAGAAGAAACAGAGAAATGGAGGAAGAAGGGCCAAAGGTATTGCAGACTGGAGAAGGATCCAGAAAACAGAGTCATTTATCTCCACACATGGGGCCTGATGTTTCCAGAAACAGCAGAATAGGGAGGAAGAACACACCAAAACTCTCAGTGAGTCCTAAATGAACAATTGAGCCTGTTGGAGGAGTCTCTTCTAGGCTGAGGGCTCTGATTAAAAAGGTTAAAGCAGCATCAACCAGATGTAGTTGTAGTCAGCCTGCAAACAGGATGCTTCTCAGTAACAGGAAGTGAATCCAGCCTGCTCATGCAATCACATGATGGATCTGTTTTATCGGCAGTAAGCGGCTAAAACATCGACAAAGAGCTGACTTCGGTCTTCCCCTGGACTTATGGAAATGGAGAAGCAACAGGAAAAACATTGCTATGAATCACTGAGTAATCTAAACGCCATCTCAGCAAGAATTTGATGCAGAGCTAGATGGGATTTTTCATGAAGCTTAGGAACTGGAGGTCTTGAACTCCAGTGATCTAAGGGTAAACTGTGATACGGCCAACTTTGCATGAGAATACTATGTCGTAAGAAATGTCACTTATCGGAGTGCCTGGGTGGCTCAGATGGTTACATGTCTGCCTTCCGCTCAGGTCATGATCTCTAGGTCCTGGGATCGAGCCCCATGTCCAGCTCCCAGCTCAGTGGGGGGCCTGTTTCTGCCTCTCCCCCCCCCCCCCGCCCCGTGCTCTCTCTGCCTCTCTCTCTCTCTCAAATAAATAAATAAAATCTTAAAAAAAAAAAAGAAATTTCACTTATTTTTAAAGGGGTAGGGTTAAGGTTTATAAATTCAGCAACAGAAGACCAAAAAAATAAAAGCCTTTCTTAAAGATCTCTTAAATGCCGCAGCTTCCTTTCATCCCCGTCTGGTTCATATAAACATACTGACCTAGGTGCCTCCTGACCCTGTGCTGAGCACCATTATATGGATCGTCTCACTTTAACACCCAGAACTCTAACACGCAGGTTAATTATTGTATTTTATAGAGAAAGAAAGGAGAAGCTTAAAGAAACCAGAATTGTGCTTTGGCAGATTGACCCCTCTAAAGGGTCAAAAGCATTTAGATCCAGGTGCATAAATCCCCTTTTCGTCCACGGCAATGTCCAGAGAGCGGTTCTACACCTGTGGCAGGTGACTGTTAGCAGACAGCAGGAGCAAAGCGCCTGCCGTAACATTCCCCCAGGAGTGAAGGCGCTCGTCTGGGGAATGAGTTCTCAGCAATCATCTGTTGTTACCTCCCACTCCCACAGGTCCCCAGTGTTTAACCCATGTTGAAATGAGACTGTAACATACTTTACGGGGTCCACCTTGCAGCTAACTTCCCCTCTTTCCTCAGCGGAGGACATTTTCTTCACATCTATGAATAGACTGAGATAGAATCATGCAGCTCTCTAGGGACAGGATCTATCTAGAGGGGCTAGGCCAGGGCTTGGGAGCAAATCCTGCTAAAATGAGATTCTCCTCATGCAATTCCATTAGCCTCATTTGGGAAAGCCAGGCCTCTGATGAAATCCAAGGAGATTTTATATCGTGGCACTATAGATACTGGGAGAAAGGCAAGATGCCGTATCTTACATTTCTTCTGCACTTTGTGATACAGAGACTCTTCTCTGACTTGGGATCAGAGACAGTACAGGTGGCGGGGGGAGATGACTGACAGAAGCGGCCATTGGCAAGAGTACTGCACAGGTGCAGAATCTAAGTGACTGCCATTATAGAGAACTTCTGTCCCTTTTGATGGAGAACAGATTCCCCTTGGGTCCCAAATGATAGTTACCCATGCTCAGTCATTGGCGTGATGGTTGCAGCAACGAGACCTTGAAGCTTCTTCTTTGGAGAGGCCATTGAGCTGCTGAAAAAAGTCTGCAAAACATACAGTGTAATTCTTCTCCTTCTTCAAGGAATGTCCATTAATGATAAAACTCCCAGGCAAAGTCCATTCCCAGTTTAGAACTGTGAAAAATGCTTACAAGTACACAAACACACAGAGCAATCGAAAAGAATGTAACATGTAAAGCTTAATTCTGCAGAGGAAACTGTTTTTCAGACAGGAGAAGGGGGGGGGAGACAAGAAGGGAGCAGTATCTGGGAAAGCACGAAGAGAAAGGCTTCCCACATTATCTATACAGCTAATTCAGGCAGTCTGAAACCTCAAAGAACAGGGGTAAACAACAGCTAACCCAAGAAAGAACATGAATATAACTCAGGGAAGTCAAGTATATAAAAAATTACTATTACTTAAATTGTAATTTGGTCAGGACAAAAGAGACATCCCTTTCCTTTTCCATATCTTCATTCTTTTAAGCAACAATCTCACCTAAAACCAACACTTAGGAGTTTTAAGGCTTCAGTGCGACTATCTTCAGATTTTACCCAACTATCCTTTCATATTCTAATTCCGACCAGTTTTGCCCTTTTTTCCTACGTCTAGTAAACCATGTAAACTCTATCATAATTGTCTATTCACCTCTTCCCGACTAGATCAAGCTCCCAAGGACAGGGAATGCATTTCACTTGCCTTTGCTTTTCCTGCACTGAGTTACCTGCTGGACACCTTGTGTTCAATTAAAAAATGATGAACATGTGGGTAACTTAGTGATGTTTTCAGACTGTAGCTGGGTGATGACTTCCATAGACAGGGAGATCACTGCTCAGAGACTCAAGATGACCCCACTCACTTGGGGGCAAAATGATCCCTCACTATCTGACAGAGGGTACACCTATTATGCCAGTGGAAAAGTCTAGAAGTTGTGGAAAACAGGCAATGAGAGGCAACAGAGTATCCTAGTTAATAGCCTGGATTCCGCAGGCCGAATTCTGGTTCAGCTCTCAGCTTTGCCACTTACTAATCACAGAAGTCTTACTATATTTTGAGCTGTAAGACATAAAAATTCAAAGCCACGAATGTAAAGTCTAACAACTGCAGAAGAAAATAAAAGTATAATCAGAGTGTATCTGGTGACAACCGGACAAAAGATGGCTGGCTTAGAGCCCGCTTAGAGCAAGCACCAGTGATGTTTATGGGTAACAGAGAATAAGGGGTATGTTACAGTCCTGAGGTCACTGGCATATTTAAAAACCCAATGCTCGCTACACTTAAATTTTACCCATGTAATGTAATAATTACGAACGATCTCATTTTGTTTGCTCTTTATAACTGTTCATTTCGACCCCCTAAATGGGAGTATAAACTTACAGAGTACATATAACTGTATCTTCTACTTTTTCTGTATCTCCTAAGAGTTCTGGCTCTGGTAAGCCCTTGAAGCCAGAAACAGGACAAAACAAGGACAAAGACATGGAAGGGGACAATATGGCAGAATTCACTGCTTTTGTAGAAAGCCAATGTGATACTTTCCCTTACAAACAGGTATGTGTCCCTAGCAAAACTTGCTCCTGAAATTAAGCCCAAATCCTTCAAGTAGTTTTGTTCTGCACTGAAGGGCAATAAAGGGGAATATAAAAAAACCTGATATACAGGATTCTAGGATTTCTCTGACTTTTCCTAGTTTGAAGATGAGACTAACATCCTGTAGGAGGTTTTGAGAGATAAATGAGGTCCTTTGGGAAAGCACAAGGCCATGACACAGGCCCTGTGTATCCCAGAGGAAGGTCTGTGCATTAACTGAAACGGACGCGATGCCTGCTGCCTATCTTTACCAGGCACTCCTGCAAGCGTCTGAACTCAGGACACCTGCCAACTTGTCCCCCAAGATTTCTTCCTTTGTTCCTTATAGCGGAGGGGTTGGAGCACTAGCTCTGGATTCAGACATCCTGGCTCCAGCACTTACCAGCGGGGCGACCCTGGAACTGTTACTCACCTTCTCTGAGAGGCAGTTTTCACCCCTGTAAATAATAGTAGTCATATTTCAGAGGTTGTTGAGAGTAAAATGAATGAATTTTCATGGAATGATTAACAAGAGTGCCAGACACACCATAAGTACAACTATGAAGTCTTCTCAGATGGCTATAGGACATTAGCAAGTATTACTGTTTTTACCAGCACCCTCTTTCCTGTCATCTCAGCTTTGCTGGTATTGCTTCTCTGACTCTCACTACTCTGGTCCATTCTGGGACTAAGTCGTTTCAATGCTCTTAGCTTCCTTCCCTGCAATCCTCCCCCTCACCCCCCTCCCTCCCCCCCTCAGAACTAACCCTTTGTTACCTCTTATCTAGACCGAAGGGCACAACCTCAGGTCCAAGGGGCCCAAAGGGGCTCAAGAAGGTGCAAATGATAAGACTCTCACAAGCTAGGTTCAACACTAAAATCTCCTAATTCAAACCCTACCAGGCTGTTCCCATTAGACTTCTGTATTCTGAGCTTTTAGCCATATTTATTTCATACTTAAGACAACCACGCTGATATTCTAGGACTGTCAAGAAGCTTGGATGGTTAGTTTTACACATGCTTTTGATTGAAAGAAATAAAACTAAGTGCATGTAGATGCAATTTGGTTAAAAATTTTCAAAAACATAGAGCCTGTAGGGGGTGTGGGGTCAGAGTTGGGAATTGCACTAATCCCCGCTCTCCTCCTCCAATCCACGTAGGCTGCCTGGTCAATCTGGTGGCACAGACATTTCTGGTCCTGTCTTTGCCTTGCTCAGAAAATGCCACTAATGCCTCCCTGGCTTCTGTAGGAGAAATACCAAACTCCCTGGTGTATGTTTGTGCACGGATCTCTTCATGCCTGAAGTGCACTAGCTCAACTGATCCCTGTTGCTCGTTTCCATGTCTGGCCTGCTTTCTCCCTCCTGAGGCTCTCCCATCTGGAATGACATTATCTCCCACTTCAGCCAACTTTTAAAACTCACTGAAAAGCTGGAGGACATCCCCTGACTCCCCAAGAGGAAGATAATTTCTTTCTCCTCAAAATTCCCTCAAACACTTGTTTTTCCTTCAAAATTTTATCAGTTATTAGGATAGTTTCTGGCTCTCTTCTACGGCGAAAGCCACCAGGGGGCAGGAACGGCTTAAAAAAAACAACAACAAAAACCTATCTTTCTGCAGAGAGCAATACACTAAGTGAGCAAAATTTGCTGACTTTGTGAACACTGAAACTCCAGGAAGAGATGGGGCAAAAGGATCACGACACTAACAGATAATGGTTTTTCATAAAATTGAATTTTTAAATAAACTTGGTAATATCCAGCTTTGGTATTCTCTATAGCTTGTATCACAAGCAAATGGTCAGAATGTTCTCCAGCCTAAGGCTTAGCGTGAACATTGAATGTTAACACTGAAACGCTGGGGAGGGGTCATTACTCTTGAAACCCTGCACCAAGACAACACTTAGTACAAAGAATTCAAGTTGCCTAAGTCAATTCTCTTAAAAGGACAAAGTTTAAAACAACAACAACAACAACAACAACAACAAAAACAACCTCTGGAGAAGAAGGATGCAGCTCTGGGTATGGTGAATGAAATACGTAGAAAAGAAAGAGAAAATGGAGAAAGTAAAGAAAGAGAAAAATAAAATGCAGAAATATAACCAAGTTCCCATAAATAAAAATGACTGGATCAAAGGCCCTCGCTAAAGTCCGTTTCGCTCCACCTCAGGTCACTTTGAGGCGAGGAGCCTTAGGGAAAGCTACGCGGTCCTGAAAGCATCCAGGGGAGTGGTCCCTCCGCCCGCGGCGGTGCGGACGCTCGCTCCAGGCGGAAGGGTGTCGCGTTCACACTTCCTCTAGACCCGCGTTCCCAGCTCTTCTGCCCTCCCCTCTCCTCCCGGCCGTCCCCATCCCCCTCCCAGCCCCGAGTCCCGTCCCCGCGTCCCTCTGCCCCCACCCCCCGGGGGGCTGGTGGTCTCCCTCCGTCCCAACACCCCGCGCGGGCCGCGCTCACCGCATGCGCCCGGGTCCGCCTCGCCCGCCGTGGCAGCCGCCGCCGCTCCGCGCCCCCGCCGCGGCCTTTGTCGCCTCGGCGGCCGCACCACGTGCCCCCACGCCCGGGACCCGGGGACCGCGGGGCCGGCCTCTGTACCCGCGGCGCGCGAGGAGGCGCGCCCCCGCAGTCGCGCGCTCCGCGCCCCCGAGACGCTGCGCACGCGTGCAGACCCCCCGCCCCGCCCCGTCGGCGTTACCTGGTGGGTGTGGGTGAGGCGGCGAGGGGATGGTCGGCTCCTGAGCTGGCACCTGGGGACCCGTGGCTCGTGCTGCCGCGCGCCTGGATTCCGCGGGGGCAAGTCTCTTCCTCTTCTGCTCAGCCGGTCCTTCCGCTTGCCGACGCCTCCTGGGCTCTCTTTCGCCCGAACTACTGACCAGGGCCTGCGGCAACAGGTATTCTCGTTGTGGGCTTTGAAATTCCTGCCGTTTGAACTCTGCCTGCCCGTCGGGGATTTTGTGCTGTTCTGGCTGGTGCTGCTGCCCCAACCCCACCTGCTGTCATCTTCAAAGGAGATAACGGATAGTAAAAGCGGATTAGTTACTAAAGTGGCATATTTCCTTTATATTCTGGAGAACAGTTGAGTTTTGAAAGGGAGAAATAATTTTAAACAAAATATCTCTACTTGCAGGGATATCGAGAGTTCATTTTCTAATACGTACCGTGCTAATAAATCACACAGCAATAAAGGAGTCCTCAGCTCCCTCTTGCAAAAGTGAATTAACCTCAATTTTCCATAAAAGGCAGTGGCCGAAGGTTATTTCATTTAGAGAAAATAAATTTCCCAAAGGGCTTTCTAGTTTGCACCATGCTTTTAAATCCATTCTAGAGGTTCTTTCATTGCACACGACTCTAGAAATTAATTCATTAATCAATTCATAGAACAATCCTTTGTGGTGGGTACTGTTTTTTAAGTTCATATTTTACAGTTGAGAAAATCATCATCCCATTCAGAGACGTAAAGAGTTTAAGTGATTTGCCAAAGGCCATCGGCCCATGAGTAGTTGAGAGGCGATTTGAATTCAAGTAGTCTGGAGGGTGATACTTTTAATCAGTACTCTTTGTTATCCTGCAAAAAAGGAAAGGGAAAATCCTAGATTTGTCTGGTCATGTTGACAAGCGTATTATATCCTAATGGGACAATGTTAGTAATTTTTTTTTCCCGGAGTCACACTTTAATGTATGCAAAATTAAATATTTCAGTACCAAAAATGTATAGTACATTAGGTTTAATATTGTCAACCAATAAACTAATATGCTAAATGAATAAATTACTGTTTAAATAAATATGGTAGTACAAAGCAATGCCTTCTAGTAATGTGTTAGGGTTTGCTAAGAAACACGTGCTAAAATGGGATTTGATGTGTAGGAAATATATTGGGGGAGGGACCCAGAGAAGGCAAGGAGAGCCTTGATTAAAATCACTGTTTAAATAAATATGGCAGGGGCGCCTGGGTGGCTCAGTGGGTTAAAGCCTCTGCCTTCGGCTCAGGTCATGATCCCAGGGTCCTGGGATCGAGACTCAGCCCCACATCAGGCTGCCCTCAGCAGGGAGCCTGCTTCCCCCTCTCTCTCTGCCTGCCTCTCTGCCTACTTGTGATCCCTGTCTGTCAAATAAATAAATAAAATCTTTAAAAATAAACAAACAAATAAATAAATAAATATGGCAGTACAAAGCAATGCCTTCTAGTAATGTGTTAGGGTTTACTAAGAAACACATGCTAAAATGGGATTTGATGTGCAGGAAATATATTGGGGGAGGGACCCAGAGAAGGCAGGGAGAGCCTTGATTATCATTCAGGGCTGACATCTGTGGAAGAAGCTGTGGAAAGAAGAAGGTGGGGAAGGACGAGTCCCACTGGAATGAGGGAGGGAGCACATAATAGCCTCCACTCTGTGCCCTTAAGAAACTCACAGTTTCGGGGCGCCTGGGTGACTCAGCGGGTTAGGCCTCTGCCTTCAGCTCAGGTCATGGATCCCAGGGTCCTGGGATCGAGTCCTGCATTGGGCTCTCTGCTCAGCGGGGAGCCTGCTTCCTCCTCTCTCTCTGCCTGCCTCTCTGCTTACTCGTGATCTCTGTCTCTCAAATAAATAAATAAATTCTTAAAAAAAAAAAGAAAAGAAAAAAGAAACTCAGTTTCTCAAGTGAATTGTGGGGAAGACATTTATCTTTAAAAATATGTATGCCTGTGCAAAGATACAAAACACTGAAGGAGGGGAAGACCTTAATCTGGGCAGAGAGTTGAGGATATGAGTATGTATATATGTGTGTGTATGATGAAGCAGGACAGTGTTTCTGAAAAGTCTTCCAGGAGAGACCTGAGCTGTCTTAGAAAAGGAATAGGTCTTTGGAGAAGGAAGAGGCAGCAAACAGCTCACTACTGGCTGGGAGTCCTCTAACACTTACCTGATAAGTGGCATGAACTCTGTCACCTTTCTTCTGTTGTTATACAGTATTATTATTATTTTTAAAGATTTTGTTTATTTATTTGACAGATTACAAGTAGGCAGAGAGGCAGGCAGAGAGAGATGGGGAAGCAGGCTCCCTTCTGAGCAGAGAGCTGGATGCAGGGCTCTATCCCAGGACCCTGAGATCATGACCCTAGCCTAAGGCAGAGGCTTAACCCAGTGAGCCACCCAGGCACCCCATTATACAGTATTATTTAATCATCATTACATTTCATGCTTTTATTTCTTGTCCCCCAACTCCACTGTGAGATGCTCAAGGCAGGTACTGTGTCCTATTTCTTTGTTTTTTTCCCCACAGTGCAAAGTGCAGTGCTTGTCCACCTGCAGGCCAGAGGGAGGGATTTGGAGACATTTACTCCCTTCAACTCTCCTTTGTTTAAACAAAAATATATTGGGGTTTCACATCGTATTGTATTCAGCATAATTCAAGTTTGAAACTCAGTGACGTGGGGGAAAGAGCTTGGCTGGGGGGTGGATACAGTGCACTCTAATTGATCAGACTGGCCACATGTTCCATCCTTGGAGAGGACACAGGAGCCCTATCACAGCCTCCTGAACTGATGTGGGGAAAGGGTGGTTTCCCAGAAGGGTTCCCCTCACCATCTGTAATGATACTGAAAGGCTCTAGTACCAATTCCGGTGTGTGTGGGGTGTTCCCCACACTAAGAAGGAAAAGTTCTCTGACACCAGCTGGGCGTCCTACAATTTAACTCAATTCTGATTACTATCTACTCAGATAGCATCGGATTCCACAGATTAAGGGTTTAGTCCTACAAGTCTGCCTTCCCCACTCCATCCCCCCTTCAGATGCCACATCAGACCCAGGCTCTTACCTATGCTTCTGACCCACTGGCTATAAACCAGACCCCTTCTTTGATTAATCTCACAGAACTCAAGGAAACATTTTACTTACAGATCACTGGCTTTTGTAAAAGGATATAACTTGGGAATAGCCAGGTGAAAGAGATGCCTAGGGCAAGGGATGGGGAAAGGGCTCATAGTTTCCATGTTTTCTCTGAGTAGGAGGGCACCACTCTCCTAAAATCTCCATGTTCATCAACTGGAAACCCTCCGAAAGCCCTCCTTTTTGGATTTTTATGGAGGCTTCATCACATAGGCATGATTGATTATATCACTGGCCATTGGTGATTAATTCAACTTTGGAGAGGGTTGAGTGGAACTGAGAGTTTCAACCTTCTAATCACGTGGTGGTTCTCCTGGCTACCAGCCCCCACCCTAAGGCGCTCTCCCAAAGTCATCTTATTAACATAACAAAAGACTTTAATTGCCGTCATCTCTTAGAAAATGCCGAGAGTTTTAGGAGCTCTGTGCCGGAAATGAAAGACCAAATATACATTTTTTATTATAAATCAGGATATCACAGTTGTCCTTACCAGAAGAGAGGAAATGGATTATAGACAGCCAGAATACTGCTACATAAGGGAACTTTCATGAAGGAAGGAGAATGTAATTTGGATCTTGGAAATGTTGCTATCCATTGTGGGCTGGAAAGGGTTCTGTCCATAGGTGAGCTAGAAGAGTCCTTTGCATTTCCTGTAAAGACATAACCAAGTCCCAGGTATGAGAATTGCTCCTGGAAATTCTGGTTGTGTGTGCGTGTTGGTGTGGTTGATGGAAAAGCCAAAGTTTATTTTCTGCATCAAAGTCCAGAGATCTTCAGAGCAGGGAACAGGCCATGACTAGAAGTGGGACAGATTGCTGGTCCCCAGGACAAAGACCCTTTCAGAGTTTTATTTCTGAGGCTGAATGCCAATTAGTAGAGGGACATCTCTTAAGGGGAGAAAAGTCCTATGCCGAAACTGGGCTTCAGAGAACCCTTTGGGGTCACAGGAAAAGATAGTTCTGAAAACAGTCATGCTCAGCTGTCTCCTGGCCCCACTCTTTGGCGAACACAAACGGCATTCCAGCACAAAGGAAAAAATGGACAGAACAGGCAATTCCACATTTGGGATTCTTAACCTGGGATCTGTGACTCCAGATTTTTATTTTTATTTTTTATAGCAATAATCTTAATCTTTTAATAATACTAATTTTTATTGAGATACTATTCAATATTGTACAATTCACCTATTTTTAGCATATTTCAATATTCTCTACTGTAATGTCACAGAATTGCTCAACCATTGCTGTAATCAATTTTAGAGCAATTTCATGATCCCCCCCCAACAATCCGTACAGTTAATAGTCGATCCTCGTTCCCTTCCTCCTTCTGGCCCCTGGCTCTAAGCAACCATTAATCTTTCTGTTTTTATAGATTTACCTGTTCTGGACATTTCATATACATGGATCATGCATTGTGTAGTCTTTTGTGTCTGGCTTCAAGTTTTCAAGGTTCATCCATATTGCAGAGGAATCAGTACTTCTTCCCCTTTTATAGCCAAATAGTATTCCATTGTATGGGTATGATGAAGTTCTAGAACCTAGGTGAGGTTCGGTGGGCTGAGGTCCGGAGCCGATGACCAAGAAAGAATTCTTGAGACATCTTTGGTGCAAAATGGTGGTTTATTAAAGCACGGGGACAGGACCCGTGGGCAGGAAGAGCTGCTGCCCCCGGGTTGTGAGGGATGGCAGGTTATGTACCCTGCGGTTGGGGGAAGGTGAGGGAAACGTAGGTTTGATCGGAGTTTTCATATGTTAAAGGACCCTCCAAGGTGCAGGGATACCGGAGGCTTGATCAATGTTGTCTTTTGGCAAGCCATTAACATCAAGATAGTTGGGAGATTCCTGGTGGGATGTCACAATCCTGCTATCAAGCGTCTTTGTTAGTGAGATTTAGGTATAGAAGAAACTTAACTTCACTTACATTTCCTTCTACCCCAGCCTCCTTCAGTTTTGTTTATGGAGGGGAGGGTGACATTAAGGCTTGAGGAACTGAGTTATTTGCCTCTGGAAATTGTGCTATTGATAATGTAACTTCTTTGTTCGTAGATCTCTAGGACATTTGTAAACCAAGGGAGACTCCTGTCTTGCGGGATTGTGATCTCAGCAAGTTAACTATTTGTTTCTCGTTTTGGCAGTCAGGGGTACCTGAGGAATGTCACATACATCACCGAGGGGAGCGGATGGAGAGGGGGTGCAAGGTGCCAGCTTTTGCTTTGTCCTCAGCCAGCCTCCTGCTCCCTCATCAGGTATACCACATTTTATTCATCGGTTGATGGACATTTGAGTTCTTTCTGTTTTATGACTATTATGGTAATGCTACTATTGTGATGATGGATTTTAGACCTCCTGGAATATTGTGGTATCTTTTCTCCAGTGGGGTTAGTTTATAGCATTTTGGCCTCTGTTTAGTTTTTCCAAAGCCCCAAGTCCTTATGAAGATCAGGGTTCTTACCTGTGCCCAGGCTGCTCTTCTTCAGGCTGATTGCTACTCAATCTTCGGATCTTGGCTCAAATGTAACCTTCCTGAGAAGTTAACTGGTGCAGGTCCTCCTCACAGCACCCAGTGCTTTCCCTTGCTATCACAATTCATTAATGTGTTCAGTGCTCTCCATTAGTTGTTTAAGTTTCATGAGGACAGTGATCTGTTCTCTTCCTTGGGACACACAGAGTGCCTGCTACATGGTGGGCACTCTGTGAGTCATTGAAGTAGTACCCCGTGCGGAATGAATCTTGATAAGTGAGAGCAGTATCCTAGCTCTGTTGCCTGAACATGGACTTTTGAATTGATGGGAGGAGGGTACCTCCTTGTTGATGGGTGTTGAGTGGTGTTGGTACAAGAATCAGGACCCCTGTGGCTAAGAGGGATGGTGTCAACACAGAGAATGAGAACTAGGGAGCATCAGGGACACAGGAGCCAGATGAAGAGGACTGTAATCCTCTCTGAGAGCAAGAAGGATCGCTGACATGGATTAAATCTAGGGGACGTTGCCTTGTTACTGATGTTGAGACCCTCTTTCTGAATTTTATATGGACTGACATGCCAATGGGTTACCCACATTGATTTATCGTCCCCTAATAATTGGAAAACCCTTTGAAAATTTGGGCCTAGTTTGATGACTGGCAAGGAGGAATTATAAGGGTACCATAGTTTGAAAACAGAAAAGGAAGGGCGCCTGGGTGGCTCAGTGGGTTAAGCCTCTGCCTTCGGTCAGGGTCCTGGGATTGAGTCCCGCATCAGGCTCTCTGCTCCGCGGAGAGTCTGCTTCCCCCCTCTCTCTCTACCTGCCTCTGCCTACTTGTGATCTCTGTCAAATAAATAAATAAAATCTTTGGAAAAGAAAAACAGAAAAGGAAGTTAATAATATTAATTTTGCTTGGCGGGGCTTCTTTGAGAATATTAAAATAATTACAGAGGCAAAACTTCCTTTTGAAGAATGTTCAGCCTGTATTAGGTATTGCCTAGAGGCATGTTAGGCTGTTGGCAGTCACACAAGTGAGTCTGTTCTACTTGCAACAGCACTCTGTAAGTTTCCGCAGGGATCTCAGAGAGAAATAAACATGTCTTCCAAAACATGAGCTTCCAAAGTTCAGGAGCTGCTCATGTTATGAATTAGGTGAAAACTCACCACTAGGTGACAGTCTGTCAGCAGAAATTGCTTTCTCATTTAATGACTTTTTCCCAACTGGAAGTTTCTGGGAATATCCGTAAAAATAAAAATATTAGGTAATCTTTTTCTGACCCCATTTCCCTATCCTCCTTTTCCCAAAAACCTATGGAGCTGACATCTTTTAAACATCCTTCCGTAATCTCTGCCTCAGCATTAAAATAATGAAAAAATGGTGTATGGAAAATCACACAGAAATCAGACATAGAAAATTCAGTCCCCCATAAACCAGTTCTTTGGGTTTTGAAGATAAATACGGCAATGAAAAGAGTACACTCAGTGGTCTCGGCTTTTTGATAAGTAGAGGATGCTTAAATCTGGTTCCAGTTTAGTTTATAAGTATTTTCTCCCTCATGAGTATAACTCTGCTTCCTTTCAGCATTCGAAGTGAAGATGGAGCTCTTAGGGGAAATACAGTTTAGCTCATTTATGAAGAACTTTCATTTGACGCCCTTTTTGAAGACTGAAGCCTCCTGGAGCACGTTCAGTGAGGTGAGCGCAACTTGCAATTTCCTTTGCTTCCGCCCCAGGCTGCTTCAGTTCTCGGGAACAGCTGAGCTCAAGCACTAACAGTCTGGGCTCAGGGAAGTTTGGGCCCCTCCTGCCAGCTGGTAGCAGGGGGCGGGAGCTCACATGGCTTCTGCAGGGGCTTGGGGGAAAGGTTGTTGGTCCTGCCCCTCCACATTCCCTCTGCGGAGGAGCCATCGGGGCGCTGCTGTCTTGGACTGGCAGACGCCGCTTCCCAAGATATTTCTTCTGTCCCCACCGACCGGGGTCTTCTGGGCCTCCCTGAAAGTTCCCATTCGTTATTCTAAAGTTTGTTGTTCTGTGCTCTGTTTCTCAGGTTAGGTATCTTAGTTACAGCTAAATTCTGTCAACTCCAAAAGAAATGCCTACAATCTATATTTGACCATACATTTAAAGGTGAGCCAACTAGGTTAAAAAAAAAAAAAGGAAGATAGAAAAGCAAAGTACAGAACAGTATTTATTCAATTCTTCCATTTGTATTAAAGGGGAAAAAAAAAAGGTGTATGTCGACGCGTACCTGTATCTGTAGGTCTGTTATCTGGAAGGGTAACAGTGATACTCAAATGTTTAACTACGGGGTCAGTGCTGGGAAAAGGGGTGGCTGCTGGCTTTAGATCTGGAAGCATGCTGCAGATTCTCAGGTATCAAGCTTTAACTCTTTAATGGCTGATTGAAATTCTTGGAGTGGGGGAACGCTCAAGGGGCTTCCAGCAGCGGCTGTTTGCCCATCTAGAGAATCTTTAAGCAGTTAACAAAGTGCACTTATGCTAGTGGATGACGGCAGCTCTCAGCCTGTTCTCCTGGGAGTGGTGGGGGGGATCAAGGGTGGGAGCGACTTCTATCTCCTCGTGCCCTTTAGTACGGTTTGGAATGTTTGGTTGTTGTTGGCGTTGTTTGAATTCTATTCAATCATGGACTCAGAGATCGAATTTAATTTTGTTTGGCTCAGGGGATAAGTCTTATTTTTAGAATGTGGATCTGGACATTTCTGTCTAGTCATCCGACTCCAGTCTGCCTACAGACTCAGGGCTGCTCTCTTTAATGCCATCTTGCAGGAAGCTCCCTGACCCAGAGCTTTGCCTACACCCCTCTGCTCCCCTGGCAGACCCCCTTACACCAGCACTCAGTCCCCACCGTGCCCTCAGTTTTGCTGTCTGAATCTCGTTTTGTTACTTACCCTGCACCTCTGTCTCTCTACCTTACCAGACCTCAGTTCCGTTACTAACTAGCACAGACATTGCTCTGCTTATTCTCGAGACCAGAAAGTAAGTGCTTTTTTTGTGTCCACACAATTCTTGGGTCTGGAGAACCCATACTTCCCTACATTTGATCTGAGTATCAGCCCGAGTGGTAATGGTTATTGTAACCGTGGTAATAACTCACATTGCATTGGTTTGTGCCTCCACCTGCCCTGTGCAGATCCACCCCTGCCTCCAAGTCTTCCCCAGGGGTTTGTCTGGGAGGCAGGGCGGTACTTGCCCTGGGCCCCCTTCCATCCTTTCCTGTTCTGCTTTTGAGCTCCTTGCTGGTGTCCTCTGCTGTGAAGCCACTGGGGGGCAGTGTCTGGTCTCAGCCACAGCCACAGCCACAGCCACAGCCACTCTTCAGCCAAGGTTGCTCTCTCCTGGTGCCTTAAGGTGTGGAGAGGAGCCCTTTCTCTTCTGGCTTGCCACATTCTGGCACCCCAAAGCAGCATGCTGGGTGTTCAGTGTCTCACTGAGCCCCCTCCCTCTTCATCTGGAGGATCTGCCTCCACAGGGCTCAGGTATGAGTCAGTGGAGCCAAGGCAGGGAACCAAAGACAGAGAGACAAGGCATTTTTTCCTTTCCAACCCAAAGCTACCCTTCCTGTCCTCCTTTTTTCCACCCAAGGCTGCCACAAAACTGTGTTTAAGCAGTGGCTTCCTTGAGTCTAATCAACTCCTAGCCAGGTCAACTCTTCCCTGAGATTTATCAAACAAAGTTGACCCCTTGGGGTGGGAACGGCTGGGCTCAGGCTGGCAGCCTGGTCACACGTGTTCTAGTCACACTTACCTCACTGTGTAGTAATTACCCGTTGGCATGTCTGCTTCCCCGTTTGACTGCTGGCTCCTCCAGTATGAGCTCCTGACTGTGTGGGATTCATCTGTATGGCCAGCACCCAGTTCCTGCCTGTCATGTGGCAGACCTTGATCAATATTTTTTGAAGAATAATCAAACACAGTCATTTTGCAAAGATATGCAAAGGAAAACCTCTTCTCTTTACCAGAGGGACAACCCCACAACACACACAGGGGAGGGGAGCTATTCTTAAAAGGGACATCCCCTACCCTACAAAATAGCCCTTCAAGGCTCTCTGGGCTCCTTGGGTCCTCAGGGGAGGGCGGCACTTCTGGGAGAGGCTTGCGTAGGTCTTGTTTGGAGAGAATAACATGTTGAACAACTGCTTGACTGGTTACATCGTATTGTGCACCTGCCAATTGAAAAAACAAGGACAAAAACACAAGAGGGTACAGTATGGCAAAACATATTGATCGAAAAGGGAAAAGGCAGATGACATACAGGGACAGAACATTTTATTTGTATCATCCCAAATTCAGAGAAACATGGTTAACTCAGGGCTCCAGTCACCTGAATGTTCACAGCAGAGGTAAAAGTGACAGACTGAGGCATGAATCTGCTAATGCTGGATATTGGGTGTTTCCTCTCTTATTATTTACTAGAAGCAAGTCTGATGTCATGTGAAAGACTACTAAGTGTAAATGACCCTTTGACACAAGAAAAATAAAGAAATTGTGTAACTACCTGACTTTAGTCTCTGAGAAGCAAACCCACGAATCATAGCCGAAGCAGACACTCTTCAACTAGCGTGTGAGACTAACAGAGGTACTAATTACGTTTATTGTAATAATAATGATATTTAACACCTACCTCAAGGTGTGGCATTTGCAGAAATTAGAAAAAATAAGAATATTCCAACAGGCTTATGGATACTCGGTGGAAGTATCCCAAATAATCAGTCATTGGAGTTACTTCAGAGATGAGGAACAAGGGTTTAATTGTAGGGAGAGGGATTAAACAATGTGTGGAAGGTCACACAGGTGGTAAGAAGTCTTTCGTTCTAAAGCATGACCTCTTTTTCTGCGCAACAGCACCTCCCTCATTGGAGAATGTGACAGTGTAAAATCTTCAGATGAAAAACACGTGATTCTCATATGATTTGAGAAATGGTATTGTCTGGTCACATGGTTTGGTTTTCCCTGTTCTATGTACGTAGAAAACCTTGGAAACTAAATGACTGGCTAGGTGACAGAGCCGGTGGTACTGAAGGGGAGCACAGGGAATGACCAGAGCATGGGGCCTCCTGCCCCTCAGCGCCTTCCTTCTCGTGAGTTCTCTGTAGCTCCGCCTACTTAGAGCCCACCACAAAGTCAATCTACCCCTCTCCCAGCCCATCCACCCACCAGAGAAGCACGCGGCATTTGTCGAAAGCCCACTTTGTTGTTCCTAGGGCAGTGTTTGGAATGCTAGAGCAGCACCAGACAGGGCCCCTTGCCACCCTGGTGCTTGTAATCTAGGCGGAGAGACAAGGCAAAAATACGTGACACAATTACAGAATCTGACAGAATGTAATAAAGTGCTAAATTGTGTGGTACAGACAATTAGGGAACAAGACAGTATATAATAAAGTGCTAATTGTGTGGTACAGACAATAAGTATAATAGGAGTTCAGTGAAGGGATGGCTGCGTGTGGGCTGTAGTCTTCAGGGAAGGCTTCTCATCATGTCAGGGCTGCCGTGTTTATCTGGTGCATGATGGGAAGCTGAATATGAAATAGAGGATGGATGAACAGCAGAATAACTGTGCTGTACTGTGGTATCTCTTCTCAGTCTGGATGAGGGCAGAAAGGGAGAGAATCCTTTGAGAGGTGGCATTCACCATTTAAAACAAAAATGAAATAGAGAAATACCTTATTTTTTCTATTAATTGTGTCACAGAAAATTTCCACAGAAACTTAAAATCGTATTTTAAATTGAATGATGTTCTACATTGGACAAGGAGAGTTCTGTGTTTACAGAAATCATATTGTAAATCCTTTTCCTTCATGAAGAGTACTTCTGCCTGATAGATAATCGCTCACTAGTTTATGCGAGACTCCTTAAAGGAGGTAGATAGATACTCTGGTAGACTAGTGGCGGACTGATAAACCTTTCGAAGGTAACTCGGCAGTGGGTACCTCAGACCTTGAAGATGTGCCCATTCTTCAGTTGACCAGTGTTACTTTGGGAATTTACCTTGACGAAGTAATCATGGCTGACTGCAGTAACTCCTCTACAAGGATGGTTATCATAGAGTTGAGAGAAACTGGGGAGAATCTAAAAGCCCCCCCGAAAAGAGGACTAACGACATAAATGAACATATTTGTAAAAATGGAATGTGTAGTCACTACAGTGTTACCATGCAAAACCATTGAATGTGGTAGGAAATGTTCACAATATATAGATAAGTGAAAAAAGAAAATTCCACAACTCCTAGAGTATGATTCCATTTTGGTGAAACATATGTTTTATGCAGAGAAACATATCTCAGTGGTGAAGATACATGTTACTTCCTCTTCTTTATGCTTTTGTGAAATTTCCAAACGTTTTCCAAGCTACATGGTTTACTCTGAAATAAAACATGTATTAAAGTCCCGTGGTTCTCTGATTTGTTTTGGAGGTTTGGAGGGTCGTAATTTGGATTGTCATCAACCAGTGAGTTTCCTTACGGTGGGGTAGACCTGTCCTGGGAGGGTCCCTGCAGACCTAGGAGGTAGAGGCAGAGGTAGAGATGGAGGTGGAGATAGGTTAGGGCCGCAGATTCCCACGCAGCAAAGAATTTCTGGGCCAAGAGACAAGCCTCAGAAGCATTATTCCATTTTTCTACAAATAAGAAATAATTCCTTGTATACCTTATTTGCATGAACTCACATCAAACTAGGAGATAATGAGAGGTATGTGTACTCTTTAAGGCTTATACAACATGAATTTTTATCAGCAGAGCCTGTCAGGGGACGGAAAGCTCAGGGCATGGATCAGAATACTAAAAAAAAAAAAAAAAGTTGAGATGTGCCAAAGCAGAGTTTCAAAAATTGTGGTGTTCTAAAAATGCGTATCTTGAGCAAATCAGTACCTTTAACCCAGAGAATACAAAAACAGGAAGTTAAATTTCATTTGAGAATATGTTAAAAGCCCAGATTTGACTACTTGGGTCCGGGCTAAATTAGGCCCTGCCTGGAAACCATGTGGGGGATGTGGAGTTGTTGAAAAACATCGGAAAATATCTGGGAAGGATTTTGGAATTTTTGGTCCAGGGGATTTTCCGTGTCTAAAGTGAAGACAAAATCTTCTCTTTCTATTCTGAGAACTTTATTTAGAACTGTGTTGAAAGGGACCTTTCTCTGAAAGATTTCAGTACAAAAGCACTGTATTTTCTCATCTGATGACTTGGTGTCTTCCATTTTCTAGATTTTGACTAATTTAAGGTCTTAAAATATCCATGTTTCAACCCCTTTTAGTTAATAATTTTCTATTTTTACCTTCCCATCTAGCTTTTCATCTTGTAGTTGGCCCAGTGAAAATAAAGTGCAGTCAAGTCAGAATTTCACCGCCTTTCCTATGCCCCCCAAATAGAAGGGAAATCCTTGGATACTCACGTTCTTGGGAAGCCAAACCTTAGGTAAAACTGGGACATGTTTGCTTCTCTTGGAGAATCCATGCTGTAGGAAAATTTCCTTTTGCCAAAATGGGCTGTATCCCCAGAGCTCAAGTTCCTGCACATTGCCTTGTCTTTCAGTTAATTTGGATGAATTAACCCCTCCATGCTCCAGGCTTTCCATTGGATGGCCTAGTACAGTGCTCTTCTGAAATATTTGTGACAACTAGCAGCCCGAGGTGACACAGACAAGACTTCCCTCCCTCTACTGCCGCATAGAAAGCCTAGATAAAATGTGGCAGAAATGTCAAATATTTATGTACAACCAGTCTTGAAAAAAGTAAGGGAAATAGCAGGAAAAAGGAACTCAGAGCCAGTGTGATAACTGTAGCTACAAGTAAGTCCTAGAATCTGTAGGCTTAGATACTGAGGCCATGTAGGGACAGGATATGTGGCCCCAAGAGTTGTCAGATTTAGCCTTTAAAAGTACAGGATGCAGGGATGCCTGGATGGCTCAGTTCGTTAAGCGGCAGACTCTTGACTTTGACTCAGGTCATGATCTCAGGGTTTCGAGATCAAGCCCTGCTTGCTGGAGATTCTCTCTGTCCCCATCCCACCTCCATATGCACTCTCTCTCTAAAAAAATTAAAAAATAGGGGCGCCTGGGTGGCTCAGTGGGTTGAGCCTCTGCCTTCGGCCCAGGTCATGATCTCGGGGTCCTGGGATCGAGCCCCACGTTGGGATCTCTGCTCAGTGGGGAGCCTGCTTCCCCATCTCTCTCTGCCTAATTGTGATCTCTCTGTCAAATAAATAAATAAAATCTTAAAAAAAAATAAAATTAAAAAATTAAAAAATAAATAAAAGTACAGATAATCAATGAACACTTTTAAAAAAATATGTAAGTATGTTCCAAAAGTTGAATGGGACATACGTGTACTAAAAAAATGTTTATCTGACATTCATATGTAACCAGGTGTTCCGAATTTTATCTGACAACTCCCTGGCAGAGTTCTCTCCATAAACCTGGAGGCCTGGGGTGGGGGTGGGGGTGTGCCTCATCCATGAAGGGATTGGGTAACTACCTGACTATAAATACCTTCTGGAAACATTAAAAGCTGTTGTAGGGAAGCAGAAAGGAAGCTTTCATTGATCTGGGGCGGTTGGTGGGAAAATGAAGTGTCTCCCAGGCCTTACCATGAGTTAATGTGGGATTCAAATTTATCTAAGCTATGGGATATAGAAATCTCAGCCTGAGAAATTACCATAAAAAACTGGTCTAGGACTTTTGAAACCTTAGAATTTCACCAGAGACAAACTGCTGTGTTTGGGGTATTTCTACCCTTACTGCACAGGTATTCATTGGGATGACTAGTCCTGCTGAAATGAAGTGCTAATAAAAAATTACAAACCAAGTGAAGAAATGAATCACCCTGATGGGGAACCTGGAGATAAACAGGAAAGTTCATTACCCCAAAACTGAGCTAACCTAAAACATCTGAAAGAGGTTATGATATAGGTGTCTTTTGAATGTCAAAGACATGAAGGAATGGAATGAAAGAACAGTTTATTATGAAAAAAGAGCAGGTTTATTGGAAAAAGAACCAAATCGAAAGTATAGAAATTAGAAATGTATTTGCTGACATTAGAAATTCGAAGGGATCCGTTCAATGCCACATTAGACTTCTGAAGTGAACAAGTGAACTATAAAAAAGAACTAAGACATCATCTAGAATGCATCCTGTAGAAATAACGAGGGAGAAAGACAGGAACATGAATAAGAGAAATGGAGGTTAAAATGGGGTCACGTGTGCATGTGTGTGCATGTACACACACCCACATACATACACTTACACACACACTGAGGAACGCATAAGGAAAGGCGGAGTAGAGAGAACAGACGTACAATTGCTAGGATATAATAGAAATTGCTTTTAAAAAAAGACCCTAAAATATAGAGGCCTAAAGAAGATAGAGATTTATTTCCCATATAACAGTCTAGATGCTGGGGAGCAGCTCTGTTATTTTAATCTGTGGCTTCTATTTCAGGATCCCACATGGTTTTTTTTTTAATCTTTTTAAAAAAAATTTATTTATTTGTTAGAGAGAGCGAGCGAGCAAGCACAGGCAGACAGAGTGGTAGACAGCGGGAGAAGCAGGCTCCCCGCTGAGCAAGGAGCCCGATGTGGGACTCGATCCCAAGACGCTGGGATCATGACCCGAGCCAAAGGCAGCTGCCCAACCAACTGAGCCACCCAGGCGTCCCTCCCACATGGTTTCTTTAGCTCTGGTCCTTGGGTCTGCATCCTAAGCAGGGGTGGAGGCGGTGGGTTGGGGGGTATTGCAGGGAAGAGAAAAGAGTCATGTCTTGCCTGTGTCTTTTAAAAGGACTATCAAGAAGATGCACATAACACTTTTCCTAATACAGACCTATTAGGGAGGCAGGGAGAGGTTCTCTGTTCCCAGAAAAAAAAAAAAAAAAAGTGGTAGTTCTTCTCCCAAAGGAAATAGGAAAGAGTGGATATGAGAGGACAGCTGGCAGTCACCCTGCAGAGGTAAGGCAATGCTAGAAGTCATGAGGTGGAGTTTTCCAGAACTGATGAAAGATAAGGGTCCTAAGAATGAAAAGCATATCCCAAGCAAGATAACTAAGAACAAATCTCACCATGGACTGCTATTGCTGACTACTAAAGAAAAATAAATAGATTAACCACTAGAAAAAAAGAAAAAAAAATCACAAACGAAGGCCAAGTAGATTGATAGTAAACTTTTTATCAGCCTCAGCAGACACTAGAAAACAATGAAATAGTATGTTCAAAGTGTTAATGAAAAATAATGGTCAGCGTAGGAATCTGTATCCAACTGAACTGTCATTCAAGAATGAGGAAAAAATAAAGGCATTTTCTGATAAATAATTTATAAATAGAGTCTTGCTGAAAGAGCTACAAAAGAATATATTTTTGTAAGAAGGACGTTGACTACACAAGGAAAGTGTGGGATGCAAGAAGCAATTGGTGACCTCCTCCCTGTATAATATTCTTAAACTCAATGACGCTTAAAAACTCATCTCAAAATATAGAAAGCAAAAATACAGGAGGGTTATGAAGATGAGAGGAAAGCACATCAGGTCAGAAGATTGGGGTTGTGGCCTCTGCTATAACACTTTATTTTTCAGAACTTCAGGTAAGACTATATATTTCTATCATTTTAACCTCCAAAAAACCCCAGCAACAACTCAACTCTGATTCACTAGTTTTATGGTCTTGTGGTATAATCTTTCTGATTTAGAGGTGGGCTTTGGGATTTAAGTCTTTGCGATTTAGAGGTGGGATTGTCCTGGTTCAGATCCTTGCTCTCTCATTAACTAACTTTGTGACTGTGGGCAGTTTAACCTCCTGAAGCTCAGTTTCCATACCTGAGAAAGAGCAAAAATAATCGTATTAGAGTTCCTGTGTTAGAGTTCTCGAAGCAACAGAGGCTGACTCTTCCTGAATAAATGGAAAAGCATTTTATTTAAAAAGTATCAGGTGGATCCCAGCACTGTTGAGTACACTGGAAAACTGGGCTTGAGGCCAAGTCTTGGGGTACAAGACCCCAAACCAAGGCACGTATCTGATAGGAAACTCCTGCTGCTCCTACGTCAGAAAGATACTATCGCAATCCCTCTGGAACAGTCACCACAAAAAAACTGGACACCTCTGCCTCGCCCTCACCAGCGAAGACACAATGATGGAAGGTCCATGTGGAGCCTCTTCCCTTCCCTGAAGGGCAGGAACTAATCCGTGTGCCTGAATCCTAAAATTGTAGATTGCATTCTGACTTGTATGTTGCAGTGTTGATGACTCATGATTTGACTTTTTCCCCAGATGCAGGAAGGAGACTCAAAAAAGATAATACGCTGCCATGAATAGGATAGATGCCCATAACAGTAATAGTAATAGTAATAGTAATAATAATACCTGCTGTCCAGAATCAACTCTGTTCTGTTTGGGGAACCACCACTTTGAGAGTCTTGCTAGGTGGCGGATCTTAATCCTACAGCAGAAGCCAAAAGAAGACCAGATGCTGTTTCACTTGAAATCTTGACATGCTACTTAGTATGTGGACAGGAGACAAGCTCTTGTCCTGAGATGTCCAACAGTAAGAGTGACAGGAAGAAGCAGGGGCAGTTTGGTCATCATTCTAGTGGCGGTGGAGTTGATGGCTACGATGTTCTGCTTCCAATGTTCAGTAGCAATGATGACAATAGGGTGCTAAGTCCACAGCTCTTGTCACAGCTCTCCACCTCATGAGGAACATCTTTTTCCTTCTCTGAAAATGGGTGTGCCTTACTTTAGAGGGTGTGTGTAAACGTTAATCAGGATGTGCTCTGAAAAAGGCCTCTGAGAACCACCAAGCACTTAATCTGTGCTTCACCTATCACAACTGCCAGCCTTAAGAACATAGCATAATGTTTAAAGTTCCAGGAGAGAAGGAGCAATCCATTTAAACGTTAAGGTAATAGATAAAACATGTAGGAGGAAACAAAGACTGTTCATTCACTTAACCATTATTATCCATTGACCATTACAGGATTATAAATGCAACACTACATTCGCTTAGCTGGGACAAATGACAGATCACCTATTTTGACAAGTGGGTTATTCCATCATTATATTAGTGTGCAATCGAGATCTTTGAATTCCAGCTGTAATATGTCTTTTGAATATATTCATCTGTGGCTCCAGAGAAGGCTGATTCAAAATTCCCTGGCATATTATAGTTACTCTCAGTTTAAAAAAAAAACAAAACAAAACCCGACACCTCATTGTCCAAACCTTGTGTGATAGGAATGTACAATTTACCAAGGTTTTTCACCTTGTGTTTCTATCTGCATAGTGCTGTATCTCTGTAATGTTTCCTATCCAGTATTTATGTGTGTGGTGGCAGTCATCTTTTTGTGGCATTTGACGTGGAAAGTGATGGCTGGGGGACTCTTCAGGCCTTTTGGGCTCAGTGAGTGGTGTGCTGGCAAGCCAGCTTTTGGAGAGGAAAAAAACCCCTCTAATTTATAGCATTTGTCAGTTGCCAGGGTGAAATACTCCCACCGTCGCTAATTTCAAGCTACCAATGTGATGTCACAAAACATGGGGTTGGGAGGACTTGTGCAAAATCAGTTCTAGCTAGCTAGAGGCAGCCAGCTCCCAAACACGCCACTGTTTGCATTGTAAGTGTTTGCTCTTAAGGTAAGAAAACTCCATGTAGGCCATAAATCACACTGTTTAGTTTCATACATCTCAAAGCTATACTGGTCAAAACTCCCAAAAACCAAGAAAGCAAAACAGATTCCTAATAAAAAGTTTTATTCCAAGGAAGCCTTGAAATGTATTATCCTTCTAGACTTCTTTAAAACTTTGTAATTTAAATGAACGGGAGCCAGAGACCTCTCTTTCTACCCTAACGTGAAGATGCACAGGCCTCTGTTCAGGTGGGAGCCCCTTCTAGGAATCAGTATAGGAAGGAGCCTTTTCCAGCTGTATCGAATCGTGTCTTAAACGTTTTTATGGTGCCTTACAGTTTTCTTCATTTGATTCTCCATTTTGAAGAGGAGAAAGCTTCCCAGATGGAAGGATTAAGACTTGATTGTTTTGATTCCAAATCTGGTGCTTTCCCTGCCCTCCCCAGGCAGCCAGAACTTTCCTTGGTTCTTCTCTCTCAGTCCAGCTCAGACAGGATGTTTTTTTTCCTCTGCCGGGAAGCCACTTCTTTCACACATCCCTTTTTCCCACTTTCACAAGAGGAAGTTCCCTTGGCCTTCGACGGACTTGCTATTTTCAGCGTCTTCTTGGATCATATTCCTGCCAAAGTCTTTTCCCACTGGCCGATAGACTGTGACTAAGCACTCCTGCATCACCCCTCGGAACGGTGACCTGTCCCGTGTCCCAGCAGCACTGGAGGAATGCAGTGCTGGAAAGCAGCTGGGGGAAATGTTAAAGCTTATCTCGAGGGATGCCATGTGCTGGGCAAAGTCCTTCTGCTGACTCCGTGATCACATCAGTCCACTCTGTTAATGGTGCTAATGATGAATTTTTATGGTGCCAGCGATTAGTGTACAAACTCCTAGGCACCTCAGAACCTTACCTCATTTGGCTTTAGAGGTACACACAGCAACAGCGATCACTCAGCAGTTTCATGCAAGGACGGGAATACCCTGACTGCGTGAGAAACTCAAAAAGCTTCTGTAACATTTAGTTAATGCATTTTTATGTTAACCTTATATCTATCGTGCACCTGTGATGCTGTGACGTTCATGGCTCTGTTGGAAGGCCCAGAGACTCAAAGTAAAGTGTTGGTGGTTGCATTCCTCCTATCTCTGCATAGTGGCAAGGCAGGCACACGCACTGGTGGTTGTAATCGAATGTGATGTGCACTATAGTAGAGACTAGGGCAAGCATGCCGGAGAAAGTGTATAACTCTGCCCTCTGCCCAGGGGGAATCAACCTTCCCGAGGGTTTAAAGCTGGAGCTAGGACTTGAAGGATAAGAATGACACCAATTATGTAGTGCTGATTATGATCCATGAACTGTCCTGTTCTAAGCATTTTCCATATATTTACCTATTTAATTATCCAACAACCCTGTCAGGTTAGGTTCACTTATCATCCCCACAGGAACCTGACTCACAGAGAACTTAAATAACTTGCCCAAGGTCACCTCGCTGGGGAAACGTGGAGATGGGATTTGAAATGTGCTATTAACCTCTGTGCTATATTTCTGTGATTTGCTAGGGTTAGGGGCGTGGTTGGGATAGCTTGAGCTGGGGCGTGGAGGACTTTCCAGGCTGAGGAAACAGCACGAACAAAGGCCCGAAGACCTGAGAAAATAGGACATGTTTGTGATTCTTGCTTTGAATTTTGGTGGGAAGGCCACACAGAGCCATTCGACATACATGCGTCATTTTTCTTTCATTGCAGAAGCTTTCCTAGAGAATATTTGGAAAGGAATTTATCAACCCCATTTCCTAAAATATGAACATTTTAAAATGGCCACTGTCCCACTGTTCGCTCTGCTAAGTTGGGTAAGGGCTGTTTTAAATACATCCTTAGAAGGATACACATTACTTGATTTCCCATTATTCCTGAAATTGATTAATTCTAATGCTACTTGAGGCCAAAATTGCAAATGGATCCCCACAGAAGGCAGTTAGCATTTTCTGGAAGAAAATATATGACAAAGTATATTCTTGGTTGTGGCCAAAGTTCTTGCCAATGTCAGTGACTGATCACCGAGTGAGACAGTATACTCTGTCCAGTACCTTACCACATCCTTGGGACATGTGGTGTGTGCCCAGAGGTATGTCCTTTAGTAGCAAAAACAAAGTGTGGCCACATTTGGCCCAGAGCAGCACCTAAGTGGGGATCGCCTGGCCAAGTCCATATTTCTTCAGGAATTTTCTGCTCTCAATACCCTGAGATAAGTCATTCATTTATTCATTCAGTCAGCGTCTTTAAATGCCCACCACAATACAGGCTAATAATAACAATTACCGTTAATAGAGCTTACCACGTGATGGGCACTGTGCTGAGTACCTTAAAGTGATCCCATTTAATCTTCCCAATAACCCCATGGCGTAAGAATGGTAGGATCCCCAGAGGAGAAGATGGAAGGATTAAGAAACGTGCTCCATATGACATAGCTTATTGAGCTGGCAGATTGTCTTGTCCGGCACCTGCTGTGCTATGTCATCTCCTTATGTCCGAGGTTCTATAGCAGCCATGCTCAGGGATGCAGACAACAAACTCTAATCAAGTCAGAACGAGACAGGCATAGAACACTGGTTCTCAGTCTTTTGCCCATCAAAAGGGATGCCACCTGATATGCATGTAGGAGACACATTCTCGGGACAGTACCAGCCTTGTACATGATTCCACTCCTTTTCCCTTTTACCCCACCCTCCTGCCTCAGGAAAGCGTATTAGAATGCACATGAGTAAGAGTGACATTATTATAGTAATGACATTGAATCAGAACTAATTCATGAAGATGATAAATCCTTTGCATAGTTTCATACAGGAAGAGAGTGGATATAAATCTCAGGGCACAAATGAAAGTATCCAAGAAATATGACGTTTCCTTTGTTTCTGTAAATCAACTTAATTTTGGCTCTGGACACTCAGCCCCTTGGACTGACAGGAAATTTAGCCTCTGCCATTTTGAGCTAACCTATCTTATTTTCCATGAGCTCGTGTCAAGATTCTGGGGTCTTATGCAGGGCCAGCACTGTGTAGAACAATTATCACTACTGGTTCCATGGAGATGGCTGCCGCTTTGGGCCCCCAGGATCCCTTTGGCACTTGGAACGTGGAAACCCGTGAGGAATCTGGGAGCCCAGGGTGAATCCCAATCTCCCAGCTTCCCTAAGGTGGTAGAAGGCTTTTTCCTCTGAGATCCCTTTGACCTGTCTCTCTTCTCCCTAACGCAGGCCAGTCCTTTTTTTTCAGGGAATTCTGCCCTTCTTTTCCAATGAGATTCTGATTCTCCTCTATGGCTTTTGCTTTTTGGGAGGGGGGAAAAAGCAAGCCGGGAAGTGAAGTATCTTTTCTGTTTGTTCTTGCTGCTAACCTCCTGCGAGGTATGTAGGCTAGAATCTGCTTGAATTAGAAGTGAAAAATAGTAATACAAATAATTGGATCTGGTCATTAAAGTAGCATTTACCTGGCAGCAGATAGCCTTCATTTCTTTTTCTTTTCCTCCTATTTCCTTCTCTTTCTTCTTCTTTAAAAAATGCGAATAACTTTGTTTTCAATGATAAAAGATGCCATTGAGCAAATTAACACTAAACTACAGTGTGGTATATATTTCTTCAGACCTCTTTTTACTATACATATAACATTTAACAGTATTTAAGAGATATTTGAGTTCTTGCTCTGCCTTGGAAGCTTATATGAGGATGTTATGTTTTATTCGACGTGTCGGCCCACTGGGGAGTCTGTAGGGTAGTCACTGAACCTTTTCTACATGTATTAAAAATGGTACCAGCTATTCCGTGGAGGGTGGACAATACACTATTATAGGGGTCCAGATAAGAGATGACAGTGTCTAGGATTGGGTGGGAGTCATGGTGGTGGAGATGAGTGGGGATTCTGGATCTGGTTGGGAAGGTAAGTAGACAGGACCAGCTGGGGACTGGATATGGAGGTAAACGGCAGTGAAGAAGATGGTTAAGAAGATGATTTCTAGGTTTGGGTCTTGAGTAGCTGGGTGTGAGTTGCCATCTAAAGATAGGAAAGACTAGGGGGAGGGTAATGCCCTTCGTTTCTTAGAACTCTGCTAGAAGAACACTTGCTAACTCTCAGGACCTTCTAGAGTCTTGAACCATGAATTTTGGGTGTGAATCTTGACCAGGAGATGCACAGGATGATCCAATGAGCTGCAGGAAGAACATTTAAAATTGCTATTTAAACTTGTTTTCTCTTCTCATCCTCTTAAATGTCTATTTCCACAGATGCTTTTTTTGGTAAGATTTTTATTTATTTATTTATTTGACAGGCAGAGAGGCAGGCAGAGAGAGAGAGAGAGGGAAGCAGGCTCCCTGCCGAGCAGAAAGCCGGATGTGGGACTTGATCCCAGGACCCGGAGATCATGACCTGAGCTGAAGGCAGTGGCTTAACCCACGGAGCCACCCAGGCGCCCCCACGGATGCTTTATAATCTGCATATTAGTGCCATGTGTCTTATATATACACATTTGCATACCACTTAGAGATAAATAAGAATGACTAAATGAAAGAAAGAAGAAACCGTGAGTTGTAGCGGATAGCTGATTATTCACTGAAATCTGTCCTTCATTCCAGATCATACAGTTGCAGCGGGGAGTAGCTGTAGCTCTAGCTGCTGCTCAGCCAGAGACAACTTTCTCCTACCCCTCAGAAGTAGCTGTTACCAGTTCTTCCCAGTGGGAGGTGAGCAGAAGTGATATATGTCAGTTCTGGACCAAAGCTTTTGAGAAGCAGGCATGCCTCCTTTGTAATCTTAGCTCTTTGGCTGGCTTAGATGCAGAAAATGACCCAGGGCGGGGCCGGGGTGGGGATGGATGATGGAGGTGGGAGATGGAAGGAGCTTGCATCCTGAAACATTGCTGGGGGGGACCCACTCACTTACAAGAACATCCACCTCAGGCTATTACAGGCCCAAGAAATAAACTTTTGTGTATTTGAGCCATTAGACATGCCTCGGTCCCTATTATTTCTGCTTAGCATACGGGGAGCATGCGTAACTTTTTTTTTTTTTATTGAGGTGCACCTGTAAAATATTTGGAGCCACTGGTCTCAACACGTGGCCAAATACAAATGTCAGGGGGTCTTAGTAGCCTGTCAGATGCAGGGGACAACAATTTACCATTTCTGAGCCATCCCCCCACTTAATCAAAAGTCGTAATTATCATGGAGTGATGTTTAAATCAACTGAGTTCTAGTTTTGTAGAAAGTAAAATTTTTAGGAAGGCTCGAATTCAGATTGCCATTAATTATATAAAAAGGAACTAGCCTTATTGGTAATCCAAGGATCCTCTTAGAAAATGTGGAAAATGCTCAGTGAACATTATTGGAAGAAATCAGTGAAATTCAGCAAGATGGAACATTTGTTTGGCACAGATTTTCCTAACATTTGCAAATACTTTCATGTGCTCAGATTTTAGCTTAAATTGTCTTCTTTTAAGGTCTGTGGACTTTTAAGATCCAACTCTTTTCCAGTTACCTTTGTAAAGGGAATAACAGTTCTTCACATTCCCTCCTCCTTCCTCCCTGGGGTTTAGATGGTGAAACTCAGAAAGCCTTCCTCAGAGCATTTAGAGAAGGAAGAGAATGATGTATCAAGGCAATATTCCTGGAAGCTGAGATCAACAGACCATGATTAAAGTCAGCTTGCAGTTATATTGGCTGAGAATGTCACACCAGCTGCTTGCAAACCCCACAAGATGATGAATGTCTTGCTGCTATCCGTACTGCTCTCCAGAATTTATCAGCAAAAGAGAAAAATGGGGAAGGTTACAACTCCCAGAGATTCACAAATTCTTCTTGCAACAGTGAGCAGTGAAGGCTTGGCTGACAGTTATGAATGAATCACTGGCCATGTGTGTGGTGGCGGGAGGAGTGTCTGAACCTTGGCACTGTAATCAAGAGTAGAAGGCGCCACCTGGACAGCAAGGACAGGTGCAGTGGTAAGAGGGCTCTCGTGGCAGATCCATTGTCCTTCTAACCAGAGAATTTTAGGCAGTTGCTCTTGTGGGAGAACTCATTGTCAAGGTTAGGGAAATGAAATTGTATGGTCTCTTCTCACTGTGGAGGAATACATGGTTGTAGAGAATGGAGATCTTGCAGGGGTTCAGGGGCGAGGCACAGGAGTTCTGGTGCTGTAGAGCTGGAGGACGGGTACGTGGGAGGAAATCTAGGGGCTGCTGGCTAGGGTGGCAGGAGGATGGATCTGAATCCGTCATCTTGGGTCTTGATGCTTATTTCCTTCCTTTTTCCTCTCCTTCTTCCTCATAAGGGAGCTAAGAATAAAAATGCTGGAACCTGCTGTTTTATTTTCACTCAAGAGACTGATTAATGAGGGCTGCTGGGTTTAATCAATGGTTGTCTATTTCAGCTTAGAAAACACTATTTTGGGGAGTGGAAAAAATATTGGCAATCATTCACCTTGGGGAGAGCTGCATTATTTTGCAAGTGGTTGAAGGGATAGACTTTGGCATTCCAGAAGCCTGGGCTAGGATACTCGTGCCTCTGGCTGAGTCAGGATATTTAGTAGCTGCATGGCCTTGAGTGATGACTTCAACTGAGCCTCGGTCTCCTCACCCAGGAAATAGTGATAATAACATACTTGCCTCTTAAGTTTGCTGTGAAAATTGAGTAAGAGCCTTTTATGTCAGATAAATATTAACTCTCTCCATTATCTACCTATCTTTTCTCCTTTTATCTTTTCAGAGGTGAAATAGTGACTGTATTTGTTTATGGATACTTAGGTTTTGAGCCGCTGCTTCTGGTTAAATTTCCTGTGGAGAGTTTTCTACCCCTACTCATCGTTATTGAATCTGGAGAGTTAACATTACCTGTATTCATTTCTGTCTGAAGAAACGCCCCTTTTTTTTTTTTTTTTTTTTGCCTTAGGAAGTAAAACAATGAACTGATAATGAAGGGAAGTTTGCTTTAATTTCCTGAAAAAAAAGCAGTGGAATAATAATTGAAAATTTACTATTTTTTGAGCCTTGTTAGTGTTAGGAACCCTTACCTAGTTTGTGCGGAGATGCTGTCTCTATTTTAAGACCATGTAATCTAAGAGACAAAGAGTCTAGAGGCCCAAAGTCAGCGTTGGGTCCATGGACCAAGTGCATTAAATCCCAGCTACTGTATGTAACTGTATGAGCATTTCATTCAAGCCTGCTTCGCTGTAACCTCTTGTAGTCTGTCACATATCTGAGAGACAGGGAAACACCAGTCAGAGTTCAGTTCAGGAAGTAGAAACTACTCTAAGTATTTTAAACAGAAGTGGGATTAATATAGGAGACTCGGTGCTTCCAAAATTATTGGAAGAGGTAGAAGGAGTGTGTTCTAGGCTTAATCTCCAGAATGACCCCTAGGACATTACAGAACTGACCGACAAGAGAAATGAGGACCTCTGCTCCTGTTGGAAAGGGCAGCCAGAGGCCACAACCATTGACTTTCACAACATAACGACATGGACCTAGAGATCAGAAAGACAGCATTAAAAAGCAGCTACTGCTGCTGTTTTGGGGAATCACAGTGGAATGTGGAGTCTGGTGATCTCGGTGGCCCCTTAAGCATCTCTCAACATCCACAAAGGTGGGGACTGGGTGCTGACAACACTGAAATAAATCTCTGTCTGCAGAAAACAGAAAAAGGAGCAGGAAGATGGCTTACAACCCCCTAAGTAGAATCTGGAAAATGTATCTTTTTGCTTCTGGCCTGTCACATCAGAAAGCACTTGTAAATAAGTGAGAACAGATTTGGAACCACAATTAATCAAATCCTACAACTGCCCTACTTGAGTCCCGTCAAACTGTCCAGTTCAACAGTGTGTGCTCAGCAGAACCAAACCAGTTCACTGAGGAAGAGGAGATATTTAAACACAGTGAGCAACTGTGTTGAACACTCGACTCCAGGAGAGAACCTCAGATCTGGTACCTGAGTGGAGACATGGGCTCTCTGTTTCCTTGGTGTACCTCGCACGGTCAGACAACCTTGCTGTGCGCCGTCTGTATTCTCTGAATCAAAATGAGCAGTGATCGAAGAATCGTATCATTGACACATCTGCCCTTAGACCAGATCCTCTGTATTTACAAGATAAAATGGTAAACATGAAGAGCGTTCAAGGAGGACAATATTTTAAAACTGTTTATGAGTTCTTGCCTTCCTGGTTAAAATTTGAGGCCCCTCTTCCCCACCCTACACCCATAAACCATGACTTCGTTGTACTTCACCTAGAATTCAATGGGAACTCAATCAAATGGGAAGTCATGTGAAAGTATGTTGTAAACTGTAAAGTCCTACCTAATATCAGGTGTTATTAGCAGACATAGTGCCTTACATGGAATGGGTGCTTTTAACATTTTGCAAAATTTGTTTTATCATTGTCTCTCTCTCTCTCTCCATATATATAAAAACATAAAATTTCATAGGGATAAACTCAGTAAGAATGATTGTAAAGTCTTCTGTTCAAGTTGTGAAAATTCATTTGCAACACGTATAATGAGCATTGTGTTCTTAATGGTGTGTGAGAAGAATACAAAAAATTACCAGTTTCTCTGCTAGGTCTCATTTAATAAAAGACCATAAGAAATTACAGGTTTTTCATAGAAGAGAGTCCCAAGTAGGGAATTACCTAGAAATTATGCCAAGCATATGTTACATATAATAATATGTATATATAAGTTTTTCTGAACTATTTAACGAGTTTCAGAAATCATGCCCCTTTTTTACTAAATGCTTCAGTATATATTTTCTAAGAAGAATATTCACTTAGGATATTTAACAATGATGTACTATTATGTAATTATAGATCTTACATTTTGCTAATTGTTCCCATACTGGTTTTTTTTTTTAATAGCAATGTTTTGTTTTGTTTTGTTTCCCTGGTCCAGGATGCAATCCAGAATCATACATCTGGAATGGTTTTCTGGCCCTTCTTTGATTTTCATGACTGATAATTTTGAAGAATTTGGGCCACTTATTTTTTAGAATGTCCCTCAGATAGGGTTTGTCTGATGTTCCCTCATGATTAGAGTCAGATTGTACAGTTTTGGCAGGAATATTAAATAAGTGGTTAATGTTTCTTGAGCTAATTTGAAAACACAATCCAACATAGATTCACTAAGTGATAGTTTGAAGATCACTGGACAGGGAGTCAGCCCAATGTGGAAGCTAACTTCTGCCACTTAACCATAGGATAGTTAGTTATAATAGTAAAAATGATGATGGTGATGATAGAAATAATAATGACTTTATTTGGTAATATGTAAAGTGGTTTTATGTTCATCATCTCTTTTTATCCTTTATCTCGTAAGGTAAAAATGAGTCTTACTTTACGGATGAGGAAACAGGCTTGGGGAGATCAAGTTCCTTGCCCAAGGTCACAAAGTGGAGAGAGGCAGAACCAGGGGTCAAACCCAGGTCTTAAAACCAGACTTTGATGCTTGTGCTTCTAACCCCACATTCTGGACTGGACGTCACATTGCCTTGTTTGGAATTCATCTCTAAAAAAAGAGGAGTAAATAAAACAAAATGCATAAGATAACACTTCCCAGCCATCTTTATTTCATAGAACAATAAAAATAGTTTTAAAAATTAGGGAATATGCACAGGGCTTAGAATACTTTATGCTGCCAAGTAAGAATATTAAAATACAAAACCAATCTAATACCAGTACTATTTGATAAAAGGATATTTCAATTTAAAAAATATAAAAAGCTATAATTTCAGAATAAAAAACATTCTTCCAAATTGGATATATTAGTTTGTAGCATACTTAGTACCTTGTCTTATTTTTCCCAGTTCACTGGGGTCTTGTAAAAGCTCTGTGCAGAACAGCCCCCATTTGGGGCCTGGCATTTGGAGAGTACTGTATGATAGTGTCTTTTTCCTCTGCTGTCCAGTGGCTTTATTCTACCTGACAAAACTATATGGGCAGGGAAGGGAATAGTGCACAAGGAGATAGAACAAGGTTGGAGGAGAGTGGGGAGAATTACAATATTGAGGAGGGTGTATGTTATCAGCTCTTAGGATTTTTGGTTTGCCTTTGATCCTTCTTCTTACTCACTTACTACTTTTTGTCCTGTATTTACCACTATTGTCCTTTTTTTTTTTTTTTTTAAACCCCTTCCTAGTTTCTCTACTTTTGCCCCTCTGTTCCTAAGCCCTCACTTTTAAGGGGTATGGAAGAGTTGACAGGAAACTAAATACAACATCATCATTTGGGTATTGTAGGAATGGGATGCCACCTGTTTTGTACCCAAAGGGTTAAGATAGAAGGTTCCAGCAGAAAGGTTCTGTGAGTTAAGTTAGGTAACTATCCTGGCACAGAGTTTATTTATTTTACTTTTCATGTGCCTTTTACTAAAGCATTAAATAACCAGATCTTGAAATGGGTCTAATAACTCCTCTAATGTAAAAAATAGGGATGATTGTAAATAATGCTTTGCAACATTATATCAACTGTAATGTGACATTTAAATGGCCATGATATATAGAAATTTGTGAATTTCTATACAGTAATAACAAAGCTCCAGAAAGAGAAATTCAGAAAACAATTTCATTTACAATTATACCACAAATAATGAAATACCTAGGAATAAACTTATTCAAGGAGATGAAAGATCTGTGCTCTGAAAACTGTAAAACTTTGATGAAAGAAATTGAAGATGACACAAACAAATGGAAAGATGTACTATGATCATGGATTGGAAGAATTAATATTCTTAAAATTTTCATACCACCTAAAGCAATCTACGCCCAAAGCAAATCTACCAAAGCAACATATGACCCAAAGCAAGCCCTATCAAAATTTCAATAGAATTTTTCACAGGACTAGAACAAACAACACTAAAAGTTGTATGGAACCACAAAGATCCTGAATAGCCAAAGCATCTTGAAAAAGAATAAAACTGGAGGTATCACAATCCCAGATTTTGAGATATATTACAAAGCTATAATAATCAAAACAATGTGGGACTAACACAAAAATAGATACATAGATCCATAGAACAGAATAGGCAACCCAGTAATAAACTCACTCTTGCTCTGCAGCAGTTAATCTATGACAAAGCATTCAGCAATATACTTGGGGGGAAAAGACAGTCTCTTCAATAAATGGTGTTGGGAAAACAGGACCATTTTCTTATACCATACAAAAAAATAAACTTAATGGATGCCTGGGTGGCTCAGTGGGTTAAATCCTCTGCCTTTGGCTCAGATCATGATCCCCGGGTCCTGGGATCGAGCCCCGCATCGGGCTCCCTGCTTAGGAGGGAGCCCTGTCCTCCCCCACCCCCTGCCTGCCTCTCTGCCTACTTGTGATTTCTGTCTGTCAAATAGATAAATAAATACAATCTTAAAAAAAATAAACTTAAAATGGATTAAAGATAAAGTATTGGCACTCCATCAAAATAAAAAGCTTCTGCACAGCAAAGGAAGTATTAAAACTGAAAGATAACCTACTGAATGGGAGAAGATATTTGCAAATGACATACCTGATAAAGGATTAGTATCTAAAATATATAAAGAATTTATACAGTTCAATACCAAAAAACACAAAGGGTCCAATTAAAAAATTGGAAAAATGGGCAGAAGATGAACACACATTTCTTCGAAGAGGACTTCCAGATGGCCAACAGACACATGAAAGGATGCTCAGCGTCACTCATCATCAGGGAGATGCAAATCCAAACCATAATGAGATATCACCTCACACCTGTCAGAATGGCTAAAATGAAAAACACAAGAAACAACAAGTGTTAGGATATGGAGAAAAATTTTGTGCAATGCTGGTGGGAATGCAAACTGGTATAGCCACTGTGGAAGACAGTATGGAGTTTCCGCAGAAAATTAAAAATAGAACCACCATATGACTCAGTAATTCCACTACTGGGTATTTACCCCCCCCCCCCATAAAAAAGACTCCTCTGTTTATTGTAGCATCATTTGCAATAGCCAAGATGTGGAACAACCCAGTGTCCACTGATAGATGAATGGTTAAAGAAAATGTGGTGTGATATGTGTGTGTGTGTGTGTGTGTGTGTGTGTGTGTGTGTGTGTTATGGAATATGACTCAGCCATAAAGAAGAATGAAATCTTGGGGCACCTGGGTGGCTCAGTGGGTTAATCCCCTGCCTTTGGCTCAGGTCATGATCCTGGGGTCCTGAGATCGAGCCCCACATCGGGCTCTCTGCTCAGCGGGAGGCCTGCTTCCCCCCTCTCTCTCTGCCTGCCTCTCTGCCTATTTGTGATCTCTGTCAAATAAATAAAAATTAAAGAAAAAAAAAAAGAAGAATGAAATCTTGCCATTTGCAACAACTTGGATGGATCCAGAGAGTACGATGCTAAGTGAAGTAAGTCAACCAGAGAAAGACAAATACTGTATGATTTCACTCATATGTGTAATTTAAGAAACAAAACCAATGAACAAAGAAAAAAGAGATAAACCAAAAAAACAGACTGTTAACTATAGAAAACAAACGGATGGTTATCAGAGGGGAGGTGTGTGGGGGCTATATAAAATAGGTAAGGGGATTAAGAGTACACTTATCCTGGTGAGCACTGAGTAATGTGTAGAATAGCTGAATCACTATATTTACACCTGAATCTAATACAACACTATGTTAATTATACTGGAATTAAAATAAAGAAATTATATATGGGCAGAGGACCTGAATAGACATTTTTCCAAAGAAGACATGTAGGTGACCAACAGACGCATGAAAATATGTTCAACATCACTATTCATCTGGGAAATGCAAATCAAAACCACAATGAGATACCACCTTACATCTATCAAAATGACTAGTATCAAAAAGACAGGAAATAACAAGTGCTGGCGAGGATGTGGGGAAAAAAAAACACTTTCACACTTTTTGTGGAAGTATAAATTGGTGTAGCCACTGTAGAAAACAGTAGGGAGGTTCCTCAAAAAGTTAAAAATAGAATTACCATATGATCCAGTAATTCCACTACTGGGTATTTTTCGAAAGCAAATGAAAACACTGATTCAAAAGGATGTATGCACCTGTATGTTTATTGCAGCATTATTTACAATAGACAAGACATGGAAGTAACCCAAGAGCCCATCATTTCATGAGTGGATAAAGAAGATGTGGTATAAAAAAATAAATTCAAAATGGATGAAAGACCTAAATGTGAGACAGGAATCCATCAAAATCCTAGAGGAGAACACAGGCAGCAACCTCTTCGACCTCAGCCATAACAACTTCTTACTAGACACCTTGCTGGAAGCAAGGGAAACAAAAGCAAAAATGAACCATTGGGACTTCATCAAGAGAAAAAACTTCTGCACAGTGAAGGAAATAATCAACAAAAATTAAAAGGCAGCCTACGGAATGGGAGAAGATATTTGCAAGCATCATCTCTGATAAAGGGTTAGTATCCAAAATCTATAAAGAACTTATCAAACTTAACCCCCCCGAAACAGATAATCCAGTTAAGAAATGCACAGAAGACATGACTAGACATTTTTCTAAAGAAGATATCCAGATAGCTAACAGACACGTGAAAATATGCTCAACATCACTCACTATCAGGGATATACAAATCAAAACCACTATGACCTGTCAGAATGGCTAAAATTAACAACACTAGAAACAACAGATGTTGACAAGGATGTGGAGAAAGGGGAATCCCCTTGCACTGTTGGTAGGAGTGCAAACTGCTTCGGCCACTCTGGAGAACAGTATGGAGGTTCCTCAAAAAGTTAAAAATAGAACTACCAGCAATTGCACTACTAGGTATTTACCCAAAGGATACAAAAATACAGATTTGAAGGGGTATATAGACCCCAGTGTTTATAGCAGCATTATCAGCAATAGCCAAACTATGGAAAGAGTCTAAATGTCCACTGACCGATGAATGGATAAAGAAGATGTGATATATAAACACACACACACACACACACACACACACACACACACACTAGAATATTACTCAGCCATCAAAAAGAATGAAATCTTGCCATTTGCAGTGACATGGTTGGAGCTAGACTGTATTATGCTAAGTGAAATGAGTCTGAGAAAGACAAATACCATATTTTACTCATATGTGGAATTTAAGAAACAAAACGGATGAACATATGGGAGGTGGGGAAAAGGAAAGCAGGAAACAAACCGTAAGAGACTCTTCACAATAGAGAAAAAACAGGGTTGATGGGGGAAGGTGAGTGGGGGTTGGTTTAGATGGATGATGGGTATCAAGGAGGGCACTTGTGATGAGCACCAGGTATTGTATGTAATTGATGAATTGCTGAATTCCACTCCTGAAAGCACTGTATTGCAATGTATGTTTAACTAAAATTTAAGTAAAAATTTTCACACAATGAAATATTACTCAGTCACAAAAAGAACGAGATCTTGCTATTTGTGACAACATAGATGGACCTAGAAGATATTATGCTAAGCGAATTTAGTCATAGAAAGACAAATAACCATGTGATTTCATTTGTATGTGAAGTCTAAGAAAGAAAATGAATGAGCAAACAAACCCCACAGAAATAGACCCATAAATACAGAGAATAAACTGATGGTTGCCAGAATGGAGGGGGTTGGGAGGATGGGCAAAATGAGTAAAGAAGAGTGGGAGGTACGTGCTTCCAGTTATGGAATGAATAATTCACAGGGATGAAAGATACAGCATAAGGAATATAGTCAACGATACTATAATAGGGTTATATGGTGACAGATGGTAGCTACGCTTGGGAAGCACAGCATGAAGAGTAGAGTCGTTGAATCCCCATGTTGTACACCTGAAATTAATGTAACATTGTGTGTCAGCTATACTTCAATAAAAAATTAGAATAGCCGTGATTTTCACCGATGGCAGAGTCACAGGTGCTGCTTCTATTAGGGAAGAGTGATGCCTACAACTATAATAGAAGGAAAGGCTGCATTTCAAAGGTGAGTGAAAATCAAGATGCAATCTTTTTTCCACTCCCAAGTTCATTCATTCCCTAAATTCTATTCACGGACCCCTTGGAGGAGGGCGAGAATATGAACCCCAGGTTAAAGCCCTGTTTTAAAGTTGGTACTCCCTGCCCACTTTCTTATGTTCCATTTAGTCTCTGGTTTATGATTCCTCGGATCTCTGTAGGGTGGGTGTTAGGGTAAGCAAACTTTTATAATCTGGTTTTTACCCCCGTGGCCCAGGGTCACTGTTCTCACCAATGTCACCAACGTTCCCCCAAATTCAAAGCATCTTTTTTCATCTCCATATTCTTCATCTTTGTGCATCCTCAGACACCAAACCACTCCTTCCTTGGAACTTTATCCCTTGTAGGCTTCTGCAGTATCCTTCTCTATGGCCGTGACATAGTGACTTTTAAATTCTCACAATGGTAGGCTCACATAGGGAGTGTTTTCAAAACACAAGGCTGTTTTTTTTTCCCCCCACTCTGGGTCTGAGGGAGATTTGTGGTAGGGTCCAATCTACATAGGTAATTTCAATTTGTTCCAATGGTTGAGAATCACTTGCTAAGTGATTTATGAGTGCTTAATGTATATATGTATGCTTTACACCCACAACTATAATAATAATAATAATAATGATGATGATGATAATAATAAAGCCATCATTGTAGGCGTTTTTTTCCCTCTTTCACTGAGTTTTAAAGCATACCTCTTAATCTTTTCTTGGCTTCATTTTTCACTTTAAAAGTGAAGACAAAATAAAACACCTTCAATAGAGCAATTTATATTAATGAGGAAATGTTTGCAAAATGCTTCTGGTATCAAATGTATTTTGTAAGAATAAAAAATCATACTTTATTTAAGGGGCACCCAGGTGGGTGGCTTAGTTGGTTAAGCATCTGCCTTCAGCTCAGGTCATGATCCCAGGGTCCTGGGATCGAGTTCCGCATTGGGGTTCCTGCTCAGAGGGGAGCCTGCTTCTCCCTTTCCCTCTGCCTGACACTCTGCATATTTGCAGAAAGTGAATTTGCAGATCTGAGGTTTGTGGTAGCAGATCTAGAGCAAAGTCATAGAATCTTAAAAGAGGGGCGCCTGGGTGGCTCAGTGGGTTAAAGCCTCTGCCTTCGGCTCAGGTCATGATCTCAGGGTCCTGGGATCGAGCCCCACGTCGGGCTCTCTGCTCAGTGGGGAGCCTGCTTCCCTTCCTCTCTCTCTGCCTGCCTCTCTGCCTACTCATGATCTCTGTTTGTCAAATGAATAAATAAAATCTTTAAAAAAAAAAAAGAATCTTAAAAGAGACATTGACTGTCGAAGGTGGAAGGAACCTTGGTGTTCCTTCATGTCCATGCTTTATCTCAAGTTGGAATCCCTGTGAAGGCATCCTATCAGGGCCACATTATGAACTTCGTACATTCCAGACACATTCGCTTTTGTAGGCCTCTTGTTCCATAAAAAATGTCTAAAATTCTATTTTATGACTCTATTGATACTACTGACTATAATCCAGGCTGAATTCATGATTATGTATTCATTTTCCTTCTGATTTTAAAAGAAATTAAAATTAAAACATTTTGTGGGTCCCTAAAGAAATCATGAACCCTAGGCACTTGCCTCCTATACTTAATGGAGACATTGGCCCTACTTCCAGAAGGTGACCTCACTGTCTTACAAAGCAGCTCATATATTCAATTTAAGGGTGATTTTATTTGATAGAAGTTTCTTTCTTATTTTGAGTTGAAAAAAATTTTTTTAAATTTAAAGACTTTTATAGTAGTTCTTTTTCCTAATGATAGTCTAGTCCCTCTTCCCCATGTGCTGTGTACTAAAGCCTGGCTATTCAAAGGGTGAGCCATAAACCAAAAGCCTTGACATCACCTGGAGGCTAATTAGACATGCAGAATCTCAGGTCTCATCCTGTATCTACTCAGTGGGAATCTGCACTTTAAAAGCTCCTCAAGTAATCGTATTCACAGTAAAGCTGGAGAAGCTGGCCAGTCTGGACAGACTAACAATAGCAGATATTTATTGAGCACTGTGTGCACTATTTTAAGTGCCTTGTATGGATTTCTTAATTAATCTTTTCAACAATCTTACTTATTTTTCCCATCTCACAGTTGAGCAAATTGAGGCACAGAGAAGGTGAGCAACTTGCTCAAGTTTATCCAGTGTGCACAAAACCAAACCAGGCAGTATGACTCCATGATCTCTGCCCTGTCCCTCCATGCTACTTTGCTCATCTTTACATGCTTCTTTTGAGAAGTTCCTGCTGCCTTGCTCGCAGACCAGATTGCCAGGGCAGGAGCAATTTTTTTTAAAAAATTTATACCACTTAACTCCACCCTCTTACTATAGCTGAGTGGAAGAGAGGTGGATCCCTAATCCATGCTAGGCCATCCGCAGCTGTACTACAACTTATCATTTGGGTGATCTGCTAAAAAGTGTTTGGTAAGCGGACTTCATTAAAATTAAAAACTTCTGCTCTGGGAAGATAATGTTAAGTGAATGAGAAGAGAAGCCACAGACTGGGAAAAAATATTTGCAATAAACACATCTGATAAATACTGTTTCCAAAATATACAAAGAATTCAAAAACTCAATAATGAGAAAACATCTTGATAAAAAAAATGGGCTAAAGGCATTAACAGATACCCCATCAAAGAAGATATACAGTTAGCAAATAAGCATATGAAAAGATGCTCCACATCACGTGTCATTACAGACATGCAAATTAAAACAACAATGAAGTACACCTATTAGGATGGCCAAAATCTGGAACATTGACAACACCAAATGCTGGTGAGGATGTGAAGCAACAGGAATGCTCCTTCAATGCTGCTGGGAATGGCAAATGGCACAGCCACATTGGAAGACCATTTGGTGGTTTCTTACAAAGCTAAATATACTCTTACCATGTGATTCAGCAACCTTGCTTCCTGGTATTTATTCAAAGACATTGAAAACTTATGTCCACACAAAAACCTGCACATGGATGCTTATAGCAGCTTTATTCATAACTGCCAGAACTGGGAAGCAACCAAGATATCCTTCAGTAGGTGAATGAATAAATAAACTGGTACATCCAGAAATGGAATATTATTCAGTGCTAAAAGGAAATGAGCTTTTGAGTCATGAAAAGACAAGGAGGAACCTTAAAAGCATATTACTATTATTATTTTAAAATCAAACTCAACACCCCAAAATCAAAAAATCCCATCAAGAAGTGGGCAAAAGACATGAACAGGCATTTCTCCAAAGACATACAAATGGCCAACAGAAACATGAAAAAATGCTTAATATCACTCATCATCAGGGTAATACAAATCAAAACCACAATGAGATACACCTCACACCAGTTGAAACAGCTAAAATTAACAACTCAGGAAACGACAGATGTTGGTGAGGATGTGGAGAAAGTGGAACTCTGTTAGACTGTTGGTGGGAATGCAAGCTGGTACAGCCACTCTGGAAAACAGTATGGAGGTTCCTCAAAAAGTTAAAAATAGAACTACTCTATGACCCAGCAATTGCAGTACTAGGTATTTATCCAAAGGCTACAAACATAGTGATCCGAAGGGGTACCTGCACCCCAGTGTTTATTAACAGCAATGTCCACAGTAGCTAAAATATGGAAAGAGCCCAGATATCCCCTGACAGATGAATGGGGAAAGAAGATGTGGAATATATACACAATGGACTATTACTCAGCCATCAAAAAATGAAATCTTACCATTTGCAATGATGTGGATGGAACTAGAGAGTATTATGTTAAGTGAAATACGTCAATCAGAGAAAGACAATTGTTATATGATTTCACTCATATGTGGAATTTAAGAAACAAAACAGGATCATAGGGGAAGGGAGGGGAAAATAAGACCAAATCAGATTGGGAGATAAACTATTAGAGACTCTTAACTATAGGAAACAAACAGGGTTGCTGGAGGGGAGGTGGGTGGGGGGATGGGGTAACTGGGTGATGGGCACTGAGGAGGGCATGTGATGTGATGAACATTGAGTGTTATATGCAGCTGACGAATCACTAAACTCTACCTCTGAAACTAATATTGCACTGTATGTTAACTAATTTAATTTAAATTTAAAAAATTTAAAAAGCATATGCATAAGTGAAAGAAGTCAATCTGAAAAGGCCACATATTGTATGGTACAATATTCTGCAAAAGCCAAAACTATGGAGACAGTAAAAAAGTCAGTGGTTTCCTGGGATTGGAGGTGAGGGAGAAGAGGTGAATAGGCAGAGCACAGAGGATTCTTACAGCAGCAAAACTAGTCTGTATGTTACTGTAATGATGGTTACATGTCACTGTAAATTTGCACAACACCAAGAGTGAACCCGAACGAAAACTATGGACTTTGGGTGATTATGCCATGTCAGGGTAAGTTCATCTGTTAAAGCAAATGTACCACTCTGCTGGGGAATGTTGACAATGGCAGAGCCTATGTATGCGTGGGGGCAGGGGTATGTGGAGAATTTCTGTTCCTTTCTCTCAATTTTGCTATGAACCTACAACTGCTCTAAAAAAAATGAATAAATAAAGTCTTTAAAAAAAATTAAGCCAACCCTCTAGGATTCTCAATGATATTTAAATGAAGAAACTTGAAAAGAATTTGCTGGTTGTTAGAGGAAGAAGCAGATGGGTGGCCTGTAGATGAGTCATGTGAAAGGTGACTTTTCCATAAAAAGGCCCTTGAGCTTCTGCTACTGTAGTGTTCAGACCACCTTAAGTTCAAATCTACTCCCATCCATTTCTCCAGGAGACCCAGGCCTATTTTGGCTCCCTCTCTTGGATTTCCCAGGGAGTCCCCTTATAAGCACTGTAACTATCCCATTTTACTTGAGATAGCTTGAATTGATTTTTGTAGATTATTGTTATAAAAACAAACTACAATGACACACATTCACATATTTGAAAACACCTATGCATCTCCCTGAGATACCCCTTTTCTAAGCAAAATACCTCCATCCTACCTGTTCATCTTCATGCCATGCGTCCACTCCCTCTATTGGTCCTTTCTCTCTGGACCATACCGTTGGAGCCTTCAGAAATGAGCCAGTAGGAAAGCTGGGATTGGAAGCTACTTTTGTGGAGCAATTGGAAGGGCAAAGAGTGGGCCCTCGTCTCAAAATTTCTTCTTGGAAAGACTCTTCCTCAGAGCTTTAATATTGGTGGTGGTTGCAGGAGGGTCTTTAAAGGGGCTACAGTGTAACTAAAGTAATGGTTAGCAGCTGAGAACAAGGCCCCGTGCCGGCCAGTAAGAGTAGGTCCCTTGAAGAAAGCAGTGAAAATCAGGGATGAGAGAAAGGCCAGAGGGGTGTTTTTTTCAACCTGTCCTGGCTTGAAGGTATTTCAAAGGAGAGATCCTGTTGGAAGACCTTGTCTCCCAAACTCTGGGGAAGGAACAGGTGTGCAAACTGGCAGGTGACTAGTTTGCAGCAATAGAGAGAGAAACTGTGGTCTCTTCCCCCTTGTGGTTGTCGTGTTCAGGTCAGTACTAACTTTAGCCCTGCTGTCCTCAAATGGGGACAGTCCACTAGTGGATTAAGTCCTCCTTAAGTGGCTAAGAAAGTGTTAGCCAGAGATCAGAAGAAAGGAAAAGAAATTATTCCATCTGTTTTTTTGTCTGGTTTGTGATGACTTCCGGGGAAGCCATTCTCGGGTGTTTTGTGGCATAATAGCATTTTCTATTTTTACAGCATTGGCCTCTGGGGAGTTCGAAGTCCTCCACAAGCATTTTATCAACTCACCTGGGTGCCTGAAAGGGTGTGGGAAGCAAGGACAGCATTTGGCTTGTTTTCTTCCTTGTGATCAGTCTTTGAGCCGAGACCTCACTCAGGCCCTCTGCAAGAGAGGGTGGGGAAAGCAAACCCAGAGACTCTCTCATTGTATAAATAGGCCCAGCTCTTGCCCCTCTAATGGCTTCATATCAGGGGTCCATGCACCCATTACTATGTAATTATCCTCATTCCATCCCTTATTTGCCTTCCCTCAATGTGGGGCGGATACCCTCATTTTTAGGTGGGGAGTTTGAGACGCCGAGGAGCCATGCAGGATGACCAAGTTCTCCTGCCAGGCCACTGGTGAGTCTGAAGTAAATGTTACCAAATGTTCAGCTACGAATGTGTCTCTCCACCTTCTTCCTGCCTGCAGTGAGCAAGGGACTGCTCCAGAGCCGAGTTGGGCTGTGACTCTCAATCTGAGGAAGTTTGTCCTGACAGAATCTCAAGGTCAAGGGGGACGTGTCACTGGAGCCGGCAAGCATGGCCCCGGGAGGGCTGACTGACCTCCAGACGCGCTTTTCCTGGACCCACATCCAACGCCGTTCTCGTCAGACCAGGCTGACTCTCTGGGACTTCAGCATTTCGGAAAGGATCTGACGGGTATCTCAGATGGTGCGAGGACATAAATAGCTATTTCGGGAGAATGTTGCCTCCGTGATGTGATGAGTGAATCAGCACCACATTGAATTAGCAGCAATCTGGTGCTCAGGGTAATGGAGTGATGGTAAATGAACATTATTACATTTTTACGCTGTGAATGAGTCCTTAGTAAAAAAGATAAATAGCTTCCAGGTGTCTTGCCACAAGAGTTAAACAACTGAGTCACTCACTGGCTCTTGATGGAAGAAGAGCGGCAGCCCAGAGTCTCCTCATGAGTCAGCGGCAGCCAAGTTGGATTATCCCCAGGTCCGACGTTAGCGTCATTCCACAGTCGCCACAGCACAGTCAGTGCCCCTGCTGGAGGTGCACGATGAGAGGAAGTTCTAGTGAAGGACACCGAGCTGCCCCTGTCCCATCCGACCAAACGGGCCCAGAGGCTATAGGCTGCCTACCTCTGTTTCCGAGAGGAACCACCTGTGGATAGTCCGTGTCAAGGCGTGGAATCCGTGGCCATCCCCGAGCAGGCCCGATGGATGCTCTGACTCCTGTGGTGGCCCAGGAGGAAAGGTAATCCCTCGAGAATGTCCCCTCAGCTGGCTCAGACCAGACTCTGTTGCGGTAAGAGGTGCCATGTTCTTACTGAGGCAGGGTCTCTGTGGCCCCGACAAAACTAGGCTGGCGCTGATTAGCCCTGGAAGGACTTGTGAAATCACAAAGCATTCTCTGTATGGTATCTTTAAATTTGAAGCACGCCGAAATTTACTTATTTTCTGCTTGGGAAACTCCAAATTAAAGGGAGACAAGGAGCTTGGTGTTACTGCTTTTGTTTTCACGGTTACTGAAATAGCTCTGGCTCTCCTGGTTCTCCTGGTTCAGTTCATAACTTCAGTTGAAATTACATGTGTCTGAAGGTAGGACGTGCGGGTCAGACCTCCTGAATGGATATTGTACTTTGTTCAAAGGGAATCTGCTCATTTTAGCTCAAAGCAGTCCTTGGCCCACAAATGAACCTGAAAAGCCCACAGAAATCCCTGAGTATGGATGATTTCATTGATAGTCTCAACAATTCATATTATTGTGTTTGCACTTAACAGGTTATTTTGGCAAATGACAGGAGGCACGTGTGGCCCCCTTTCCATCAGGCGGCTTTGCAATTAAATGGCCACATGGTGGATTTGTATGGAAGGACAGCAGGGAATTGCATTAATGGTGGGTGATCAGAAAGGTGGGTGGGTGGGTGGCAGTAGTGTGGGGGTGCAGCAGCAAGAGGGTCTGCAAACCAAGTTGTGAGATGGGCTGGGGGGTGTTCAGCTCAAGGAAGAATCCCCAGGGAGGCAAGCTGTCTTCAGATGTTTGAGGGACTCTCTTGCCCAGGGCAGAAAGAAATAGGCTGCCCTTCTTTTACCCTAGGGCGTAGAACTTGGACTAAAAGAAAGTAGATGCAGGGAGATAGTCATGTATATATGGGAAAAATCTTTAAATTAGGATACTTGGGAAGTTTAAGGAACAACACTTGAAGTTGTTTGGAATGATGGTGGAATGCCTTGAGCAATGATGTGCCAAGCCATGGCATGGTTGCCAACACTGGGGGAGAGGTTATACCTGATGACCTTAGGTTCCATTCCAATTCTAAGAACCTAGCTCGTGGTTTGACTTAGATGCTGATGTCATTTGCTATTACGTGATTCAAATACGAGTACTGGTTTAACAAGGTAAGTTGGTGGTGCCTGGGTGGCTCAGTGGGTTAAGCCTCTGCCTTCGACTCAAGTCACAACCTCAGAGTCCTGGGATCGAGTCCCATATCGGGCTCTCTGCTTGGCAGGGAGCCTGCTTTCTCTTCTCTCTCTCTGCTTTCCTCTCTGTCTACTTGCGATCTCTGTCAAATAAACAAATAAAATCTTCAAAAAAAAAAAACCAAGGTAGCTTGGAGAAGAGCATATTTATGCACTAAAACCTCACTGATGGAAAATAATTGAAGGGGAAAGCCAGTTTGGTTGATGAAGTCAATTATGAAATGCTTGTAAATAATAAAAGGCCATTTTATGACTTTCAAGTCCATGGATGCATGGAGTTATGTCTACCAATGTTGCTTGATCAAGGTTCTGCTTTAATGACTAGAGAATGATTTGTAATCAGCATATCAGAGCACCAGGCTTGTTGGCCTCTACTTAGACCAGAATTAAATCATTTGTAATTCAGTGTTTGAAAACAGTTCATTTCTTAAGGAAATAAATAGACCCCTCAGAATTTCGTTTTAAGTATTTGCTGTCAGCCCTTCCTTTTTCCTGTTGATAATGCAGAGGGAAGCTCTTGATCAACTCCTGTCAAAATGTCACAATAAAAAAACCAGAAATGCACCATGAATAAATAAGATTGTTGAGGTATTTTTGCCAAACGAATTCTTCATTTTTTACATTGGATAATAGATTGCTCGAAACTCATGAAGGGAAATTTTCTGAGGGTGTATTAATATCTACAGAGTATGGCAAGAAATTGGACTTTTTTTTCATTCATTCATCAAAATGTAATGTTTGAAATACCACATATTATATGATTGTATTTATATGAAATGTCCAGAATGGACAGATCTTATCAAAACGGAAAGTAGATTAGTAGGCCTGGTGGGGGGGACTTTGGACGGGGAATGGCAAGTGGCTGTTAACCGGTATTGCGTCTCTTTCTGAGGTGATGAAAATGTTCTGATATGGATGGTGGTGATTGTACAACTCTGTGAATATACTAAAAATCATTGAATTTTATGGTTTAAATAGGGGAATTGTATGGTTTGTGAATTATATCTGGATAATAATGGAGCTGTGCTATGAGCTAGTGCTCTGGGCACTCGAAATAGAATCTTAAACAAGACAAAGTCCCTGCCCTCATGGAGTTTGCATTCCAGTGGGGAAGTCAGGCTATAAACATGTGAGCAAACACATAAAAACATAACTTCAGGAAGAAATAGCACTATGCATTAAAATAAAGCAGGATAAGGTAATAGTGATTTGTGTATATGTGTGTTTGTGTGTATGCGTCTGAGTGTAGCATATCTGTATGTATGCATGTGGTTATTGTGTGCATGTGTTATAAGGTGTGTGTTGTGTGTATGTATGTATCTCTGTGTATACACATATATGCTTTATATTTTAGACAGGGTGAATAGGGGGACCATTTCTGGGGGAATATAACTTTGAGCAGAGATCCGAATGAAATGAAAATATGAGCCAACCAGATAAGTGAGATAAGTTCATGTCTGGCAGTGCAAAGACCCTAAAGCAGGAATATTATCTGTACGGCCGCGGAGAAGAGGAGACAAGGAGCAAGTCAGAAATCAAGCTGGAGAGGCTGGTAGGGGTCACGTAGGTAAAAATCATGGCAATATCTGTGAATTACTTTAGTTGCTCAATCTTAGCACTAAAAATCACCATTAACTTTGCATGACATATTATGCCGTCAGTAAGTGCTTTCCCACGACTATTGCCTTGTTGGATGCTCCCAACAGAAGTTGTGATTAGTCATCTCAGTCTATGGAAAAGAAGAATGTGGAACTTGTGATGAGCACCAGCTGTTGTATGGAAGTGTTGAATCACTAAATCGCACACCTGAGATTAATATTATACTGTATGTTAACTAACTGGAATTTAAATAATAAGTTCAAAAAAATTTTAAAACAAAGAAAATGTGGGAAATTGTCCATAATTCTCTCTCATGATCTCACCTCAGAACATGGTCTATGCGTGGTAATTCTTCTATCTTCCTCTCCTAAATCAGCACTTGGCTTAAGACATAGGAACAATAAATATTTATGGGCTTGGCTTCTTTGAGGTCACAAAGTGAGTGGACTGCCGAGCTAGAACTTGCATTCTGGTCCTCTCACTCCAAATCCCATTCTGTTTGCATTGACTCAAGTGGGCCATATTGCTTTTCTCTTCCAATCACAGGATGATGAGGATGACAGTCTCTTCAGGGGTATTCTTCCCCCCAAATTGGCATTTACATCCTCCCTGGCCTTTGGGTGTATATGTAGTTTTCCAGGACTCTGCTAAAAGGAACAGTGATCTGAGTCTGGAACAGTGATCTGACTCTCATTACGCAATCCCGCTTTAACCGAGGGAGTATGGTTTTCTTAGCATAGTCAGGTGACTTTAGCATAATTCATTTTTATCTGCTGACTCTTACAGTTTGACAATTTTCATCTCTGCCTTACTCAACAGGCTCCCTCTTAGCAAAGCCTACCATCTGACACCCTCTGTCTGTGTAACAAAGTGGTTGAAAATGTTAAGTGTTCAAATGTTGACCCTGTTCTTAATTGATGTATGGTCTTTGACTACTGGTCCCTCTGAGTCTCAGTTTTCTCATCCATAAAATGGAGATAATAATACCGTTGATTTCATAGGGCTTTTTTGAAAGATAAATGTGTCTGCGCAGTGCCCAGTGCAGTGCCTGGAACAGAGGAAACATTGAGTCAGTGTAAGCTATTAGTAGCTGGTATGTTTCTGCCCCCCTCTCACTGTAGAACTCTGGCCAGGGAGGCAAGAAGTAAGATAATTGCTTGTCAGTGCTTCTCAGCACACAGTATTTAGGATACTATTATGAAAGGGACAGTTAGGTGGTCAGAATACATCCTTGGATTGAACACAATGTGTGAACAAGTGGAAATCAGGGTTGATTAGCTCCTGAGCTGGGGTGAAGGGGATGGTGATCATTGAGTCTCCCCAAGTAGACTATTTCATATAAGTTCTGTCGCTGTCTTTGAACGCTGTAGTTGGAGGCTATTCTTACCAGGTGGTGATGGAAATTGGGGGTTAGAGATTCAGGATAACAATGTGGGCAGGGATAAAAAGCCATTGATAAAAAGAGCCATTTGCTTCCCTTCCTTTACCGTCTCTTAGATTCTGGGAGAAGCTGCTGTCTCTGGTCTTCACTGCCGTTTTGTCTCCTGTCAGCAGGATTGTCACTGTTGCTGGGTAACTGGCTGGCACCTGCGGGGGCTTCTGGAGGAGTGCCTGTGCTTGGCTGCCCGCTGGCTGGGCGGCTGGGACGGAGGTACAAGGAGACAGAGGTCAAGGCCAAAAGGGGCCTTGACATATACCAGGGCTGCTGAGATTCCCAACAGGCTTATGGAAGAAGGGGAGGCCTGAAAACACAGAAATCATAAGGAAATCCTCAGCACTTCGTTTTCCCATTCATAATAGTCTCTGGCACAGTAAAAAGCCAGTAAATATAAAATTAGCCTTGGAAAAGGAACGATTAGGCTTGTTCTTTTTTTTCCCTTTAAAAAGAAACCTAGGGGCGCCTGGGTGGCTCAGTGGGTTAAGCCTCTGCCTTCGGCTCAGGTCATGATCTCAGGGTTCTGGGATCGAGCCCCACATCAGGCTTTCTGCTCAGCAGGGAGCCTGCTTCCTCTCTCCCCTGCCCCCGCCTGCTTCTCTGCCTACTTGTGATTTCTTTCTCTGTCAAATAAATAAATAAAATCTTTTTTAAAAAAACCCCAAAAACTAAAAAAACTAAAAAGAAACCTAGTTCCTTGTAAATTCCAGGAAATGTGTGTGTATGTATGTGACTTCCAGTGCCTTAATAGCCCCATCCAAAGCATGTCGGTTCCTTCATCTCAGTACTCAAGGTCAGGTGCCCCAGTGACTATTACCTTCAGCAGAGGGAGAAGTACATTGTCGTACTGCACTGAGCAGAAGCCCCTTGGAAAGCCATCTTTCAGGTGCTTTTTCTCTCCTGTGTTAAGCACTGATTCTCTTCCTAAAGAGGAATAACGTGCTGACACTAGAGAAAGAGCAGAGAAGCAAAACAGCACCTGACTCTAACCTGCATATTTCATCGTTCACCTGAAAGCTGAGTATCTCCCAGCACACAGGCGGCAGAATGATCCATTTTCGCGGGGGTAGAAACCCTGAGTGTCAGGTAGAAGTCACCCGGGAGATGATCCAGTGTGATGCCTTATTTCAGGGATGAGGAAAGACCAGAGGTTAAGTGCTTATCACATTCAGGGTTGAGACTCCAGAGGAAACCTTCCGTGAAAGAGCGAGCACGTCGTCTTAATTCTCTAGCCTTCACGTCTTCCAGTGTCCTTGCCATGAACTTCCAGCCTCTTGCTCCACCAAATGCTTCTAATACTGTCTGCCTGGCTCTCCAAGTGAGGGCACAGCCCCTTCATTCTGCCCCAGCCACCTAAATTGACCTGCAATCCATCTCTGGACTATTTCCCAGACTCGTACTTGGTCTCGAGGTCTTTTATTAGTTTACTCTGAAGTGTTTGCCTCATCTCTCTCCCTCTCCCCATCAATAAATGTTCACTGACTCTAGCCAGGGAATTTGGTCTTGATTTATCTATTCTCTCATTTCCTGATTCTATGTTATACTAACTATGTTTAATGTTTCCAGAAGGATTGACCGTAGAAACGTTGCCATGGCCCATGGTGATGGGAGAGTCTGTTACAGGAGATGTTAGAGTCTTTTATTTATCTTTTTTAAGATTTATTTATTCTAGAGAGAAAGTGTGCATGTAAGCAGGGGGAGGGGCAGAGAGAGAGTGAGAAGCAGACTCCCTGCTGAGCAGGGAGCCCACCATGGGGCTCTAAACCAGGACCCTGAGATGGTGACCTGAGCCAAAATTGAGAGTTGGATGCCTAACTGACTGAGCCACCTATGTGACCTCCCCCCCCCTTTTTTTTAATAATACCAAAAAGTTGTCTTTGGAGAACCTATAATTTCACTTAAAAATCTAAGATGAGAAGTCAAAAATATATTTAATTTCTATTTTTAATATATATTTTCTTTTTTTTTTTAAGATTTTATTTTTTTTTATTTATTTAACAGAGATCACAAGTAGGCAGAGAGGCAGGCAGAGGAAGAGGGGGAAGCAGGCTCCCTGCTGAGCAAAGAGCCCGATGCGGGGTTTGATCCCAGGACCCCGAGATCATGACCTGAGCCGAAGGCAGAGGCTTTAACCCACTGAGCCACCCAGGCGCCCTTATTTTTAATATATATTTTCTTAAGGCATATAGAAATAGTATAAGCTACTATTTATTGAGTATTTACTATATGCCAGATTCTGAAATAGCTGCTTTATATGTGTCATTAAATATTATCGACAACACTATTATGAGACGGTTATTGCCATCTAACACAAATGAAGACATTCCAGGGAAGTTAAGTGGCTTACTCAAGGTGATGCAGTGAGTGGGCTTTTTCTAATTCTATGGCTTGTGCTCTTGTCACAGTATCAGGTCACTTCCATTAATAAAATAGGCTTATCATCTTAGGTAGATGTGAATACAGTGTAATAAGTTGGCCTTTCTAAAAAAGATTTTATTTATTTGAGACAGCGAGCATGCACGTGAGTAGGGGGGAGGGGCAGAGAGACAAGAGATTCCCCATTGAACAGGGAGCCTGTCAGTAGGCTCCATCCCAGGACCCTGAGATCATGACCTGACCATCCAGGTGCCCCCTAAATTGGCATTTTATGAGCCTTGACAAAGCTCTGCTGCTGGGTAACAAATAACCTTCAAACCTAGTTGCTCACGAAAATATTTACTACCTCACAGTTTGGTCAGGAATCTATGCATGGCTGGGTTCTTTGGCTCAGAGTCTCTCAGAGTCTCCACTCGGGGTTTCCCCTGGGCTGCAGTCATCTCAAGGCTCCCCTGGGAAATGACTGGCTTGAACTCACTTCCCTTCTGGTTGGTGACTAGGGACCACCTTTGGTGGGCTGAGTGGTGGCCCCCAAAGATATGAGGTCCTAATCTCTGGAATCTGTGAGCATTACTTAAAAAAATTAAAAAAGCAGGGCGCCTGGGTGACTCAGTGGGTTAAGCCTCTGTCTTCGGCTCAGGTCATGATCTTAGGGTCCTGGGATCGAGTCCCGAATTGGGCTCTCTGCTCGGCAGGGAGCCTGCTTCCTCCTCTTTCTCTGCTTGCCACTCTGCCTACTTGTGATCTCTCTCTGTCAAATAAATAAATAAAATCTTTAAAAAAAATTAAAAAGCAGTTTTCGATTGTGGTAAAAACAAAACAAAAAAAACAAATCCATAACATAAAATTTACCAAACGGTAAAGCTTTAGTTGATGAGATTAAGGCTTTTGAGATGAGGAGATGATCCTAGACTATGTGGGTAGACCCTGAATGCCATCAGAAATGTCCCTATTAGGGAGACACAGACGGAGATTAGACACAGAAGAGGAGGAGGCAGTGTGACCACAGAACCAGAGACTGGAATGATGAGGACACAAGCCAACGGATGCCAGCAGCCTCCAGAAGTTGGAAGAGGCAAGGCACAGATTCTCCCCTAGAGCCTCCAGAGGTACCACACCCCATTGTCACCTTGATCATATCCCACTGAAACTGATTGCAGACTTCTGGCTTCTAGAACAGAGAGAATAAGTTCTGTTATTTTAAGCCACCAACTTTGTAGTAATATTTTCCAGCAGCTCTGGGTTCTAATAGACTGCCCTGAGCCCCTTGCCGTATGGGCCACTTCCCATGACATCTTACAACAGGGTACTTTGTTTTATTAGACACAGCAGGCAAGGAGAGCCAGAGAGAATGTGTGCAAGATGGAAGTCACGGCTGTAAGACCTAATCGCAGATATAATGTCCCGTCACTTCCGCTGTATTTTACAGATTAGAAGCAAATCCCTAAGATTCAGCCCACACAGCAGGGGATGGGACTATGGGAGGGCTTGATCCTTGAGGAGGCAGGGGTCACTGGAGACCCATCTTAGAAGCTTCCTACACCCCAACCTGTAGTATTTGGTGTGAGGTAAAGGGAAACCAGAATGCATCTCAAATTGCAGACTGGCCTCTGCTGAGTGTTTTTTCTCCTTCTCGCTTGATTCATGTGCTGAGGCAGACTTTACCCAGAGGGATCTTGTTAGGAATGACATAATTGAGATAATAATGCCAAGAATTCATTTTGATTCTTCCTACTTTGCTGGAAAAGGTTGACCACATAATCTCTACCCCTCTTTTTCACACCAACCTAAATCTCACATCTTTCATGTAGACTTTCCATATCAAGTGGAAGTTTTGTGTAGATTCCCAATGCCCTAGGCGTAATAAACTCGTGACCTTTGTCTGTTCTGAAGGAGGAGGAAGAATAAGACAGAAAGAGTCCATCTAGGGCTGATATAACCAGTTCATTCATAATTATCAAAGTAATTTTGTTGCTGGCTTTCTGTTGAAACAAATAGATTGTTGCATTAAGCTCTACGTATCTGGGAAGGTACAAAATAGTGGAATTGATGGAATTGATGTTTCGATCCCTCTTCTCTCCCCATACATCTCTTCTGTTTTGAAGTCCTGCCACTATCCCAGGGTGTTGAATTTCATGGCATAGTTTTTTTTTTGTTTTGTTTTTTGTTTTTTTGTGGGTTTTTTTTTTTTTTTTTTTTTTTTGGTCTCTTTCTGGGTTGTATTGCTGTGTCCTGGGGTTCTGGGAGCATGATTTGCTGATCAACTAAGTCCTAATCACCTGAAGAGCTTGATAAAAATGGAGATATTTAGGCCCAACCCAGTTTTGCTAAATCTATGAAATCTGGTGTGGGACCCAGAAACCTATATTTTAAATAAGCTTCCCAGGTGATTCTTATGCACAACAAAGATGAGAACACTAACCTAAACCCTATTCTCTGCTCAAGCAGTTTTCATAGCCGTCTACCTATCTTCCCTATGATATTTATGTTTTCGCAGTCAGTCGCCTTCTTAAGTATTTGGAAATACTTAACCCAGCATTTCCTAATTAGTGATCATTTTACCTCTGGTGGTAGGCAGAGGAATTTAAGGGGTGACGTGTGACCATTTAAAATGCTTTTCATTGTTTTTGTATCTTTAGAGTATTTATGGCAAATTGTATAGGTTTTACTTTTCAGGAGTGACATACAGAGTTTTTTAAAAATGAATTTATTTTTATAAAAAAGAGTTAATTTAAAGAAAATATATTAAATAAGCAATATGTAGGTGGTATGCGGATCTGGCAGAAACAATGACAGACATAATCAAATGGTTGAAGTTTGGGAAACACTCTCCTAATCCAAAAGAAAAACTCTTTGTAGATTTCAGGCATCACAGTGGGAATTGGAGGAGGCATTTTGGGGGCAGAAAGGCCCTTTGTAGGTCACTGCCAATGCTTTTATGTGGGGCAGGCCCTGGTGATCAGTATCCATCACAAAGGTGGTCAGAATAAATAGATAAGCCATTCCTTTGCAAGGTATCTCTTGTGAATATAGAAATGACAGAGCCAGCGTAAGAAGTAGTTGCAAGCTGGTGCAATAGAGCTGTACAGAGGCATGAATTTATTCAATACCAGGACTGGGTCTTGGTAAAAATGCAATGGCAGTAAAGCACCCTCCCACCTACCCCTCACTGGGTCCTCTCTCTGTCAGGGGCATGGCGCTATGCTGTCCTCTCCTTCTTTCTCTTACCGTCTTCCTTCTCTCCCACGGTGACCTCATCATATCTTGCTCTCAGTGATCCATATTATCCCAAAGGATTGGTTTTCAAATTCTATTGAGTTGAAGCATTTTAGCACAAAAATTAGCTAATGAATATATTTTCTTGGAGATGAAGAAAACTATTTCAGGGACGCCTGGGTGGCTCATTTGGTTAAGCCACTGCCTTCGGCTCAGGTCATGATCCCAGGGTCTTGGGATCGAGTCTCCCATCGGGCTTCTTGCTCGGCAGGGAGCCTGCTTCTCTCTCCACCACTGCCTGCCACTCTGCCTGCTTGTGCCTGCGTGCTCTCTCTCAATCTGACAAATAAATACATAAATAAAATCTAAAAAAAACCCCCCAAAACCCATTTTATTTTCTTAAAAAAAAATATATATATATAGCAATGACTTTTCTTTAGTTACAGATGATTATAATCTATAAATAATATAGTATGTTAGGGCAACTTGATGTTTTTAGAAATTTGATTTATCATATGATAGATTCATTAAGTGCTTTTTTTCTATTTGAATTTCACTACCCATTTGAGGTCTTAGGACTGTGCTGTCCTATATAGCAGCCACTAGCCACATGGGGCTATGGAGCACTTGAAATGGGGATAGTCTGAATTGAGATACATTGTTAGTGTAAAATATACACCGAATTTCAACAGCTTAGTATAACAAAAGAGAATGTAAAATATACTGTTATTAACTTTTAAATATTGAGTATGTGTTGAAATGAAAATATTTTTGGCTATATTGTGTTAAAATATACTATACAAATTAATTTCACCTGTTTCTTTTTACCTGTTTTTTTTAATCTGACTACTAGAAAATTTAAATTTATATATGTGGTTCATATTAGTGTATTAGCAGCTCACATATTTCCATGGATACCATTGCCTTAGAAAATACTGAGTTCAACTTGCAATAAATGCCAGCCTTTTACTGACTTGACACTAAATGGTCATGGGCTCTGAATTTCCCAACATCCTCTGAGTGCTGACAGTGCAAAGTTATGGCTCTTTGGTTCCTAACTTGGGTATTTAGGTCAATTCCCTTACCTCCTTTGTTAATATTAGTAGATTCTATTACAGAAATATCATCTTGGTCAAGCCTAATTCTTATAAAACCATACCTTATAATAAGACAAATATGTAAAAAAGTATTTGGATCAACTACAAAGTCAAAGAAAAATGTAGGAGTCTCAGGATATTGAAAATATGTCTGTAACAAGTCCAAGATTCCTTCAATTATTTTTTCCTTTGGCTTATTGATGAGAATTTTTTTTTTTAGTCTGGCAAGTATTACCCTCTTCTCAGGTAGAGTGTTTAGACTTCATAAAGGTCTTTTTGGTGCAGATCTCATAACACTAGGCATTATAATTGAGTTTTTCAGGTTCCAGTCAATGAGTACCCATCCATGAGTGTAGGATATTAGATCATATTGTGACTGACCTTTTTGTTTACCCAAATCCGAAGCCAAGATACATAATTTTGCCATCCAAGCTGTATCTTTTTTTTGGCCATACCATTAAACCAAATACTGTTGGCTTCAGGAGTCTCTGTCTGTTGATGTTGTGTCTGGATATATTCCTAATTTTATTAGACACTGTAGATGAACACATGGTATTGGAGGTGGATCTGCCTGGGTCTGTCCTTTTTTTTTAAAGATTTTTTATTTATTTATTTGAGAAAGAGAGATTACGAGTAGGCAGAGAGGCAGGCAGAGAGAGAGGGGAAAGCATGCTCCCCGCTGAGCAGAGAGCCCGATGCGGGACTCGATCCCAGGACCATGAGACCATGACCTGAGCCGAAGGCAGAGACTTTAACCCACTGAGCCACCCAGGCGCCCTTGCCTGGGTCTTTCTTCATTAATCTTCTTTTCACCTTGAACCCTGGGTGGTCCTTGACATTATCCTTAGTTCCATTTGCTTTGCTTCCTCAATCCTCAAGCTGTCTCTGGTCTCCCTGTGCTCCAGTTTGGCTTCTGAGTTAAGAAATGGGTGTGTCACTCCAATGTACTGTCCCAGTCCTGTCCTAGCCAAACTTATATCTGGGCCCAAATCCCAGTCCTAGCTCAGCTCCTACCTGCTGCCTGTATTTGTCTTACCCTGTCAAAATTCCGTAGCCTTTTGATACCTGATACCCTGTGTCAGCTAACAAGTTCTAGCAGTCATCAGTCAGTGAACGTATAGCAAATGGAGATTAAAATGCAGCATCAGGGCGCCTGGGTGGCTCAGTGGGTTAAGCCTCTGCCTTCGGCTCAGGTCATGATCTCAGGGTCCTGGGATCGAGTCCCGCATCGGGCTCTCTGCTCAGCAGGGAGCCTGTTCCTCCCCTCTCTCTCTGCCTGCCTCTCTGCCTGCTTGTGATCTCTCTCTGTCAAATAAATAAATAAAATCTTTAAAAAAAATGCAGCATCAAAATTCTGCAATTTTTCATGAATTCCCCTAGGTAATTAATTTCCTGGAATTTTGAGCATTGTGCATCACTTTTTCTTTTCTTATTTTTTAAGAGATTTTATTATTTTTTAAGTAATCTCTGCACCCAACATGGGGCTTGAGCTCACAACCCTGAGATCAAGAGTTGAATGCTCTACCGACCAGGCCATCCAGGTGCCCCTTGAGTACTGTGTATCACTTCTTACCTAACACACTTGGAAATACCTGAAACAAAGGACAAATAATCTTGCCACAAAATTGTGTTGAGGTTTAATGAACAGAAAACCCTGTATAACACGTGTATCAGAGAATATGAGGAATCCTTGCTTACAAATACAGCATTCGGGTATCTTTGTGTCCACTGTTTTGAAATCCGTCCACCGCACTCATACTTTTGACATTGAAATCCTTTTTCAGAGAAGGCCAGGGAACCATGAGGTACACTTGCTTCCATGTGCAGGTTTCCTCTATGTCTCGTGCATTGGATATTTAATTTCCCAAAGCGACCTTTCGACTTAGTTGTATTAAGCTGTGATGGCTTCACTTTGTGATTTCTGGAAGCCACCATAACATTTGGCTTTCTAGCCAGGACTCTGCCTGAGGCATGCGCCACAAGAAATCATCTTTGGAGTTGCCAGGGTGAAGGAATCTTGATTCTTTTTATTGTGGCTGCCAACTTATTTTTGTCTTGAAAGATTCTTCCAGGAACTTCTACTGAATTAACCATTCCTTGTTCTATAACAGCATGTTCCTATTTGTCAATCATTACCAACATATAACATTCAGTTCCTAATAATAAAATTATTTATAACTAAAATAATAATTATTAAATTATTGTATACTAATATAATAATTATTAAAATTATTATTATTTCTTAGGTGCTTCACAATGACCATCACTACCATTAAGTTCTCTGCCATCTTTCTGAGAAATCTTTTGCTAAGGCCATATCTTTTGAGAGAGTTTTTTTTTTTCCCATTTTTTAAAAGTAGGCTCCCACCTAGTATGGGGCTTGAGCTCACAACTCCAAGACCAAGAGTTGCATGCTCTACCAACTGAGCGAGCCAGGTGCAAACTCCTGAGAGATTTTGGCCAAAGGATTTAAATTCTATTGATGAAATTTTAACAGCCATCAGGAGTAGGATTTTGGAGTGATGATATGTGTACTTTCTGGGCTCTTTAATTCTACCACCTAGTTGCTTACTTATTCACTCATTATTCATTTATTCATTCAAGAAATATTTATTTAATACCTGCTTTTGGATAGGTCCTAACTGAGCCACTGGGAATGTAGCAGCCCAGAAGAAGATTCAGAGCATTAGATAACCAAAGTACTGCTATAGAGCTGAGTAAGTGTGTGTGTGTTGGGGGAGGGGGCAGGGGAGCGGAGGGAGAAGGAAAAAAAGAGGGAGGAAGAAAGGAGGAAGAAAGAGGGAGGAAGAAAGAGAGGGTGAGGGAAAGAGAGAAAGGGAATTAAATAGACTTTCACTTCTCATTTCATTTGGGTTACTAATTGTAGATCTAGCAAATATTATTCTGGAATAAGATATGTGAGGATTGTTCTGCTTACCTTATAGCAGAGTTTCCCACATGTTTTGGGAAGATGGAATCATAGTTTCACAGAACACCAAACAGCATCTGCAGAGTATAGCTGGGGGAGACACCCAGTTGGTCACTGACGTTGATTCTTCATAAACTAGCCTTTCTAACTTTGTCAATACCTGTTTTCATTCCCGCTGCCGGTAGCTTAGTCCAATTCATTATGTGCCATACTGGGCCATTGCAATAACTTTCCATCTGGTCTTCAAGACTTTAGTGTCTCCCAGTGCAATCCATCCTCCATACTATACTGTTGCTGGCAGGCTTTTACTGAGCAATCTTTAGCTGTAGGCGTCGCTCAGAGATTAGACGCTGCTAACAAGATCACATAGGTAGCAAGTGGCAGTAACAAGAATTCTATTATACTGGTGTTTTTAGAACTGTGATCTGTAGAATACTGGAGGTCAAGCACATTGCCAAGTACTCTGTAAACTTTTTCATTTAAACCATAAGCTCTTAACCTTGAGCTAGAGCTAGACCTCCCAAAGTGATGACCCTATCCTTGCTGAGGACTACAACACACTTTCAGTTATGTTTGTGCTCATTGTCACATTGAGGCAAGAAATGTTGCTTTAACTGGGATTGGCTTTTGAGAAAAAAGCACATTGTGAAATTTTTTTCAGCTGTGACTTCAAGAATCTGGATTTGGAAGATGACTTTTCCATCTTTTCTAGCTCTACGGAAATGTTTTAACTATAGCTGAAGGGTTTTCCTATTTCCTTTGGGACAGGATGGACACACATGGGTGACACAAGGCTCAAGGAATAGGCAAAAAGGAATTATTTTATAATATCAGATACACAAGAAATAGGAAAGAATCCAACTGCTGATCAGTCAACCAACAGGCAGTAAATTGGAGAAATTAAAAATACTAGAGGGGAGGAGCCATGGCTCCGTGCACAGCTAGGCTTGTGAGGGCTGAAGATGCAGGCTTACTGGGCTCATTTCTACCTAAATCTCCAGGGTCTGCAGATGTTTTCTGAGTGAGGCTGAAAGAGCTACCAGGTGGCAGGTGGGTTAGTGCTTATGTCCCATGTCTGCGCTTGGGAAGGAAAGGACAATGGAAGAATCTTGAGAATTTTTAGAAGCAAATCATGGGTGAGAACAAGTAGATAGAATGCAGGTCCCAGAAAATCTTCAGACCTGCCTTGATGGATTTCCTTGCAATGGAGGGAAGCAAAAGTTTCTCTAACCCCTCAGTCTCTCAGTGCAATGCAGGCATTTTAACTGGGGGATAGGGGATAGTTTATATCAGAATTGCTTATAATGCTGGTTAAAAATACAGCTTTCTGGGGCTGACGCAGAATCTCAGAATACCAGGGAATGGGACTGGTCAGTTTTAGTTCCAGAAAATTCTTAAGCATGTTGGAATTTGAGATCTACTGACCTAGGGACTTTCTCTACAAGGTAGGGGACAGAGTTGCTGGAAGGACTCTTTAATTTTCTTTTTGAAACCTGGCCAAACTCTTTACAAGAAAAGGTTATCACCTATTGGACTGATAGAGCATACATACTTTAAACCTGTATGGGCTTTTAAAATGTAAGCTCCCCCAGGAGAGAGAGAATGTATTAAGTCCTTACACATTAGAATTACCAGATTTCTTAAGGACACCAAGAGGGATCTGGGCTCCATTGTGAGTCAGGGTTGAAAATGTTAGAGGATAGTTCATGTTAAGAAAAAAAATAAAAAATGGCAGGGAAATAAAATTCTTGGGCTTGCCCATTTGGTCCTACTTCCAAGGCCCCTTGCTTATTACCTGCACCATCTTTTCCAACCCTGACCCTTATATGCTGTTGCCTTTTTTCAAGCTAGGGAAATATTTCCCTTCATCAGCTCTTTACTGGATGTATTTGGAATTTTGCCTAAACAAGGTCTTAGGCAAACCTGCTCCTGTGTTATCTTTAGTATCTCCTTTGCATACGTGCCCTGAGGAAGTGAGATCCTCCATGCATTCTTTCTTCTGATGAATATTTGATTGGCAACCTCAAAATTTTTCTTTGTGTTTTAATTATAAACTCACTGCAAGCACAAGGCACCTTTCACAGTCTTTTAAGCTACATGTCAATATGTGTTCTTGTAGAGCTATAATTACCTATTATTTCCCAGCTTTCTGAATTAAATATTCATTAAACAAAAGCTGAAAATGGTATTAAATCTATATAAAATTTTTTAATATGCAAAAGTTACTAATCAGTATGTTAATGCAGCTTTCTCAGAATTTGACTTATGTGGCGTGGAAGGACATTATGTTTTTTTACTAATGCTTTGCTTTTTGAAGCCATTCACATTTATAAAATAATGCACATTTTCCTAGAATAATGAATTATTATGTGAGGGAGTTTCAAAATGTAAATGAGAAACAATTTCACTGTACTGTCTTTGGGGAAAGGAAAGGATGTGATTTTTGAATACAAATGGAGGTTTCCCACTTTTGCCAATGATCAGAACTAACACGGTAAGTAGAAGGGAGCACAGGGAATGGATGTGGACAAAAGTGCTGCTCAGGATATGGATGAAATCTCAGTCAGGATGGCACCAGCCCAGGCTGCTTCCTCTCACCTCAGGGTTTTCTGGGGGTGGAGAAGGGGAAGTTGAGTAGAAGCCCGCATCTTTAACGTCCAGGCAGGTATACGGGTCCTAGGGAAATAATGTCTCTAATACAACCAGCCATGTCGTTAAAAATGTTTATTAAGGTAATATACGAACCTTGAATTAAAAAAAGGTCATGTAGAAAGCCTTTAAAAGGAGGAACAGTGTCTGTCTTACCCCATTTCCACTCACTGGAGGCAACTATCTTCAGGTGACTTTGTTTTTAGTGTTTTTGGTAGTTACCTTTCTATTTCTAAGTAGTATACTTGTCCTGCACAATTTTTGATGGATTATTTTAAGATATATGTATTGATTACCCCGTATCAGACATGAGTATTACATTACTCTCCTCCTTCTAATTTTTAATGCCTTTGGTAGTTCTGTTGGTTTCCTGTTTTCAGTCTTTAAAAAAATGTTTTTCAAGTCTCCTTTTCTTGTTCAGTCAACTTTAGTAACGAATAGCCCCGTATGTTTGATGAAGAATCGAGCACATTTACCCTTCCTCTATTTTTATTTCCTCTTTATTAGTTCCATTAAGTTTTGGATTTCATGGCCATTATTCATATCGTTCAATGGTTATCCTTATGGCCAAACTTCTCTTACCTGTACTGGCTAGAGTGGGTCTCTATTCTTCAGGATCTGAAAAGTCCATATGGAAATGATTTAGATCATGGTATTTATGTAACTGTATGTCCTGTTTTCTTATGTACTTCATGAGATCATGAGCATTTTCATTTTTTAAACTATCATTCTTCATGGCTGTAGGCTATTCTAAAATGTTAGATACACTGAAGTGTGGCCTTGGCTTTGTTATTTAGCATTGAATAGTATTGAATAGCCTATGCTATTCAACTTTGGTCTAGGCTTAATCTTTGAAACCCTACTAGATGAATATCTACTTCAATATCATTTTTGACATCTTTGAACTTGAGTGTGAGCAGTGGTTGTGTAATTGCTTATTCACCGTCATAAAATATCAGTGTAACAATACCTGTAAGATGAACACGTCATGTTATTTGGATTTATTGTTAATATTGACACAGTAGGATATTGGAACATTCAACTATGGGTAAATTTGATTCTAGATGTAATTTGAGTGAAAAATCCCTTTATGAGTTTTATTTAATTAAATCTCTTAGTCAAAGGAAATATAAACATGTTTATTTTTGCAAGAGTAAAACTCTGCAATAATTAATGTGATTGTGAGAACCATAAATTTAACATATAAAAACATTTAGCTAAAACTTTAACAAAACTACTTAGAAATTTCAGGTAAATAAATAGGGAAAGAATGTCAGTTAATATACATCGTAAGAGAATACATGAGCCAGTGTACTTTAGAGAAAACTATATGCTTTCTGAACCGACAAATATTTATAACATTAAATTAGTTATAACACAAGGTAGAGAAATACAGAATAGACGATTTCAGAATTCTAATCTTGTAGAATTCTTTGGTATTCTAAAATCCGTAACATTAATCTAAATAGCCTGTAAAAACTATATTTAGTTTTTAGTTATTTAATTTGGTTTAGGTCATGAGTCTTTCAAGAAAAGGTTCTATCTGGAAATTCTTCACATTTTATGAGAATAAGTAAAAGACAGAATGTCAGTTTTACTTCTTGAAATGTCATGAAGAGAAAAACTCCAAATCATGAAAATCAAAATTCATCATAACTGTCTTCAATCCAGTCATAGTATTAGTAGCCAATACTTAAATTGTACTGTTCTATAGTTTCTCTCTACAGTCTCACCTAACGCTCCCAGCGGGCCCTTGAGGTGTGGGAATTATTATTATTATTTTTAATATTTTATTTATTTATTTGACACAGAGAGATCACAAGTAGGCAGAGAGGCAGGCAGAGAGAGAGCGGGGAAGCAGGCGCCCCGCTGAGCAGAGAGCCCGATGCGGGACTCGATCCCAGGACCGTGAGATCATGACCTGAGCCGAAGGCAGAGGCTTAACCCACTGAGCCACCCAGGTGCCCGAGGTGTGGGTATTATTAACTCATTCTAGAGATGAAGAAACTAAGACAGATTAAGCAATTTATCCAAGATCACAGAGCAGGACTTGAACTCAATTCAAATCCGTGCTCTTTCCCAGGGTGTCATCTGTTAAGTAAGAGATACCTGAGAAATACTTAGACGGGGTTCCTGGCACAAAGCAAGCATCCAGAAAAAGGTAGCTCTTATCATCAGTTGCTTGCATGGGGTGGGGAGTGCTGGAATGAGAGAGGGGGAGGAGCTGGTAGGTCGTTTACCTTTTAATCTCCCAGCTTTTGGGGGAGGGGCTGGGGGGTGAGAGGTGAGGGGGCACACATGGCTCCAGGGAGCCAAGAAGTCATCTTCAGCCAGGAGGGTCTAAGATAACAAAATCTTCCATCAAAAGCCTCAAGTCTGGCTGTGGGGCTCCTGGAGGCCAGGCACCAGCTGGCGCCCACAGGCTCCTATGGCTGGGCTCCGCCACCAGCTTCCTTCTCTCTTTGTAAGAGTAACCATGGAAATGGCTGCAACATTACAGTTTCTTTAACATTGGGTATGTTACTGTCTAGATCTGCTGGGGAGGATTGTGGCGGGTTGGACATTTCAGTGGAGTGGTATGTCTTCACAGTGCTGGGTTTGGGGGGCTTCGTAGAACTAGCTCTTCCCCAAGTTGAAAAGAAGTAAGGTTACCTAGGGTTGCTTAGAAGATAGTTGTAAGCAGTTCTACAGAGAAAGCTTAGTAAAACCCAAAGCTGTTTTCTTTAGAACAGAGAAGGTTTAGAAACTACGGATTTTTCTGGGATTAGCCCTACGTAGGCACAAATGAAATTCTTTCCTAAGGGCAATCACTGCCAGTTTACTGTAATTAACTAAGAACTGCAAACTGCAAGCCACTGAGAAGCCAGTGAGTAGGAGTTTGGGGCCCAGATGTTAAAGATCCAGAGGAAATTGAAGCAGTGCTAAGAGCTGTTGTGGAAGCTGAGAAAGCTATTTCACTTGTGCCCGAATGTTCATAATGTATTAACTGTCTTCTTTAAAATGTGTGCAAATGGTACTCGTGAATTGTTAACATTCATGCTTTGTTATACTTTATTTTAAACCTCAATGAATGCGTCCTTCTTTTGCTTGTGACTAGGGAAAGTCTGGCTAAATTATGTCACATTACCTTAACCTCAGGCCCCTCTGTGTAGCTGAGTCTACCAGATGTCAAGACAGAGACTCTAGGAGAAAACCCGCTACCTCTAGAATACCAAGAATACCAGCTTCACAAAGTCAACCCTATGAAATGGTGGCACATTACCAAATTTCATTTTTAGGTCCTTCTCCCCCACTCTTGGGGTTCCAGGGATCCCATAGCTACCCTACCACTTCTTACCACTCTTCCTCTTGTGAGGTGGCTCTTGGATCCTGTGCTGCCACTGCCCCGAATTGCCATGTCCCCCTTGCGTGTGTTCCTTCTTTTTTTTTTTTTTTAAAGATTTATTTATTTATTTATTTGACAGACAGAGATTACAAGTAGGCAGAGAGGCAGGCAGAGAGAGAGGAGGAAGCAGGCTCTCAGCGGAGCAGAGAGCCCGATGCGGGGCCCGATCCCAGAACGCCGGGATCATGACCTGAGCTGAAGGCAGAGGCTTTAACCCCCTGAGCCACTCTGGCGCCCCGCGTGTGTTCCTTCTTGTCTCTTCTGTTGCATGACCAGTTGGTCTCCCTGGTTTTGAAACTGGAAAGGTTCTGATGCTCTTCTTGGTCTAAGAACTACTCAAAGAAGTGTCAAGAGACATCCAGTCTGGGTCCAAAGAACTTAGCAGCAGTCCTGTCGGGGAGTATGGTGAGCATCTCCTATATTTTTTAAGTCTGTTTTAGCAATTAACTTTATGACACACTTCTATAATACTTTTACAATTCAGAATCGTTAATAATTCTGGATAAAATGCAAAATTAATCTGAAATTAAGGCATACAATGAAACAATTGTTAGAAACAGTTAAAAATGGCTGTCATGGTATACTGAGTTGCATTGTTACTGTGATTGGCAGCCTCCAAGATGGCCCCCAAGGACCCCAGCCCCCTGGTTTTCACGTACTTGTGTAGTCTCCTCCCACACTGTGCCAGAGCTGGTCTGTGGGACCCATAGCAACATAAGTAATGGTGTGTCACTTTTGACATTAGATTATGAAAGATTATAGTTTCTGCCTTGGGTCCCCTCTTACTCCCTTGCTCATTCTCTCTCTCTCTCTCTCTCTATCACTACTCTGGGGGAAGCCAGCTTCTATGTCATGAAGAGACTCAGGCAGCCTATGGAACCAAGCCCCTGCGTTGAGGAACCGAGGCCTAAGGCCCTCCAGGGCTGTGAGAGAATACATTCTTTATTGTTCCAACCCACCTAGTCTGCGGTGATTTGTCATGGCAGCCCTAGCAAACTAATACAGGCTAATCTGTGAGGCAGCAATGGAAAGCAGAGACAATTATGTAACCAAGTTACTTGTTAAACTATATTCATTGACTTTTCAATGAATAAGTATGTGGATAAGACACTTGTTTCTTTGGGCCATTTTTCTGTGTTTTTGGCAATTTTGCAAAATTTTACCTGGAACCACCTTCTTCGTCACGGCAAAAGGGGTCGGATGTGTTAAGATATGAACCCCTGGGTTGCATAAGCTGTGTAACTTCAAACACAGAACCTATGGTGTGGCTATAGGTTTGGACCCTGACACATAGCAATTCTTTTTTTTTTTTTTTTTTAAGATTTATTTAACAAAGAGAGAAATTACAAGCAGGCAGGGAGGCAGGCAGAGAGAAAGGGGGAAGCAGACTCTCCACTGAGCAGAGAGCCCGACATGAGGCTCGATCCCAGGACCCTGAGACCATGACCCGAGCTGAAGGCAGAGGCTTAACCCACTGAGCCACCCAGGTGCCCCGACACATAGCAATTCTGATACGTTTGGTTTTGCCTATCTCTAGGGGAAGACATTTTATAATTATATGCACTGTGTTAGGAAGTGCATATTTGACTAGACATCAACAAAACCAAATTTTCTGCTTACAATTTTACATATATATGATTGGAAGTATTTTCCATAGACTAACTATGACTCCAAAAGCTTCAGACCAAGTTTCTGCTACCTGTGTACCTCCAATGTTGCTCACTTTCACGTCATGATATGACCTCTGGCCGGGCATCTTTGTGTTGTAAAGTGGAATGAGTTAGCACAGTGGGTAGTAGGAGTCCTCCTGGAAAACCATTCCTATCCCAGGGTGGCCAGAAATGACTTGAAATATACATGAAAGTGACTGATAGATACAGAAAAGCTCAAGCTAAATGTATCTCTGGCTCAACTTCCCCTTAGGAGATCCCCCAAATACCCTTTCCCTGGGAAAGAAGCACTCTCTTTTCTTTGGCATTATTGCCTGTAGGGTGATACAAGCATAATACTGCCAGTGGCCATTTCTATCTCTCTGTGAAGAAATCCTGCCAGAGAGTGAAGCATATCTAAGTAAAGCAGAATTAAGATAAGGGTAGGGGTTGGGAGAGGTGGGGAGATAGAGACACAGAGAGAGAGAGATTTATTTCTGACATCCCTAGATCCAGTTGTGGTTAAAACCAAATATAGTGTTTTAATTACATGAGCCAAGACATTCTAGACTCCTCTGTTTCTGCTTAACTGAGCTGGATCAGTTTGTCTTTTCCTTCCTTTTTCACTATTGCGTCCTCATCTTTTAGAATTTGGCACGTGATAGGCACTAAATAAATATTTATTGGATGAGTGAATAAATTGGATTTTTTTATAAAAGATTTTATTTATTTATTTGACACAGAGAGAGCATAAGCAGAGGGAGTGGCAGGGAGAGGGAGAGGGAGAAGCAGGCTTCCCACTGAGCAGGGAGCCTGATGTGGAGCTTGATCCCAGGACTCTGGGATCATGACCTGAGCTGAAGGCAGATGCTTAACTGACTGAGCCACCCAGGCGCCCCTAAACTGGAGTTCTTTAATCCAGAGAAGGCCTTACTAAATCAGGAGGGTTTTAAAAAATTGATTATAATCAAGGTAGAATTTAAGTGCTATAACCATGTGCTAAAGGTAGGCTATTGATAAGTATACGTAGTTAAACACATTAAAAGCTAAGGCCTAAAAAAAAAAGAAAAAAAATTTAAAAAGCTAAGGCCTAGAGAAAGGAGCATACTGGGCATGCTCAGAGTACGTGAGTGCAGTGATCCTGTTGGGGAGTGAGTTTCTGGAGGGTGTGGGGATGATGTTGAGAAGGTAGGTAGCTCACCACTGAGAGATTTGGATGACTAGCTAAAGAACTTGGCATTTGTTTGGTAGCCAATGGGGAATCAATGGATGATTTTTGAATGGAGAAGTGAGATATTATTTCTTCCATGGATACTTTCATTTTAACAGAAAACCCAAAGCTTCTACCTAAAAGGGTTTACTTTTACGTAATAGGAATTTAAAGCCAAAAAAGGTTAGTGAAGATTTTTGTGAGAGAACTTTCTTTCTTTCTTTCTTCTTTTTTTTTTTTTTAATTTTTAAATTTATTTGACAGAGACACAGCAAGAGAGGGAGCCCAAGCAGGGGGAGTGGGAGCCCAAGCAGGGGGAGTGAGAGCCCATGCAGGGGGAGTGGGAGAGGGAGATGCAGGTTTCTCGTGGAGCAGGGATCCCAATTCGGGGCTTGATCCCAAGACTCTGGAATCATGACCTGAGCCAAAGGCAGACGCTTAATGCCTGAGCCACCCAGGTGCCCCTCAAAGAACTTTCAATAGTCTCAAATTATACCATGTAGGCCACTGCTGTCTTATGACTATTTTCCTGTGATAATCTGGGGTTAAGTTCAGTCATCTCACAAAAACCTAGTTGCAGCTTTTAGTACCCTGAAGTAGAAGCACAAAGACCTGAAAGGAGATAAAGGAAAGAAAAAATGAAAAATGAAGAAAATGCTTTTTTCTCTTAGTGTTCATTTTATCTTTTGGAAAAATTCAAAATGATGAATAAACTATTTAAGATAAGTTTTCAGCAATGATAAAACCTTCGGATGATTTAAAAGTGAAACATCTGAAGAAGCAGAAATTGCATGAATAGCCCAGAAACGAAGACCAATTAAGCATACTCTGATTGGAACCTAGGGTAAGTGATATAAACTGGACTGGAAAAAGTAGGGTGTGGTCAAATTCCACAAAGAACATGGAGGAAAAAAACAATTTTGTGAGCAATCCAGTTAGAGTATGTAACATATTTTATACCCTTAGCTAACAAAAGGACTTAAATTATGTAAATGTAGTGCATTTATTTTGATTACTCTGCAACATGTTGTTTCTTCTTTCCCCCATCTATATAAATAAAAAAAGCATTTTCCTTTTGATGTAGATTTCAGATATTTTATATTTCTGGTTTCAAGGTAACCTGTTATTTCTCTTGCATTTACATCGATTTTCTTCTTCTTTTCGTGATCTCTCTTCCCCACCCCCAATCCCTTCCAGCAGTCACTGAAATCCTCCCATACTCCTCTAGGTTCTTTCTTGTCTCAACAGCTCCTCAGATCCCCATCAATCTTATTATTTGTAAGTACATTATTAGAATGAGTTTAATTTTTTACTCTCTTCTAACTTAAAATTATACTTTCTGGTTTTGGTTTCTGTGATAGAGGAAAAAGTGATCCTAAGTGTTGACACTCCCTTCCGAGGGTAAGGTTACTTAGAGCTGCTCAGCTTCTGGTCCATGTGGTGATGAGCATAGTAAGTGATAGACATGGCAAGGACAGAGAGCTGGGTATAATAATGAAACATATGGGATTGGTGGGGGGTCTGAGGAGCTGTTGAGACAAGAAAGAACCTAGAGGAGTATGGGAGGATTTCAGTGACTGCTGGAGGGAATTGGGGGTAGGGAAAAATATTTTTTAAGCAATTTTAAGCAAGTTTCGATTGGGGATAAAAAGTGTCACACCTATCCCTGAATCCCTTCAAAATTCCCATAAAAGCTTCCCATTTCTATTTTTTGCTCTTACAATCAGATTTGTGAACATGCAAGGGTTTTTCTAATTTACCAGTATGTTGAGATTGGATTCAAGGTGAGAGGAGAAGATGGCCCAGTTTTATTTGGGTTACTTTTTTTAAAAAAAATATACCATTCTATGGTGATTAAAGCTATAAAAAGAAGACTTTTCTGTAAAAGAGGGTCATGACAACAGCTATAAAACAGCGTTTTTCTTCTTTAGTCTTTCTCAAATTTCTTATATCGTTTTAAGGTTCCAGATTCTGTGCTACTTGACGTGTATTCATGCACTAATCCTCTCAGCTACTATCTGGTTCCACCAATTTTTTCTTTTCTGGTCAGCTTAGGTGATGTCTTTGATATCATGGCCACCATCATGTCACAGATGTCCACTCAAGTCACCACTGCTGATAACCACCAAGGTGTGGCTGACTTGACAATGCTGCCAAAGTCAACCAAAGGTTTTTCCACCACTACCTTATAAAGGGGTTGCCTCTAAAGGTACCAGGGTACTGCCTATATTTGATATCATCCCATCTCTGGCATTTCCAATTCCAGATGTGGATGCTGGTTGTCCACTACTCCAGCTGTGGAATCCATTCTGTTTTCTTGTGGTTTTTACTTTTATCCCCTCTCTCTACAATGCAGATATGAGACCATGGTGAGAGGACATCCTGGGAAGCAGAGCCAGGCTAGCCTCAGATATACTCCCTGGTTTGTTCTGGAATCGTTCTTATAGGTCTCAGTGCTCTCTTACCTGAGGCCATGTTCTGTCTTTAGAGGTGCTTTGGCCCATCACATGAGGCTCCTCACACTCCTGGTCGTATTTAGACTCATCTTAGTCTCAACATGAAGTTCAGGCCCTCACGTCAGCTATGTGGATGATAGTATTCATAGTCCTTCCATTTGTATTTGCTCCTTGGAGAAATATTAGTGCGTATATCATTAAGATGATTGGTTTCTGTCTCATACCCAATAAAAATTCCAGTATTGAAAGGGATATGTCCTTGTCTCTGTTATTTAAATATCCATCCATGTACTTATTTGTTGTTCATTCAACACATATTTAATTAGTAAGTACTATACCCCAGGACTGTTCTGGGATTGAGGACATACCAGTGACAAAGACTGACAAAATTTTTCCCTTCTTGGAGTTCACCTTCCCATGGGCAGACAACAAGTAAACCAACATAGTGATTTCAGACAGCACAAAGTTCTCTGAGGAACTACAACCAGAAAGGGAATTAAGAGTGACAGTGGGCACAGGTGTGGGGGGACACTCTTTGAGATAGGGTGATCCCTCAGGGCAGGCCTCTCAGAGTCTCTGAAACATCAAACTCTTCGTCCTTTTACTTGCAGGTAGTCCCTCTAGGTGTCGTCGTGAAATGAGCTGGGGAGGTGATTATACCTGTGTGCTGAGATCACGGTTACCAGCCTCTTTCAATAATTTTGGTTCAGAGTCATTGGAATATAAAAGGAAAGGGACACTGACACTGTTGGTTTCAGGAAGAAAAATGGGCCTGACTTTTTTCCGTACAGAAGTTATTGGTGTTTCTAGTAGCCTCTTCTGCCCCACCCTCACCCCCACTTCCCAATCTCAATTTTCACCTTCTTAGACCAGGACACAGTATGGCCCTCGTTTAACTGTATATAACTATAATGCAGCAGGTTGTTCAAATAAACGAATGCACAAGGCATTTTCTTAACGCTTATACAGTCCTTCCAACTATTTTGTACAGGTGAGTGTCCTAGGTCACAGAACTAGTAATAGTAATGACAGCTACTCAGAGTGACGACCTGCCATGTGCCAGGGACAGTGAAAGTATTTTTACCACATACTCGCTCCAATTTTTCTAGGAGACAAACCTTAGGATGCTCCTTATGTGTTGAAGGAAGTTGAGGTTGGAGAGATGAAAAGACTGTTGGAGTCACACAAGTACTGAGTATAATTTTGTGCCTGATTCCCAGACACCATTCACTTTCCACCAAATGATGATCATTCTGAAGGTGAAATCAGGCATTTGTAGATGACACCAGAACCACTGTGATTTGAGTCATGGAAGAATAACAGGTCGGGAATTCAAATTCAAGTCCCTAGATCGCATGGTATCTAAGACCATAGGTTGTGGTGGGGGTCACATAGATCTCAATTGAAATCTAGGCTGCAGAACTTATTAGCAGTGTGACTGTGGGCAATTTATGTAGCCTTTCTGATTCTCAGTTTTCTGATCTATAAATGGGCATAAGAAACACCTATCTCAAAGGATTATTTGGGAGCATTAAATAATGCATATTCTGTTTTTAGAGCAATTTTTGGTGCATATGAGTTTCTCAGTACTTCCTCGCCATTATCATTCTATTTCACTGTGGCAGGCCCTACTATTGCCAGTCCATAGCCAACCACCCACTTCCTTGCAAAGGAAACCACAGTTCTCTGTAGCTCTCAAGCAACCACAATACCCAACAGGCTTGACCCTCTCCCCATCCCTGGTAGGTAGATCATGATGGATCTAAGTCAGAATTTCTCAAAATGTGGTCCGAGGATGAGCAGTATCAGTATCACCTGGGGACTTGTTAAAAATGCCCACGTTTTGGGGCACCTGGGTGGCTCAGTTGGCTAGGTGTCTGCCTTTGGCTCAGGTCATGATCCTAGGGTCCTTGGATTGAGACTCTGGCTTGGGGAAGAGCCTGCTCGTCCCTCTTCCTCTGCTGCTCCCCCTGCTGTGCTTTCTTTCTCTCAAATAAGTAAATAAAATCTTTATAAAAATTGACACGTTCAGGCTCCACCCAAGATCTACTGAATCAAAAAACTCTGGGAATAGAGCCTAGCAATCTGTGCTTTCACAAACCCTCTAGGTGGCTGTTAAAGTTTAAAAACCACTGATCTAAAGCATTCGTGATAATCTTATTCCCCTTTCCAATAGTTGGGGTAAGCATGACCATATGACCCAGTCTTGGTCTATAGGACCTGAGGAGTCAACTGGGGAGGGAGTGTGCTCAAGTTTTCTTTGCACATTTAAAGAGGTGCATTCTCCTTTGCAGGATGCTATTTGCAGTGTATGGAACACCTGGAATTATTCCTGCTCCTTTGAGACTATGAGGAAGGTGTTTCTTAAAGATTTTTTTTTTTAACTTCATTTATTTGACAGACAGAGATCACAAGCAGGCAGAGAAGCAGGCAGAGAGAGGGGAAGGGAAGCAAGCTCCCTGCTGAGCAGAGAGCCCGATGCTCGATCCCAGGACATTGGGATCATGACCTGAGCCGAAGGCAGAGGCTTTAACCCACTGAGCCACCCAGGGTCCCCTGAGGAAGATGTTTCTTAAGAAAGGCAGAAGAGAAAGGTAGAAAGAATTGGATCTTTGTTAACGCTCCTGAGCTGCCGAATTAGCCAAACTCTGGACTTCCCCTTATGTGCTATGATAACATTATTGATATGTAAGCTAATTTTAGTTGGTTTTCTTATTTGCAGTTGAAAACAAACTGTCTGATATTCCCACATAACAGTTGTCTCTTTGTAAACCAGCACTCTGAAACGTGCAAAGATTATGGTGCGTGGAGAATGTGGGCTTTAATCACAGTTATTATTTATTTTAGTTTTCTTTAAAATTATTTGTACTTATTTAGTTTTATTGGTGGTGGAGGGGCAAAGCATTCATTTTGCTTTTTCATTGGACTCTGGACGAGCCAAGAAGGTGTCAGACAGCTCGATGAAGAGACACTTAGTTCTTCCCATGTGTCTAACAATCCGGATGTTTGGCTTCTGAAAATGAAAACATCAGGAGCATGAAGCAATGTTTTTGCTTTTCAGCTAGATCTTGGTATTGTCTTGAGACCATTATTAAAAAGAGCCAAGAATAAGGGATTTATGCAAGAAACAGGATCACCCTAGAACATCAGTGGCAAGGTATGCTGCCCATCCAGCAATTACTTTCTTCATGTTTCCAGTCATTCAAAAGAACTGAAATCTGCCATGTTCAGGATACTGTGTTATGGGGGAGTAGTTATGACTTCATGTGTAAATATTACTTCATAGACAGTCTTTGTCTTCTAGGAGCACATAGTTTAGCGGTGAACAACTGGTATAATGACATAAATTGACATGGTAGATATTGGTAAGGTGTTTGTTGGGGTGCGGAGAGGGGAGCCGCCATTCATATCATTATTCAACACACACTTACTGTTGTTTAATGACAAAGATGCTGTTTTAGGCTTTGGGGGTAAGTGATAAGCCTTACCAGCTCTGGTCTCTACTCCCAGGAAGTTTACCATCTAATGGGAAAGACACAAATGTATAAACACACAAATACACAGTTATAAATTCAGATAATGGGATGAAAGGAAAGTACTGTGCTATCAGAGTGAGTAATTGGGGTGATGCATTTTGCTTTGGGTGTTCAGGAAAGGACTGTCTGAGGATGTGACATTTAAGTGAAGACCTGAAGGGTGAGTGGGAGTGAACATGATTAAGTTTGGGGGAGGCGGGGGAGGAAAGGTTAGAAGCATCTTCTTACAGGAAGTGGCACTGGAGTGGAGTCTCCAAAGTCAAACTGGTGTGGTACAAAATGCCTCTGTCTGTGAACGTAGAGAAGACTGTAAGGCATATACTAAAATGCTAACAGGGTTGCATCTCTGGGTAATGGGATTGTGCTACTTGTAATTTTCTTCTTTCTGTTTTTATTTACTATGTTTTTGGTATACTTTCTAATAATAATGATAATAATGAACTTACTTTAAAAAAGTAATCCTAAAGAGAAGGAGAGGGAAAAAGGGTGTTTTCAAATAGGCAACGATGGGGTCATGGTTTAGGTATACGTGTCTCTGGCCAGGCAGGGGTGGGGGCGGGTGGGTTGTTTTGCCAGGCAACAGCTTGCAATGTTTAAATAACTGCTCATTACTTGAATGTCTTTTTAATGACTACAGCGTGGCAGTGGGGATGGGGATGAGAGATGGAACAGGAAAGTAGGCCAGAGGCCAGGTCAGGAAGGACCTTTGTGGTCAGGAAGAGTTTCAGGTCAACGTGGAGTAAGGTGATCAGATCTGTATTTTAGAGACACACCCCTGGTGACGGTGGAGAGATTACGTGGGACAATGGTAGTCAGCAGGCTGAGTAACACAGGTCAGGTCAGGGGGATGTTGTTGTTTTTTTTAAGTGGCACATTCAACAGAGGGACCTTAGCTGCTCTTCATGGCTTTTTGGCAAATTTGGAGATTCTTTTTTGTATGGACCAATGCAGACGAGTTGAATAATTAAAACATTAGCTTCAGATGGTTCATTTAGGACCACTTTGATGGGGCATCTGGGTGGTTCAGGTTAAACATCCAACTTTTGATTCCAGCTCAGGTCATGATCTCAAGGTTGTGAGATTGAGCCCCGCATCTAGCTCCCTGCCCAGTGGGGAGTCTGCTTCTCTCCTTCTCCCTCTGCCCCCTACCTGCTCTCTCTCTCAAATAAATAAATAAATCATTTTTAAAAACCCCCAAAAGACCAGTCTGATGCCAAACAACTGGGTGGGTACAATTTGTCCTGTGTGGGTCTTAGAAGGATCAAGAACACCTGTCCTTTTCCTACCTTAGTGAGAGATCAGAATGAGGTCATGTCTGTAGAATGATTGATTTCCTCATACACAAATACCATGGAAGTATAAACAGTCATCATTATTTTCTCTGATGCCAACTTTCTATGCAGGTTTTAATTTTGTCTGTTCATTTCAACCAAATCTGAGGTCTCCATGACTACAATAGAAGAACAGAAGGAAAAGAATACTTCTGTCTCGGAACATCCTAAATGACATTGTTTATTGTAAAATGTGGATATTTTAGAGGATGCCCACATTTTAAAAGGTGTAAATGCTGTTCATATGGTGTTCCAAGCCAGGGACCCATTTTTATGTGCTAGCCGTGGGTGATATGTGAACACATTGGGAGGATATATCAATAAAGACTCTAGAAACAGACTAGAGGATTCATGGAAGAATTCAGATGCAGCAAGATATGTTTATTTACTTAGCTTCTAGGGCAGAGTCTGGGGCTCTTTGAGACTTGGGTAATGAGGTCAAGTGTGGCTGTGGATTGATGTCCAAGTAGTGGTATGAGTTTACATTCTGAACACCTGAACAAGGACTCCAGGAGGAACTGTCACGTTTTCATGCGTCCTTCATGGGTGTATAGCTAGTCTTCCCAGCATGTTTAGGACGTGATGATAAGTCAGCACCTTTTTTTCAAGAGGCAATGAGTGTGTGAGAGGCTTTGCAGTTAGCTCTGGGTCCTAGCTAAGCTGCTTATTATCTGTGTGAACTTGGACATGTCCCTTTACATCTAGGCTTAGATTTCCTGACTTGTTAAACAGGAGTAACAAAGCCCACCTTCAGGATTATTGTAGGGAAATAAATGATATTTATAAAGTCTCAGGCCTTTAGGAAAATCTTTAATTTAATTGTTGCTCTTACTGCTATCATTATGTGCACTTTTAAGCCACAGAGAGCTATGCGTGCAGCTACTCAAGAATTTTTTTTTTTAAGTAGGCTCCACACTGGGCTCCAAGCCCCCCTGTGGGGCTTGAACTCACAACCCCGAGTTCAAGACCTGAGCTGAAGTCAAGAATCAGATGTAGGGGCGCCTGTGCTGCTCAGTTGGTTAAGTAGCTGCCTTCAGCTTTGGTCGTGATCTCGGGGTCCTGGGATTGGGCCCTGCATCAGACTCCTTGCTCAGTGGGGAGTCTGCTTCTCCCCTGCCTGCCATTCCCCCTCCTTGTGCTTGCTCTCTGTCTCTCTCGCTCCCCCTCTGCGTCAAATAAATAAATAAAATCTTTAAAAAGAGAGAGAGCAGGGTGCCTGGGTGGCTCAGTAGGTTAAAGCCTCTGCCGTTGGCTCAGGTCATGATCCCAGGGTCCTGGGATCAAGCCCCGCATCGGGCTCTCTGCTCAGCGGGGAGCATGCTTCCTCCCCTCTCTCTCTCTGCCTGCCTCTCTGCCTACTTGTGATCTCTGTCTGTCAAATAAATAAATAAATAAATCTTTTAAAAAGCGAGAGGGTGAGTCAGATGCCTAACTGACTGAGCCACCCAGGTGCCCTGCTACTACTAGAAATTTTATTTCTAAACATAACATGGATATGAAGTGCCGGAGTGGTGGGAAGCCAGAGTTAGGGTTTCTTGTTGCTCAAGGAGCTGAGATCTCAGGCTATGTGCAGCATCTGAAAGCTCAGGGAACTTAGACAATCTCTGGGACGAGCATGTTCCTGGCTGTCAATGCAGATGCCAAGTGCTTAGCAGCCAAGGGCGTTAGGGTGATGCCTGCCTGCAGCCACATCCCTAAGTCGGGTGGTCCCACCGCTGAATGTGGGCCCAATGCTGGTTGCCCCCGGTCCACTGAGTAGCCGTCTTGATATTTGTCATTGGTGTGTGTCCCCAGCCACTTCTCAGTCCTCCTTTCCTTCCTCCTGGGTCTTGTCCTAGTCAGGTGTTCTGCTTCCAGTCAGGTACCCAGTCTGTGCCCTATTTTGGTTCTCAGCTTAAAGAGAGCAAATCTCTGCAAAGGTATTTGCTGACAAGGTGGGACCTGTGTTATTTGGAAAAGAACTCTCAGAAACCGGAAGAATTACATATTCATGGCAGAACGATAGGCAACAGGTTGACGTTTGACATCCAGGGGCTCTGTCTAGCACTTGTGATTAGAACATGTCATGATGCCGTGGCCAGACTTTCAGCTCAGAAGGCCGCTACTTGCGGTAGTGTTTTTAACTCTCACCAGGAGGAGGGAAATAATCAGGGGAAGGCTTCAGTGCAGGGAGGTATGGGTTCATCACCTGTTCCCTTCCAGCCTGATGCATTTTGGGCTGACAGTGACTTTTAATCGCAGAGCAAGATGCTTGTGTGATGTACTCCGGGTGCCTCATCCATCTGCTCAAGTCAGGAATCCCACGCAAGGGGGTGTCATGTAAGGGGGTGTTCCCTCTGACTTCCTGAAGCCTGTTGCTCTGCTCTGCTGGGAAGGTGCTGGGGAGAGGTGCCAGGGAAGTGGACAAAAAGGACTCTAAACACCAAAATACTACAGTGGAAGAGTCTTCTCGGGGACTGTTGATTTCTAGGACAATGTGGAAATAATATTACTACTACCTGCATTTTTTGGATCACTTTCTGGTTTTCAGGCTCTGTGTTGAACACTCTTCATGATGTACTACTGAACACCTGTTGTTTGTGCTTTTCCTGCATTCCTCCTCATCTTCTGGTAAAACCATCTGGATTTTTCTCTTGGGACTCACCCATCCCCCAGTGTATGTGATCTTTGGGCACCTGTTTTATTCACCTCTTCTTCACCCCATTGGTGATGGTTATAGGAGTGGCCGGACACATGACACCTGGTATATGTCATGGGATTGTATATATATATGTATGGGATTGACAGCAGTTTCTTAGTCATATATACTCAGGGGGGAGGAGAAGACCACATGTCACACAGAGCCACAAGGGGGTTACCCTTGGGAGTAGAGTAAACCAGCAAGGGCTGTTCATAGGAGGCCAACTTCATAGTATCAAGAGGACAGGGTGGCCCTTGGTTCTCACATGAAGATGGATTGGGTTGTTTGAGTAATTCCGTAAGTTGGCAGGGAACTGAAACCAGCTACTCAGGGATAAACAGGAATTGCACTACATAGTGTCTGTTTGATACAAAGGTTCATTTGACTAGGGGACCTTATTTGCAGGAATGGAGGGGGTGGAGAATGAATTTGTGGTTAGGCCACTTGAGGTCCTCCATGTTTTCCCCAGATGTCAAGGCACAGGTAATATTGGATCTTAATTTTATACCACACCTGTGAATCCAAGTTCTATGCCTTCCCCTGGTAATGACGATGGATGTGTGACCTATTCTGGACCAATCAGAGTCTCTCCCATGGAAACACAAAACTTGAGTTCAATGAAACAAGATGGTAAAGATGAGTAGGGTTGATTAGTCCAGATAGGGCTGCCCTGGGGAAATTGTTCATTTCTGGAACCAAGAATCTTGGTGTTTCCCTAGACTGTGCTTTTTCTGGGACCTGAGCATTCCCGGTTTTCCTCTTGAGTTTGGGAGCTATCTCATTGGTTAAGTTGTCCTGAGTTGGATTCTATAGCTTGCAACCAAGAACTGTAATGTTTCACATTTATTTGTCACAATAGTCCTAAAGGATAGTGGTTTTTGTTATCCCTGTTTTAAAGATGAAGAAACCGAAGCAAAGACATTGTTAGGACTTCCGGAGTTCACAAAGCAAGTAAAGGGCAGTAGTGAGGCTTGAAAAAAAGAAGAATTAACTTGACAGTAGTTTGCAACTTGGTTTCCTCTTCTTAAAGATAGAGAATAGGGAGAGCTTGTCAGACCCAAAATTCTAACTAGTTGAGGAAGTGCCAGTGAGATATGGTGTTATTCAGTGGCAATGCCTGATACCCCCTCCCCCCCACCATTGTAGGTACCCAGCCAGCCTTTGGCCCTACAGTTCACTAAGAACTGAGGAAGCTGAGTGCCTGGGTTCTAAAGGCAATTAGGTGAGAGGTGCCATACTGATGTGGAGACCATCATCAGACCATAAAAGAGAAATGTCATCCTTTCAAAGGACTCTGATGAGTTTGAGCCAAGCATATCGTGGCTGAGTGGGAAGAGCACGTGTGTGCATAGCTCAGGGATTCTTGTGTCTTTTCCCTTAGTTAAGCACCCATGCCCGGGCTTTCGTGAGCAAAGAGAGATGGGCTGAGGAGAGCAACATTGGTCACAGTGTAAATGATGAGACCCTAGGTTTTCCCACTAAGACATAAGACCCATAAAATGGGGATTTTGTAAGAGAGGTGTATGATGTCCTATAAAGGATAAACAACAACAACAACAACACAACCCTACACGTACATAAAAGCACGTATGCAAAAGGAGGAGGAAAAGCAGGAAAAGGATGAGCCACTAAAACCAAAAAAGAAATTAGGGGGAGGAAAACGAGAAAAGACATTTCAGTTAGGTCGCTCTTTCTAGGTCAAAGGATGTCGGTTGTCCCGGCATTCTGCACAGGTGATTCTTCCCTTCGCCTGTCCTCTCCCTGTGGAGAGCTGCTGAGGGGAGCTGTGTGTCAGTGAGCAGGTGTTAGGGCAGCAGCGTCTCCCTGGATATTCTTTCGGAGGTCACCACCTCAGGCCTGTGGTCAGACAGGAAGCGGTTTCCTGCCCATATATGGCTCTATCCCTTAGGGTGAGAACTCGTGGTAGCCCTGAGCCCTCTTCTGCACTGAGGCCCAAACTTATTCCCCAGACTTTGCAGTCAGTGGTTCTCAGCAGGGTCCAGGAACCTCAGATCAGAAGGACATAATTGGCCTCTGTCTGGAGCCAGCCTGGTGGCACGAGAGGTGGAGCCGTGTTAAGACACGCAGAGCTAAAATTATCCACCCTTATTTCTGCAGCTGAAAGACACATGCTGTGAAAGTCATGGGTATTATGCTGTCAGTCCATTGATGGCTTCAAACCCCTTGTCTGAGCCATGATTTCATCTCAGGGGTGGGGGAGCTCAGGCACGCCTCTGTAGAGAGGGCTGCTTTTCAGCACAGGGCTAACCGTGGCTGTGAGCCAGGTCTCGTCTCTCCTTCATGCATCTCCTTGAAGGACACCATAGGGCCCAGGCCAGGCTTTCCTCTCTACTACAGCCTGGGACATACTATGAGCAAAAATTCTTTTTGCTGGTCACATTGTGAAGCGATGAGGTCACTGGGTAGAAGACACACAGCAGGAAGCAGACTTTTCCTGGTTGACCTTCAACTAACTAGTACTTCTTCCCAAGAGTTGCTGCTTCCTCACCTACTGGTTATAAATTTGGAGTTGGACTGCCTTGGTTCAATTCCAGCTGCACTACTTATAAGCCGTGCGACCTTGGCTTAGCCTCTCTCAACTTCATTGTTATCACTGGACAATGGTAAACTTACCTCACATGTTGTTGTGATGATCGTAAGAAATGATCCACATAAGAAATGTAGCACCATGCTGACAAATATCAAGTGTCTAATACCTACTATTTATTGATGATGATGACCAGAGAGTTGTCTTAGGTGCCTCTGCCCCTTGAACTTTTTCTGGCCACAGCATGAAGATCATTTTGGTTCCACATTAGGGGGTTATTGGAATGATTATCCTGATGGTAGGTAGAAGTAGGAGTAGGAAAAGGAATAAAGATGGTTTGACAAATACTGAAAACAAATTCTTGACATTTCTGGCCACATCCTACCCTGCTTCATTCTTGGATTTGGACTTCTAGGTCAAAACCAAGCTCAAATGCCCAATGTTCTTAGAAAGCTGGACTTCTAGGTTCAAAGCCAAGCTCAAATGGCCAATGTTCATAGTTGCTCCAGTGTTCTTAGTGGGCAGGAGGCCATCTTCCTCAGCTGGACCAGCTCCAAGCAAAGCAAAGTAGAAAGGCTGACTTTGCCTCTCCTGCCATCTTCCTCAAGGCCCCGTTTACTATAGTGGTGTCCTCCAAGGCATGTGGGGTCTTCATGATCCTTTCTAGTTCCTATCAGCACCTTATTTTAGAAAATGACCTGAAACAAATTCACACTGAGATATAAATGACTGACAATTTAAAGTGTTATTTCTTCAGGGGAATTTCTCCCCTATTAATTTTAAGAGAAGGGAAGGCATTCTGGGGACATCAGGTCTTCCTACTTAGGTGGTTAATTGCCTGCTTTATCTTGGTCCTCAAATCTCTGCTGTGTGGCTCAGCTTTCGTGGGTGGCGTGATTAGCACTGGTTGAACAGGAGACCCAAATTATTACCCTGATTTATAGGATCTATTTCCAAAAAGTTTCTTGGGGATTCTAAGGCACTGAATCTCACCCTCTTATTCCCTGACTTGTTCCTAAAACTCTTCAGTTATAGGAGAACCTAATAAAATCAAGGGCTGCTTTTTCCTTGCTGAGTCAGGGGAATAAGAGGCATTTCTGGAACTCGAATGTTTTCCAAGAATTGGAAAGGGCCAACAGTTCTCCTGTACAGACTTGTTTTAAAAGAAACCTCACCCTCCACATCCCTTGTCCTTTTATTTATGTTGTCATTTGCTTTTACATGTTCAAATATTTACTCTTACTGTAGCATTGATTCAGCGAATATTATGGGATCATTTCTAAGGCTTTCTGCTTCAACGCTCACCTATACTAATGGTGTATACTATAGATAGAGTAGCTTTAAAAAAAAAACAAACCATGATACAGAGTAAGAATACCCATAATCTTTGTCATTTCACATAACAATAGTTACCTTCACTGTATGTGAGAAAAATGTTGTTTGACCTCTGAACTCCATTTCAGAGGTCAAACAACATTTTTCTTACATACAGTGAGGGTGTGAAATGGAGTTCAGAGGTCCCTTGCTGTCAGGAGGCCAGGACTTACGTTTGTACCTGCCTTGCATGAGCATCAATGGTCATGTGTATAGTGAGGGCCTCTGACAACGATGCTAAAAATGTTGGTCCTTGGTAATCCTGGCTGGAGGTGACTTTCGTGAATTCTTCACTCATTCCTTGCATGAGGACACTTTCCTTGCAATCTACCAAGGATGTCTTGAGTCTGCGATGGGCTCCTAGAAATGGGGGCAGGAAGAGTGGGTCTGGGATTTACAGCTAACAAGAGACATGCACATAACTCACATAGCCATTTCCCTTTGGTGTAGTGGAAATGACAGAGAGGGGGTGGGAAGGAACCAGTTTTAGTGGGGAGAACCGGGGTGAAGGTTTAATTCATGGTGCTACATGTTTGTGCCACTTTCCCTGTGGGTCCGAGACAGCCCTGCTCCCTTACTTGCTTTTCCCAAATTGGCGTGTTTTACATCTGTGAATGACTGAATTGGGGAAGGTGGAAGGCCTCTGCCCTTTGAGGGGGAGTGTAACTGATTCCAGGCACAGGGATATAAACCAGAAGGAAATCTGTGGTGGGGCTTGCCTGGAAATCGTTAAACTGAGGACAACGTGAGACATCAAGTATTTGCTTCCTCAGTGATTAACTTGTCAGTGAATTCAGACGTCGAGTCTCAAGGGGAAGCTCTCCAACCCATTATCGTGAACACTCATGTACTTTGGGAAGTGATTCCTGTGCTGTTTCATATAAGCTGAAATACTTGCATTTTATACAAGCAGAGAAACCTGGAAATCTGTGTGGTTGCTGGAGGAATTACTATTTATCTGCATCCCACTAGATCACCTGGACCCTGTGGATATTTGGGTTAAAAACAGTGCTTTCTATGGGCGCCAGGGTGGCTTAGTAAGCTAAGCATCTGCCTTTGGCTCAGGTCATGATCTCAGGGTCCTGGGATTGAGCCCCACCCCCATATCTCCCCTCTTTTCCCTCTGCCCTTTCCCCTACCCGTTCTTTCTCAAATAAAAAAAATAAAATCTTAAAAAAAAAAAACAAACCAGTGCTAATTAGGCTCGTGTTTAAAACTATAGTGAAATCTCAGGGCACCTGGGTGGCTCAGTGGGTTAAGCCTCTGCCTTCGGCTCAGGTCATGATCCCAGGGTCCTGGGATCGAGCCCCACATTGGGCTCTCTGCTTAGCAGGGAGCCTGCTTCTCCCCTCTCTCTGCCTGCCTCTCTGCCTACTTGCGATCTCACTCTCTCTGTCAAATAAATAAATAAAATCTTTTAAAAAAACTATAGTGAAATCTCAATTGTATAAATGCAAAGTCTTTACGCACTCTTGTTAAGAAGGTGGCAAAGTTCTTTAGGGCAGAGACTATCTCATTCCCACTGTGCATCTCCTGCAAAGACAAGTGCCATACTATCCCATTTGTTACTGTTCAATAGATATTTGTTAAGTGAATGATGCAACTGGAGGTTTCATGCCTATAAATTTTTATCTCAAACCAGCTTTTCTGAACACTCAGCCCACTCCACGGCCCCCTGCCTGACTTCTCAGTCAATGCGTGTTGAGGGAAGGCCAACAAAACCTAATTAGGAAGGTAAATCTACTTTGAAATGGACACATATAAACAAATATGGGCCAAAGCCAAATTGAAATTATTCTTCAGAATTGTCTGTGGTTATTATCCATGACCTGTGCTGACCCAATTTTTACAGATAATCAGGTTATAGTTGATATTGTTTCTGCATTTCTACTTTAGAACAGAGGGAAAAAATGGGAGGATGCTCTAAGCATGGATTAGGAGAAAATAAAGTTATAGAAACCCGGGAGTTGCAGTGAGTTGAAGATCCCAGATAAAAGGGTAGTATTTTTCTTAGCTGAGGTCTGTACAGATTTACTGTTAGGCCACCCCTGGATGATTTCTATTTGCTCTCTCTCCAGGTTGTTCAAAGTGGGGTGTGGAGTGCGGGGGATAGGTAGGATCCGAGAGACCAGAGCAGTTTGTCATTCAGACTAGATGCCATAACTTTCCCAGCCCTCAGAGGACAGTTCTGGTTTATAGCTTCTGCTACTAAGCAAGCATTTTCCCCAGAAATTTGGGTGGCAGGAAAAAGTGTCCTTCCCCTTCGGAGGGAAGGAGCTGGGAGTTTGTAGAGGTTGAAGCCTAGGGGTAAGGATCTGTTTTTTGTGTTGTTTTGTTTTTTAAGATTTTATTTATTTATTTGACAGAGTGAGAGAGAGAGCGAGCGTGCACAAGCAGGGGGGCAGCAGGTAGAGGAAGAGGGAGAAGCAGACTCCCTGCTGAGCAGAGAGACCCTGATATGGAGCTCGATTCCAAGACCCTGGAATTATGACTTGAGCCGAAGGCAGACGCTTAACTGACTGAGACATTCAGGCCTCCCTAGAGGTAGGGATCTTTGAAAAAGTTATGTCAGGGCTCTGACTTGGAATTGTATACTGAGTCTGGAGCATTCTGGACCCCTCAATCTTGTCCAGCATTGCAGAGTGCAGGGCATATAGCAGGTTCTCTGATGAATGAGTGGATGAGCTCATGAGTGAACTTGCTGGAAACAACCAAAGTGCTCCTGCCCTTTTGTCATTTGCCTACATAGCCAGTGACCTACTGCACTCCCATTTAGAGGAGGTGACTTACTGGGCCGTGTGCTTGACAAGACAACTGTGATATAAGTAAGCTAGATATCACGAGACCGAAGTTTTTATCTCTTTGAAAATATTGGGTCATCCCCATGCCTTTGACCTGGTCTAAAACTCCTATCACTATTATCACTGAGGGGTTAGATAACAAAGTTAAAGAACTGAATTTCTTTAGGAAGTCACAGAAAAATGGAATACGTGTTTTCTTAGGACATCACAGATAATGGAAATATTTTACTTAGGATTGGACCCTTACCACTCTCCCAGGTTAGCTGGTTTATTCCTTTGTTAACAATTACATGACATACAGGGCAAGTGCTTTAAAGGCAGAGAAGCCATCAGTGATGGAGGAAAGATCAGAGAACAGGTGACAACTCAAGGATTTCAGCTCAAAGATTGACTGGACTTTTGACTCTGTTTACTAAGATAGAAGAACCTGCTTCCCAGTTTCAGCCAGGCTGTGCCCCATCACCAGCTGGAAATCAAGATCCTTTGTGAATAGCATTCAGGCTGCTGGATGTGACAGATGCTTCTAAAGACTAATCTTGAGGTCAGCCCTGAAATTGTAGCTCATCCTAGGAGCAGCTGCAGGAACCTCATTCGTGGTATGCTTTGAGGAGCAAAAAGTTGCATTTGTCCCATAGCAAGATTGGGCATGAATACGGCTCAAGAGAAGTGATAACTGTGGTCTGCCTTTTCTTCAGCATCTAGTGCCTTGCTCCCAGATAAGAGTTTCCTAAAATAATGCTGTTACAAGGTCACAGTTCTGCTCAAGGACATCCACGGGCTGTCTGTTGTCCATAACTTTCAGTTTTTTTTTTTTTTTTCAGTTTTTTTACTCTCTGCCATCACTTTCAGTTTTTTGCTTCATTTGAGATAGAGCTGTAGACTGAGGAAGAGGGGGCCTAAGTGCTATGTGGGCACCATTTAACAGGTTTGCAAGAAAACATGACACACATGGTAGGTAAATTTATATGACAGATTTAAAAATAATGATTCATGAACTATGTAATTTATTTATTAAAATTGGAAACTTGAAGAGGATATTCAGCTGGGATTGGGACAACTCAAATATGAATCCCAGCTCTGCTATATTACTACAATAAATCCTTCGATAATTTCGTTTTCTTCTGGTGTCTCAATTTCCTCAAAGGCACTTAGCCCACTGGATTGTGGTGGTGATCAAATTAGTTGATTGCCAAAGAGTCCTTTCAAATATTAAATTTTAAATTCAAAGCAGTTTCAGATATAAAATCCCATCAGTTAATAAAAATTAGAGATTGCATTAATTCTTAAGTAAAGTGTTGTTTCAGGTTTGGTTTTGTTTTTGTGGACTTAATAAAATGAGAATCTAATAAAAAGTATTCAGTCTTCCTGAGACACCTGTGACTTCCAGCCTCTCTGCTATTCCATGAAAGCTATGGAAATTTGACATCTGGAGAGCAATCCCACATCTTCTGCAGACAGAGTCAGCCTGAGGAGAACCTGGAGTCTCATCCAGGATACCACCCTGGGCTGACGTTTCCTTTCTCTTGTAAGAGAAGTCAAGAACAGGGTTGCCCTTGGTTTCATTTTAGGGAAGGGATGCGAAGGGGTCAGAAATTGGCACGCTTCTTAAAATGTACAGGGACAAAGTAACTCAGTCAGTTGTTGAGTATATGTGGGGCGGAGGGGGGATGTTTTGGGGAGGTCAGGTTGGAGTGAGTGATTACACCTGCTTCCTTCCATTTTCCAGGGCAAATGGCTTCAGCTGCTGCCCAGCAACACACCCGTTCATCAAAGCCTTTGAGAATGGCTTTCAAAATGTGTCAGCCAATAGCCAGACAGGACCAGCCTGACAGCTGAAGAGTGCCCCCTCCCCTTCGCTGGAGCATAGAATGGGGAAGGAGCAGATGGAGGCCCTTCTCCCCTTGGCTGGCTCTCAGGGCACATTGTTATGCATTCAGGACTCAGAAGCTGAGACCAAGGCACACTCTTCCCACACTTCTGCCCTCAGCCCAGAGCTCCGGAAGGAGTCTCACCAAGCCCTCTGCAGTCCTCTTCACGGGGGTGTGAGGTGTCGGATCTTATCCAGGGCACGCACCCTGGAAGGGTTTGCTCTCCTATTAAATTTGCCTTTTCATGTGGCATTAATCAAACAGCTGAACCATGCTGGCGGCTGGAGCACAGCATTCATTATAGGCCCCGAGGGATCCCTTTCTCCAGATTTCAGACCTTCAGCTTCTGGAATAGAGATATCCGTCCTGCCGGGAAGGCCCCAGCTCTGCAGCGTGTTGCAGGCCACTCAGGAGACTCTCCTTCCCTACATCCTCCCTGTAGTCCCCACGGTGCTACGAATCCCCTCGGATTCCTAACATCCCCGCAGCAATCAAGCCGACTTCGGGGAGCCACCGCACAGGGAGAAGAGCCTCCAACAGGGACATACTTGAGGGTTTTCTGAGGACGCAGCCATATGGTGCATGGCTAGCCTCTCTTGTGAAATCCTTTCCATGCTCCCTGTGGCAAGTGCAGATCCCCAGAGGCTGGAGTGGGGAGAGCTCTCAGGAATGCTTCCCTTGTCCTCCTGCCACTGAGGCTTGGGTCTCTACACTAGTCTTTGCTCCCTGGGAGGTGTCTGGAGCAGTTGGGGTCTGCAGAAGCCCGCTTCCTCCCTCCCCTCTGCACGACTTGCACACACACTGTAGTGAACTTCTCTGATTTCCAAACACCCGGCCTTGCTGATAAAAACTTCCCCTCGGCCATAGCTCCCCTTTCAATATCTTTAATGTCAGATGGAATAGATGAAACGAATGAGGGCCTGTTTCTATCATGATGTGGAAAACCCTCTGGCCCAGGGATGGAGGAGCTGGGGGCGATAAACCTAGAGCATATGTGTGTGTGTGTGTGTGTGTGTGCGCGTGTGTTTTTAAAAGATTTTATTTATTTATTTGAGATTGAGAGAGGGAGTGCACAAGTGTGTGAGAAGCAGGTTCCCTACTGAACAGGGAACCTGTTGCGGGGGTCGATCCCAGGACCCAGAGATCATGACCTGAGTCGAAGGCAGACACTTAGCCAACTGAGCCACCCAGGCTCCCCTTAATCCCAGTGTAGTTAACATAGTGTTATATTAGTTTCAGGGGTACAGTGTAGTGATTCAACACTTCCACACAACACCCAGTGCTCATCATGACAGGTGCACTTCTAATCCCCGTCACCTATTCCTCCCATCGCCCCACCCACCTACCCTGTGGTAACCTACCCCTTTGTTCTCTGTAATTAAGAGTCTGTTTCTTGGTTTCTTTTTATTTCCCTTTGTACATTGATTCCGTTTCTTAAATGCCACATATGAGTGAAATCATATGGTATTTCTTTCTCTGACTTCTTTTACTTAGCATAATACCCTCTAACTCCATCCATGTTGTTGTAAATGGTAAGATTTCATTTTTTATGGCCAAATAATATTCCATCACAAAGCTAGAACGATAGATTGCTCGATTGATCGATCTCAGATCTTCTTTATCCATTCATCTGTCGACAGACGCTTGGGCTGCTTCCATAATTTGGCTATTATAAATAATGCTGCCATAACATACGGGTGTTTTTGTATTCTTCATGTAAATACCAGTAGGGAAATTACTGGATCATAGGGTAGCTCTATTTTTAATTTTGGGAGGAACCTCCATGTTGTTTTCCACAGTGGCTGCACCAGTTTGCATTCCTACTCACAGTGTACAAGGGTTCTTTTTCTCCAAACATCCTTGACAATACTTGTTGTTTTCTTGTGTTTTTGAGTTTAGTCCTTCTGACAGGTGTGAGGTGATAGCTCATTGTGGTTTTGAGTTGCATTTCTCTAATGGTAAGTGATGCTGAGCGTCTTTTCATGTGTCTTTTGGCCATCTGTTTGTCTTCTTTGGAGAAATGTCTGTTCATGTCTTGTGCCCATTTGTAATTGGGTTATTTGTTTCTGAGGTGTTGAGTTGTGTAAGTTCTTTATATATTTTGGATACTCTTTGTCAGATATGTCATTTGCAAAAATGGAGAGGCTGCTTTTAATATGAAAGAATGCACGAGTCCTGGCTCTGTCTATTCAATAACCCATCTTCTGCTTAATCTTCTGCAGGATTGTAAAAAAAAAAAAAAAAAAAAAAGTCTAATTTCGTCCAAATAAATAGTTAATGTTTCTCTGAGTGTTTTGTTTTGTTTTGTTATGTTTTTGCAGACATACAGTATGTCTCTGAGCACTTACATAGACATGCTGACTATAAGGAACTACACATTCGTTATGAAGATGTGTGCACACAGCTGCGAATTCCTCCTGTTCCAATTTCCTCCGTAAATTCTGTGCTTAGGAAATAAGACTTACTTCAGGGTTAAATGAAATAATGATGAGCATCTGACTCTGGCTGAGACCACTTGCCCTTTTCTTATTCAGGACTGGTGAAATTTTGAACACTGAAAAAGGACTTAGCCCAGTAGCAAATTCACCTTCACCTGAATAATATTGCTGGTTTTTTTCCACTGGGGAAAGTCCTGGGGAAAGGTATATGTGACTTTAATCTTGGAGGCGAAATAATTCTCCATCACGGAAGGATGTAAGTTTTTTCTAGGACTTAATGGCATTCTTTTTCAGCTTTCCGGAGAGAAGGGATTGTTTTTCTTTAAGGAAATTTCAAGTAGGAAGTAATAACAAATGACCTATTGAGTGCTTCTGTGTGGCAGACATTTCTGTAAGTGTAAAGGTATCAACTCATATATGATCCCCATTTTACAGATAGGAAAACTGAGGCACAGCTGGGTTGAGTCACGTGCCTAAAGTCACACAGCTTTTAAGCAGTAGAGCAGGGATTCAGATGAAGACAGTGTGGTTCCAGAACCGTCCCTCTTTATTATATCCTATGATGGATATAATAAAACAAAAATATGAACAAAGAAACAGACCCTACAATGACCCAGATGGTGTCAGCTCCTTATTCAAAGTCTATCAGCTAGTTTCTAGAATCTGCATGCCTTTGGCTTCTTCCTTCTCCCTGATTTTATGTTGTTCTTCATTCTGTTATCCAGTAGCTCCTGTGCCAGAGGGTAGCAGGGGAAGGAAGAGACAGGAGAACTCAAATCCATTCACTTTCAATGATCATCAGCCCTTATAGAAGCTGTCAAGTGGGGAAAATGATTATTTATGCCATCCTTCCCCGTGTTACCTCTGGTTCCCTGAATTAGAGACATTATTAATGCATTAAAGATTTTGGAAACCCTACCCTTTCTCGTGGCTTTTCTTTTCTCCTACTTCAATTTGAATCATTTTAATAAGCACTCACTTGGCCTTTGGCAATGAAGAGTCATGGCCCACGACATGTTCTCAGTTATAAGATTCCATCAATTGAAAGATGAGTTATGTTTTTAATACAGCTTTATTATTTGAGGGGCACTGACACAGATGGGGGTCACCAACCTTACCACATTATAAGTATATGTTGATTATAAAACATCTTGCTACAGAAATGTTAAAATGTGAGGAAAAATGTGTTTTATAATTGAGAAAATGTATTTTATTTCCATCTTTCAAATAAGGAATAAGCCTCATTAAGGTAGTATTTTGTAAGGGTTCCTACATGGTCTGCCCTCTCTGGGTATCAAAATTTTGATTACAGTAGTCAGCTGGAGTTCAGCCTGGTTCAGATATCTATTTTTAACAATAGCTGAAGGGTTGCTCTTTTTCAAGACAAGAGAAAGATTATTTAAGAATAAGGGAACTGACTCGTGGAAGGGGTCAGAGCTTCTTTCTTGTTAGGAAGGGGCTAGCTTCCATTGCCCCTTAATGGGCTGGAAATTGAAATTGAGTGGAGATACCTACCTAAGGCAGAAGGATTGGAAAAGTCAAGAGAGGTGAGCCAGGTTTGAGATCACCTGGGCCAAGTCGAGAATTTCAAACTCTAGAAATAAATTCAGACCTAAGGGTTTAGAATAAGAGACTAGGTTTAGAGAAACAATAATTGAAAAACAAAAGGTGGGCTTATTAGGTCATCTTTGAGAAAGGCCTTGGGATATCTATGAGTTATCTTCAGGACTAGCTGGTGGATTCTGAAATTAGATGGGTTTTGACAAAGGGATGAAGGCAGAGTAGGGGAAAAATAAAAACTAGAGAAGAAGTCAAGATTGTTTTGTTCATGGGAGTATTCCTAGAAATGGCACCCTTGGCACAGTGCCTGACCCATAGCACAGTGTGCTAAATAAACATATGTTGATTGAATTAATAAATAACCCATATCTCATGTAGAGGTTCATTTGTTCATTCATTCATCCATTCAACACATTTTATATTGAATATATACGGTATAGATGCTCATAAGTGGGTAGATGCAGGTGCCTGATCCTATGGAAGTTTTGAAATTCCACATCTACCAAACACAGGATGTATAGAAGTGGTTTACTAAACATGTATCTTAAGCATGTGCACAACACGTACCCTGAACTGGAGTGTGTTCTGCTGTTTGTGTCCAATGTCTCATATCTAAGGGCAGAGTGCAGGCTGGGAAATCTCTCTTCTGTTCAGGTAGTAACTCTCTTATTCTTTCATTTGCTTCTGCATTGTCTAGTGACCACTTCTGTGTACTGGGCCATTCATGTTCAATATTAGTCTCAGAGGGAATGCTTTTCTAAATGCCTATTTAAGAGTGATTGTAAGCCGTGTTGCAGTTTCTCAAAATTCAGACTTGATCCACAGAGTCCCCTCGATAAGCTTCCTGATCTCCATTAGCTGTACCATTCTGAGTGTGCTGGAATAAAGGAAGATCACTTTCCCTCAACTGTGTTCTGGGAAAATGTGAGTTGGCAGCTATTTGTTATAAATGTCCACTTTTATGGTGCTGTAAATTTATCTCACTTGTATCAGCTGCAATGGTGGGAAGGGTCAGAATCTGCTCTAGTGTACGCTTCCAGGTCAGTCTAGAAAAAAACTAAACCCTTTAGTAGAGGTTATGAATGTTAAAATATCCCCTAGGTGTTCTACCATGCAATTGTTTTGTACATGCAGTGTTGTAGGCTAGTGGTTCACAAGTCAAGTCCATCCATAGGTGCCAAAGGCAAATCAGTGGTCACAGAAAAATGAAAGAAAAAAAATAGCACAGTGTAATGTGTGTGTCTTTGTGTGCATGTGCGTGCACGGGCATATGCATGTGTCTGTGTTTAAATATTTCTTTATATTAATATTTATGTACCTAAATGTGGGTGTGGGGTTGTCAATTGTACTTTCATGAGAAGAATTATCTTTCATTCAGAGATTATGTCCTGTATGTGTTGGCATCAAAATTATCTTTATTTTATAAAATGATGGCAATGGTAGATAAATTTCTAATGTTCTTATTTGGAAAAATAATGGCCTTGCAGTTGCCATTTGGGAATTTTATAAATGTAACTGGGCCATGATTTACAGGTGTGGAAATCACCAAAAAGCTACCCTAGGGACTGTGATGGGCAAAGAAGGATGACTGTTTGCTCTCTTAAGAGTGAGCAATTCCGGTGGAAAAATTAGACACTTTGGCAAAATCACCTGCACAAAGTTCACTTCCAAAGCTGTGTTTGATAAGTGGCTTCTGCCTTGATAGGTGAGTAAATTTGTATATCTATTTATATATTATATAACCAACCTGAGGCAAAGAAAGCCAAGGTTTCAGAAGAAACAAACACAAATTGAATCTCTCATAAAGCCTGGATTTCATTTAGTTGCCTATGTCACTTTCTGCTTTTTAATGAAGTTGGGGGGTACAATAAAAAAGACTGATGTTCAGGGAATGGAGCTAGAAGTACCCAGAATGGGCTTCGAAATATGGGCTACTCTATGATGTATCAGTGAGCTTTTGCTGTGTAACAAAACACCCTAAAAACTTCTTGGCTTAAAACAATAATCATTTATTGAGGTCATAATGATGTAGTTCATTTGGGCAATCTTGGTTGGGCTGGCTTAGCTGATCTTGTTCATGTGTCCACAGTCAGCTGGTGTATTGGCTGGTGACTGGATTATTTAGTATGACTTCACATGTCTGGCAGTTGCCTGGCTATTGGTTGGTAGGACAGTGGTTACTAGATCACATGTTTCTATTCATCCGGTAATCTAGTGTGGATTTCTTCACATGGTGGCTGCAGGATTCCAAGGTAGCAAGAGACAGAAAACTCCAGTTCACAAGTACTTCTCAAATGCTTCTCAACCCTCTACTTGTATCGTATTTGCTCTTGTCTGATTGGTTAAAGCAAGGTACATGGCCACATCTAGAATCAGTGCAGGAGAGAGTATCCAAGGGCATGGGTGCAGAGAGCTGTGAACAAACCGAGAGCCATCACTTCCACAGTTTACACTCCTGGTGATAGATAATAACTGAGTAGTGGTCTTATCAAATTACTAAGCATCCTTTGTCCAAAGTCTTCCAAGGATTTATTCCAGATGAGCAAGAGAAATATAGTACAGGATTGTAGAATTATGGAAATCGAAGAAAATGTATAGATAACCTAGCTTAGTGCTGTCATTTAATAGAAGAGGAGCTAGTGCAGATAAAAGTTTTAGACATCTATGCCTATACTCTGGGAATTAAATCTTGGGTAAGAAAGAAAACTCTATTTCATCTTTGATTTTTTGAACACATGAGATGAGGTGAAAAAAGCAAAGTGAAACAAGGTATAGTTTCTGCTTTTGTGGAGCTTATAGTCTAGTGGGAATATGCAGACAAGAAACCAGATAATTAAAATTGTATACACACATGTACACATTTGGATAAGTATAAGATGTTATGAGCAATCAAGGGGGCTCATGAATCCTGAGGGAACAGATGGGATATCCATTATCCATAGTCTAAACTGCTTACATGTAAACCCATCAATTTTCATAACATCCCTATGAGGCAGGTGCTATGAATATCCCAATTTAAAGGAAAAGAAATTGTAGCACAGAAAGTTTAAGTGATGTGCTCGAGGTCACAAAACTGGTAAGTGGCAGAAGTGGAATTTGTATACAGAGTACCTGTTCTTGATGTACCAGAAACCATGTTCTTTGTCATTTCTATCTGCTGCCTGTGGAAATGGGGATAGGGGAGAAGTGTGTATGGTTGAAGGATCATTCAGACCTCCTACAGAATGATCTGGTTGAGAACAGAATTCCTGGATAGATATAAATCCTATTCTCTATAAATAACCTCCAGATACGTGCACGTTTCAAACTCTGTGAGTGATGCTCATGTGTGTGTTTGCACGTGAACACGTGCAGGCCTGTGCCCATATGCATCCAAGTGTAAGGAGGGTTGAACTCTAACAGACCTATATATAGATTGGCACATAGGGTGAGGTTCAGCAGCTCTCTTGGCCCCTTTGACTAACCATATCTATCCATTCTTCTATTCTGTTTCCTTCCTATTCAGAATCTACTTCTCCTACCCTGGGACAGAGTTATTTTGATTTTGCTTCTGTTTGTTTACTTTCTTTTTTCAAGTTGGCAGTCTCTGCTTTCTCATTGTCAGAGGCTCTCTTTTGCCTAAAGGAGGTGCCCCCCTCTCTACTTTTCTTCTCTTAAGCCTTAAGCATTAACTGTGTTTCCTTTGACAGGTGATACTATATGGGAGAGCAAAGACAGCCTTCCTCAACAATGGCTAATTAGAGAGAGGTAGCCACTTTTGCCAGAAGTAGAATATGCCTGGGAAGGGGTGGGAGCCTAATGAATCATTTAAGACTGAGCTCAGACATTCACTTGCGGGGGTGTGTGTGTGTGTGCACATGTATGTGTGTGCACGCACATGTGTACTTACATTTAGTCATGTGTGCAAGAATGACATACTCTAAGGGAGATATTTAGACTTTGCACCTCAATAAAATGAGGAGGTTATCTAATTTCTGATGTTGGTTCTTCCGTGGTTTCTGTATGTCTACACTGAGCAAGACATGTCCGAACTATGACCAAGGACAGCTCCTCTATATTATTTTCTACAGCTGCTGTAACAAATGATCACATGCCAACCGTTCTATAGGCTGGAAGTCTGACACGAGTCTCACTGGGATAAAAGCAAGGTGTTCACAGGGCTCTGTTCCTTCTGGAGGCTCTAGGGAAGGGCGTATTTCCTTGCTTACTTGGGTTCTTTAGACTCATCAGGTTCCTTGCAGGGCAGGACTGAGGTCCCCTGGCCTTTGAAGCGGTTTTCAAATGAGAGATTGTAGGGCCATTCTCAATTCCTTCCTACCTTTCCCTGTTCTGGACTCTCCCCCATCCCTCACATCAGATCAAGTCTAGCTGATCTAGCTACCCCAAATCTCTGTACCTTGTTTTTTCCTCTTGGGTATACTGTTTTATGTTGGTGCTTGTCTACTCACTTGGGGATTTACAACACAACCTTGATTGGATTCTGCCCCCTCAGTCCTTCTCCACTCAGTGTCTTCTCAAAGCACAGGCCTGATCATGAAAATGACTTGACCATCATTCTTTTATTTGAAGTTTTTTCCTACCTGGTCACAACGTGCCCCTTCAATCACATCTTCCACCGTGGCCTCCTCCTATCCCACTTCATGTCCTGCTCCAGCCTCTCTAGAAAGAACACTCACTATTCTTCACACCATACCAGGCACCTCTAGACTCCGTGCCTTTGCCCAGGCTGTTCTTCTGTCTTGAGTTCCCCCCATTAAACTCAGGCTTGTCAAAATCCACAGGTCACCTTCAAGGTGCAGGTCAGATGAGACCTCCTCTGGGAGGACAAATGTGATGGCTCGGGTGGCTGTCTCTATTTCCCCCTGTTGTGGTGGTGGCACTGAGTCTGCAGCTGACTTATCCATGCGTTAGAGTCACTTAGGTAAGTCTCTCTCTCTCCTCTGGGTCATGTGAGACCTAAGTCAGTTTTCTCATTACCTTTGCTTCCCCCCCAACACACAGTAGGCTCCAACGATGGCTTGCTGCCTTGACCTGATTTTGTTGAACTGCTGTGATGTTTAATGCATCAGTGAGCTGGTGACTGTGACCGTCTGCAGAGGCAAGGTCCAGCACCCCCGAGGGGTCATCTGGGGCAGCGCTTGTCAGGACTCTGGAGACGGGCCTGAAGAAGAGCACCAGGGGTGGACAGCTCCCTATAAAGTCACAGCACACCGGTTCTCAACCCCCTTTGCCTCCTGTCCCCTCCCTCCAGAGAAGCCCTTCTCTGAGCTCTCTCTTCCCCTCATTAGCCAAGCTTGTTGTGTGTTATCCCAGCTGCAGCTTCCTTTGGTCTTCTCTGGTTTCCACTGTTTGTTTATTTTCTTCCCTGCCAGCCTCTTCCTCTGCTGTGGTTGTAAATAGAGCAGATGACCGTCAGCTCTGGGGCCTGAGCAGTGAACCCCGCTACGTGTCAGTGGCAGGTCAAGTAGACTAGCATCAGATGCTACGGGGTGTCCCTCAGGCTCAGAAGCTTCCCCAGGCACTGGCCCAAACTGCCCAGCAGATTTTGCTCCTGACCATCCAAATAGAACTTCACAGACAGAAGCATCCCGTGACACACTCCATCCCCTCCTGGTGTGGGGGGTGGGGTGCTGCCTCTTTCTCCTGTTCTTAACACCGCAACCTCCTGGTCAGAAGTTGGGCAGATGATGGAGGGGGCACTTAGACTTGCCTGCAGGGTAGAGTGACATATGACACCAAATATTTCACGCATTACACTCTTTCATGCCAATTCTTTTTTCTTCTCTTTGAGAAAGTTGGAGCTGTGCTTGATCTAAAGTGTCTAGCCCTTCCAAATTCCCAAGGCAGAGTGGCTTGCTGGTTGGTTCTGGAAGGGGATAGAGGCCACCTTGAAGGCAGGCCAGGAATATGGTGCTCCAGTGTTTCCCCCACACCGCCTCATAAAGTGATGTTTCCAACCTGGTCTGTTTTTGAGCCAAAGCAGGTCATATTCTCTCTCTTGTGCCAGTTACCCCACATCACCTCCTTCCCCCCTGCACAATCTGGGGATCTCCTCCCTCCCCACCTGCCGGCTCTGCCGCCCCCTCTGCTCTCTGCCTCTCCCTGAATTTTCCAGAGCAGCCGGCCCCTCAGTGACGAGCTGTCAGCAGGAGAGCCACACAAGGCAGTGCCATCCTGCTCGAGGCTTCGGTCCTCCCCCGACTCTGCGCATCATCTGTCAGAGTGCCCCTCTCCCTCCCCCCGCTTCCCCACCCCCTTCCCTCGCCGCTCTGCTCGCTCTTTCCCGGTTCTTGAGATGCAAAGCCCCAGGCGAGCAGAGCCAGCGGGAGTGGGGAGCCGAGCGGCATGGTGCGGCATCTCTCCTAGGGGCGCTGAGGTGAGGGGGGCTGCCCTCCGCCACCTACTCCCCTGTACGGGGAGGTGGCTGACTCTATCACTCAGGGCCTCACCGAGCCATGCCCAGCTGGGGCCCGGGCCAGCCACACCTTCCCTGCTGCACTGCCCACTGCCAGACAGGTAAGAGAAAGCAGCTCCTTCCAGCAGGGACTGGAGGGCTCCCTGGACTGGCCATCCCCAGCCACAGTCTTGTGAGAAGGGCAGGGCACCTTGGGGCAGAAAAGGCACTGTCCTCCCATCGGTCCTCCTCGTTCATTCTCTGACAGAGCTCTGCAGAGGGGGGCAAGCCTGTCACCCCTGCCAGGAGCATGAGTGCAGGACTGCCATTCTTCCCACTCAGTAGGTGCTAAGCTGCAAAGGTTCTTTTTTTTTGTTCTCCCTTCTCCTCAGTCCTAACTCCCCAGGTCCCCTGAAACCTGTTTTCTGGCCCTGGGGAGATGCGGTTTCTTCCCTCAGATCCCTGCAGGCTCTGAAAATATTGTAGTTTGCTATCTGGACTGTGACACTGTCTCTTTTCGTTCCATTCATGTCTTTTCTGCTGCTGTTTTCAGTGGATCGCCTGCACAGCAGTCTGGCTGCCCACGGCATCTGTTTTGGTTTTTTCAGCGTGCAGGTCTCCAGCGTTGCTGGTGACTAACCCTGGTGACACATGCCGATGCAGAAGGACTCACCATCCCAATGAGTTGAGGGAGATTTAAAGTACATCTGAGGTCACCAGTTTCTTCTGTGTCCCGCCCCCCCTCCCCCGATCCCAGCTTTATGGAAGTATAATTGACAAAATTGAGAGCTGTTTCAAGAGTACCATGTGACGATCTGATACACAGAGACATTGTGAAAGGCTCCCCACCATCAAGTTAACTAACAACCATTGGCAGGTCGCCGATTTCTTTTTTTTTAATTAGAAATATTTTTTCTATTATTATATACAATGCTGAAATAACATCATAGTTAAAATTTAGCTTACCTTCTGGATTGTTTTCTTAGACATATTCTTAACACTAGACTTGCTGGGGCAAGTGTTCTTTTTTTTTTTTTAAATAATAATTGATATGTAACATATTAGTTTCAGGTATATGACATAATGATTTGATGTACGTATGTATTGCAAAGTGATTACTGCAACAAATGTGGTTAACATCCATCCCCATACGTAGCTACCATTTATTTATTTTGGGGGGGGGCAGGTCACCAATTGCTAAGCAGTGAATTGAGGGCACATTTGCCACTTACAGGAGGTGACGAGTCCCTGGCATCAGCTAAATGGGTCCTTCTGAGGGCTGTGTCGGTAGTGACTTTTGGGAGGCGTGGAGGAGGAGAGCGGCTTTTCTCTTTCTGTGTTAGAGCCACTCACTCTCAATGCATTGTTTCACACACACGGGCTTTCAGGTCCTTGTAAGTCCTGATCTTGGGGTACTTTCAACCTAGTGAAGTAAGGAAGGCCTACCACCGCCTGCAACCTGGGCTGTTTTTGGATTATTTGTTCCTACAGATTTGGAAACCTTGAGGGTTTTCTTAGAAGATGGGGGGGGGGGTGCTAGAAAGTGGGACAGCAAGACAGCTGTTATCCTGAGAGCCTATACATGTTTGGGGAAATCTCAACACTGTGAATGCACAATATGATATTTATGATGCTATTGATGGCTCTTATTATTTTGGTATGATAGCCACGTGAGCACCCAATCAATCCAGTAAACTAGCTTTTATTAACCATTTGCTCTCTGCTCAATCTTCGGAGTAGGTTTCCTGGAGAAGGTCAATAGGTCTGGGGTGAGCAGGGATTGGAGTCTGTAGAGAGCCCTGTAGCCCACCATGGCCAGGCATTGGTAAGCTGCCCCAAGGAACCTGGTCCGACAGGCACTTTTTTTCTTTAATTTCACCCAGTGCCAAACACGCAAAGAATCTGAAAACTTTCTTTTCTCCCCAACCCCCCCCTTTTTAAAAATTTTGTTTATTTGACAGAGAGCGAGAGAGTACAAGCAGGGGGAGGGGCAGGCAGAGGGAGATGGAGAAGCCCCCCCACCCCACCCCTGAGGTGAGCAGGGAGCCCGATGCAGTGTTCAATCCCAGGACCCTGGGATCATGACCTGAGCTGAAGGCAGACGCTTAACCGACTGAGCCACCCAGATGCCCCTGAAAACTTTCTCATAATCGTTGTCTAACTGAATTAAATCTGTTACTGAGGTCAAGGTCTTTCTTTCATGGGTCGGTTAACTCTGACCTATAGATCATGGTTGCTTGGTTAATAATAACCATTTCCCAAATGCGAGGTACTCCCAGGGGATTGAGTAAGAATGTGGATGGATGGCTGACCGAAACCCATCATATTTCCACTAAAAAAAAAATAAAAAAAATCCTCCAAATGCGGATTTCAGTGATGGGTATGCAGCAGCAACTGAGTCTGCTGAGATGTGTGTAAAATAGGGAAAACCCTGGGGGTCCTGGTTTCAAGTCTCCCTAGGGCTATTACCTTCACTCAGGGCTATTGGACAGCTTTGCTTTTGTGGTTTGTAAAATGGGCACAGGAACAAGCACTCAGCTTACTCCAAAGGTGTTTGTGAGATAAATTAAAAGGAATAATGGTAGCTCCATTACTGGAGCTAGGTATTTTCCCTGCACTATGCTGTTTCATTTTCTCAACTTTCCAGAGCAAACTGAGGCTTGTGGAGGCTAAGAAACTTGATCAAATTCAGCCAGAGAAGTGAAAGCTATTTGTAGGTTGTGACTGCGCCGTGTGAACGTGAGTTTTATTGTGTGTAATAACTTTATGGCTTAGCGTTTTTGTGCTGCCCATCTGATCCCAGGCTCTCTGTTTTGTGCTTTTTAATTTCCTCTTTGTCCAAACACCTCCATCTCCAGAAATGCTAGAAATGCTCCTTGCTTCTGTCTCTGCCTCAGGGATCAGGAAATTTTTCATTGTCCGGGCAGCATCAACCTTCCCATAAGGGCCTTTATTAGTGTGCTGTGTATGGAATTTCCAAAAGGCTTTTGAGGTTTTCAACAAAAGGTCCTAGAAGGAAAAAGGCCTCAGAAAAGCTGAATAGCTTAAGGTAGATTCCTACCTTCCTACCGGGCCTTGTCTCGCAAGGGAACGCGTCAGAATTTGCTCAGCATCTGTGCGCATAAGCGCACCCACACAGCCCCGGCCCCTCCCCCTGCCCCCAGTGCAGACATTAATGTGCATCCCGCACAGGCAGAAAAGCAAGTCACCTCCTATCCCTGAGGGCTCTGTGCAGGGAGGAGCAGATCCCAGCAGGAGAGCTGTCCTTGGAGGTGGCCCAGACTCCACTCCACTATTTCCCACCACTATCCTGCTGCTCTAGAGCCAGAGCCCATCCCTGGTCTGATGGCTGTGGAGTTTCCTTTTCGTGTGACTATAAGTGGCTGGTCAGAATGGAGCTGGGAGGACCTGAAAGCCATGGGCTGAAGTAATTGAAAATGGAGGATTAGTAAGAGCTTGTTTTATATTCAGAGGAGGGGAGAGGGCTGGAGCTGCTTTCTGCCCACAGCGGTAGACCCTGATGGCAAGTGGTAAAGCTTTTGTCACTGCCTCAGGAGGGGAAGAGATTGATAGCCAGTGCCCTGGCACTGTGAGATAGGAGAGAGCCACATTGCAATTGTGGCAGCCCCTCGTACAGACATCGCAGCCCCAGGGCTTTGAGAACTAGGTCCTGCTCCTTCTGATTCTCGGGCGTGCTGCCCTTTCCTCTGCAGCCTCCAGCCCCGCCCCCATTTGGTGTTGGACCCCTGCTTTCTATGACTTCAATGCTGTCAATATGACTTCATGTTTTCATGACACTGAATAATGCACAATCCATGTTTGCTTACACAACAGGAGGTTGGCATGGCCATAGGAATTCTGATTTCATAGATAAGAAAGCAAGGTCTTCAGCCAAGATGACCCAGCCATGAATGGGCAGAGTTGGAACTTGAACCCTTGTCACCAGACACTGGAGCCTATGCCATGTCTATGACTTTTAAGTTGCCTCTCCCTGCCAGCATCCTGCTGTAAACATGATCTCACTCACCTGTCCCCTGGCTGCCTCTCCCTGCCAGCATCCTGCTGTAAACATGGTCTCACTCACCTGTCCACTGGCTGGCTCAGTTATGTTCAACAAACATTTATGGAGCATCTTGTTGGTGCCAGGCACCGTGTTAGATGTTGGAGATGCAGAGATGAAAAATACAGCTTTCACGTATGCAGTGTGCATAGGTAACATACTATGCCTGGTACGCTGCTTGGCATATAGGAGATACCTAAATGTTAGCTGAATAAATGTATGAATGAATGAATGCATGAGTGAATGAATGAATGAATCTACTTTCTTGCCCTTGGTGGGGTTAAGAGTCCAGTTAGGAGAAGAGAGTTGTGGGCACCTAATCACGGCATGTTCTGATGTAGAGAAGCATGTCTGGATCACAGAGACCAAAGACAGTGAAAGTAGGAACCAGGGACCGTGGAGTAGACATGGAGCAGAGCAGTACTAGTAAGGTTGGAGAGGAGGGGACAGATGTGAGAACTGCCAGGGAGCTTTAATCAGTGTGATTTGGTAATTGGCTGACTCTAGGAGATGAGAGAAAAGGAGTCCTGTCTGATTACTTCCCTATTTCTGGCTTGAGTTACTCAGTGGATGGTGGTGTCAGAAACTGAGACCAGGAATCCCAGAGGAAGAAGATTTGTGTGTGTGTGTGTGAGGTGACATGGGGTTGGGGGATAGAATGGGTCAGGAAAAGAAGGGATGATTGTGTGCTCGATTTTTAGATGTATGTGTGTTTGTTGTGTCTGTAGGATACCTGAGGGGGGTATGTTCAGCAATCCATGGGCCATAAGAATTTATATAATTGGAAGATGGACTGGAATTAGTGGAAAATATTCAGAAATGATCATCAGTATATCTGATGTAGTTGGGACTCTGAGCAAGGATGAGGTTGCCCGGGAGCATTTAGGGAGAAAAGTGCAGGAAACCAAGGCTGGAGGGCAGGAGAATGTCAGCATGATGGGGGAGCAGAGGAGGGGCCAGCAGAAGAGACCAACGGGAGGACCAGTAGGAGAGTGTAAGGCTGAGGAGGTCAAGGGGATGGAGGTGCCTGGGCTGAACGGTCACCATGACAAATGAAGCTAAGAGGTCCATAAGGGTAAGGACTGTTGGACCACTGAGCCTCACAATATAGAGGTCACTCTTTCAGCAAAATGGTAGGGATGGAAGTCAAATCATTAAGGTCTGATGAAAAGGTAGGAAGATGAAAGGGAAATAGGAAATGTGTTTAGGTAGTTTTGCTGACAATTTGAGGACCCCCACACACACCCAGGGAGAATTTTTTTGAATGAAAGTATTTTTATTTGTAAGTGTAGAATAACATGGGGGAAGGACAGAGTAAAGATAAAGGGTTGGTGAAGCCAGGCAGGTGGGAAGAGGGGCTCAAGGCCAGAGGAGAAAGGATCTACCTGCAGTAGACACATCTGTGAGTGGTGGGTAGGAAGTAAGCTTGTGTGTAAATTTGGATAGACTCGCAGGAGAGGAGACAGGGAGAGAGGTTGAAATATTTCATACTTGAGGGCTTGATTATCTTGGTGAAACAGATTGGGCTGGGGGTGTGCGAAGGATTGTGCTTGTTGCCCTCTCTTTCCCTGTACTGTGGCTTCCTACCCTTCAGCTGCTGGCCTCTGGAAAGCTAGTTCATAAAAACCAAGTTTACTGTTTAAGGCTCGATTACAACAGGAATGGAGAAGGTTTGGGGAGGTAAACAAACAGATCGTCATTTGCAGCCTCGTCTGGGGTTGACTTGCCACCCTAGATTCCAGACGTGTGGGTGGGTAACTCAGGAGTGGGAAGAAAGGATGTAGTGGGATTCCATCCCTAGAGCCCTGGGCTGGAGTTGTGGCCATGCCTTAAGAAATGGGATCTTGGGCAAATTCTTTAAAATTTAATTTCTGTAGGTGATATCTAAGAGTCATACCCATTCTAAGCCTCTACGGATTTTGGCACCTGCTTCCTGGAAGTCAAATAAAAGGCTTTTCTGAAAATGGATTTATTCATGGGGAAGAAAACTTACAATACAGGAAATAAATACCCATTCAAATTGCCTCTTTCTATATTTCAGTTTCCTTACACTAAACGTTTACACTTTGTAGGCTCATTTTACTGAAGCACATATTGTCAATGGTCACACTATTTATAACGTTTTTATGCATAATTTCAAATATACACAAGTCAAGAAAATAGAACAATGAGCATCTGTGTACTACCTCCTGCTTCCCAGCCTAGATGATTTTGAAGCAATTTGCAGACAGCATAGCATTTCAACTCTAAATATTTCAGAATGTATCTCTAAGTAAAAAGTTACTTAAGAAAAAAAATAACCTCAATGTCGATATCATACTGATAGCAATATCTAATCAGTGCTCAAATTTCCCCAAATTATCTCATGATATTTTTTATGGTTTTAAATTTGAATCAGCATCCAAAATATATTCCACATACTACATTTGGTTGATGTGTTTCTTTAAATACATAGATGTATATCTAACACTGCTGACCACTGTCGGAGAGACAGTCCTGTAATTCCTATAATGCTATAATGTCTCCTGATTTGGTGTCGTTTTGCCCCATCTTGGTATGCCATTTAATTTTAGGAGGCCTAAGGAACAATTTCAGTTTAGAATCCAAAGTCTCTGAAGTTTAATTTTAAAATTCCTTCTAGAAACACTTAAAAGAAGCATAAAGATAGTAAAGAGAGAAAAGAGGGAGAGATAAGAAAAGGCTGCAGTGACTAGCAAGGAGACAAATGATGGATTGAGAGGAACAAAAGACAATGAAGAAGGTAGCAGAGACACATGTCATCCCCTCTATGCCTAGACGCCTAGACGTTTGAAAATCCTCCCAAACGTGTTTCACTTTTGTTTCACCTCTGCTAGCAGATAGTAAACATGAATCTTTAAGTAATAACATTGTATTTATTTAGTACATTTTCCAAAGCAGTTTATCAACTAGTTGAGCAGATGTCATCCAAATAATCCTCTATGGGAAGTAGGGAAGGAGCAGGAATTCTAATTCCCATTTTACAGATGACAAAGCTGATGAGATAGCTAATATGAATGGCTCACACTAAACACTCATTTGCCATTTGCCAAGCATTGCTTGAATCCCTCAGTTAAGCTGTATAACAATCCTTTAACAAGCCTACGGCAGTGGTACTGTGATCTTCCTCTTACCTGTGATGAAAATGACTCAAGGAGAGTAACGTGCCATAGTCACAGATCTGGAAGATTACAGAGTAGGGATTGAAACTCTGCTAGTCACTCACTCTTCTTTTTTCCAGGTCAGTCTACTTACCACTAAATCAGCAATCTCTCTCTTTCTCTTTTTAAAATTTTTTGCATATACTTGCTTGTTGGCAAAATTCCCTTTAAAGAGAAGCTCAGAGCATCACAAAACATAACACAGATTTTCCTCCATTTAGGATGGGGTTATGTCCCGATGAACTCATCATAAGTTGAATAGCATAAGTCGAAATATCATAAGTTGAAAATGCGTTTAATGCACCTAACCTACCAAACATCATAGCTCAGCCTAGCCTACCTGAAACATGCTCAGAAAACCTAGATTAGCTATCGCTGGGTAAAATCAGCTAACAGAAAAGCCTATTTTAAAATAAAGTGTTGCATATCTCCTGTAATTTATTGAGTACTGCACTGAAAGTGGAAAACAGCAGGGTTGTAAGTGTACAGGGTGGTTGTAAGGGTATCAGTTGTTGACTTTGGTGATCAGGGGGCTGATTGGGACCTGGGGCTCGCTGCCACGGAGCAGTATCACAAGAGAGCATCCTGAGATCACTGCATATCACCAGCCTGGGAAAAAGAGCAAAAGGCGAAATTCAGAGTGTAGTTTCCACTTAATGTGTATCACTTTCTCACCATAGTAAAGTCAGACGATCATAAGGGAACCCTGATAGGTGGAACGGTCATAAGTGGGGGACTGACTGTGGTAGGGTATACAGTGGACTAGAATTTGCAAGGCATTTTCCTTCCCAGAGACGCTTTCATTACTTTCTTATAACCATTCTGAGAAATAGGCAGGTAATTTGCGTTTTACAGAAGAGGAAATTGAAATTCAAAGCTCTTCTTTATGTTAGTGATTGCATAGCTATCTAGTTAAGGTAGTAAGTGTCACAGAGCTAGTTAAGGTAGTTAGTGTCCCAGAGCTAGTTAAGGTAGTTAGTGTCCCAGAGCTAGTTAAGGTAGTTAGTGTCCCAGAGCTAGTTAAGATTGTTAGCGTCACAGAGCTAGTTAATGGTGGAGTTAGGACCAGAGGCCCTTTCTTCCCATTCCAGTTCCTGTGCTTGTTCGGTTCTCTTTGCAAACCTCATGGGCCGACACCTTTGACTGCTGACTTCTTTCCACTACCCCTCTGATGTTCCTTGTGAGAAGTTGAGCAGACTTATTACAAATTAAATATCCGGATGCTCGAACTGATGAGCAGGAAATGAGGCTGTTAATACTCAGAGGAATGAAATCGAGACTTTTTTTTTTTTTTTTTTTAGTAGAATTTTGGGCCGAGTGGCCTCTTTCTGTCCTTCCTTTCCCTGTGTCCTTCCAGTCTCCATGGAAACCCCAAATCAATGCAGCATATGTTGATTCATGTTTCTGCTGTTACTAGGAAGCTACAAAGTGGAAATTGCTTTTAAAAGATTTGTGGAAGAGCTTTAGCATGCTGACCAGAATTCAAATCTAATATCTGAATGACTGTTTTATTAAAAGCTTTTAATATGGTACTGTCCTAGGTGGTATGTTGATTAAATAAACACACAGGGGGCGTTTGGCAATAAACCTCCACCTCTACTAACATGGCTTTTAAAAATATTATATTGCAGACTTTAATTCCCTTTATCTTCAGTTTAATTACATTTTTGTGGCCTGTGTGACAATGCCAGGTGCTCCTTTTGCTCTTGATTAATTCTAGCCTGCCCTGACCGGGCTGTGGGGAACAACAGTTTCCAAATGCCTTAGGTACCCATGCTGCTGCCCCTGAGAGTCATTAGCATTAGACCGATTTCAGACTTGACCCAGAGACCGCAGAAGTCTAACGTGTTTCCGCCATAAGGAATCCTCAGTGATTTTTCAGATTTTTTTCATGAACTCAAAATCAAATGCAGCTGACATTTATTAAACACCTGCTTCATACAAGGCAATCAGAATTGATAGCAAGGGAGTAAGTTATAGAGTCTTTGTGGAACACGTAGTCATTTGGGAGGATCAGAAAACATAAATCATAAGGATAACCTACAGACTATGTTATGGGCTGTCAGAGAGTCACGCAGCAATGTGGTGGCATTAGGATGGAGGGATTCCTTCTGATTGAGACTGAAAAGCTCTGAAAAGCTTTGAAAAGGAGAATTTTTATCTCGAAGGTATTAGGTTTAGAGAAGGAATTGGGAGTTAAGAGGCAGATCGGGGGACGGGGAACATTTTGGGCAGAGGGGGCGATGGAGGAAACAGGTGTGTATGTGCATGTGTGTATGCACAATGGGATACAAGACTGAATAGCTAAATGGGACCATATTGTTAGAATGTCAGGCAGGACAAATTGTTACCACGAAGTCCATCAAAAATTACTATATGGACCACTTATGGTACCTGATCGGTGGGTAACTCTGGTAGTAGTGTAGTGTGCCAGGAGGTTAATGGGGATGGGGAGACGATGACATGGGGGCAGGAAGATCAGCTACTTAGGAGGGGGCGGACGAGACATACACCATGGGACGTGCCCGGTAACCTCTGAGGGGCCGTGTCAATGGATGGGGGGTGGATAAAATTGAGAAGTATTTCAGAAATATAATGAAAAGTTTTAAAAATCAATTCAACAGGGCACTAGAGAAAAAGAAACCAGAAATACCTATACTCATGACCCCTAGGGACTAGGACAGTCATTTCATGAGCAAGCATAGGGAGCCCAGCAGGAAGGGAGGATTTGGGGGGAAAAGTGGTTGTTTCTGACACAGCTGCATCTGCAGAGTCTGAGAAGGATGGAATTGTCTAGCTGTCCTCTGGAAAAGCCAGTCCGGAGCTCATGAGAGGCGGGAGTGAGCGTCAGTGCCGGAGACATGCAGCAGGCCAGGCCTGGGAAGGTTGGGTTTCCCAGGAGGAGCAAACCAAGAACGGGAAGGGCTGAGGTGTGCGGGGCAGCCTGGGGAGCCAGAGCAGGGCTCGTAATGCCCGTTTGGCTGGGAAAAACCATGTGTCACCGCCAGCGGAGATGTCCCGTGCCTAGTCTCGAGCCAGAAACTCAGGAGTTAGTAAAGAGAAGAGAATCTAGAGCTCTGTATTCCTGGGCCAGGGCTAGAAGCCCGGGGACACAGAGTTCGAGGAGATGAGTGTGTTTCTCACTAGCACTCCAGCCTGCTTGCCTTTGCGTATCTCTCTCCTTCAGGAAAGGAGACCATGCCAGAATGCTTACCCTCTCCGTTCTGCTTCATCCCAGCCTCTCCACCCCGCCCCTGCCCAGCCCCTGGAATTCCTTATGCACCTGCCTCTATCGAAAGGAAGATTTAACTTAGAGGCCTCCCCAGTACTAGGTCTGTGCTTCTCAAACTAGGGTGCCGTGTGGTTACGCTTTGGTGTTCAGGAACATTTCGGTTAAAAAAAAGTTTTAATTTTTTCCTTCTGCTTGTGCCAGATGCATGTCCACATACTCTTGTCCCTCTGCTCTTCATATTCCTGCTCTTTCTTGAAACTTTGTTACTGATTTTATCTTTCCTTAAACATTCGGGTTGGTTTATTGACTTCCTATGACTATATTATTTCTCCAAAAGCTAATTGAAGATTCCGATGCCTTAATATTAGTCAGCCCCCACCTGAGACTTGGGTCCCTCTGCAGCCCTGCCCTATCTCCTCAATGCCTTTCAATCCTGGTTGCCAGATGGGACGGCAGGAGACTTGGAGGGGCCCTTTATCTCACCATTTCAGCACCAGACAAGGAGTCCCATGAGGATACCACCTTTGTGTTAAAGCAAAGGGGAGAGCAAGGGTTGGGAGCGGGAAGCTTGGTAGGAGGCACCCCCTCTGCCACTGTCACTGGCTTGCTTCTGTTTCTCCATCTGTAAAATGGGGTTGATAAAGATGTCCGTCTTGGAAGTTTGTTGCGAGAGTTAAGGAAACAGCAGTGCAATGTTTAGCCCGGTGCTTGGCACATAACGAGGGCTTGTTGGACAATGGCTTTGTGCGTGAATCGGGGAGGCTCCACCTTACCGTAGAACCTAATCTTGGATTAGGGAAGTGCTTGTCAATGGGCTTTTATTCCCTGGTTAACTCTGAACCTGTTTTGTACAGTGCAGTGTATGAATAAAATATCCAGAAGCAAAGGATTTGCTAGCATCAGCATTCAAAGCAGGGGTTCCGAAGAATGGGAAACATTTCTTTGGCGTCTCATTTCATAACACTAAGTTCCCTTTACCTAACAGAGGGACCCTGTGGACACTTTGCGAGAGAGACAATGAGTCACTGTGGAGGCAGCATCAGACTTTTTACTTCATCCCCTCATCACGCAATGTGGGGTTGCGGCAGACTCATGTCACTGCGGGAATACAGGTTATGCCACCAGTAGCTCTGCCAGGAATTCTGGGTCCCAGCATGACGTGGTGGGAAGAGCTCCGCTGTAAGAGTTCTGAGAAAACAAGTCTGGTCCTTGAGTTGCCTCAATTTTCTCATCTGTAAATCAGGGATAATAATAACCTCTGTGGCTCTGGAATAGAGTAGTTGATAACAATACACAAACACGCTTTCCACGTTATAGAAGGTTAAACAAATGCAATCTAATATTTTTAGTATCAAGCCGTCACTTTCCCTGAAGATTTCTGATGCCTCCAGCAAATGCCACCTTCTGGGTATCCAAAATGACTTGTGGTAAAGGTTAGATGCATTTGGAGCTAGTTCCTGAGTGGGAGCAGGAGACTGGAGTGGAATGGGGAGAAGGGAAGCTTTGTCCCAGGGCAGGGGTTTGCAAACTTCAGATGCATCAGAATCACCTGAGAGGCTGAGCTCTGTCCCCCGAGTTTCTGATTCTGTAGGTCTGGGGGTGGGGCCCAAGAATTTGCATTTCTAACACATTCCCAGGTGATGCTGACGCTGCTGGTCCAGGGACCATACTCAGAGAACTACCGTACTAGGGCAAGCAGGAAGAGACAGTCCTCCTTCTGGAACTGAAACAGGCAGTGTAAAGATCCATGTGGGTAAGGTGGTTTGGAAGAAAAAATTGCAGAAGACAGAAAAATTAGGGATAATGTGCCGATTGGGCAGAACAAAGGGAAAAGTCTCACTCCATCACGAATGCAAGCAGGGGGAAGTTGCTAGGTGATGGATGAGGGAGAGAGGTGAATTTCCACTGTAGGAAAAGCCAGGAGCACAGAGTTGGAAATATACATGTTTTGAGGAGGCAGAGGAGGTGGAAATTTCTCATTAAGAAGTGAGGAGTGGTGTGTTTGGTGCTGGGGGGTGGGAGTAGAGACAGACTGGGGGAGAAATGCCTCTGTGGAGTCAGGGGGATAGCTGAGATGTGGCAGAGGGGGTAATTTCAGGGCTGTGTGGTTTGGCTTGGTAGTGAAGCACAATAGAAATTGGGAGAAAGGGGGTGGAATTTAGATGTGTGACCTGCCCCGTAGCTTTCTTGCTCTCTGCATTTATCACATCACATCACACCCAGCAAGACAGCCCCCCTCCTCCTGGCTCATTAGGAGATTTGATTCGGCTTGGCTCCTGCTGTCAGCAGCTGTCTGGGGCAAGATCTTTATGCTCCCTGCTCCCTGAGCAGCAACCAGCCTTCAGCCAGCAGCAGAGCTCATTAGAAGAGGGCCCCCTGGACACTTGATTTTCAGCTCATCGGTGGCCGGAAAGAGTTAATACCTACGGCTTCGCTGCCCCCTGCACAGCCTCTGGGTGCAGAGGGAGGCAGCTTTGGGCTGTGGGGACTTCTCCCTGAGCTGCAGCCCGAGGAGCAAGGAAGCAGGTTAGTGAAGAGGAAGGTACGGGAGGAGTGCCAGGCGAGCTCTGCTCAGGGGCACCTCCTGCATCCTGCCAATGAGCACGGGCATGCAGACTGTGCCCGGGAGCTGAGCCGCCGCCCGCTGGGTGTAGGCTGCTTCAGTATTTACTGGATGTGACAAGCAGAGAGAAGAGCTTTCCGCGGGGCCGCTTGCTGCCCAGCTCAAGTGGTGGGAGGTGTGTTGTGCATGCATGCGTGTGTGTATGTGTGTGTGCACGCACGAGTGTGCCCGTGCATTCATGCACGCATGTTCTTCACCCAGCAAGGATCTGACTGCTAAAAGATAGATCTACTCTTTCCCCAGAACTCCTTAACCCGCAGCCTCTCTGACCACCCAGTTGGCAAAGACCCGCAGGCCATGAGGACTGGTCAAAGACAGTGAGTACCGCATTTGTTTTTCTCTTTGCTCTTCAAGGTGCCCATGTGGGCTGATTGCATTATCCATATTTAATTAACCTGCCTCTCCATGCATATTGATTGCTTTCTCCCCGCTGAGACTCTTAGTTTCTCTTCCCCTCTTTAAAAATCTTTGCTCTTTGCTTTTAACCTTTGTTTTTTGTTTTTTTTCCTTGAGTACCCTCTTTCCATTATGTCCCATCCTGTCTGCCCCAGAGTCACCAGTCACTTGATGTCCACCTAACAGGGCACATTGCCATGGGCCTTCCTGGGTTCTGGGGACCCCAAACTCCGTCCCCACCAAAAGTCAAGGGCCAGATGGAATTAGAGCCCCAAGGTGCTGGGATGAATGAGGAAGCTGGGGCCACAGTCTCCTGCAGATTCTGATCGAATTGAAGTCAAGGCTGAGCTAAGTGAAGCGATGGGGAAAGGTCTGGGGGGCGGTGGTGGGCAGCGCGGGATTTGGGAGGGAGAGAGGCAGGCGTGGAAGCAGTCCCGGCAAGCCGGGGTGAGCTAGCAGTGGGGACGGGAAGAGCGACAAGGCAGTGACTGCAGGCCTGGTAATGCCTGCCCCGAATGACCTTGCCTGCTGTGTCTGTGGGGCGTCATCCCTGGTTCTGTTCAGCACCAGGGTAATGAAGGCACCTGGCACGGGCTTCCCCTCCTTCGGGTGATAGACCACAGGCAAGAGAAAATGAGCCATGGGTGACCCAAACAGTGATTTCTTGCAGCTGGAAGAGAACCTTAAAGCTGGGAAAGGCTTCTATTTCCTGACTCCTGGGCAGGCAGGTGGATGCCCCGTTAGGACAAAGATTAAGAGAATGTCAGTCTGAGCTCAGTCTCCTTGAGGATGAGCTTTGACACAAAGTCTAACTATTTTTATGTATTTGTTTATTGATTTTTAGTTTTAACAAAGCAATCTTTTAATTTTTATGAATTTTGGTATTATTAGAGAAGGTATTTTAAAAAAAAAGTTTTTGTGAAACATTCCGTGTAATTGCAAAATAATTTAAATGGAGTAGATCGAGTAGGGGCCTTATCTATCTAAATTAGGTTTCTTTTAAAATGGATTCTATGTTTGGTGTCAGGGTTCCCCGGGGGAGCCCTTTACGGATAGGCTGCTCTCTTCATGTGTTTCTTCCTATCATTTCTGTGGAACAAAGGGTTTGAAGCACTGAGAAGGGGACCCTCAGGAGAGACAGATGATCAGTCACCAAGCCCTCGACCTCAGTATCCCCTTTCCTGCTGTCCTCCTCGCTTCAGGTCAGGAACGGGCTAGTCCCCGGGCTAGTCCCCAGGCTGCGGAAGGAAGGTCGGTGGCCTCCATCTGGGCAGGAGAGAGTGGCTTGCATATTCATTCTCCCAGCCTGGGCCTGGGATCCTGCAAAGGTGCAGGCCTGTGCAGTGGCCAGGGGGCCTGACAAGTCTCCCTAGGAGTTACTCCACCCTTCCCCCCTACTCACACCCTCCCAGTGCTCCGGGATGAGTTCCCTTAGAGGGAATCGAGAATCAGAAGAGCAGCCAATCAAGTAATTCTGGAGCAAGTGCTGACCCCCCTCCCCCATCCCTGGCTGGCTGGTCACTTGGGCCCCCGCTGGAATGAGACAAAGAGAACAGTAATTTTTGGCTTGCCGGGCCCCAACCTTCCTCCCCTGGGGCACGTGCCCCATTTCACTGTCCATGGCCAGTTCTTGGGGAACTAGATGCTCCTGACCCACAGGCAGCAATGCGAATCCAGCCAGCAGGTCCTCCCGGCTCACCCTCAGCCGGTCACCCTCCCTTAGGACAAGCAGGCCTGTGTGGGGAGGGGCTGTGTCGGGGGAGGCATTCTGCCAGCAGACGGCTGTCTGAGAGGATCTGTAGCACAGTCAGACCAGAGAGGGCCGCCCCCCTCTTACAGCAGATTCTTTGATTTTAGGTGAGAGGCCGCGAAAGGGTAAATCCCTGTGCCCCGCAGTCCTATCTCCCGCCCTGACGTCCCTGCACACCGGCCAGAGGGTTAACCGTAAGCGCGTGCCTGTATGGCCGCTTTACTGATGCCACGCAGGTAATGATGCCCACCTGTCTCCCCGCCCCTGCCCTTCCCCGCCCCTTCCCACCCCCGTGCTGTGTGAGCCTGCCCCAGCCTTCCACTCCCTTGGGTGGTCCGTCCCCTCAGGCCGTCGGTGTGGCCGGTGCTCTCCTTCCTGGTGTCCTTCTTGCAAAGTTGTGACCTTGCAAGCAGAACCTACCTCAGGGCCAAACCCTCCGGTTGACTGCGGGACTCAGGGGGTGGGCCCGTGTGTGAGCTTGCACTGAACCATTTAGGGACGGCTGTAGGGTCCTGGAACAGGGAAGAAAGATGAGGGCAAGCTCACTTCTTTTTACTTTCCCTCCCTCCCTCCCTCCTTCCTTCCTTCCTTTCCTCCTTTTGAAGTAACCTTAACCTTTGACTCTCACGTCTGCTCCCATTATTTCAAACCTAACTAACAAGGTTATAATTCAGATCTCAGCTACACAAGATGGAAAATCAAAACCATTGGGCCCCAAAGAATATTTTGTGGAAGATTTTTCCAAACTACTGGGGAGAACCACCGTTGTCTCGGTAACGAGTATACCCTTTACACTGGCCCCCGCTGAATGTTGTTAGATGGCGTGTGTGGATTTGCTGTTTTTTTGAAGTCCTCTTAATTGTTCTTGGGGGCCTCGACCTGACTATTCTGTTATTGATGATCTTGGGGCACCAAGGAGTGAACTGGCTTTCTGGAAGTTGGGTTTTGGCCTTGGTACAGCCCAAGCAAGACCTTGACTTGAATTCACGGAATGTGGTGACTCAAGGGCTCTTAATCAGTTGCTCACATGGCCTGGTGGCAGAGCACCCTGTGATTTATAAGAGTGAGTGGACAAGATGCTCACCATTGCAGGAGAGAGAATGGCTATCACCAATGTTTGGAAATGTCACAAAATCGATGGCTTCATCATGCGCCTGGCTGAGATAAGAGGTGGGAGCACAGGACGTGCAGGCCCGGTTTTCTGCAGGAGAGGGGATATTTCTGGGAACTTGGATGTTCCAGCTTTAAAAGGCGCTCAGAGATGGGCTGTGGAATACAAATGTTGTCCATCCTTGCCAAATATAATACCATCCCAGTAGACATTTCTTGGATAAGATTTCTGTGAATAACTAGCTTGGGTCGGGGATGAAAACCCACTTGGAGTGACAGGAAGATACTGAATTGGACGGCCTCTAGCGTCTCTGCCCAGGCCCAGGATTCGCAAATCAGGGGAGGGGAAAGGAAGGACTTCCTTTCCACACAGAGAATAACATCTCTGGGACTATTTCCATGGCACATTGTTCCCAGTGTGCACGTGGCAGTGCCCTTTATAAGTCATGCTTCAGTCCTGATTTGATTACACCCAACCCTTCTCACTTACCTTTGCTCTCCATGCACGAGCTGCCATGGTTAAAGGTCAGGGGTCAATAAACTTATTCTATCAGGGGCCAGAGAGTAAATATTTTGATTTCTATGGGCCATACAGTCTGTGTTGCAACCCCCCACTTTACCCTCATGCTGGAAAGCAGCTTTAGACAGTATGTCAATAAATGGGTGTTGTTGTGTTCCAGTAAAACTTTATTTACACAAATGGGCATCTCGCATGGCCATAGTTTGCTGATCTCTGGTTAAAGGTAAAAAGGGGCTAATGTTGGAAGTCAGAAAGAGACAGTGTAATTCCTCATCAGACCTTCCATAACAGATAACACGTAAATGTCTGGTCTTTAGGAAAATAAGAAAATATGAGAATTTTAAACATACATGTTAAAGTTTTAAACATGCTGATTGAGAGAAGCCAAGATAGAAATGGGAATATGAGAGCTTCGTTAAGTAAATAAAAGAATGGAGAAAGGGGCCCTGGTTCTTAACTGCTGATTGTACCAGCTGCTCGGGCCCTCACCTATAGGTGTGGGTCTGCTGCTCTGTAGACGTTCGTGCATCTTTATCCCCAGGTTTGGGGGATGCGTGGGGAGCACCTGAGCCAGAATCAGTTTGCCTGAAAACTTCATTTGTGCTGGGAGGTTCTGTGATACACACCCCTGTATTATGCAGGCAACCCTCTACTCTCCGTGCGGGCGCCACTTCTGGGGCTTTGCAATTAGGAGCTGCTGCTGCTGTTGCTACTCTGCCCTCCTGATGGGAGAGCGAAATGTGGATTGTTATTTTGTCTTCGCTGTATTTCCTTTCCCTACAGAGAATCCTAATTTAGAAATTCTTCCAAGCTAACGACCTTCATTGACTTACTATCAACTTGAATGTGAGCTTTGAAAGAGCATGAGGCCTCTAGGGGCAGGGTACCTATTACTATTCCAGGAGTCGAGTTAGGGAGTGAGGATACATCCCTTGATCTTCTAGGTATTTCTCCTCTTGTTCATGAAATCTTTAGGGACCCCCCTGGGGAAGGATGGGGGGCGGGTCAGGGGAGACGGCGCAGGCCCCTGCAGCAGCAGCTCCTGGGGCCCTTTATAGAGCTGACAGCCACGATCATGACAGTTCCCCGTCCTTCTGCCCCTGTGCTTGTTGCAGGAACAAAGGGATGAGGACCCGCCTGGGATGCCTGTCTCACAAGTCAGACTCCTGTAGCGATTTCACAGCTATTCTTCCCGACAAACCCAACCGTGCTCTAAAGTGAGTAGTTTGACCACAGGGCACTGCCAGGGCGCTCCCCGTGGGGGGCCCACCGCCGGGGGCCCACCGCTGGCCTGTAGGACCTGTTCTTCTCTAGTGAGATTTTGGCCAGATGAGCCGAGTGACAGTAACCCCCCCCCCACACCCTTGGCGGCTCCTTTTATATCCCCGAGTGCATGGATGAGAATTTTCCTTTTCAGGACAGGAAACCTCTTTTTCCTTTCAAGAAAACCGTATTATCTACCACTCTTACAAAGCTGTGGTGAACGACACTTGTCGGTTCTACTTAGTTGTCAGTCTGAGCTCTCTGTTTGGAAACAAACACTCAAATACATTCTACAACTCTGCTTAGGTTCAGAGAATCTGGGTTCAGTGCCTATACTGGGCGAGGACTGGGTTCGATGATGTCATAGATGCACCTCATTTAACTCTCACGGGGTTGGGGGATGTGGGGACCTGGATCCCCATTGCAAAGGTGAAGAGATTAAGGTCATGGTAATATACGGAGTCGGGAGCTCAGCCCCCCTTTTCTGACCCTAAGGCCAGCTTCTTTCCGTTGTTGTCCTGACATGTCTATAGCCTGTGCTTTTTCAGCTTGGTTTTTTAGACTGAAAGCCAATACACAAATACCCGGAATTCCAGTGCTGAGGTCTGCCATCAGTTACTTGAGTGTACACGTTTACGGCAACAGACTTGCAGGAACGCAGTTGGTTTTCATTGGCACCCTGCCCCTTGCCCACCATTGTTGTGATTTGTTCTCCGGAGTAAATCCCCGGGGTCTGCTGATGGAGAGGGAGGGGCATTTCAGAAATATTTAAGAGAGATGTTTCTTCTTTCCTAGGAGACTATCCACAGAAGAAGCCACGAGGTGGGCAGATTCCTTTGATGTGCTTCTGTCCCATAAGTGTAAGTAGAAATCAGGCTTTGTCATGCGGCAGCCAATCATCCGTTTAGCCAAAGAGGCACCAAAATACCCACCATGATCCAGGTTCTATCCAGGTTCATGTCCGGGTCCCCCAGACAGCTCCAGTATCTGTACTCACAGAGCCTCCCGCTTAGGGCAGTATATAGATAACAAGACGTAATTTAAATGTAGTGGGAAGAGGGCCTTCTTTTCTGTGTTGGTTGAAAGGATGGTCCCAAGAAGCCTTCATGTTTTCAGCAGTTTCAGCAGGAAAGAATTTAGTTTAGGGAGTTGGAGTGATGGGCTCAGTGGAAATGACGGTCTAGTGCCCATCCTAGATCTTGTTTATAAAATTAAATGACCCCCCCCCACACATGTCCCTAGAGAGTCTTGGTTTACTCATCCATCAAATGAATAATATTCTGTGCATTTTGTTAGTCACTTGAGTTGGCATAGTTTTGTGTTTGTTTGTTGCTTCTTACTTTGGGAGTTTACTACCCTGGCTGTAGCTCACTCCTCTCTTTCTGGCTGGGTGTGGGTTTTACTAGAATGCATTTCTGCTATCTCTCCTCTTCTGTTTTCCCAATACCCTCCCCCCCCCCAATTGCAGAAATAATCATGCGTATTTTCCTGTGGGAAGGACACTTTGACACTGGCCAAACTTTTCAGTTCTTGCTTTTTTCTCATCACAAGCAAGTCCGAATTCATCGGGCTTTGAAATCCTAGTGCCATGAAACACATGGGAGAGGGAGAGCAGGGGCGAGGAAGAGAGAGGGTCTTTTGCAGAGTTAAGTTTTCACGCAGACCTTCAGTCCTCCTTTTAAATTCTTCCTGTCAATACTAGAAATCCTGATTGATCTGGGAGCCGAAGGGCTGCTTTTAGCTTGGAGTCTTGTTTCTGCTTAATTGGGGACATGATTCTGTACAATGAGGTTAAGAGCATTGGCTGGTAGTCAGACCTATGTTCTTGATTTGGACCCAGCTCGGCTACTAGATAATTGAGTGGCCTTGACGGAGTCTCCCCATCTTCAGATGTCCTCAGAAGTGATTTTGCTTTCCACTGGATCAGCACTTCCCTCTGACTAGGCCCCTGATCCTAATACCGGTTACCAAATGCTCTTGAATACATTTTAAAATGCAACACAAGATCTAAGAATAAGCATATATTTGCAGCATGTAGTTTTGCGAGACAAATAGTCATTTTAGTGTTCCGCGGATTACACTTAGAAAGGGAAACAAGGCAGCAGAAATACAGTGTGTGTGACATACGGCTTATGTCACAAACAGCAAGCTTATGTGCTGACTTTGCCAAGGTAATGGCGTATGTACAATGATAGTTAGGGTTTCCCAGTAAGACTTGTTCTTTATGGGGCCATTTTTGACTTCTTTTCTGGAGTCCCAGTAGGCTAAACAAGTGTCACTATGAACTTAAGCCTTCTTTTCTGGCTGCATTTGCTTCAAGGTCCTCTTGGAGTTTGGTTTTTATTTCAACCTCATGACTGACTCACTTAGTTCAAGTCCCTGAGGCTGTTTCCTCATTCTGAAATGGTGATAGAAATACCTGTGTGCTACCTGTCACCGGGGTCAGGGAATCTTCATAAGAGGACACCTTCAGATGATTTGGGATTCTCTACATAAAGGTGTTTTGTAAGAATATGGCGGTATTTAAGTGATGGTTTTATTTATAAAATGCAAAATAAACATGCCTGAAGAATAGGTTTGCAGGGACGCTTGGGTGGCTCAGTCGGTTAAGCGGCTGCCTTCGGCTCAGGTCGTGATCCCAGCATCCTGGGATCGAGTCCCACATCGGGCTCCTTGCTTGGCAGGGAGGTTGCTTCTCCCTCTGCCTCTGCCTGCCACTCTGTCTGCCTGTGCTCGCTCGCTCTCTCTGACAAATAAAAAAAGTCTTTAAAAAAAAGAAGAATAGGTTTGCAAATTTCGCCAATTATTAATACTGAGCCATTATAGACAGAGTTTATGGTGGGTCAATCAACAGATGCATCTTGGGGTGTATTTGGAGTGCTGCCCTGGCAAGACCTGGAGATTTAAGAGCTTCCGTGTTATGTGATTCAGTGACTTGTCGACCCGAAGGGGCTTGCTTCTGCTTCTGTGGGGGATGGCTTCGGTTTCCAGGAACTCTTCTGAGATGGGGATTCCGCTAAGGGGTTACAAGCTGATGCCACATTGCTTCTTTGTCCCAGATCGCTGCAGAAATAGGTTTTTTGAACTGTGAGGTTCTGTGATCCGTCTTGGAGTCCGATGTTCTGTTTTGATTTCTGTTTCGAACGGAAATAAAAAGCCAATGGAGTGCATGTCTTTGAGAAGAAAGAGACCTGTATTCATGGGTCACTGGCAGAATTTCAAGGTTTTAGAGCTTGACTGCTCTCTCCCTGTGAAGGCTAAGGGAGGAGTCAGAGCCAGGTTACCTTGAAGGGTGTTGACAACTTTCTTAAAGTCTAATTAATTTGGGCTAATATTGTGACTCAATTAGGGCTGATTAAGCTTTTCCAAAGGGATTGCATGTATGCTGGTCCCTTAGGAGGGACAGCGGTTGATCAGAGGTGTGCAAGGCTTTCAATTAAGATAGCAAAATGTCCTAAAAAGTAAAGAAAGGAGAATCACTGAATGAGATTCCAGAAAAGAAAAAAACAAAAAAAAAAAAAGAAAAGAAAAGAAACGTGCATTAGTCTAGAAACCAACCCCCTGGTAATCCTTTATACCTAGGCAACTGTCCTCCCTGAGTTTTCTATTTCAGATAATTCAGAAAATTATTTTTGTTCCCATTCTCAATTTATAGAGCATTTTTACCCTCCCTGCGCTGCCTGGCTGTTTGAGCCCTCATTTATTTAAAGAAAGGTGTTCTAAGTGTTTATTATGTTCGAAGTCTGTGCTAAGCAGCTGGTTGGGGGCGGGGGCACCGAGAGGAACAGGACAGCACCTCCCTGGTGGAGAATGCAGCCTCCCGGGACGTGGACATGCATACAAATAACATAAAAAATAACCCAGTGTGCTGCCTCCAGACAAGGGAGCTTCGGGATTTCAGATAGAATCCCGACATTCGGTGCTCCTCTTCAGTCCCATTCTGTCGGTATTAGAAGTCCTCACTGACCTGGCGGCAGCAGGGCTGCTTTGGGTGTAGAGCCTGGTTTCTACTTAATTGGAGAAGATGCTTCTGTACAATTAAGTTACGAACGTTAGCTGGTTGTCAGACCTGCGCACGAATGATGCTAACCCGCCTCTGCTCCCAGATAGCTGGGTAGCCTTGATGGAATCCCTCAGTCTTTTGGAAAATCTGGTTCTTCATCTATGCAATGTAGGATCTGGAAGAGGATGTCTCAGACACTGGATCCAGTCCTACACTCTTGTTCTAGGATGCTGAGATGGGGCAATTAGCAGACACCCAGGCAGGTGGTTTGAGTCAGCGCTGCCTGCCGGGTTATGTAAAACCCCTTCAAAGCTGAGATGGTTCAAGCAACCAAATGAGGGGCGAAAGCACCTGTGTTAGGAAGCTTTCTCTCCTTGACAGGGTCCTGCTGTGTGGGGAACACTTCTCAGGCTCCAGCCTCAGGAAAAGAAGAAAACTGTTTTTTAAACTTGAGAGCGAAAAGAAATCTGGAAAGCAAATATTTAGAGCAGTTTGGTTTCCAGTCACATTTGCTTATAAAACTGAAGAGGCATGCATGGAGGTCCGGGGAATAGCCACTTGCTGAGGGCTTTTTTTTTTCTTTTCAAACTAAGAAATGAAAAATAAAATTGAAATTGCTGATGACTTTATTAGCTAGTGAAGGATTTCTAATGTGGGTTAAGTTGGCATCTTTCTCCTGCTCACCCGGGGACAGTTAGACTTGGTGTCTGAACTGTGCACTTAGGCTGCTCTGGGATGTGTGTGTGTGTGTGTGTGCGCGCGCGCGCACACCGAGAGGCCTTCCAGTGTCTGTAGCTCATACCCAGGAGAAGGAAGGCTCCCAGCTTGCGGGAGATGTGTTTTCTGACGGGTTGTGGGTGAGTGGGCACAAAATTGTCTGTCTTCTGCTTTGATTTCCTCATGAGGTTCAGGCATATGCTTGTTATTTGTCCTGCTTTTAGTGGGACATTCAGTCCTGAACTCTGATCCAGTTCAAACTCTGAATCTCCCTCCTTCTGTCCTTCTTCCCGCCTTCCTTTGTGGGATTTTTTTTTTTTTTTTAACATAAAAGTTAGATTATTCCGGTTTGAAGGGGAAGCTGTAGACAGGGTTCCTTCCCCTGCCTCTCCCTTCTTTCAGCCTGATCCCACACCTGGATGACAGAGCACTTCCCCCTGGGCCTCCATTTGGTCCTTGGCTTTGTTTCATTGTTTGCACAGAGTGTGGAGGGTCTATGTTGACCTGTCCCCACCAGGCCCAGGGAATCCAGGTTAGTGGACTAGTACAACTGAAAGCTCTTTTGCATTCACAGAATTAGTATCCATCTCTGCGAAAAGGAGTCCAATAAGGAAGCTTTTAGTTTTTTAAAATTAGCCCCTTTGGGATAATGATTGAGATATAGAAAAATACAACAACTTGATCTGGTCACACAGCAACCAAGAAGAAGACCTCAAGCAAGCAAAAACATGAAAGTTACGAGCTAATGAGATTCCTTAATTAATCATCCAAATGGTCATTAGCTTTAGAACGTACAGTTTAACTATCCAGTTCCCACTCACTGCATAGCCCTCCCCACATCCTTCGCCAAGCCCCCAACATCCCAGAACAGTGTTAGTGCAAGTGTGATCCAAAGAAGGCAGCAGCTGCTGGGAGCTTGTAAGAGGTGAAAATTCTGGAGTTCTGTCTCAGACCTGCTGGGTCAGCATCTCCGTGGCGTAGGGGCACAGTAAATTTTTCCTCAAGCCCTCCAGTAATATTTATGCCCACCGGAGCTTGAGAAACACCGCTCTAAAACCTAAGGGAGTAACGCGATGAATCTGGAACATCTTGGTGAGGCAGGTGGCCTGTGCTTTCCAAGAAACCCACTGAGCTCTGGATTACAGCCTTCCAAAGTCCTGAGGCGGCACGTTCCTTCGATGGTATGTCGTCCGTGTATCGCCAATGCCGGCTACGTAGCAGGTGTGGTGGACGGGGGTCACAGTAAATAAACAAATAGAGCAAGTGTGTTTTCTGGATCAGTGGAGGCTCAGGGTTAGAGAGATGGGAGGTCTACTCAGATCGGAAGAAGCTTCTCTTCCTCCCTGCCAACCTGTCTGCCGTGCTAGAATTTTTACTTGCCCCCAGGAAGGTGGGTGCATTTAGCCTTTTAGAAGGAGTGCCTGGAACCGATAAGACCGTAACTCTTCCAAGCCTGCTGCAAAATTGAATGGAAAGCCAGTGGATGGGCCTCCAGCACCCATTCTGTCGCTTACCAGCCGTGTGACCTCCAGCCAACGACATCGCCTCTCTAAACCTTGCTTTCCTCCTCTGTAAAAGGGGCATGATAAGACTTGCCTTGCACAGTTGCTTTGAGGATGAAATGTAATTGTGGTTGTGAAATGCGAAGCATGATAACGTGACGGAGAGGGGGGCTCCATAAAGGAGACTGGTTTTGACGATTTTGGTTATAATCCAACATTAAATTCACTGAGAAAACGTGGATTCCTGTTTGCTGGAGAGGGCATCAGCTTCTTTCCCCAGGCAGCTGGATGTTGAACACAAGGGTCGAGTGGGGACTGTGTCAGAATCACAGGGGGGCTTATTCAAATTCCATAATACCTCACCCCTCTTTGCCTCATGAGCTTTTGTCATTCCTCCCTCATCCCCTCCCCGTTGCCCCTCAGGCTATGTGAGAGACTCCCTCTGGGGATTCGGTTTTCAAAAGCCCTGCAGGCAAATCTGGTATGTTCTCTCTTTGAACCTCCATGCAGTGTTCCTATGTCGGCTCAATTGGACAAATATTCCTGGACTTTTTAGAATCTTTGAGGTGATGGACTAGTGCACCTGGAGTTTTGTAATACTTCTCTTATATTGAAGGAGTCATTTGTGAAGGCTTTTACCCTGCTAGGGACCCCTTCTCTTTTGTCTCCCCTTCAATAGAAAACGCCTTGCTAATTTCTCACGAGAGCTGCAGATACAGATTCTAGTTTGACTTTTTGTGGTTGTTGTATGATAACATCTTCTGCTTGACAAAATAGAAATGAACATTGGAATTGGGGTTGTAAGACCCACGCTGTCCTCTGTCTGTTGCTACCATGTCCTAGGAATAAGAAGTCACCCAACCTTAGAGCCTTGTGTCCAGTGTAGGGCTTGATCCTAGGGTCTCTCATGTCCCTTCCGGCTCAAAGAGCCTAACAGCTGTCAGGTCCTACTACTATTATAACATACCGTCTTGCTGTATGTACACTAGCAAAGTGAAGATCATTGAAGAAAATTATGTTAATCATAAGACTGAAGTATAATTAGCATGGCGGTTGCTTCCAATAAATGTGAGTAACTGCAAATAGTTTATTCTCTAAATAACCTCCTTACCTAAACCTTGCTAAGCCCCTGTGATGTGTTTAAAAACCTTTATTTTATAGATAACACACACAAAAAAGACTTTGATCCTACTGCTGTTCTCATCACAAATTTCAAAGTGGTGAACTCAGTTCTGAATGAAAGAGATTTTTGGCTTCACCATGAGTATATGTAACCCGGGTTTTATAAATATATTTTCCTTTCCTATCCTCTGTCTGACCTTGGAACCAGTTTATTTTTTTCTTATTGATCAGGGATGCAAGAGGACTCTGGTCTTTTGGGTGGCACTTTAGTAAACAGAGAGGTTTCCTGCCACCCCCCCCCCCCCAAATCTTTCCTGTGATCTGGTATTTTTCCAAGCCTGGAATTGATCGAGACTCAAGCCCACTCCCAGGCCAGCTGAATCAGGGCTCCCGGACCTTGAACTGTTTACCTAAGCCACCCTCCCTGCTGCACCAGCTGCACTGCTCATTCATAGTGACCCAGTTTCTTCTCTTATGTAAGCTCCCTGCATCCCAGAGCGAGAGGGAGAATGCCGGCGGCAGGCAGCATGTGTGGCCACGGGGATGTTCTTGGAGATTGTGTGCACGCTCAGGGGGATGCCAGGATTCTGCCGAGTGTTCCAGGAATTCTGGACACAAGCCTTTCCTCTCCGGTGACTAGATCGACACTAATTTCAAAAAATATGTAATGTTCATAGAGCCTTGACTTCTTAGCCTGCCGTACAAAGAAAACCAAAGTGAACTGAAAGAATGAAACTCAAAAAAAAAAAAAAAAAAGATCCTCCCATCTCTCCCATCTCCCAGAACCCTTCACGTACCACCGTTAAGTGACCAGGGTTGTTTGGGGGAATTAGGCATGTTTACTCTGAATGATGACTCCGTAAGCCACCAAAGTCCCAAACATGCATGGAGCAGTCCCTGAGGGTTGGGCCCTGCGTGTATTAACTCATCTCACTCCCAAAGCCCCCCGGAGCTGCTGGGATCTGCATTTCACAGATGACAGAACTGAGGCATGGAGAGGTTAAGCATGGTGCCCAAGGTGACACCGAGCTAGTTATGGGTCCAGGCCAGGACAGAAGAGCTTCAGGACAGAACCCCAGGCAGAATAGCATCAGGAATCAGAGACAGGTCACTCTTTCCAGCTTCTTGGACTCTGTGGAGGTACTAAAGGGGGGCCTCCAGTCCCCTAGGTATCTGGGAAGGAGCAGGTTCTGGGGCACCCAGGGGCCCAGGCAGAGGAGCACCGCTAATGCGAAGCAGGTCACAAGGAGAGAGGCCAGCAAATGCTTATGAGCCTTTCAGAAATAAATGAGCATCCTTCATTTTTAACCAGCCTCAGTTTATGGACAAGCAGAAGGGAAAGAGAGGGTCCTGGTGGGGAGAAGGAAGGGGGAAGAGGGAAGCAGGGGCAAAAAGGGACGGAGGACCGAAGACAAGGATGAGGGCTGAGAGAGATGCTGACAGTCAGAGAGAACCAGAAACTTCCCTGGGAAGAGGTGGGAGGGGTTAGGAGGAGGAGGAAAGGATGTAGCGGAGAAGAAATGCCTCTGGTTTTGATCCCCTGCGATTCCTTTGCTGGGTCCCCTAAGCAGGGAAGCGGGGGGGGGGGGGGGGTCCGGGCCAGGTGGTCTGCCTACAAAGGCAGCTGCTGCCATCTGCTCTGGGAAGGGAGGGGCTGCTGCAGCCTGGGGGCAGGGGGCTCTACCCCCTTCTCACTTCCACGGTTCTCAGGTGAAGTTTTTCTTTGCACGGTGGCCCTCCCCGCCTTGTTCCCCTGCAGGCCTGGGAATGTGGCAGGGTGGGGAGAGACAAGACGGGACGAGAGGGCAGGGTGAACAGAGGAGAGGGCTGTGGACCAGCACGGTCTGTGTGGGGCTTTTGTGAGCTTTTTCTTTGCCACAATCTGTTCTCGAGATGCTGCGGCTTTTCAGGTCCGGACCTTCCCAGGCCTTCTCCCACCCCCTTCCCCATCTCTCCTCAAGCCCTTCTTTTGAAATCCCTGACAAATTGTCTGAAGCCAGCCGTGGACATGCAGGTGACCACATCTTGGGTTGAGGTGCCTGAGAGAGCTCGAGGCCTTTATAGGGTCACTCAGCCATGCTTGATTAGAGTGTCCCCAGGCCACCATTGGGGAATGCGCCTGTCTGCTTTGTGTGATGCACCTGTGCCTCAGGGAGGTGGCCCTGCTGCGGGAGAGAGGAGAGTTTTCGGCAGAATCCAGGTTGTTGGTAACACCTGGTGGCCTCAGTTGTCACCGCAGATGAGGTGATGGCAAGTGTCCTCTTGCAGGAGAATCTCCAGCTCTGTAAGCCAGACATCCCATTTGCCCTACTGTGATGGGTTTTCAGTGTGATTGCTTGATTTGGGGTTTTTGTCCATCCTTCCTTTGGAGGGAGAGCTAAGGTGGGGCTCTCCGGTGATCACAAGGGGAGACACCGGCAGAGTGGGCTCTGAAGTCACCCGGATGTGTGTGCAAATCCACTGTCCACCTCTTACTGGCTGAGTGACCCGACACATTGAACTTGAGCTCTCCAAGTCACTTTCCCTCGTTGCAAAACAAATTTCTGTGAGAGCTAACAGGTACTGACTTCTTGTAGTGAGCCACAGGGCACTTAAATGTGGACCGCTTCATTTCGTCCTCATAACAATCTGGGGGAATAAGTCCCAGTATGATTCCCGTTTTCCAGATGAGATGAGGCGGGCTTCAAGGCGTTCCGACCCTTTTCTGAGGTCATGCGTATTCACACCCAGGCTGTCTGACGCCAGGACCTCTGCCTTGACATTAGGTGGGTGTGAGGATGGAAGGAGTCGATACATGTAGATTGGACAATAGAGAACTTGGCCCAGGGTAAGTCCTCAGTGTGTGGCGGTGACGATGTTGCTGGTGGGGAGGGTGGGAAGCAGTTGGCTGAGAGCTGTGTCTGACGCAGGCATGAGTTGCAAAGGGAGCGCAGAGCAGAGCACCAACGTCCCCAGGGAGACTTAATCAGATCCATCCCCCTCACTTTGCTGTTGAGGAGGCTGAAACTCGGGGAAGTTGAATGTGTTGTCCAAGGTCATTGAGCTAATTATGGGTCTGACTCCGATCGGAACGGATGCTCCCAACTGGGACAGTGGCGCTTCTGTCCCAGGTAGACCAGCAGGGTTCCGTGGGTTGCCTCGGGAAGCCAACAGGTGATCATGAGCTGGGTAGGAGATTGCCACACATTTTACTTCAAAGCCCCATCCCCGCCTGAGTCAGTCTCAACTGCTTCCGCTGTCGTTCAGTGGAATTCTGTTGCCCACGTGCATCTTTGTCTCTAGGTTGTTCTGCGACCCCAAGATACTCCTCTGCCTTCCCCGGTGACTTTCAGTTTCTCCCCACCTCATCTGTTGTCATCATTCCTGGAAACATCCCCATCCATGGAGTTACTCATGGCCCCCTAGTCTTGGGCTGAGACGGCACTCCCTGCCCTCCCCGCCCTCCCCCTCCAGCCATTGCTGGTGTAGGCATCCTTTAGGCCCTGCCATCACGCCCAGCCAAGGACTGGACCACCGACTCCTGTAAGAACGCTGGCTTTGTAGTTTGGTATCCACGCCACTTACTAACCATGTGACCTCGAGCGACTGATCTCACTTCTCTAAGCTTCCTTTATCTTTCTACAAAATGGCAATAATTCAGGGCCTATTGTATAACTTTGCTATCCGGAGCAGATGCCCGAGGCTCACAGAGCATTTAGTGTGATGCGTGGCCCAAAGTGTGCAGTCAAGGCCCGCAGCGGTCGTTTCCAAAATTCCTTCTCTAAGGTCAACCTTTTTTTTTTTTCAACCTCCTGTTATCCTTTTGCCCTTTTCCCATGTTCCAACTTTTAGATCCTAAATCCCTGCTGTTCTCTGGGTTCAAGCTTCCTTTGCCAGCCTGAAGCTGATGGTCCTTTCTTTGAACGTTGGGCGCATCCCCAGAGTAAAATGTCTTGCTCCCTTCCTGGTGCATCATAGCCTTGTCCAGGAGCTGGAACCTGAGACTTCACAAGTCTTTGCCTGTTTCTCACCCTATCCCTGCTCGTTCTTCCAGAGAGCCTGTTCTGCACCCTTCCCAAACCTCTCTAGCACACACTGGACTTAAAATATTCAACTAATTATTTTAAATTGTTGCTCAGTGTCTGTGACAGTAGACTAGCTTTTGAGTTCTGTGAGGTGGTGACGTCATCTGATTTACTCATGCCATATCCTCAAGCCTAGCGCACGGGGGTAGACGGTCTTCACAGGGACTTCACCCCAAATTAATGAAGATCAAGGGTGTTCAGCTTTATACATCTCAGAGATGCCCCTTCCCTGACCAGTTCTTTCTATCTTCATCCCCCCCACTTTCTTTTTCTCTACTTTTGACTTTAAAGAAGATAAGTTCTCCTACTTCTTCTTGGTCCCCCTCCTTGTGTAGGATTTGCCCTCACCAGATATATTCTTTTGATTCCTTCATCTTTCTCTCCCCTTACACTTTTCCTTCTGCCTGCAAGTACATCTGAAAAGATCTTGTTCGGCGTCATATGAACCTGGTAGTGAAACTTGGCTCCTCTTGCCAGCTGTGGAACTGGGACACTTCTTCGACTTCTGTAAGTAAGACTTAATGGCTTCATTTGGAAAACCAGAGTGCTACTATCTATGGATCAGCATTGTTGTGAAAATAAATTGAGCTGGTGTTTGCAAAATCCCCAGCAAGAAGTATGGCATGTAGTAAATAAATAAAATTTCTTGCCCCAAATCCTAAATAAATACATAAAAATAAAACCCTGCCATCCCTAGGTCCCACCACCTTCCCCAGCTAAAACCAGATAGGAATTCCTTCATTTTCCCGCACCCAAACTAGAAACTTCCCTGTATCCACATGCAGCCCTTTCTCTTCCTCTCCGTCATAATTCTCTTCTCAGGCCTATTTCTGTACCTTCTGAGGGGCAACATTTTATCAGTTAAACTCTTTCTTTCCTTTAATTCCAACTCCTTCTAGTCAACCAGTCTTTCCTGATTAGATCAGCTTTCAAACACACTCAAGACCATCTTACAAATACAAAAACAAACACACACACAACAACAACAACAACAAAACCAGAAAACCCCAAAACCTTCTTTCCCGACCTCCTGTTTCCTTCCAGTTATGCTGTCTGATCTCTCTCCTCCCCGTGTTGCCAGAAACATCTAAATGGACTGTTTCTGCTTCCTCTCCTCTCATTCACCCCCACGTTCACCCCCATGCCCAGGGCCCCCATCACACCACTAGAGCTGCAGGTGCCCACGGTTGCTGAACCTTATCACCAAATCCAACAACCGTGTCTCAGACCATAGCTCGCTTGACCTCTGGGTAGCACTGGACACGTGGCTGTTTTCTCCTTCCTGAAACCTTCGCTTCCCTGGCCTTTTGCAGTCCCATGTTATCCTTCTGTCTCTCTGGCTCTTTCACGGACCTCTTTTTTTTTTTTTTTTTTTAAGATTTTATTTATTTATCAGATAGAGATCATAAGTAGGCAGAATGGCAGGCAGAGAGAGGGGAAGGAAGCAGGCTCCCTGCTGAGCAGAGAGCCAGATGTGGGGCTCGATCCCAGGACCCTGGGATCATGACCTGAGCTGAAGGCAGAGGCTTTAACCCACTGAGCCACCTAGGTGCCCTCTTTCACGGACCTCTTAATGTGTCTTGTAAGTAGGCTCGATCATTGTTTACACTAGTCTTCCTGAACTCTTTCTAATGACTCAGACATTCCTGATAACTGGCCTTCGCTGATGTGGCTCTCCTTTCCCGTGATTCTCTTCTCCGTCCCCCCGTCCCTTCTTTCACAAAGCTTCCTGCTGCTCCACTTCACCTCTCAGTTTAGAAGCTTCTCTCTCTCCTGCAAGTCGTCCCTCCCGTCCTTAGATCTGGCTCAGGCATCCCTGCTGCGTGCTTTCACAGCAACCCGTGCTTCCCCTGCTGTCCCACTTACCACGTACACCGTAACCACCAAATTATGTTTTCTTGGCTCAAATGGCCCTTTCACTGCAAGTTCTGAGGGCTTCGTTGTGCCTGTTTCTAGCACATCTCCCAGAATGCCTGGGTCCCCTAATGGGTGTATGAATGAGCGAATGAATGAATGCAGGTGGCATCATGGCTATGTCGAGTTGGGAGTTTGTACACTTTGTATTTTTAATGCTACACATCTTACCTGTGCGAACTCTGTCAAGCCTGTTCTCCAAGCATCAGCTTCTTCCTCCGCAAGACTGGGAGAAGTACAGTGACATTCCTGAGAGTGTTTGCAGGTGTTCTCTCTTTTTCAGTCCTCACAAGGGCCCAACAAAGCGGAGACTTCGGTGATGGGAGATAATGTCTGTCTCTTGTCTTGCATGGGGTTGGAGAGTTGCCCTAGCCGTGTTATCTTCACCAGCGCCATCAAGGGAGGCGGAAAGGTAGTTTTCTTGATCTGTAACTGGAGTCAGGTTGCTCACAAGCGCCTGTTTCTGCTCGATGGAAAACAACACAAAAATCTGACACAAGCAACAAACTTCAGCTTTGCCATTCGGAGTATTTGGTCTCTTCCGGAGAGAGGACACCCTGCCAAGTTCCTCTTCCAAGCCGCTTTGAATTTACTCTTTTCGATAAATGCACGGTGTTTTCGGGTTCTCCCCCTGCCCTTCCCACAGGAGGAGGCTTTTGGCCTGTGGTCCTCATGTCCTCCCTGCATTCACTGATAGCATCCATGGCCCATGTCATGTGTGAACCGGTCACTGCTCAGAGACTGCCTTGCTGGACTGGCTCCACGTTGGCTCTCGCAGGCACTGAGTCTCCTTGGAGCTTGCACAGCTTCGGGTGGTGTTCCGTCCAGCCTCTGCCTGTGGCCTCTGCTACAGGGGCCCCTTCTGCAGGCAATGGCAATCTCCTGGCGGGCAGGCGAGCTCTCAGATCTGAGTTCCTCAGAGCCTGTGGAAACTTCTGGAGTACGTCTGTAAGAACTTGGAGGAGAGAGGTGTGGCAAAAAAGAGCATCCACAGGGCATTTTTATGGGCAGATTTTATGACCTGTTTTCTGATGTATTTGTATATTAGCAGTTAAAAAAAAAAAAAGAAATCGTTAAAACTGAATGAATGATTCTCCCAATCTCTGCCCAATCATCGCCATGTTAGTGTTTCATGCTCTCTTGGATTCCCATTTTATCTTGGGTTTCTACTCCCTCCTCTCAGGGTTTTAAACCCAAGGTTGGAATGAGGGTACGTGGGGCCTTGAGCCAGCCTCTCATATGGGTCTAACCTGTGCTACTCTCTTCTTCTTTCCCTAGCACAGGAGCAATTTTATTTCCATCCTGCATGATGGGAAACAACCTCATATCATGTTCTGCTTTCTCCATACTCCTTATCTTAGAGAACTATGTGTCTTGTCTTAAGGTGATCATATGTCCTGGTTTTTGTCTGTGGTGAGCATGGTTTATGCTCGTTGTCTCTGTGTAATTAATAGGCATGCCCCCCTTCACTCTCAAAAAATGTACTGGCTTGGATGGTAAACTTCATGGCTACCCTACTTATGTTAAACACTTTAAACTCAGGCCTCCAAACTTAGATTTCTTTTCAATTTAAAGTTCAACTTTGGGAATTCCCTCAAAATCCTTTTCTCTCAAGTTCCTGGCTCTTGCAACTAAGAGTCTTGGTTTTTTATGACTGTTGTTCCAGTGTAGGGCACTACCGCATCTATTTTGAAAGACAAAGATACCCAATGACTTTTTTTTTTTTTTAAAGATTTTATTTACTTATTTGACAGAGAGAGACACAGCGAGAGAGGGAACTCAAGCAGGGGAGTGGGGGGGGGGGGAAGCAGGCTTCCTGCCCAGCAGGGAGCCGGATGCGATGGGGCTTGATGGGGGGCTTGATCCCAGGACTCTGAGATCATGACCTGAGCTGAAGGCAGACACTTAATGACTGAGCCATCCAGGCGCCCTCCCACCCACAATGACTTTTTAACTAGAAATGAAACTGGTTCACAAAGGTAAAGACAAACATTTAAATATGTTGATAGCAGGAGGCACCATGAATCCCTGGGTCCATCCTGGGCAGCTCGTTGCCCTGGGGCACACCTGTGGGCCTCGGATGCCCAGGTGATCCCCTCCCTCAGAATTTAGAACTGTTGACATATTGTTCTCTTAACAAGTTTAGAAAAGAAAAGAAAAACAAAACAAAACAAAACAAAAAACAACATTCTAGACAGAGTCATTTTTAACCAATGCAGTAACTTCCTTCTAGGCTGTGTCTGCCCATCCCCTGAGGACAGTCTGTAGAAAGAGATGGCTCTTATTTGAGTAGAGGAGAATGTGTTGAGGGTTAAGACAATTTATAACCTATATCTTAATATAAAAACATTAGCTGAATGTATAGGTTATCGATGGGTGTTGTTTTCCAAATCTACGTGGTAACCCTGCTCACCTTATTCTGATTGGAAACTCTCCTTGGCAATATGCATGACATGGATTTTTAAAAAAAAAATGAAAAAGATGTGTTCATTGTTAAATCATTTGGGAGGAAAATTATAATAAATCTTAATTAAAACATATAATTTGATAAGCAAGATCTTTTAAAACAAAGTATCCAGAGGCTAAACCATTAAGACACAGCACCTCAAAAGTTTTTTAGAAGAGGCTAGGAACCCTGTGAAGGTAATAGAATGGCTTTAGTGACTGAATTTCAGTGTGTACTTTCAGGCCTTCTTCTGGCAGTAGTAAAGGATTTGTCCTGAGGCATTCACCCCCTCCTGTAGTTTGTCTTATAACAGGTTGTTTTTTTTCAGGGTGGTTAATGTGGATTAGGGTAGCGAATGCATTACAAATATTACTTTGGCCTAATTAGAAACACAGGTTCACCCACCAGTGGACTCAGGGGACAGAGGACTCAGCATTAAAGGACAGGCAGTGACCACCAAAGGTTGATGAAGAGTGACCAGGGCCTCCTATAGTCATTATTACTATGGCCCCCTCAACATTTCTCCCTCCTATCACTGCAATCCTTGAGCCGGAAGTAGAGCTTGTCTCCAAGGGTACCTGTGTGTTTAAGAGGTAGGGTCTTCAAGCAGATGTGGGGCAGTGGGGCTTGGTCAGTCAGGGCTGGTCTCACATTATTGCTGCCTTTCTCTCTTGCTTCTGCAGTTCATGAGCTTAAGCCCCTTCCCATCTGTCTTCCTTTCCCCCTCCCTCCACATCCACAGATGGGGTGGCTGCGTTCCGCGCCTTCTTGAAGACAGAGTTCAGCGAGGAGAACCTGGAGTTCTGGCTGGCCTGTGAGGAGTTCAAGAAGACCAGGTCAACTGCAAAGCTGGTCTCCAAGGCCCATAGGATCTTTGAGGAGTTTGTGGATGTGCAGGCTCCGAGGGAGGTGTGTTGGTGGTGGCGAGAGTCCTCTATCCATGGCTCCTGGCCATCCATTGTGCTCCTTGTGGGGGTTTGAGCCAGTCTTGATGAGTACTGTCTTCTAAACTGAGCCTTACCTCTCTGATGGCTCTTAATGGGGGAAAAAAAAGAATCACTTTAAAGGTGCAGAGCCTGGGACTTCTAAAAAATAGTTCTGTAAGGGAGTGTTTGAACTGTCAAGCATGTGCCTATGGACCTGTGTTTCTATAGGGATTCTGCAAGGATAGATGCCATTGAATCCGTATTAGTTTCCTAGTGGAAGGCAGCAAGCCTTAATGGGAGGAGCATCAGCTTGTTCCTAGCTGTGTGATCTTGGCCAAGTTAGCTAGTCTCTCTGAATCACATTTTCCCCAATGTAGAAGTGTATAATATCCCGTATCATTCAAGACTACTCTGAGTATTAGGGATAAAGCACCTAGTCAACATCTGTCACTGCTTCTTAATGAGTAATTACAGTCATTTCTATTATCTTATGATGACTTATTATTATAATAAAATGAATTTCTATGTGTGGCTGTGCTGAGTTATAAAACAGAATTTTACTTGGGAAGGTTTTATAGAAGAAAAATATTTGCTATCTATGAGTTTCGGTGCATTATATCCTGAAACTCTCCAATTATCCTTTGACTTGAGATGTAGGAGGACTTTGGCCAGTGGCCAGGACATTGTAGGCTCCTTATAATACTGCTTGGAACAGAGATGTCCATTATAACCATAGTCTTTCCTCTCGGGGCATTTGTTTCCTTAGTAGTTAAGAAAGAACAAGAGGGCAAGCTCACTTTAGGGAATCCACATTAATACTTACCTTCAGTGTCACCCTTTGCCTGACATGGTGAAGACTCCTGGCTTAGGAATTAAGTGATTTGGGGTTTTGCCTTGGCTCTGTTACCAACTCTCTATAGTACTTTAACCAGCTTTTCAGTATCTCCTTTCTTCAGTGTCCTTATCTGTGAATTGGGATGAGGAATATTGGGTCTTCAGACCTCTCAGGATTCTTGCTGGGATCGAAAGGGATGACCTCTAAGAAAACAGTTTGAAAAGTATGAATAAGCTTACATGTGTAAGATACTGCCATTAATAATTATTGCACAGCTAGGAGCACCCGCCAGGTACCTTGGCCCTTGAGGGCCCGTGACCATGCTTTCTGTTTGTGTCTCCAGGTAAACATAGACTTCCAGACCCGAGAAGCCACGAGGAAGAACATGCAAGAGCCATCCCTGACTTGCTTTGATCAAGCCCAGGGGAAAGTACACAGCCTCATGGAGAAAGACTCTTATCCCAGGTTCCTGAGGTCCAAAATGTACTTAGATTTGCTGTCCCAAAGCCAGAGGAGGCTCAGTTAGACCTCAGATGGGGACTCTTGGAGATCACTGGCTTTTCCCCTCCCTTTGCTGCCAAGACCATATTCTAACATGAAATGTCATAGGTGTTCAAAAAGCAATGACACTTAGGTTGGGAGCCTGGGGATGAGAAATGGATGAATGGCCATTCCAAAGTAAGATCCAGTCACCAGAGCTTGGACTCTATTCCATTTACCCACGTTTGTGTTTCGGTTAGTGGTAGCACCTTGCTGCTGTTACCCTTTTATTGGGTCAGCAAATTGCCCTCCATAATGCCTTGGGTCATTGCCGCTGAGAAGGCAGATTTGCTATGCTGGGCTATGTGTAAATAATGCAAATGCAATTTTCACCACTTCCACACCCTCCCCAGTTAGGATTCCTGACTCTAACTTGTACCATACCCCTGTGAGGAAGAGCTTAAAGACTCTGGCTCATGTTTGTGATTTGCTGTCACAATGTAATGGCCAGTCCTGGGTGCTGGGACCTCACAATGGAGAGAGGTCTCTGGGGAATCCCAGGTTTCTAGCACTGTCATTAACAGGTGGCCTTGGGAGAAAGGCAAACTCCATGGCTATTTCTTCCATTTCCATTGGACCAGTATGAGAAGCTGTGATCACTGCCCATCTTAGCCTAGGAAATTCACAAGACATTTTTACCCCCGCAATTCCAGGGAGGGTCTTGGGAGATGTCTTTCATGAGTTCTGGTGTGGAGCTGCTTTTAAGAAGGATACAGCTTGCAAATCTTCAATTCTACCAAGAAGTATTCCAGAAGTCAAATGACCAGGGAACATAGCACCAGTAGACTTTTGTGCAATGGGGCACCATGTATCCTTTCCGTTGCTTACTGTATTCTCTGCCCTCACCTCCCTGAGGCATCACACATCATGATCTCTTAGACTGACTGACAGCTTGACAAAGGGAGGTGAATCCCCATAGCATGGACAGCTCTCATGGTGCCTAATACTTTCCTTGTCTCTCCCTGTCCCCCCTTCCATGCAGGTCATGTAATTATGATGGGGGAGAATGGGAATTTAGGCTGTAACTCTTCAGCTTGCTTCCTGGGAGCATGCTTTCTTAGAAAGGTCTCTCTCTTGAGGGCCACCTCGGCTATTCAGCAACTTCCTTCTTGATCTCTGACCTTTTGGGATTGAACATGGAACAGGAGGTGAGGCTAAGATCACTGTGAACATCTGGCTGTGGAGAATCTTCCTAAAATGCTTTCTTGGTACCCTGAGGCTGCTTTTGGAACTGTGTCAGGAAACTCTTCCTTGGAGGACGAGCATAAAGCTCTAGCTGCCTGAGAAAAAGTGGACTTCGGCACAAGTCTGTAACGCCCAAGATGTGACTCCTCAGCAGAGAGACCAGAAAGCGGAAGAGGAGTCTAGAAGAGGTCAGTCTCCAGCTGGACCAAATCATGGAGAGTATGGTGGAGGTACTATTGGGATAATTCACAGCCAATGGATTTGGATTCATTGCAGATCTGCAAAACTTTCAGCTTGACTAAAAGAAAGAACGACGATTAGGCACAAGCTCCGGAGTTCCGGTGACTGAGAACTGGGCTGAAGCATTCTCCCCGTGTGGGGCGATGGGCCTCTTTAGATGCACCAGATCCCAGCGTTTGCATTCCTTTCCAGACACTCTGTGAATCTCTTCCTTCTTTGGCTGCAGCTAGACAAGGTCAAGGAGGCTCTTGAGTCGCCCTGGTTTTAGGGTCCATTGCCCTGCCATGACACATTATATCTGTAAGCAAGGGTTGGCGAGTCTGTCTGAACCACCAAGGAGAGCGAGAACACATGCCACCTGGCCCTCACACTGATTTCACATTCCTGTGAAGTCTCGAATGGGTGTTCCTAGTTAGATCAGGTAGTGTCCCCCTGCCCCCACTGGTAAAAAAAACCATTCTTAGCTAAAGCTGCCAGAATTAATTTAATGATCAAATTCTTGAACAGGGTATTTTAAACATTGTTTACACATGAAATGTGCAACTGCTGCCAACTCTACTGTTGAATATGAGGTGCATGTAAGTCAGAACAGCACAGAGTTCCCGAAAAACGGAATGTTTAAGAGGGGCCTTTGTACCACTTCCACTGTCCCCAGAAGTCTGCACAAGAGTGTTGGGCCGTGGCCTCCCCTGAGGCCTGGAGTTCTTGCCAATGGAATGAAGGCTGCAGATGGTGATGTCATGGCGCCCAGTGACTCCCCGCCACGATGGGGAGGCATGAAGGACCAAGCTAGGGTGTCCTGAATTTTGCCGCTATGGGAGGGTATGTGGGCGTGTGTCTGTGTGTAGAGGAACGTGATAGCTCTATTTATGGTACTCCCGTGGAGTGTCTGCGTGTGTGCTTATGTGACCACTGTGAGCGTGAGTCCAGTACCCCACAGAGATGGTCTTCCCATGCGGTGGAGCTGTCCTCACACCCTTTCTGTCCTGCTTTCCACAAAAGGTATGGAGCTCTCTGCTCCGATGCCTATGTTCAGGCACTTAGGTCATGCCAACCCAGATTTTGGTCTGTGATGAAACAAAGAAAAATGTTTACAACATCTAGAGCAATATCAAAGCATACCTCATCCCTCACCTCCCACGTCTCCCCGTCCTGCCGTCTTTCCTAGTTCCTCTTCCATGGGCCCTCGTCTGCCCCACTAGGTGGGCGTCTGCAGGGGCCCCTTCCGTGTAAGGTCTTCCTTTGGTCCCCATGCCGGGCTTGTGCTGTGGACTGCCTTCTGGGCTCAAGGCATGCTCTGGGCCTGGGCACTTTGAAGACCCAGGGCAAGCCAGGGCAGTAGGCCAGGCAGAGCGGTGGATTTTAGGACTGCTCTCCACCCCGCAGGTGGCTTTTCGGCCCTACTTGAGTGTCAACCTGTTTTTAAGCTAATGTGAGATTACCTGTTGCCTTGGGCAAACCAAACAGAACCTAATCAATGACAACCCTTCGAAGTCCCAGGGCGCCTGTGGGGTAAGGACGCCCAGCATCCTCTGAGCGTGCCCAGGGCTTCCTGGGAAAGCCTGTTACAAGTGCTAATTCCCAGGACGCACACCCAGAGATGCTGATCTGAAAGACTTGGGGGGGGGCACCCAGAAAACTGCATTTTTAGTAAGTTCCCACGCAGTAGGCTTTGAAAGAAGATGGTCTAAGACAGTGGCTCGCAGCACTGGCTGCTCCTAGGAATCACCTGGCGAGTTTTCAGACCTAAATGTCCAGGTCCCACCCCAGAACAGCTTGGGGCTGTGACCCAAGGCAGCAGTTGTTTGTTTAAAGCGACCCGGGTGATTCCGCGTGGATGAGGTCAGGAAGCACCGGCCTAGGGAGTGAGGAGGAGCACGGCCGAGATTAATGGGGGGCTAGGCCTAGAGGGTAGAGCACATGCAGAGGCAAACAGGCACAATAATGGGGAACCTGCCAGCCCTGAGTCAGACTCGGGGGGGCTGCACCCTGTGCTGTCTCAGTCCGACGTGCTCCTTTGAGATAAAAATGTTTCTGCCCCAGCTGCACAGGGCGTGAGGCATCGAGCGGGTTGGCCGATGACAGGGAGCTCTGGAGGGTGTCTGGAGGGAGCTGGAGAGTGTCTGGAGGGAGCTCTGGAGAATGTCTGATTCAGAGAGGTCTCGCCATGCAGCCAGCCAGCCGAGTCTCTCATTCGTAGTGCTTCCTCCAAGCTCGCCTCCTGGGCCTCTCCATCCTTCGTGAGCGTTCATGCCTTCTGGTCATTAGCATTAGGTTGTGCCTCTGTGTCCAAGGCCACGCGACAGGGTAGTTGGAACTCAGGCAGTGGGCAAAGGGTGTGTCCCATCCTGGGACTGTCCTGCTCTTTGGGGCTTTCTCTTCCAAGGCCACGGTGGGGTTTCAGTTCCTGCGCTAAGCCCTCACGATTCCCTCTTCGGTCTCAGGCTGGATGGGCAGCTGGAAGGTTCCCAGTGGATTTTCTTCTCTGGTGCTCGCCCCAGAACTTGCTGCTCTGAGCAAACCAAAGCTGTGAAATGGTGTTCTGCCCAGGCAGCCGGCCCAGCCTCTGGGTAGGGAGAGGGCCTGGGTACTTTTCCTTGACAGGGCCAGGGTGGCCCTGTCCCCCGGGGCCCTGGACCGTGAGGGAAAGACATGAACCCATTGTGTCAAGAGGGTAGGAGTGGGGAAGACTGAAGAGGAAGGAACAGGGTGGGAAAGACACGAGGCTGGCATGGCGTCCGCTTCTCCACGAAGCAGAAGGGACAGTGAAAAGCGGCACGTTCAGAGGCAAGAAGGTCCCCATCGACATGAGTGCCCAGAGCTCTGCTGACCCTGTATGTGCCTACTCCCAAGCCAAGCAGAGGAATTCCATGTTCCATCTGACGCTGTCCTGCAGTCAGCCGAGAGTCACCCTCTTTAAGTAGGTATCTCTCCGGGTTAGAAGCAAGGGAGGCGGAGAGTCACCCCTGCCTCTGAGAACCTGTGCCACTTGGCATGAGATCGTGGAGGAAGCAGCCAAGAGCAGCCATGTCTTCCCGTCCCCCTGGCCTCTCGGGACCCCACAGGATGCTGTGGGCCAGGTTGGGAGGCTGCAGGACGGGGCCGCCAGCCTTCCCAGGCGTGAGGTCCAGTCCGACTCAGCGCACCGAGCCCTTGGTGGTGGTTCCTCCCTTCCGGCCCTTCTGCGGCCATCCCTCTGCCACGTGCAGGGAGAGGTGGCCGTGTGGCCGGGTCACACGGCGTGCACGGGAGATGCGTGGCAGCTCATCTGCCGTATGAACCGCTTGGCTGATGGAGTCCTCATTGAGTTGTTTCATTCCTGTGCAAAGTGGAATCCTGTCATTCACCTCGACTGTACACAAGGCTGTGAGAACATAATAAACAGAGAGCCTGAACACGCGGCCCTCTGCTCTCTGCCCACACTTCTGGCCCACTGGTTCTTTGTGACAAGACAATCCACCTGACACGTGGACTCCCCGCCGGGGTGGGGGGGTGGTGGCGGCCGGCACGGGGCTGCCCGGCGGGGAAAGCAGCCACGTGGGTGGAACTGGGCTGGCAATGGTTTGGGGTCGTGTGGGGGTGGAGGGTGACTTGGGGCCACGAGGCTGGCCCTGGAACGGTAAAGTGCCGAGCAGACGAGGTGGTGTTCTTATGAGCACCACCTACTGCTTGACAGGCAGGGAGAGAAAAGGCGGAGGGATGGTTTGTGTGTTTGTTCATCTGGAGCCGTCTGAAAACGGAGTGGGCTGCTCTTGCTTCGAACTGCACTTGGCTTTCTACCGTCAGCGTGTCCCCGAGGAGTGTGCTTTAGTCATCAAGCCTTTGCGTGTCTCTGGTGATCGGGTCCCGTGGAGAGGACTGGAGGAGAATGAGGTGTAGCGTCTGCTTGTCGGACTCATCTCTCAGGTGTGGGGATAATGTGGACATACATCAAATCTTAGTGATTCAAATAAGTAAAATGCACCAGAGAAGGTCTATCTATAAAGGAAAGCTGATGATTCTTTTTTGTTTGTTTTTGTTTTTTTCAAAGTATTTATTTGACAGAGAGAGAGATCACAAGTAGGCAGAGAGAGAGGGGGAAGCAGGCTCCCCGCAGAGCAGAGAGCCCAATGCTGGGCTCTATCCCAGGACCCTGAGACCATGACCTGAGCCGAAGGCAGAGGCTTTAACCCACTGAGCCACCCAGGCGCCCCTGTGATGTTTCTTCAAAGGTGAATGCTTTGGGTTAAATGGTAAAACCTCTTGCAACTCAAATGTTGGCTTCCGGATTCCAGTTTGGTGGACTGGGCTATGCGTGAATGGTAGCAGCCTGGGCTGGTGCAGACAGGAGGCTGCCGGTGGGGTGGGTGTGGGACTGGATCCTCTCTTTCCAGCGTTCCCCTTCGGTGCCCCCCACCCCTATTGCCACTTGGGTTTCTGACTCCTCCAGGACTGAGAAGAGCAGGGAAGAAGGAGAGGGAAGGGAGCAGGGGGTCCTACCTGATGCCTGTGCCTTCTGGGATAGGCCTCGGGCTCTCTGGGCCTGGGAGAACTCTGTCGGGTCCTTCCTGGGTTCACTGGAGACCCTGTCTCTGAGGAGTCCTCCCCTCTTGCCCCCAGCTCCACCTAACAGGCTGAACTCTTTCCTACTCTGGCTGGTGGCTTGCCCCGCCCGTCCTGGGAAGTGCCCTACCTTCTCTGTGCTGCTGTCTGTTTTGGAGAGCTCCTCAGATGACCCCATGCCAGGCTCCTCTCAGAGCATCACAGCTGGTCCATTGGAAGCATCTGGGGCCTCCTTGTCCCCAGAATTACAAGGCCACAGCTGCTCTGTCTTTCCTCTGCAGCCAGGGCCCCCCAGCCAGCCCATATAGCTCATGTTTTTGATTTTTCAAGCTGGGATCAGGTTTCCAAGCCTCCCTCTCTGAGGGACCCACTGTACCACTCTCCCTGGGGGTTAGGTGAGAAGCAGGCCCTTAGCCCCATTGGAGGGGGAGCTAGACTCACCCTGTGCTAAAAGCTCTTTCCAAAAACCTTCACAAATTCTCTCTAGGCCCTGACCTCTTCCTCTGTGGGACAGGTTTTATAGGCCCCTCGCTGGTTTTCTTCTCCCTCCCTGTAGTGTTTGCTTGGTCTGGAACCCTTTGGATCTGAGATCTGTCTTTCAGAGGAAAACACTTAACACTATGCTGAGCATCTCATTAACACACAGTAAATGTGGGGAAAACAAGCCCAATCCCTTCTGGCCCCATTGTCCACATCAACAAAGTGGCCAGAGGAAAACAAAAGAGTGCTCATTGATGTAACTCCCTCCTGTGGTTGCGTTTCTTTGTTGAGGTCTGTCCTTGTCTCCTGTTCAGTTGTTATGGGACAAAGCCATTCCGAAGGCTAGAAGAAAAGTGTGGGGACCCGTCATGGGTGCTGCCTCCCCTGTCCATGACTGATCCTAGAGCACAGAGCAGGGGCCCAAGTCCCCGGCCCACATCACAGTGGCTGCGTGTCCAGCCATGCAAACAGAAAACCACAAGCCTGCGAGAACTGTCTTTGACTGGCGTTCCATCAGCACACTCTTCCTGCTCATTTGGGCTCTGACGCTAGACTGCTCGAGTTCGAATCCCAGCTGTTAACTCTTACACGTGGTCGGAGCCTAGGAAAGTTATTTCCCTGTGCCTCCATTTTCTCATCTGAAAAACTAAACTAAGAACAGAGTCAACCAGTTGGGGCTGTTGTGCAGACAATGTACATAGTAGGCACTTGGCAGGTGCTTCTCTCTCCCCGGGCTCACAGGGACTCAAGCCAGCACCTCCATTCAGAGCTCACCTGCTTCTTGGTGGAAGCAAAAGGATACTACTCAAAGCAAGTGATGGTACACGACCAGTGTCTCCTCCTTCCCTGCTGAATCATCAATGTCCTGAAGATGGTCTGCCTTGCTCCTTACTCCAGTCCCTAGCTATTTCTAGAATATTACATCTACATATTTGCATATCTACATATCTACATTTCCATACCTACATGTCTACAATATTTCTAGAATATTATATCTACAAATGTTTTTGAGCTACCCTTATAGATTAGGCCCTTGGGTAGGCTGGAGGCAGAGACCAGAAATGTACTCCTGGGACCCTCAGAGAACTTCCTTAGCTCTCTCAGGAACTTATCCCTTCACAACATAGGCACAAGGCTTACCAAATGGGGGCTACAGAAGGCGAGGCCGTACTAACAGAAGTGGCCATAGTAATAGAAGACACTTAGGAGCCAGGAACTTTGCAGAGCAATTTAGATGCTCTGTCTCGTCGGAAGCCCACAACAGTGCTTTGAGGTAGGGTGTGGATTTGCTAGGCCTCCTATCACACAGTACCACAGACTGAGCACCTTGAACAACAGACGGGTGTTCCCTTCCCATTCTCCAGTCCAAGATCAAGGTGCAGGCAAGAGTAAGTTCTTCTGAGGCCTCTCTCCTTTGCTTGTAGAAGGCCACCTTCTTGCTGTGCCTCACATGGCCTTTCCCTGGAGACCTTACCCCTTGGTCTCTTCCTCTTGTAAAAACACCTGTCAGGTTGGATTCGGGCCGACCCCAACAGCCTCATTTTAATTTAATCATCTCTCTGAAGGCCTATCTCCAAATTGAGTCATATTCTGAAATATGGGAGGAGGGGAGGTTAGGGCATCAACATACGAATCAGGGGAGACATAGTTCAGCCCATAACAGGTAGATACTGTTTTGGGGTTATTATCCCCATATACAGATGCAGAAACTGAAGCAGGAGAGCTCAAGTGCCATAGGCAAGGTCATGCAATCTGCAGGTGGCAGAATCGGATTTAGAACCCCAGCTCCTCGAATCCAGGACAGGTCCTGCTTTGTAGAGGGGAATGCAGGGCTGGGGTGAGATGCATAGGTGCAGGGGAGAGGAACAGGTGCGGGAGCTGAGTTCCCCCCGGAGTGGGAAGGATGCATGTCAATGCCAGTGCAGGGCGAGGGAGAGGTGCGGGGAGACGTGAAAACGAGGGTCAGTTGTTTATCTTTTGCTCGTTCAAAAATCTGGGCTCCTGGAGAAGCTGAAGGGCTGGTGGAAAGTGATGGTGGCTGACACGCACTGCCAAGCCGGCTGGAAATTGGATTAGCCAATTATCTGCCCGAGCTGTGCCCGAGCTGCGTGTTCAGGTGCAGCTGGGCTAGTTTGTTTTGTTTCTGCCCTGCTCTTTGTAATCTCTCTCCATTAAGAGGGTGATCAGTTCGCTGCCATCTCGCAGGGCACCTTCTTCCAGGGGGAGGCTGAGTTACAGCCCCGCCCCCAACCCCCAGACAAGCATGGTCTTTGTCTCTCAGAGCTGCGGGTGGAGGGGGCGGGAGAGCACGTTCTTGGGGTGCGGGCTCCCAGGTCTTCCCGCCTAGGGACAAAGAGCCCCGTCCCCCCAGACACTAAGACCTGTCTTGCAGGCACCCAAATGGGCAGGGGCTCTCCTCTCAATACACGTGGGGGGAAAGAATATGGGGATTTGGATGCCTGAGATTGAATCCTGAAACTGTTACTTATTCTGGGTGTGTGACCCTGGGGAAGGAACTTGGCCTTACCCAGTCTGTTTTCCTGTTAGCAAAAAGGGGATAATAATACCCACGTTTCTAGGCAATGTGAGGTTTGGGGATGAGATGGGCAGAGCACCTGGGCAGGAGCTGGTCTGTGTAGGTGTCCCCAAAATAGTAGCCACAACTATTGGAGATCCAAACTCTGGTTTGCAGTCATCCCAGAGCCTGTCCTGGGGCGGTTGGCAAGTTTATCACAGTAGGTCGAATGTAAGCTGTATTTGAAAAACAGAACCTCTGTCACTAGAAAGAAAACAAGGTGCCTTTCATTCAGCAGGGGGCTTGCCCCAGCCAGCGTACTAGGACCCCTCCTTACATGCCCTATGACCTAAATAGAACAGGGATCACTCTTACTTGTCATGCAGGCTTTCCAATGAGACACACAAAATGCAGACAAATAAACTGAACTTTGAGTTGGAAGAGTCTAAAAACAAAATCCCGTGTCTTGCAAAACCAAATCAACTGCTCGGCACTTTTGGTATGCTCTGACCTAGTTTATGCTGGAGCCAGGATTAGACTTTTGACTTGTAGCCTTTGGAGAAACACGGGAAATGTAGCTGATGGTGGACGTTCTCAGTCAAGGTGCAGGGTACTAGGTCGTGCTGGGATAGATGGAATGGAGCCCGCCTCGAATACAGAAAGGCGGTGTGTGTGTCTGCTGGGATGTCAAGGGGAATTATTTTAATCCTGCGTTTTAAAAATGAAATGGTCAGGGTTTTCCAGTAGGTGCTTTCTCGGGTCAGTTGTAACCAATACGGAGGATGATTTAAGTCCCTAACTGTTCATGACCTAGGTTGGCAGCATCTCATGGGAAATGGCAAGGGAGGGGTGAGGCGCTAGGAAGGGAGCTTCTAGGACCTTCTGCATCGTAATCACCTTCAAATCACAGAATCCCCCAGATGGTAGCATGCTGGGTAGGGCAAACTTCCTCTCCCTGCGTGGAGTTGAGTCTTGGGGAGATGAATAGACAGCAATTACCCATGAGAATATATTGGTTTGCTTTCCTGACTCAGGGCTGGCAGTTGCTAAGAGAAAAGGGTCTTGCGGGAGAGGAGGGGAGGTAGTGCCTGTGGGCAGCCAAGGGGAGCTGTGGGACTCAGCCCCTCCCCCTGGCAAATGGCCCTTTTCAGGCAGCTCTGCCGAGGGACTTGTCTCAGCCAGGAGGAAACATTCTCACGCAGAGGGGTGGCATCTGGGCCTGCTTTGTAGCCACGGAGACAGTCCTGCCCTGTCGAGGGAGCAGCTGTTGGCCACCTGCTCACCAGCCTGGGTTAAGCCCTCTTTTGAGGAGGAGTGAGGGAGTCTGGCCTCGAGAATAAAGGGTGCGTTCAGCGTGGTCTGCCTGGGCCATTAGTTTTGGGAGGCAAGCCGTGAGCAGGGTGCAGAGGCCCAGATGCTCGTCACGTGCACCGCCCCCCCACATCAGGTCCCACCCCCAGGGCCCCCTCCACCCTCTGGCAGCTGGCCTGTCTGCCAGCCTTTTTGTCTTGGTAGCACCTGCCCCTGCTTCCACCTCCCTGTCCCTGGGGAAGCATCTGTCCCGGAGCCAGACAGTCCAGCAGCGGGCCAGGCAGAGGCCGGCCATGCCAGGCTGCTGTGGAGACATTCGGGGTCTTTGGCTTCCTGCCCTTGCCCTTGAACAGGGACCAGTCCAGCTTCCCCTCCAAGGCCCACCTTTGGGGGTGGCAGGGCTGGGGGGTGGGGAGTTGGTGCTTGAGGAGGGGGCTTGGCGGGGACGGGGGAGCAGGGAGATATTCTTTAAAGCTGTAGGGAAAAATGCTATCTGTACACATCCACAACCAATCAAGGAAGAGAGGAAAGAGACAGACAAGGTGAGGAAATAGAACGTGTTCAATAATCATCCGGCTGGAGCGGAAAACTTGGTGTGGGCCCTCAGTTCTTTATGGAGGGATCAGTGCTATTCACGGAGTACTATAAGCCCGTGTCCTACAAACACTTTCTTTTGCCCCCTCACCATCACGAGGCAGGGCTTTCCTTATTTTTGCTTTTGTTTGTTTGTTTTATTTTTTTTTAAATTTATTTTTCTAAAGATTTTATTTATTTATTTGAGAGAGAGAGAGCATGAGAGGAGAGAGGTCAGCGGGAGAAGCAGACTCCCTGCTGAGCAGGGAGCCCGATACGGGACTCGATCCCGGGACTCCAGGATCATGACCCGAGCCGAAGGCAGTTGCCCAACCAACTGAGCCACCCAGGCGCCCCTGTTTGTTTGTTTTAATTGAGATATTATTGGCATCTAATATTTTATTAGCTGCAGGTATACACCCTCATGATTTGCTCTTTGTATATATTGCAAAATGGGCATGGAAGGAAGTCTAGATAACACGCATCACCTCACATAGCGACATGTTTCTCTTCTTGGGATGAGAACTTTTTATTTATTTATTTATTTATTTGACAGAGAGAGAGATCACAAGTAGGCAGAGCGGCAGGCAGAGAGAGGGGGAAGCAGGCTCCTTGCTGAGCAGAGAACCCGATGCGGGGCTCGATCCCAGGACCCTGAGATCATGACCTGAGCCGAAGGCAGAGGCTTTAACCCACTGAGCCACCCAGGTGCCCCGCGATGAGAACTTTTAAGAGCGACTCTCTTAGCAACTTTCAGAGACACCGTATGGTTAATTACAGTCATGCTGCCTCACAGGCCATCCCCGGGACTTACTTTTTTTTATAGCTGGCACTTAAAAACATCTTATTGTTCAATCCTTACCGCTACCCCCCGGGAGCAGGCATTATTGTCCCGTTTTATAGAAAGGCACGTGTGGCTCTGAGGGGTTATTGCCACGACCCCAGGTGAACGGTGGGATGGGACTGCAGACTGAACGCGTCCGATGAGCACCGAGCTCCTGGCCACGGCCTTGCACTGCTCCCTGGGGCTGTGCTTTGCCTTCCTGAAGCAGAGACCTCTCTAGATCACTTCTTCTACAGGAGAGCTAAGCTCTTTATTTAACTTTTCATCTGTCATTCATTTTCTTCCTCTTTTAGCCCAGAGTATAAGCAAGGGCAAGAGTCAAGTTCAAACCTTCTTGGAAGGCAGCCTCTGCTGTCCAGGGCTCTTAAATGACACACAGCAAATGCCTGGATGCTCCCTGATGATCCAAGGTGACACGGGGCTGTCCTCCCCGCGCATAGATATCCCTGACCCTCTATCTATAGGGCTTCGATAGGAATTTTTCAAATTTGAATCTTCCTTAAAACGGCTTGCAAATTCCATTAGAAGTTGAAGGCCTGGGTGAGGGCACGTCTGTGGCCTTGGGAAAGAGTGAGGCCTCTGTCCAGAACAGGATCTGTGCCTGGGGGCCCTCTGGGGAGGGGTTTTATAGGCCCTGCCATTACTTAAATACACGCAGATCTGGGAATCCTGTAAGCGTGAGGCCTGCGAACAGCTGCTCTGCCAAGGGTGTATTTGCCTGGTAATCCTCATTTTTATTTGAATGCCCATCTGTCCCATCACTGACATCAGGGCACAGCTGCAGGTCCTGTTTTCCCTTCCCTGCGCCTGTGCCCGTGGTGTGGCCTTGCACTCAGGATGATTAAATGGCTCTGTGGGTGGCCTCACTCTGTAGTGTGTGTGCCGGGGTGAAGGGGACAGGCCGGGGGCCCAGGGCTGCTGAGGATTGAGGCTTCCCATCAGGAAGGACAGGAGAGGCTCTGGAGGAGTGTGGGTGCCGTGGGGGAGGGTGGCGCTGGGCAGGGGCAGAGCATGGGAGCGCCTTCTGTGGTAGGAGGGAGGAGGTGCCCTGCGAACAGGAGGCTTCCAGAAACCCAGAAAGGTTTGCCACTTTAGTAACCAAGCAGTCAGCCCTGGGGATTAAAGGGCAAGTGACTTCACCCAAAACCAGGGCTGGCTCCAACCTCTGGAGCCTCTCAAGCCCAGCACAGGCCAAAGCCATGAGGACGGGTATGCAAAGTGCTGAAGACATTCAGTAACTATAAGTTCTAGTCTCACGATGACAAAATAGAGTTTCCTTGTTACTCTGATTGCCCCCTACATCCCCTCTCTCCCAGCGCTTCCTCGCTTCTGTTCTTCATGGCAGTCCTGGATTCAGATCCTGGATCTTGTTATCAACCAGTTGTGTGATCTTGAACAGTTTCCTGAACCTCTCTGAGCCTCAGTTTCCATGTCTGGAAAATGGGCCCAGCTATTTTCATTCCTAGATATATAACTGCCAGAAATATTTTAATATGTAGACACCAAAAGAAGTGCCCAAGAGTGTTCTTAGTAGCGGTAAGTAGCAACAGTAGCACTTAGTAGCAATAGCAAAAGATTGGACACCACACAGAAGGCTCTCGAAAGAAGAATGGATAAATTGTGGCACATTCATTCACACAACGAATTCATATAGCTGTGACAATGAATGGCCTGCAGTGGTACTGTAGCAACAATATGGGTGAATCCTAGCAAAATAATGTTAAGCTAAAAAGCAAGTCCTTTTATTAAAATTTAAATATAATCAAAATAAACAATATAGTTTAAGGTTCCCCTGTATATACAATAAAACTAAAAAAGAACAAGGAAATGATAGGGGATGGAGTTGGCCTCTTATAAGGGGAGATAGGGAAGGATTTTTCTTAATCATGTAGATAAACTTATTTATTTTGTTATCGGGAGATAATGGACAAGACAGTCGAAGCCGGTCTTACTAGTCTCTTATGAAAATTAACTACAGGAGAGGGCTGGTACATTATTTTAATTTGTGACAATGTAGGGAAGGAACACATGAGTAGAGGTAAATTACCATTAGTATTCTAATTCTTGGGTTAGATGTAGGTTCAAGAGTGTTCCTCAGATCACTAAAGTAAATGATTGAAATAAAAATAATTAAGATCCAAGCATGGACCAATAAGGATAGTGTGAATGAATAAAGTATTATAAAGATAAGTTCAGTTTTGTGCCCTGAAGTCCTTTAAAAATGTGATTGCAGAGATTACAGGATTGCATTAAATGAGGTAATGTTCATAACAACCTACTAATGCACTGTCTGGCATCCAGTGGGTACTCAAGAAATCAAGTTAATCTCAATGTTTCCAGCCAACCATGGACCTGATCTTGCTCCCTATAAATCAGTATCCTTAGTGCTTTGGTCCTTTAAGAATGGATCCTAAATCACTCGTTAATTTCCTTCTGCTTCCTTCCTCCCTCCCACTTCTCTCCTCTCCCCCACCAGAGCAAAGGAAGCTTGTCTATCCTGTGGTACAGAGGAATGGGGGCAATATGCATGAAAAGGCTTTGAGACTGTTAAGCGCTCCCAGGAAACGGTTGCTTTCCTACATGCCCTGCATCCTATCAGTGGATGGAAAGAACGAAACAAAACTCTGAGCCTGGGCAGCTTCTGCCTGTGAAATGAACATGTGGCCATGCTGTTGGTTCTGAGAGGTGAGAGCCTGATGTGGTCTGTAATATTCTAGGAGGATGCTAGGGGAGGTGGTCTGGGCTCGCACCAGGAGCGGCACCAGGAGCAGTCTAATGGAAAGAACAGTGGATTTGGACCTGGGGCTGTAAACTTTGGTTAGAAACCTGACCTTTCCACTTGCTGCCTGTAGGTAGGCAAGTCCCTCAGTCTCACGGAGCCCGGCTTTCCTCATCTGTACTGTGCAACTGGGAATAGAAATTAAACACACACACACACACACACACACACACACACACACACACACACACTACAATGCCTACCTGACATGCAGCAGACATCCAAAAACTGTTTGCTGAATCTGAAAGCTCTCCAGAGCTCCAGCTTTCCTCCAGGGGATTGATAGACTCACTCCAGTTAGAGTCAAAAATGCCTGATTCAGACTTGACAAGAAAGTGTCATTTTGAGTTTCAGTGCTGTTAAGTTTGGTGGAAGAGCTGGGTGACATCTGTCATGGAGTTGGAAGCAGTCCCCTGACTTCTATCCCCACATCCCAAGCCTCCTATCTATCGGAACAGGATGCCTGGAGAAGATGTGACAATCACACGTACTCCCCTTCTCTCAGCTCTTGTGTCTGATAGAACTGAGGGAAGGAGACAGCCACAGTGGTCCTGGAAAGGAAAAGAAGTTGCTGGAAAGCAATTCTGGAGAACCCCCATGATGATGGAAGTTGGACAGATGGTTTGGGGATACGGGTGATTTCACAACCCAGGGGTCTTGTAAAAGTCATCGGGCTTGACCTGAGAAAGTTACCTCCTTTTCCCTCAAAAAAGTGACTTAACCCAGCCCAGCAGCATGATTAGGTCTAGGTCTGTGAGACAGACCGGAAGCCCAGGGTGAACTCTGTACTTATTTTCAAAAGATGTATTGAACATTCATGATGTGCTAGGTCTGGTGCTGAGCTTTTTATATACTTAAGAAAAAAAATCTTCACAGTATCTAACCATCAGCATGTCTCCAAGTACTCATTTTCTAGGTGTGAAACAGATTGGGACAGTTTCTTAGGTCAGATGGGGTTACCCCAAGATCAATAGTGAAAATGTGGGGGCAGAAACCAGGCGTTGGGGTGGGGGAGGCTGCCACAGACAGGAAGTAAGGGCATCCTGTGTTTTAGGTCACACCTGCCTGTCTAGAGGCGGGGGTGGGGGCTGTGGGTTTCGACCAGAACACAGTTATGAGGCCCAGGAGGGAGACCCTGGAGGCCTTCAGCATCCCCACCGGAAATATGTCCCCCTATGGCCATTACTGACCTTCTCACACCACCAATCCTGCGTCAACACATGGAAACTGGAGGGTGACTAGAATTTGACTGGGATCAAGGCCTTCACCTGAAGGGATAAAACTTTGGGAGATCTTGAGCATTGCTGGGAATTTGGGAGCAGGGGGGCTGCTTACAAAGGGCCCTTTCGGTGTCCTCATCACTCTGAGGGGTCAGAATCTGTCCAACTTGTAAATGTGGCCAGCCTCCTCTCTCCTCGTACTCTCCCATGTATTTGAAACTCTGGGGGTAGTTGCCTGTCTTTTTTTTTTTTTTTTAATATTTTATTTATTTATTTGACAGAGACAGAGATCACAAGTAGGCAGAGAGACAGGCAGAGAGAGAGAGAGAGAGAGCGAGAGAGAGAGAAGCAGGCTCCCCGCTGAGCAGAGAGCCCGATGCAGGGCTCGATCTCAGGACCCTGGGATCATGACCTGAGCGGAAGGCAGAGGCTTTAACCCAGTGAGCCACCCAGGCACCCCTATTTGCCTGTCTTTACAAGTAGGGAAAGGTCTTTTTTTGGTTTTTTTGGAAGTAAGGTATATGAAGGTGTTCTATAAATAGTAAAAGTTATGTAAGTGTAAGGCGATGCTTTTCTTACTGCTTCCTATGGAGACTGTTGCAGGCAGAGGCCTCTGATCTCGTTCCCGCCGGGAGTCTTTCTCCCCTCATAGGAGCCTGGCCCAGATCTGAAGCCCAGGAGTATGTATTATGTAAGATTTGGCTAAACTGAACAGAGCCTCTCTTCCCATTTCAAGTTGGGTTAGATTTATTTCAATTAAAATTTTGTTTTACGTGTTCACAAGGTGTGCAAGCACTGTGCATAATTGAAGACATAACAGAGAGCAAACGATTGTGTAGTTCCTGTACTCAAGGAATTTACAGTCCAGTGGAGTGGCCAGAAAGAGAAAGAAAGAAAGAAAGAAAGAAAGAAAGAAAGAAAGAAAGAAAGAAAGAAAGAAAGAAAGAAAGAAAGAAAGAGAACAAACCTTTTGGTTAAGTTAAATTTTGATTAAAACCCCAGTACATGGGGCGCCTGGGTGGCTCAGTGGGTTAAGCATCTGCCTTTGGCTCAGGTCGTGATCTCAGGGTCCTGGGATTGAGCTTGGGCTCTGTGTTTAGTTGGGGGGGGGTGCGGTCCGCATCTCTCTCCCCCTCTGCCCCCTCCCTCCCCACTTGCACTCTCTTTCTCTTTCTCAAATGTATAAATAAAATCTTAAAACAAAAACAAAAACAAAAACAAAAAAACCAAACCCAGTACATCAAATGCAGAGGGAAGCCTGCTTTGATTGAGGTGGAGACAGAGGAAGGAGGAAGCAAAGGAGGTAGAATGTCTGGGTGAAGCTGGCGACACCTCACCCTTTCCCTCCAGGCCTTTCTAGGGCTTCTCAGAGGCCAGCTCAAAAAGCATAAAGTTTCTAGACGAAAACAGGAGAATACTTTTCTGACTTGAAGATAGGTAAGGGCTTCTTAGGACACAAAAAAGCGCTAAGCATAGAAGAGAAAAATGATAAATGAGACTATATAAAAATTTAAAACTTCTGTTTATCAAATGACATTGTTAAAATAAACAGGGAAGCCAGGCTGAGAGAAGATATTTACATGCATTCTATGTATTTACAATACACACATTAGACAATAAACTTATGGCCAGAATATGTAAAGAACTGCTACAACTCAATGCAAATCAAAGAACAATTTTAAAATTTGGTCAAAGACTCACACAGACACTTCACAAAAGGATGTATATTAATGTCCAATAAACCAAGTTAAAAAAAACTGGTTGACACCATCAGTCATTAGGGAAATGCAAATCAAACGGTTGGCCAACAGCTAACTTTGTAAACAGTGGTGCCAGCATTTGAGACAGCTTTGTGTCCTTAACAGTTTGGGTAGACTCCCAAGTGCTTCTTCAAATCATAGATATAAAACTTTTTCTTATATCCTTTCTCTGCCTCCAAATTATTTTTATCCACAGCACTGAACCCATGAAGGTACAGCTAGATTTTTTTTTTTTTATAGATGTCAATGGTTATGTAATCTTTCACTTGTGGCCTCTGAAACCTCTTTTCTAAGTTCACGAATGACATATAAATATTTCTCTTTGCCAAGGAACGATCTCTCAGTGGGCTGAAGTTACTGCCCTCTGTCAACACAGAAACCCACGCGACTTTTAGCATACTATCCTAATGATTCTCTCTTGGCCATAAACAGGCCCACTTGGGAAGGACAAATAACAACCCAAAAGAGGGCTCAGGGACTCCTGACCAGAGCTCTAAGAGGCTCCCCTAGGGACTAGGGAACGTTTGGAAAAATTATGCCAAAACCAACAGAGGATTCGTTGCACACCCACTAGAATATGTGAAATGAAAATTCTAATCACAAGGTTTGGCAAGGATGGGGAATTACTGGGATTCTTATCCAGAGCTGGTAGGAACACAAGATGGTACAAAGCACTTCGGAAAGCAGTCTGACAGTTTCTTTAAAGCTAAATATGGATCTACTCTCTGGCCTGGCTGCTCCGCTCACGGGTCTCAAAACACATCCACAAAAAGTACAGATGTCCATAACAGCTGTATTCACAATAGACAAAAACTTGAAACGACCCAGATAAACGGGACGATGGATAAGCCAATCATGGTCTATCATATCGTAGAAAACACTACATATCGTAGAAAACAGCAATGAAAAGGAATGTACTACTGATAAACATAATTTAAAAAAGAAGCCAGGTACAAAACACTGCATTCTCTATAATTACACTTACGTGAAATTCTACAAGAATTCTACAAGAATACAAACTTATCTACGCGAAAACAACAATAATAAGAGCAAAAACAGAAAAGTGCTTGGTTGCAGATGGGGTAGGATGGTAGCAGGAAACTGGGAAGAGATATGAGGAAACTATCTGGGGGTGATGAGAATGTTCTAGATCTCACTAGGGACATGGGATACATGGGTGATATGTTTGTTAAAACTCCTTGAACTAAAACAGGTAAGACCTGTGCATGTAGATGATATTTCCATAAAAAAGTGTTAGGCAAAGAAATCACTAGTTTTCGATGTCAAGAAAGCAGTGTAGGGGCACCTGGGTGGCTCAGTGGGTTGAAGCCTCTGCCTTTGGCTCAGGTCATGGTCCCAGGGTCCTGGGATCGAGCCCCGAATCAGGCTCTCTGCTCAGCAGGGAGCCTGCTTCCTTCTCTCTCTCTGCTTACTTGTGATCTCTGTCTGTCAAATAAATAAATAAAATCTAAAAAAAAAAAAAAAATAGAAAGCAGTGTAAATAACTTTCTGTACCCTTCCACTCTGGAGAACAACTCACAAACAACTAGGAGAATAAGAAGCTTCAAAATGAACTTTAGCTCAGTGAAACTAGATAACCCACAACGATATGTGGAGACAGCAGGTGGAGAAATGATGAATGACTTACGAGAGGATGGAGTCAAACCTGACCCCAAATGGGAAAAGGTGAAGGGATGGGGTTGTTGACTGACAAGAGTCAAGTTTATTGGCCTGCAGAATCCTAGAAAGGCTTGGGTACCAGAGGAATCAGGAGGGAGAAGGAGGGGTGGATGCTGTACCAGAAGGACTGTTTGAGAACCTGGTTCTCTGCACCCTCCCCACTACTTCCCTAAGCCACCATCATTATGAACCCACAAAGCCCTTCTTTTACTTTTCTGCAAACCTGTACCCTTCTCAAGGCTTAGAGTCCAGAAATGTAAACCAGGTAGATCTGCAGACTAATTCTGTTTTCCCACTCTATACAATACTTCCCTGACACAAGCAGGTACAGAGTTGGTTATTTGCTTGAAAAGAGGAAGGGAAAAGGAGATTTTAGGCAGTGAGAAAAAAAAAAAATCCCCTCGAATTAATATTGCCAAATATCATCCAGCTACATACATGGGGTACAGAATACATCTTCTAGTATTGTACCTCATGCAGTCTTTCTACCATAAATGAATCTGTGAGGTAGTACAGACACTATTATTCCCTATATTACTGATAGGGGAAATTGAGGCACAGAAGGATTACATGACCTGTCCAAGGTCACACAACCTGTTACTATCTACTCAGAACAAGAGTCCTGGTCCCTTGGTTCTATGATCAGTGTTCCTCCACCATTCAATGATAACTGCTACCCCTCTTCAAAAATATGAGTGGACAGACAAAAAGGAGAATATGCTGTGATTCCCTTTATATTCAATCCTAGAAAATGTAATCTAATTCTTAGAGACAAAAGGCGGATCAGTGGCTGTCTGGGGACAGGGGAGCAGGGCCAAGCGGGAAGCAGAGATCACAAAGGGACTTGAAGGAATTTTGGGGGGGTAATAGATTGCTCACTGATTTTTTGTTTTGGTATTGTTTTGTTTTTAAAGATTGTATTTATTTATTTGAGAGAGAGAGCGGGAACACGAGGGCTGGAAGTGCAGAGGGACAAGCAGACTCCCTGCTGAGCGTGGAGAGGGGCTCCGTCCTGGGACCCTGAGATCATGACCTGAGCCAAAGTCAGACACTAAACTGACTGAACCACCCAGGCACCCTGATTGCTCACTCTTTTGTGATGATTTCTCTGGTGTTTACATAAGTCAAAACATCAGATTTTATCATCAGATTTTATACTTTAAATATAAATATAAAACATCAGATTTTGTACTTTAAATATGTACACTTTATTGTGTGCTGATTATCCACAATAAAGCTGTTTGAAACAATATGGCCAGAAATGAATCAGTTGCAGGGAAGCCCTATGTTTGCCATTTCCACTTTTCGAACTTCTACAAAACATCAAAAAACATGCTAGACCTACAGAATAATATAGACTCTGCCTTTGTAGGGATATGTCTGTAGAAGAGGATGTCAAAAAAGAGAACCAACATTTACATAGCATCTGTAAAGGACAGCTTGTCCCCTCCCCCGAATTCATATGTTGAAACTCGAGCCCCTACTGGGATGGTATTAGAAGGTGGGGGCTTTGGGAGATGATAGGTAAAGATGATTCAAGAGGGCAGAGCTCCTATGATGGTGTTCGTGTCCTTATGAGAAGAGGAAGAGACCAGGGTATTCACTTTCTCTACCATGTGAGGCCAAGGTGGCCCTCTTGTAGAGGGAAAAGAGGCTGGCTCTCTGCAGAGTATCCATACCATGATCTTGGACATCCGAGTCTCCAGAATAGTGAGAAATAAATGTTGTTTAAGCTACCCAGTCTATGATATCATTGTTAATAGCAGCCTGAACTAAGAAACATCTTATGTATTATCTTTGAGAATTTTCATTGAGCCCTATGTGACGGCCATTACCATCACGTCCATCATATTGGTAAGACATGCTCAAGCCAGTGATAGTTGGCGTCTCAGGGAGACAATAACGAACTTTCTCCACTCACTTCCTGACTTCTGAGCTCTGACTCGGGAGTCAGGCGTACGATGATGAAAATGTCAACTTTATTACTGATGAAAGCTGGTTTGGAAGGCTTGGCTGAGAGATGCTGCCAAATGGGCCTGCTAATAGGCTCTCCTGAACTGAACTGAACTCTGAAATTGGAAGCTTCCCCCCCAGGGCCCCACTAAACTTAGCACAGAGTAGGGTTTGCAGGCTTCCTGGAGACAAGCCACTTTGGGCATGCCCAGTTTCTTTTTCCAAACTCACAGACCAGTGATTGCTACTTCCATGGGTAGGACTGGGTAAAGTTGGGGAACAAGTTGGGGGGAGAAGCTGTAAGTATAACTTTAGGGCAGTCCCTTCACAAAAAAACACAAGGAATCAGAAAAATGTATACCCCCAACAGTCAAGAGGGATTCAGACAGAGGCCTAACACTCCAAAGCATTTACTATGTCCGTGGGTTTCATGCTAAAAGTTGTGTGCAAAAATAATTTCTCTGTACTAGGTCCTAAATTAAATGGGCTAATTTCTGTGCATCTATTCTGCATAGGTGAGCCCATGATGAGACAGGCTAAGCTAAATGTCATGGTCCTTGTCCTTGAGGAGTTCAAGGACTGATCAGCCATTCTTGAGTTACAGCTTTGGCCTCAACTTGCCTCTTCAATATGTCTTCCACTGATCCATTGTGGCCTCATATTACCACAAACAGGACTACTGTGCGTGGCTCCAATATAAATAGCTCAAACCCTTGCCTTTATTATGTTATTCTTTTTGCCTGGAATCCAACTTAATTAAGGATATAGTTTTTGAGCATCTTCTGTGTGAGGACTGCAGGAGGTCGAGCTGCAGAGAGGAATCCTACCTGGCGACTGGATATTGCAAACCTTCGTCTTTGATGTCTAAATTCTATCGATCTTTCTAGGTCCACTTCCTTTAGGAAGGCTTCTCAGGTTTTCCAGTCAGGCATGATCTCTGATCTTTGCTTTTTTGGAGTATTTGAATTGTAGATTTCAGTGGTGCCTCTGACTGCTCATCAGTGACTCCTCAGCCATGCCTACCAAGGGACACACAAAGGAAACTCTCCATAATTCCACGACTCATCTCCACAGTAGAGTCTTGGAAAGCTGGTCTTTCATTCCTTTGTCCCCAAATTTTGCTGCCTAGCTTACAATGGGCAAAAGAGGAATAGTTAATGGGGTGACAAGGGTACCACTTATTGGTCTGCACTTGAATCTTGCTTTGTCACCTCCTGCTCTAATTCACCTTTGCCTTAGTAGCTACTGACCCTCCTTCTCACCTTTCTGTTGCTGTGGTTACTGGTCCTCTTTGCCTTCCCCTGTCAGTCCTCCAACCTCCACCTCTGTACTTCAAGTGCGAACGAACCTCAGCCAGATGGCCTTGACTTCTCCCGCAGCCCACAGTCTCTGTCCACTCTTTGAGCCCATTCCATTGTCCAAGTCCATCCCAGGAAGCAGAGCTGCTCTGGCCTGGGAACCAGAGCCAGATTCTATCTCAGTGAAACCCTCGGGACTCCTTTGGGTTTTTCCAGGTTTAGATTTACCAAATGTCTCACCAGACCAGGGAATATGGTTATATCCTTTTTTTTTTTTTTTTTTTTCCTCTGCCTGTACGGGAGCAAGGAGTGGGAGGACCTCCTCTATTACTAAAGAAATTTTGGTTTGCAATATAAATTCAATTCAAACAAACATTAATAAGAGGGGGGGTTGGCCAGAGTACTGGGGCATCCCATGGAATCTAGACAGGGCTGTAACCTGGTTGGGATCCGAAACAGTGAGCAAAACCTCAGGAACCCAGAAGCCCTGTCTCTCTTCCCGCTTTGGTTTCTCTCTGTGTATCTGCCACACTATTTTCTCTGCTTACAGACTGTTTTTCTGTTTCCTTGTTCCCAGTTCCCATGGCAAAAAATGGCTAATAGCTTTCATGTTTACATATAAGTCCTAACACAAAGAAATCAAGAGAGAAAACATTCTATCCTCCAGTCTTGGGTCCAAAATTCCCAGGTAAGAGTGTGACTGGCTCAGCTTGATTTGGGTGTGTTTCCTGGGTCAAGGAGGCCAAAAGGCAGGACATAGCAGCTTCTGCTGCTACTGCTTGGAGGCGAGAGGGGAAGGCAAATTCCTAGAGAAAGGGGTACTTGCTGAAAAGTGTATGAAGAGGCATCTAAAAAGTGTCTCCTAGACCCTCCCTGTGAATATGTGGAGCACATATCCACAGCCACTGTCTCTAGGAAACAAGCCCCCCCCCCCCATTCTGCATCGAGCTACTGGTCATTATTGCTGATAATATGCTTATTTATAGGTGTTCCCTCTTCCCCAAACCCTACCCCCTCCTTAAGCTCCTGGAGGGTAGGGATAGGCTTAGAGCTCTTTGTAATCCACATACCCTTAACAGACACCCCCCCAACCCTCACCCCCAACACGCGCAGGCGCACGCGCACCCGCTGCTTATCCGGTGCCCGCATTCAGCAGATTCACCTGGTGGCTGCTGAGAGAATACTGAGATATACCAATAATCATTCTGAGCCCCTTATACATTAACTCATTTAATCCTTGAAATAATCCTGTGGGGTAGAAACACTTGAGGAGACAGAGGAGCGTAAGTAGATTGTCCAAAACGATGTAACAAGTAGGTGGTAGAGACAGGATTTGAAATCAGGCAGTGTGAGGCTCGGGTTTGGAGTATTAACCTCAGACCGTTCGTTCCACCTTTCCAGGAACGTTTGGTGAGTTTCTACCTCGCTTCTCAGGTTTCTTCAAGCGAACCACCTCTGTATATGCGCATAGGCAGCAGTGTCCCTGAATAAGATGAAAAAGCAGAAGTCAGGAATTAATTGGTCTTCCTCCCTTTGGTGGAATGATCTTCTCTCTCTTTTATGTCCACACCATACACCTTGCGTATGGGTAGGACCTGTAATTCTTTTCTCTACTGATCTATTTATACATCTGTTTTGCGTACATGACCAGTGGGGTTCATTTTTATTATTTACTTAATATACTTTTATTTTAAATAAAAGCATTATTGGGTAATTAGTTTTAAGTTATATATGTAAGAAAAAAACCATAATAAAAATGAGCAATTTCTTATTCCTCTCCCTCTGTCCCACTTCCTTTTCCAAAGAGAAAGTCACTTTCAACTCCAAGTTATTCATCTGTTATGTCCCTTATGTTTCCAACTCACAGAGTTTGCTGCTTGCTTATCAATTATAGACATTAATTATAGATTTCTGATAATGGTAATGAGGGTTTTAAACTCATGTACCTTCCCTCCTTCTCTTCTTCTAGCCCTCCCCTATTTCTGGTTAACAATGCTTTTGTTATCATAATTGTATAAATATTGTTTACTATTAAATCAATTAATATATTTTAATTACATATCAATTCTAGCACATATTTTTTTTGTTTGTTTTTCCTGGGGTTAATAATTGCCTTTAATTTTCCTTTGTGTAGTTTTATGTCAACACTTGACTAAGTTCTCTTAGACACTCTTATAGCTCTGTGAAACTCTCCTCAATAACATTTCCACGTTGTTAAGACTGTCAGTTACCCCACACCCAGATGGCTCTCCTGGAGTTCTCTGACTCCCTTATTAGAAGTTGGTTGATCTTCCGGCTGTCGATCTGTTGTAAACCTTTCCTTTGCTGACTTCCTGAGAATTCCATTCACCTCTCTCTTGCCTCCTAATTCTCCAACCTGCCCTCTGTTTTTATTTCAACAGAGCATATTTTCCAGAAGTAGCTTTCTAAGAAAGACTACATTGGAGATAATGTTTTTTGAGACCTTGCTCACTGAGAATCTAATTCTCTACCTGTTCTTGATTTGGGTGGTATAGAATTCCAGGCTGAATTTCGGAGGCATTACTATTGTCTTCCATTTTCAATATCGTGATTCAGAAAACTGATGTCCTCTGATCTCTAGTCATCATTTTTGGTCTGTTCCCCAGTCCCCCTCACTACGTTCTCTCAACTTTTAGGGTCCCCTTTTTGTTTCAGAGTCTGAATTTGCAATGATGTAGGGTTTGATGTGGGGCTTTTTACATTTTATATGAACATGTTGTAGGCCTCGTCAGTTTGGAGATTTATGCTTGACTTTGGGGAAAATTTGCTTATATTATTTCTTTGATAATTTCTTTCCCACTGTTTTCTCTGTCCCCCTCCTTCCTCCTTGCATTCCTACTAGTTAGAAATAAGCCCCCTAGTCTTTATACCCTAATTCATTTTCTTTTTTGCTAACATAATTTTAATTTCCAAGAGCTTGTACTTTTTCTCTGATTATTTTTTACAAGACAAAACTCTGTTCTTGTTTCACAAATGCAATATTTTCTCCTACTTCTCTAAGGATACTAATGATGGATTTTGTTTTGTTTTAGTTTGTTTACTTTTTATTCTGTTCCCTCCATTGTTTCTGTTTCTCCCAGGTTCCTTTTTACCATTGTTTTGGTCTCTTTCATGTTTGAGATTTTGCTCTGAGGTCTGGCAATCCTTAGTTGTTCACTCATATTTAAGAGCCAAACACTAAGCGTGTCATTGGAAGCTCTGTGTGCAGGAACAGGGCTTTTAGAACAATTTTGTTTGTTTGTTTGTTTGTTTGTTTGTTTTCCGTGGGGAGCCCCAAATGTCAGTATCTGTAAGTCTCCTTTTTGGAGGAGTTTGGTCTTACCATTCAAAAGAGATTCTCCTGGGCCTTGGGCAGGAAGGAGTAAACAGCTTCTTGGTGATCAAAGCAGAGGGGGCCTGTGATCTGTTTTCCAGGGAAGCCTCCAGGGAGCAGCAAGATGCTAGAAAGGAAGGACTGGGAGGGCAAGGAGTCCATAAGACAATACTGTAAAAGGGTCTTGTTCAGCAAGAGAAGTAACACAGTAGGAGGGGGCTGCTGGACCTAACCACAGATAGGGATTGTAGCTGTCTGAGCAGAAACCTGAGTGGACACAGGATCAAAGAGGGCCACTCATTCCCACTGCTTCATGTCTTGGTGCTATAGAAAGTTGCATAACACCGATACCATTTTGCAGAGAGGTACCTTAGGTAGATCTGATTCTTATTTTGTTTTTTTTTTTTTTTGCTTCTCAAGCAGTCTGTGGAAGAGAAGCTCAAATTGAAAAGATTAGGTTAAGCTATAGGAAGTAAAGAAAATAGTTTATGGACTGGGAGTCATAGCTGCTACATGTCCATTTGCATGTAAACTAATGCCAAGTGTCCCAAATACTATTGACATAAAATAAATCCCCAGGCCTCGGGTGCAGGAGTTCCGGATAGGCTTTTGTTGGCTCCCTGGCTGCTCCCAGCTTCTACATCCACCATTGGAGGAGGCTGCAGAATGTGTCTTCCTGCTTGCACGTCCTCAGGGGATTTGCCAGCCCTCCAAAGGGAAGACAAATGAATGCAGCTGAAGCCGCTGACATTTCTGGAGAGAATTTTAGTCCTTTGGTTTAGGAATCACACATGTGTGTGCACACAGGTACACATGTATACACCCATGGATTAGGTTCCTAACTCAAGTAATCAGGGGATGGATGGGGGAACCAAGCTCACTTCTAGCCCAGGGGTCTCCGGGCAAAGCCCCCGTGCCTCTAGAGATGTCATCACCAAGTGTCTGGGGCAACTGGGGGCCTGCTCAGCTTAGAGCTTCTTAGAGAACAGAGATGGCGTCGGGGCAGGGAGGCACAGGGGAGGACGGTAATAGGGGCTGCATCGCTCCTGAGCACTAGTGCGGAGCAACCCTCCCTCCTCCCCCCCATCTCCCCGAGAGTCCTCATGCTGAGGCAAGGTGTCACCATATTTTCAGCAGTTCTGCTAAGTTGTGTCTCGGAGAAGTGAAAGACAAATCTCCAGAGGTTTACATGTTTGATTCACACCTAACTCGGCAGCTGTCTGCTGCCGGGGGAAACACTGCTGTGCAGATTTCCAGCAGCAGCCAGAGACTCAGTCTTCAACCTTCCAGCCATTTTACTTGTCTTGTTGTTGGGGCCTTGGGGAAAAGAGCGAACGATGCAGTCCCAACCCTCTTTGCTAGGAATGATTCAGGCACCAGCACTTTGGGAAGGTAGAAACCTGGCCAGGGGTGGGGGGCACTTAGCAAGCAGTGGCAGGAACCTCTTCATCATCCCCATAAGGTGAGATGCTGTTCTCTTAATAGATGCATCCCGATTGCATTCTAATAATACTCTGTGCTTATCACAAAGGACCTTGACCAGAGAGCCTCATTAAAATCTCATGACAGCCTCATGAAATATACAAAAGATTCTGTGTTCTGTGTGTCAAGGAGAGAAACTGAGTCTTGAATGACTGGCTGTGTGACCCACAATTAACCTGTAACAAAAAGGCCCAGAAATCCATATTTATTCTCATTGCCTCTCTCTTTCTTTCTTCATTGTCTTTGAGCAAATTATCCATTTAATAGTATGTTTTATTACTAGACCACTAAGTATATACATGGAATCTGATGCATTAAAACCAAGCGGGGGAAAAAGCCCAATTCATAATACGAATGTCTTAGGGGATGATCTTTCTTATCAAGGAGCAATTTTTTCACTTTAAGATGATGCCCCTTGGGGGCGCCTGGGTGGCTCAGTCGTTAAGCATCTGCCTTCCGCTCAGGTCATGCTCCCAGGGTCCCGGGGTCAAGCCCCACATTGAGCCCTGCATCAGGCTCTCTGCTTGGTGTGAAGCCTGCTTCTCCCTCTCCCACTCCCCCTGCTTGTGTTCCCTCCCTCATTGTGTCTCTCTCTGACAAATAAATAAAAATAAAATCTCTGACAAATAAATAAAAATAAAATCTTAAAAAAAAAAGATGATTCCCCTTGGAAGTCCATTAATGGTAAGCTTCCCTGGTACATTTAAATAATGGCTGCTGGATCTTTTCACAGAAAAGTGGAGAAGGCAGAGGGGGATGCTATCTGACACTGAAGTACTTTGTTGTCAATGAGCAGTGGAGAGCAGTTGGAGATTAACAGTGGTGTAAGCCAATGAGTATATAGAATTGATTCATAAAAATGCAACTTACATACAGTTTCAGGGCCATATGCATTTTATGAAAGTGAGCCTTGCCTGTAGCGGTATAAACCCAGAAGTGTGGAACCCCAGAGGGGCTTGGAGACTTTGTGGGGTAAGGCTCAGCGAGGTGGAGGGTTCTGTCTTGACAAAGAAGACACCAGAGATCCCAGCCAAATGGCCTTATAGAACCTGGCTGCCTGAGAGGCTGGGACAGCTGCAGTCCTGAGTGTCAAGACGGCCATAGGTGATTGGCAGGTAAAGGGCTGTAAAGCTTCTGGTCCTAAATCCAGATGGAGTTTACTGGCCCTTCCCCCCCACGTAGGATGTTTTGGATTCAGAAATGCGGGATTGCTTCAGTGCTGAAAATTTGCCCGAATTTTAATCCCCTTGGGAGGTAGCATGTGCTCCTGAGAACATAACAGACCAGCGTTCCAATATGGGCTCAGTCACTTCCCCACGAGATTTCTCACTTCCCCACGCCTTCGATTCTGCATCTGAAAACGGAGAGCATAATTAACTACCTTGCAAAGAGGTGGTAAGCCTTAGAGATGATGTCTGTGAAGGATTTACATTGAACAGGCACTCAAAATTGGTAGCTATTCCTTTTCTTGGAAGAGAGGCTGAAATCCGATGGGGGGAGTGGTGCAGAGAGGCTGCCTCAGCCACACTGGGCTGGGAGAGGACTTCAGTAAAGAGTGGATGGGTAGTCAGCACCCCCTCGCATCTCCCCCTCCCCGGGCCTTAAGTGCAGGCCGGCACATCCAGCAGCGCTGGGGCCGGTGCCAGGAGCTGCCCAGGCCTGGCAGGCACAGCCTGGAACGTTGTGTCAGAAGCAGCATGCTGCCGATCAGACACACCCCTCTGGGACCTTGAGACAGGTGCCAGTGATGCAAAGAAGCGGGGTGGTGGGGAATCCACTTTGGGGTTCGCGGTGGCGGTTGCATCCGGTTTCCAGGCTGGGTCCGGGGAGTTCCAGCTGTGGTGCGCAGCAGACTGAGGCTTGTAGCCCTCAGCCCTGGTACGTGCTGGGCGTTCATCAGAGTGGTTTTGTGGAGGGATTTTTGGCTGCGGAGCCTCCCTTTGTTCTGATCTGTGTTCTGAGACTGCCTGAAAATTCTGCGGGTTACCCCAAACACCCTTCAAAATTTTTTTCTCTCTTTAAGTCAGAGAAAGTTCATTTCTGTCCTTAGCAACAGGAACTTGACTCGTATGCCTTTCAAAACCCCCTGACTTAAAGTAGTTCCCCCCGTTTCTAGTCCCTGGATCGTGCTAATCACTATTGGCGATGATTTTTACCAATTTGATATTTGTTCATGACCTGTTTTCCTTCCCTGAAAGTAAGCTGCCTGAGGGACCTTGTCCCCATATTCCCCTGGGGCCCCTCAACTGCCAGGGGCCCAGCAGCTGCTTGGCCTAGTGTAGCGGTGATACCCAGGGACTCTGGCACCAGACTCACTGGGTTTGAATCATGGTGCTGCCACTGTGCGATTGTGCACCTCTGTGTCTCTCAGCTTCCCCATCCGTAAAGCGGGGGTGAGGACGGTTCCTGTATACAGTTGTGACAATTAAATGAATGCATGTACACGATGAGTCGCCTGGCACCGATCGTTGATGAATGAATGGAACTTGGGAGAAGTTAAATTAGAATAACAGTTGCTTTTCAGGATTTTATGACTCCTGTCTCATCACCTCAACCTTCACACTCTGGAAGGACCCTCTCCCTAGGATCAGGCTGGAGGTTTACCAGATGAGTTTGTTGGGTCTGTTGGGTCACAGAGCTGAGGGTTCAGGCTTGAGGCATCTCTCCACACCAGAGCACTGAAGTCTGCCCATGTTTTGTTACATAAGCATCCCCAACGTAAGCATTCACAGCCTGGGAAGTCAAGCTTTTCTGAAACCCGTGAGTCATGGAGCCTCTCCCCCAGAGGCCTCTCATTGTCTTTCCCCAGCCTGCTGCGGCTAGCAGGACTGCCACTGCTTCCAGGAAGAGCTGGTCCTTGGGGGAGCCCCGGGCCTTGGAGGATACAGGAGCATCAGGGCAAAGCATCTCATCCGGACGGAGGGAGCTGGGGCTGGGCAGCCACCCAAAACACTGCATTCCTGGATGACCGCTTTTCTCTGGAATCAGCGAGTGACTTTTCCATGGCCTCGGTCTTCCGGCTCGGGGGGCTGGGTGCCACATGAGCCGATTTCTCTGTGTGTGTGCTGTGTAAGTTGAGTGATGGTGCAACCGAGCCTGGGGCAGAGAGTTCAGACATTTGCTGCTCTATTTTAAGGTCCCCCGTTCTGTCTGTTTCCCAGCAATCATCACTTGGTCAGAAGAAAGGGAAAGCGGGGTGGGGAAAAGGAGGCCCAAGCCACAGTCGCTCATTACTTCCAGCTGGGTGGAAATTCCCATTCTTGACAGACGCAAAACATCTCCCCTGCCCTAAAACCCAGTGACTCAGAATTCTTCACCGGTCAAGGTCAGGACAAAGCCTTGCTCAGTTTAATAACAAAAAATCAGGATAGCACTGCATTCTTTGCATGTATCTTAGATTTCTCAGACCTCATTCACACACTTTCCTCCCATTTGTTGGGCAAGACAGACATCACTAGCCCCTGTTTACAAGTGAGAAAACTGAGACACAGAGAAGTCGGTGATTGCCCATGGTCACACAGCTCGCTTAGTCATAGGACCAGTCACGGGCTAGCTCTCCTGAGTTTTAAATTACATTCTGTGAATCCCAATAAATGGTCCTTTATTATCTTCTCTCCATAGCAAGGTGCCTTCCCTGTGCTCATGATCAAACACGTGATGGAGAACGAAGCATGGGGGGGGGGGGGCTGGAGTATGGTAATTTCCTGTTCCTATGGCTTCTTGCTCCTCCAGTTCAGCCCTACAGGAGAGGACAGTCACTATACAAATAAACAGGGTCTGTTGTGTGCAGCAACTGTGGTTTTGCAGGTTCACAATCCATGGAAGAGAAAGTTGCTGAACACAATCCATGCAAAGAGAAAATTATAGGAAAATGTAGTGAGATGCCGTGTTGTTGCAAACACAGAGTGTTATGGGAATAGAGAGAAAGGGCCGGTTCATTTTGTCAGAGGCAATGAGGAAACTATCAGGGATGAGGTCCTTTTTTTCCGCCTCCAACTTATAATCGTGAATTTTTTCAAGCATATGGAAGAATTGAAAGATGATGACCACCATCATCCAGATTCAACCACGGTTTGCCATATTGTCTTTGTCTCTCAATACACAGATCACTGGACATAGACACGCGGATACTTAGGTGTTTACGTAGGCATATAGCTGAATCCTTTGACAGTAAGTAGGAGGTGTCGTGACATCCGCTCCCGAAGAGTTCAGCATGCATCTTCTAAGAATGAGGACATTCACAGAGGTGAATTTTGAGTTGGGTCTTGTCAGATAAATAGGAGTTTTTCAGACAAATGAGGAATGTCATTCCAGGTAGCAATGAAAATGCAAGCAAAAGCAAGTGGGTGAGCCACACGCATGGAGTAGTATCTGGTGGGAAGGTTGAGGGTGACCAGAGCTGAGGGGGTGTGGGAGCCGGTAGAAGAGGAGGTTGGAGCAACTGATGGGAACCAGACTGTGGAGGAACTGGAATGTCCTGATAAGGAGTTTCAGGGTGACCCTGGGGAAGGTGGGAGACACTGAAGGCTTTGAAAGAGAAAGATGCCATGCTCTGATTTATCTTTCTTTGGCACCAGAGTAGGTGGACCTGGTAGAATGGAGAAGACTGGTTAGCCCGTGAAGGGTGGGGACAAAGGTAGTGGAGATGGAAGGAGAAGATCCTAGAGATCAGATCAGAGTAGACAGGATTTGTCTACTAGACTGACTGGAATTAGGAGGAATGGAAGAGAGGGATCACTGATGGTGAGTGAGATTTCTTTCAAAGGCAACTGAATAGATGCTTTACTGCCATTAATTAAGGTCATTAATCTAGTCAAATGTAGTGGCATGTGCATAATACGGAATCCGTCTTGAAGTTAAGTATGAAGGCACCTAACTTGCCTTAAACTCTAGCAGGGACCAGAGAGATAGGTTTGGGGGGTCATCAGCACACAGACGTGGTTACAGCAATAACAACTTACTGTGGAAGAGGCTATCATACAAGAGGAGAGCTAGGTCAAGGCCACAGCCCTGGACAGCACCTGAACCGAGAGGAGCAGCCACTGAGCTGGGAGATGGGCCACCGCGGCCACCCCACCTGGCAGGTTCACAGTGAGTGGTACATGAGCTCATATGCGTGAAATTCCAAACTCCAGGTGAGTTGCTCGGTAAGTGAAGAACCATTTCTAGAGTGGAGGGACGTTCTAGATGAACAGCATGACCCCAGGGTCAAAAGCTGCTGGGGGTCCCAAGGCTGGCCCTCTACAAACTGAGTCTTGGAAGTAGAACGTTCTCTTCCTGTGCCTCCTCCTCTACCCTCCCCAAAAGGTGAAGACCAGATTGAACTATGAGAGAAGATAAAGCTTCATCTCTCAAATCCTCTTGGAGCTGGAGGAATGAACATTTTGAAACCCAGGGCAGGAAAGAGCTTTCTGCGACTCTGGAGGAGGCAGGGGCAGTGTGTGGAGTGAGTGGCTAATGCACGGGGGCTGGAGTCAGATGACCCCATCCCAGGCCATTGCTCTGCCTTCCGTTCCTTCCTCAGTTAACCTCTCGGTGCCTCAGTTTCCCCGCCTGTAAAACAACAGGAGAAAACCTTCTCCGGAAGTAAGTGTGAGGATTAAACGAGATGAAGAACAGAATCACCATAAACTTAGAGCACAGAAAACGCTCACTGAAGGCTAGCGATGATCACCGTTTTTACTGCAGCCCGGGGGTTCGGCAAACCCGGGGATTTGGACCTGGCAAGCTCCCCTGGGGCCACACTTGGAGCAGCACAGCCAGACGGCTGGTGGAGAAGGAGGGGCTCCGCCCGGCTCAGTCACACAGCTCGCCGCGTGTCTCCCCGTGCTCAGATGTGTGGGGCCCATTAGGGAGAGCTCATTTCTTTCTCTGCAAAACATCACGGACCCCCCACTGTGCTTTTCCCTCTGTCCACCTGGGCCTGTTTCTAGGACAGCTGCTGTGTCAGGGGCTGATGGCCTGGGAGCTTGTGAAAGGACCACCTGTTCCCATGGCTGCCCCTGCCCCCTCCCCGCCCACCCCAACCGCGCCAGCGCCAGCCTCCAACCACTCACTCACACAGCACAGCACGTTTCTCCCTCTGCTCAGGTGCTGCGGGCACACTGTAAGAGGCACGTTTCCTTGCAACTTGGAGCACCAGTGTCGCTGCTCCTCGAGCCTCCCGAGTTTCCTACGAAACTGCTTCTCCTCTGCTTCCCTGCAACGGCCCTCTGCACCCTCACCCACTCCTCTCTACGGACGTGGGGGTGCATGGAAGGTGACTCCAAGGAGGAGGAGAGGCCGCACGGACAGCAGGTCCCTAACTCCCAGGACACAGGCTAAAGCCCTCCTAGGGCTCCAACCTAACATCTCTGCACGTGAGTGTGATTTCCCGTGTTGGGTCTGCTGTCCCATGCGCCTGCCATCTCATCTGCAGCTTACGTAAGCACCCAGAAATCCCTAACTAGGGCATGTGGACACAGGGCCTGAAGTAGCACCCGCCTGCGGTGGGGAAGCCACTCACAAGCAAGAGGACAGGCCTAGAGTTAGCCCATTGGGACCTGCTAGACAAAACGGGATCCTGGTCCTACCACCTCTGTTTACTAGGTGTGTCCCTTTGGTTGGATTACTTAGCCAGGGCCATCTGGTTCCCCGTCTATGGCCGTGTCTATACGGCACTGAGCTCAGCATTAGATCTCGCTGAGGCCTCCAGATGGCAGTTACCCTTCCTCCTAGGTGGGGTTTAGAGCGGGGCCAGGTGTCAGCCAAGCAGCTGAAGTCTGTTCCCACTGGGTCCGGCCCCCAGCTTCTTCCCGGCACGTGCCTCTCTGAAATGCCTACTAGAGGGGGAGATGAGGAGCAGGTGGGCTGGGGTGTCCTTGCTCAAGAATTTCAGAGAAGAAGGACGAGGTGAACAGATTCCACGCCTGTTTGGTGCCCTGTTTCCAACTTAAGCTGGGCTCTGGAGCCATTCATTCTGGCCCGACCCTTCCCTGGCTCAGTGTCAGTTTGCCTGCACTGGGGGACTCCAGAAGCCACTGTGGGAGGCACGACTGGGAGGTGCGCTGTCATGTTTCCCTGCATAATCCGGCCTGTCTGTGACCCATTTCCAGAAAGCTGTCTGGTTGAAGTTCAGCCGAGAATGTCTGTGATCCCCAAGATCCTGGGAAGCTGGGTTGACAAGGTCCCTGAAGACATCCACCACATCTAGAGTGGGATGCGTTTCCTTCCTTCCTTCCTCATTTGCCATTTAATGAGTCTCCGTGCTATGCCGGGCACTGGGCTGGGCACCAAGATTCAGGGGGCCAAGCCTCCCTGAGGCCGGTTTAGATCTGCCCAAGCGGGCACCCAGATCGCAAAGGTGGCTTTGCAACCAAGGAGAGCACGGGGCGTGTCTCTGGAATCAAGGATCATCTGATGTGCCGAGGTTTCTTGAGAAAGGAGTGAGGTGGGTTGGGGCCGAAGTTGATGCAGCCGAGGCTTCCCTCTGTGGGTGTCTTCCAGTCCCCTGCCCTACACACACACTCACACTCACACAGTGTGAAAGCAAAACAGTGCTTCCTCTTCACTACTCTGTACCCCTCTCCCCCTCGGATCAACAATCGGGCTGTTGTCAGAGTCTTCCCGGACGGCGGGATGTCTTCTCCTTACTCATTTCAAACACAGCTGGCTGTCCTGGTTGAGGAATATGGCAGAGTGAGTTGGTCAGAATCCCCCTTTCCTCCCCAACTAGGGGGTGGCGTCTGTTAGAATTCCCCCCTCCCTGTGCCTCCTCCCCCCGGGGGGGCTTGTTTCCCACCTGGAAAGAGGCCCATTCCAACCCGCAGCACCTGCCAGACTTTCCAGTTCTGGAATCCAAAAGTCCTCACTCAGCCTCGGAAGGAGCAGGGAGCAGGAATTGTAAACATCACCTTTCAGTGATATGCAGATCCCAGACCTCCCTTTTTGCGCCTCTGATTTTTCCACCAAAGTGGTTCCTTGGGGCCTTGAAAAATTATTAAATGGGAAAAAGTCACATTGCGATAAACGTGTTTCCGTGTCTCAGGGAGTGGAAGTGCAGTGCTCTCAGGAAAGGACATTCATGACAGAAGTGAACAAAGGAATGAGGAGAGACGGTGAGAAGGAGGGAAGACATTTAGACACCAGGGTTCTTGAGTACTTCTCCTATTTTCAGTCTTAGGATGAGACGGGGCTCATTCGTTGTTGTGAATTTAGTTGGTATTTTCGGGCATGCATCAAAATGATGGCAGAAGCATTTGTAGGTGAGAGTTGGAGGCAGCAAGGGACGAGTGTGCAGACAGGCCGGGGACAGGCGTGCTGTGCGGGGGACACTGGGCACTGGCAGTCAGGGAGAATTCAGGACTCGGAGGCGGGCCAGCTGTCACGATCAAGCTTCCCATCTAGCCAGCATTTATTTAGAACACACTCCGAACTGCGCGTGACGCCACGGGCTGAAGATGAAAGGTGACCAAGGGAATGGTCCCTGCCCTCCAGGAGCTCATAAGCAAACAGGCTGGAAATCAAAACTATCCCTCAAAATTAAGTTAAAAAGTCAAGAAGAGTCAACACTGGTCCCACCATTCTAGGAGTAAGAATAGTGGTTGCCTCTGGTGGGGGCTAGGGTGGACTGGCTGGAAGGAGCATGAAGGACATTTCTTTTAAAACAAGTAGTACAGGGGTGCCTGGGTGGCTCAGTGGGTTAAAGCCGCTGCCTTCGGCTCAGGTCGTGATCCCGGCGTCCTGGATCGAGCTCCGCATCGGGCTCTCTGCTCGGCAGGGAGCCTGCTTCCTTCCTTCTCTCTCTGCCTGCCTCTCTGCCTACTTGTGATCTGTCTGTCAAATAAATAAATAAAATCTTTTTAAAAAAACCAAAAAAACAAAAAACAAGTAGTACAGAGAGGAAAGGGACATTTGGGCCAAGAAAACCTCAGGCTCAGGGCTTTGTACGTGCAAGGCGGGGTAGAGCCGTGGGAACCTGCCAACTGCTGAGTTTGGTTGGGATTTAGGGTGAAAGGTGACGGACATGACATCAGGTGGTCAGAGCCGTCTATGCCATACAGAGGAGTCTAGACGTGCTCCTCTAAGCCATGGGTACTGCTGACAATTTTCAGCCTCCTCCCCCAGTGGCTGAGGCTGCCCTGTCTTGGAAGCTAGGGGTCGGTGGCCTGGCTGGGGAGAGAAAAGCGAGCCTCCCAAACTCCCATTCCCCCAGAGCTCCTCCCAACAGGAGGGAGGAAAGAGGAAGAGGATTGGGAGAAGCATAAAACAGCCTTCACAGTGAGATGTACCCAGTGCTCTGAAGGATTACGTGGGGGGGGTGGTGGGGGGGGTTGGTGGTGGTTGGGAGGGGGAAGCAACTGTTTCTTGTATCCAGGCTGGATTCCTGCAACTCCTCCCCCTGCCCAGGAGGCGACGGCGCCTGGAGTTTTTGTCGTGAACCTCCAGGACGATGGTCCCTCTTCCTCCGTCTTCAGGAGGGAATCTCTCTCTTCCCTGAGCTGCCTCACGATATGTGTTGCTCCTGCTGTTTTTTTGCTTCCATCAAACAGTGACATCCAGGTGTGCAACCTACACGCCTGAGAGCCTCTGCTGTATATAGGGAATTCCTAAGTCTTTCCGCACCGCCAAACAACAACTGGCTTTTCGTAGCTGTTTCTCCCACGTGGAGCATGCTCCTTCCTACCTGTCCGGCATGTTCTGGCTGTATTTCATCCTGCTCAAATCTCACTCACTCGTTGTTCAATATTGCAGACCCTCCCTGATCTCGCCCCTTCCAGGACTTCCGTTGCAACTCCTGTCAATAACTTCCTTTCACCTCTCCTTCCCTGCCTTGCTAGTTCCATTTCCTCCACGAGGAGGAAATAGGTCATTAAACTCAGCAAAGAGCCTAAAAGCTGTGTGATTTCCCCACCAGCTAGGGAACACAATAAATTCTTAATAAATATTTATCAGTGAATCGATGACTGAATTGGGAACATCCAGACCCCTGTGGGGGACCATCCGTGCCAAATCAGAAGTCGAGAAAGTATATCCATTTCCCCTGACCGTTTTCAGGAGCTAAAGGTCCTCCCTGGACTTCTACTCGGGGGAGAGCACGGGGCTGGGGATGGGGTGGACGGAGCAGCAGAGGCAGGTGGAGGGCAGTGTGGCTGGGATGTCGTGGGATAGTTAATCCCGATCTCAGATGACCCAGGCTGTGGAGCTGTGTCCCCACACCCTCCATGAAACACAGCACAGCTGTGCAAAAAAACGAGGTCAGGTTCATGTCAAAGCCAGTGCGGCTCACAGGTGGGCTCAATTTGCTGGATTCACAGCAACTGTCGAGTCATTACCGAAATTGCAGATGTGAACCAGCCTACCTGCTGGGGAGAGAATTTGGGATATATTGTGAACTTCAAAAAGTTTCTGCCTGGAAACCGAAGGGGTAACCATGGCAACCTGGAGGCAGGTTGAACTCAGAAAGGGCTCTTCCTCTTGAGCCCAGAGCTTTGTGCTCTTGGATTGGATGTGCTTTGTCTCTCTTGCCTCTTTTGCTTTCTTTGTCCAGTGGGAGAAAGCACCAGCTCAGGAATCTGGAGAGCTGGCCCTGATTCAGCTGTTTTCCGATCCAGGCCACTTAAGTGAGGGCACCTTAGGCACTGGCTGCTGTGTTGTCTGCAAAATGGAAATTAAAAGGCTCCTCTGGCTTATTCACAGGGATGCAGATGGAACAGGAAGGTTTAGGGAGATTCTGAGCATAATCACGATTTTTGTTGTGCTGTGGCCATGTCTGGGCTGATTCCAACATGGCCCTCCTGAGGGCAGGAACCGGCATTCGCTTCATCCGTAAACTTGTTTTTGTCGCTTGAAGAGAAGCCGTCCCAGACACCACCCATGTCCCCACCTGGCAGCTGCACAGTGCGGTCATGCCCCAGCCCCTGAGGAGCCCAGGTGACACAGGAGGTCTCCCCTCAGCGGACCCACGCCTCCAGAGAACATCCTGCTGGTGGGGCGGTGCACAGCTTCCTTGTGTGGATGGCAAATTATGCTGAGAAACACGGATGTTCCAAAGGCGTCCTTCCATTGCCTGGTTGCACGCCACAACCCTTGCCCTCTCCCTGCTCCAGGCCAACCCAGTTCTGGCCTCGTGAGAAAGGAAGAACCAGAGATGGGGTCAGGGGGAAGGTGGATCGCTGGCACCCGGTATGGGGCTGCCAACCTGTGAGCTTCTCTGTACCGGCCCTGTCTACGAACCCACTGGCAGGTTGGGGAAAGGTTTGATGCTCCTCTTCAGAGTACATTATGTTTTTGACGAACTGAGTCACCTTCTGCGGGCCCTGGGTTAACTAGAGACTCTGCTTTGACAGATAACCCCACATGTTGCTCTGATTTGGGCCTCTTTTGCTCAAGTACTATCTCCAGGCCTTCCTGTCCCCTCCCCCTTTGTGGTTTCAACCTTTCCTTCCCCGACCAGCTTTTCCGGGCTGTCTCACCCAGCTGTCTAAGCTGGGGATCTCATCTCTTATCTCCCTTTCTCTTTTCTGACCCTTTATTTCCAGGCCTTGCTGAAGAACCGCAACTCCTAGATGCCCCTCATGAAATAAAAACCTAAATTCCAAGAGATACAAAAAACATACTACTTTTCCTTATTGTCTAGCAATTCCTGTGTCCCTAGCAAATAAGCCTGAGAGCTAACATTTATTGAATGCTAACTATGTGCTCAGCACTGAGCTAAGCATCTTACTGGGGGTGTTACGGTACACGACCATGATCCCCGGTTTGGGACCTCAGCCCTCACTGTCCAACCTATTGTCTGCTGTAGGCTGTCAGCACAGTCCCTCTGGCCTTAACAGATGGGGTTGCCTTGCTTAAGACTAAACCACGTTCTTGGAACAACCACATCCAATGAATGGCCAATGCGTACAAAGGCCCTGGGGCCAACTGTGTTCTCCGCTGCAGCAACCTGGCATTTAACTCTTCCTTCTGAGCAACCCCGTTTCTCTCACTCTCTCTGGTCTGAGAACTCTCCCCAGCAGGACTCTGCCTCAGGGCAACTCTTTCCCATCTCCTGGAGAACTCAAACTAAGAATTAACGTAATCCTCGCATCTTTATGAACTAGGTGTATCATATTTTCATCTTAGAGATAAGGAAACCGAGGCAAAGAAAGAGTAGGAAGTTTGTCCAATGTCTCCTATCAGTAGGTGGTGGAGCCATGACTGGAAACCTGGAAATCCAGCTCTGGATTCCACACTCTAAACCTCACAGACAACCTCATTAATAGTAATCCCAAGGGAGAACTGAGGGGCAACGGTGGGAGGCGAGGGGGGTTGTAAGGCCTTTATGGGAAGGTGAGAGAGGGAGGGCATTTCTTACCTTGACCTCACAGATAAGGACACTGAACTAGCTGCTGCTTAAACCCAGGATCATTCATCAGTTTACGGAGGTGTGGGGCTTCTAATTTTGGCCGGGAGGGCAGTGGAAAAAGCGTAGTAAATTCGTATTTGAATTCTGGTGTAACACTAATTGCGTAACGCTGATCAAATTATTTAACCTGACTCTTAGTAAAGATGCCTGGCACACAGATGCTCAAGAAAGAGCCCAGCCCCGCCCCCACCCCACCCCCGGCCATTGGTCTGCTAATTCCAACTCTCTGATCTTGGGTAAGTCTCTAACTCTCGGACTGCGTTTCTTCATCTCCGAAAAGGAGGAGATGAGATGACGAGCTGCGGTAAGGGGCTTCCTTAGCCCCATGAGCATGAAGGAGCACAGTAAAGGGTAGTAATCAGTGTAATCCCGACGCCGCCTTGCGCGGCTTGCGCCTTTTGCTGCCGTCGGTGCGGACCCGGCAGGTTCGGGCGCAGGCTGCGATCCCCACGGTGCGTGCCTCGCCGGCGCGCCACCCCCTACGCAAATCCGCCCGCGGCCGCTGAGCTGGTTTTCTGATTTCACTAGAGGCGGACGGGTTTTTTCCTACTAAACTGAGTGGGCGCTTCTCGGGCCGTGTGACTTCCCCGCCGCTTCTCCTTCCGCACGCCGGTGCAGCCCGGAGGAGAGGGCAGCCGCGTGCGCCCAGCTGGGGGCAAGTTGCAGGCGCCCCGCCCCGTCGAGCTCCCGGGCCCCGCCTCCGCCATCCCCGCTCGCCGTCCCGCTCTCCGATTGGTCGGCAGCGCTCAGCCCCGCCCCGCTCCCTCCGAGGGAATAAAAGCCGCGGGGTAGCCGCGAGTCCGCGCGTGCAACCCGATAAAGCCAAGACGCCTTTGAATAGTGCCAGCCGCCGGCCCTGGTCCTCGTTCGCCGTGACCGCTGGAGCCCGTCACCATCCTCCCCGCGACGTGCTGCCCTGAACCCGCAGCCATGTGCCGGACCCTGGCCGCCTTCCCCACCACCTGCCTGGAGAGGTAAGAGGAGCTTGTCCGTGGGTCTTCCAGCTGCCCGCAGCAAGTCCAAGCCCCACCAGTCCTTAGGGAGTGGAGAGACACGCTTGGGGACCGGGCGGGCAGGAGAATGGGACTCTAGTGACTTGAGTGGAGAGGCAGAGGTCACCTTGGTTCCAGGTTTTCAGATGCTTCCTTTAGAGCCTTAGAGCGGCGACGGGCCAAGAGAAGGGAGAAGGTAGAACCACGGGAAGCAAAGGAATCAGGGCTCTCTGTCATTCCCCATCTTCCGACAAGTGGCAGTCCTCAGCTGACCTGCCGAAGACGGGGCTGCAGGAAGAGCTCAGTGGCACCGGCAGGCAGAGCTCCCTCTTCTAGTTTCTTCAGCACTCGGTTTTTATTCTGTTTGTGTGCTGTGAATCTCATTCACAGTCCAGGTTTAGGAGCGTGGTCTGTCCGGGCCCTGAGAAGGCAGGGAGGTGTTTTTTTGGGGGGGGCGGGGAGGGCAGTGAGGAATGTGCCCACTTCCCAGGGAGCTACTCAACCACATCTCGTCCTTGCTGGAGCTGGTGGCTGGGAAGGAAAAGATGGATAAGGTGAAAAAGCAGGAATCAATTTCCACACAGTTCCCAGAATATCCATGATAAGCCTAGAGGGTGCTGAACTGCCTTCTGCTCACCAACAGCCACAAAGATAGAGCAGTGTGGCTTAAGTGGGGGAAAAGCCCACGTGTGCTGTGCTCTAAACTCATAAAGTGTAAGTCCTACCGAGAAACAGCTAAAGGATTACTTTCATTGTTCTGGGTTGGTGATATTAAGAGACAAGCAGAGTTTAAGCCCTGGGAGCAGCTCAAGTTTCCCAGGGACCCTTGAGTCTGGAATGAGGAGACACCAGCCTAAACTCTTTGGGATCCCATAACCCTTTTTGCTCTGGCTGAGTCCGTGTAGGATCCTTACATGTTCCTGCTTTGTCTTCCAGAGCCAAAGAGTTCAAGACACGGCTGGGGATCTTTCTCCACAAATCAGAGCTGGGCTCTGATACTGGGAGCGTTGGCAAGTTTGAGTGGAACAGCAAACACAGCAAAGAGGGGTAAGTTCTGCTAGCTAGCCTAGGGCCCTGGAGGGGAGGGAGCCAGATTTAGGGAAAGAGCCACAAGAAAGAAAATATAAAGAGAAATTAGGACATGGCAAGGGTGGACCTTGGTGACCCCTTCCTGGAGATTTTAGTGAAGATTCCTGCTGGTCTGCAGGATAGGTGACTGCAGGATAGGGTGACTGGATAGGGGGCGCCCGGGTTCTGAGATCACCGACAGACCAGGGCTGTCTAGTTACCAGACTCCCCCACCTGGAGATGTCATTGTCCATGCAACCAGGGCTAGGACAGGCTCTGAGAACACTTGAGGCTTTTCAGTCAATGACTCTTCCTCCATTAGCGTGCACTCTGCCTACAAGCCCTTTCACGTGAACACCAGTGTTCAATTGCCAGGTGCTGCTCTGGTCTCTGGGGTTATGGGTAGACTTCATCTCTATCCCTGAGGCCCTGCTTTTCAGGGAGGAAAGTGCAGAAAACAAAGTTCAGAGTCAGAGGAAGAGAAACAATGTTGGACAGTGAAGAGACCATCTTAGTTATTTACTGAGGGCCAGAAGGTCCTTGAATTTGGTTTCTCCTTACTGAACTGTCCTCTAGAAAAATACCTAGAGCCTCAATTAAGAGTTCGAGGAGTCAGCTCCAATAATCACCCAGTGATGTGAATCCTACAACTTCCATCAGAGTTCCGGCCAGGATTTATGCTATGCCTTAGTGTGTTGGTTTTTTTCAAAATTAAAATCTTGGCTTTTCTTTTTTTCTTTTTCTTTTGTAGCAGAAACTTCTCTGAAGATGTGCTGGGGTGGAAAGAGTCATTTGACTTGCTACTGAGCAGTAAAAGTGAGTAGGACCCTGTTGTGTCTGTCTGTGGATGGCACATGTGTACCCATGTGCTTTGGAGCCAGCCTGAGGGATGCTGAAAAGCGTGGGCAAAATAATAGTCGTAGTAATAATAATAATGATCCCCTAGTGTGCCAGTCTCTGTTCAGAACACAAAGGCAGGTCCTTGTTCAAGAAAATTACATCCTAAAAATAGAACCATTAACCACAATTGCCGTCTTTCTTCTTTTATTCCCTGCTGTCCCGCTGTCTGACCTGTCTCTCCCTCTCTCCCCTCAACCCCAGATGGAGTGGCCGCTTTCCACGCCTTCCTGAAGACGGAGTTCAGCGAGGAGAACCTGGAGTTCTGGCTGGCCTGCGAGGAGTTTAAGAAGCTCCGCTCGGCCACCAAGCTGGCCTCCCGGGCTCACAAGATCTTTGAGGAATTCATCCGCAGCGAAGCTCCTAAGGAGGTCAGAGTCTCAGCAGGTTCTGGGGCTCCTCCAGACCCTGGCTGCCCCTTCCCCGCCAGGGACTGGGGCTGGGGGCGGTCTAGTCGGGGAAGGGTTGACTTTCGAGAGCGATCGTATGTGGCACAGGGCTGAATGGGCTTCCGTGGCCGGAGACTAGGAGAGCCAGGCGCCCTGCGACTCCCGACTGCTGCTACCCTCAGACTCGCTGATGGGGGGGGGCTGGAGGGCTTGGCAGGGAGGGGCTCTGGCTTCTGTCCATACCCACTTTTGCAAAGAGGCTCAAAACACACGAGCGGAGAGACGGGTCAACCTGGGGACCTCATGTGACCCGGTTCTGTCTCCTGACTGACCTGCCTCTGGCTGGCTGGTCCGTGGGTGGTGAATTTTCGCACTTCCCTCTGGTCTTGGCTGCCTGCCACCAGCGTTTGGCAAGGCGCGTGGGGCCACCTTGTGGAGAGAGAATAGTAATGCCTTGCTTTCGTAGCACTTTAATTTTTTCCACGTTATTCCATAAAGACTTATTGAGCACCAATTACATGCAAGGCACGGTTATAGTCACTGGGGACATAGGGACAAAAAGTCTCTACTAATGAGAGAAGATAACAATAACCGATTACATGAGTAAATAACATGTCAGGTGACAGGTGCGTGTTCTGACCCAAGCAAAGCAGGATTTGAAAGGGAGCCCTGGAGTACAGGGTGGGCGGATGTGAGGTCTTTTTGTTTTACAAAGGGAAGTGAGGGGTGGGCCACCCCATTAGGTGACAAATGAACAGATGCACAAAAGAAGGGAGGGAAGCACATTGCAACACAGGAGATGGCAAGTGTAAAAGCCAGCAGGAAGCCCCCCCCCCCCCGAAAGTGAGGGAGACAGAGTAGGAGAGGTCAGACCCGGGGGCAGGGGGCCAGATGTGGGCCCAGGTGGCTGTGTGGGCCCAGCCCACATGCTGGCTTTTCCTCTGAGTGACACAGGAGGACAGCACTGCTGCTGGCAACCTGACTGAGTTTTCAGAGGCTCGCTCTAACCACTGGCTAGGGAACCAGCCACAGGCAGGAGGTGGAGGAGAGAGACCGGTTAGCAGGCTCTGGCGTTAACCTGAGGAGAGAGGTGACGGAGAACTGAACCAGGACTGTCCGAAGGCAGGGATGAAAAGGTGTTAGATCTCTATACATTCTTCATACATCCTTGATAACTTTGGGAGATCGGAGGGCAGACCCTGCGTCCGATGCACGGACGGGCCCAGAGTTGAAAAGCCAGTTAATGGTCAGCTCAGGAGACCCCAGGTTCCTGGTTCAGGCCCGTCAGCCTCACTCACCTCCCCCACCCCCAACCCCGTGGCCTGCTGGCCCCCTTGCCTGGCCCACCCTCCCCTCACCCACGTGCTTGCCTTCCTTCCCACAGGTGAACATAGACCACGAGACCAGGGAGCTGACCAGGATGAACCTGCAGGCTGCCACGGCCACGTGCTTTGACGCGGCTCAGGGGAAGACTCGCACCCTGATGGAGAAGGACCCCTACCCACGCTTCCTGAAGTCCCCTGCTTACCGGGACCTGGTGGCCCAAGCCTCGGCCGCCCCTGCCTCTCTGGCCAGCAGCAGCCACGCAGAGCCCCTGCACACCTGAGCCTCGTGGCGGGGAGGGAGCCAGCCCCGGGGGGAGAGGTGGAGTCACCCGTCCCTAAGGCAGATTCCACCAAGCAAGCGCGAGAGGACAGTGAAGGAAAAAGCCCACTGGCAGCCCGTTTTGGAAGCGGCCTCTCCTCCAGATACTGTGGGACTGGGCTCCGTGCACGAGAGGGCCCCCTCCACCCCCACTTCCAGGACCGGCGGATAAGGGCCGAAGATGAGGGTCGCGTGGGGCTCTCTGGGGAAAGGAAAGGCGGCGTAGGAGTTATCTTTGCTCTTGTCGTTCTCCACGGGGCAAGAATTATTCCAGGGTGGACTGGGAAACACGGATAAAGGAAACTTGAAAAGGAGAGCAGGACAGCCAGACCAGCTCTTCCTCCGAGGAGGAGCTGACTCGGGCCACATCCTGTTTTCCTGGTTGCCGGGCTGCCCGGGCCCAGGAGGGAGCTGCGCGGATGCGGCGCCTTCCACTCTGTCCTCCTCACCTGCCTCCAGGCTGCCCGGGGCTCCCTTCGCTTGCCCTTCCCCACGTTTGTGTCCAGCCTCATGGTCTTTGCAAGGCCAGAGAACAATTTGACGCTTGCCCAAAATGAGATTTTTTTTTTTTTTTAATACCTCAAAAACTGGCCTTTTGAGCCCCTTTCCACATCAGCAGAGAGCCTGGAAAAGGGGCCGTTGTGCTCCTGTGAAATTAATCTTGGTGCTCGTGGTGACCTTCGCAGGCGGTCCCCGGCCCTGTGCTTGAAGCAAGGTCCACCTGTGAGTAGGGCCCCTGAGGGCCTGATGTCGGTGGATGGGGTGGGGGGGGGGTCGGTGTGCCCTCTCCTGGCCCCGCGCTGCCCTAGACCGTAGGGCCCATGAGGCGGAAGGTGTGGGACCTCTCAGTGAGCGGCTAGTCCAGCTCTTAGGCTCTGCAGTATGGAACGAGGGAGAAAAGGATCCTAAGAAATCTCTTGGCAGTTCCCAAAAGTTCCGTTGAAATCAAGCCAGTGTTTTTTTCTGGGTGTGAGAACAGGGAAAAAGAGACGCCCAGAATGGAAGGGGAACCTTATGTTTCCTTCCTGTGGATGCGAGGTGCACTTACTGGAGTGTTGGGGGAAGTTGGACCGGGAACCACAGTGGCCCTTGGAAGACAGAAGCCGGGGGTGCAGCTGGAGAGAGAGGCTGCTTGGAAGAACCCGACTGGGGTGTGGGCGGGGAATCAGGACCTGCTTGTCACCTCAGGGCAACCCCAAACACATTTTCCTGGTGGGACTTTTGCACGAGCCCAGGCCCAGGAACTGAATGAACCAGGCGGCCCCCTTCGACCCCAGGAAAAGCAACACTGCTCTCTCTACGCTCTGAGCTCCTCCAGGAGAAAATTATTTAAGTATAATGTGTTGTTGGTTTTGTGACAATTGTCATAGCATATTATTTTTATTACTGTTGTGTTTTTGGTGGTGTTATTTATTATTGTAATTTCAGTTTGCCTCTGCTGGAGAATCTCAGCGGGAGCTGGCAGCCTGTCTCCCTCTCCACCAGACTCTACCTCTGAATGTGCTGGGAACCTCTTAGCGCCTGTCAGGGACTCCTCACTGCTTAACTATTTATTGTTGACAATGGAGCTGGTTTCCTAGATAAGAAGGATGTACTTTACCCTTGTTTCCCTGTTTTAGCATGTTATATTCTTGTAAAATAAAAATAAAACCCAAATACGTGATCCTGGCTGCAAGTTCTGTGCGGGTGGGAAGAGGGAGGGGAAGCCCGGGGCAGGAGCTGGCCTCCGGAGAGCCCTCCCTGCACATGCCAGAGCTCTCGGGTCACAGGCAGTGGCCCAGGGGGAAGACCCATGTTTGTCTGGTGACTGGCAGAGTTGATGGGAAGGGCCCAGGTGCTAAGGGTGGCCCCGGAGATGGGTAACTTCCTTTAGCCGATGATAGTCCCAACTTGTGTCGGGCTGTTGTGTTGTGTCAAAGGGACCCAGTCAGCCTGCTGTCATTGGAGAGCCCATGTCCTTCACCCAGAGCTAACCATTCCCCACTTGGCCTCTCACAACACAAGGGGAAGCTCCTCTTGGTCCGGTAGCTGCAGGTGACAAGTTAGACAAGGTAGCTTTCAGGGCGTATGCACTTTTGCCCATTTTTTTTTTTTAATTTTTTTTTTTTTAATTTTTTATTTACTTATTTGACAGACAGATCACAAGTAGGCAGAGAGGCAGGCAGAGAGAGAGGAGGAAGCAGGCTCCCCACTGAGCAGAGCGCCCGATGTGGGGCTCGATCCCAGGACGCTGGGATCATGACCCGAGCCGAAGGCAGAGGCTTAAACCACTGAGCCACCCAGGCGCCCGCTTTTGCCCATTTTTAGTTTGCATTAGGATTTCATAGAAATTCAAAACATTAGTATTTTGCAAATAATTTCATAGACGGCTCTGAGATGGGCTGTGGGAAGCCACTCTGCACATGACACTGTTCCATCCCATGGGCTGAGGATACCAGAGGGTTGAGCTGGGCTTGAAAGGATCGTATCAGCTCTTCCTTCGCCAATAGCCTATTTGTTCTCTCTCTTCTTACCCCACGGATCCTCTCCCCCACCCCGTTACCACTATTTAGAAATTCCTTTTCTATCGAATTATCTGTCTGTACTCTCTGGTTTATCCACTTGGAGGCGGATGATATCTAGTTGACGATGTGGGACGCGGTGAGCTCAGGGTCTTCCTACTGTAATCCTCCCAAGCCCTTTTCTTGAATTACCTGTTTATCCACAGATCTGGACCTTCTCTTGGCTTTTATTTCTCCCCTGTTGTTCGTCTGAGTAAGTGACCGGACTCCAGGAATGTCGGCTGGAAAACCTGGTGGATTCTCTCTCTAAGCCCAGGTCTAAGGGGTGTTTCTGTGGGCAACTCCAGGAGGGACTCAGAATTGAGGGGCCCGAGAAGGAAGATACGATCAGATGCTATGGAGGGGCCGGATCTCAGGGAGTCTTTCCACCAGCTCCGTGAGGTTTGTTAGCCTGTGATTCGGGGAACTGGGGCTCATGGGGCAAGGAACAGACCCCGGGCAGCTGGCTGGAGAGAGCAGCGGGGTTGGATGGGAGCGATGGGAACCCAGTTACAGCATCAGGGGAATCCGGTGTGTAAGAGATGGGTGTGGGAAGGTGATTGATGGGAAAGAAGAAAGCTGGGTACCCAGGGAGGCAGGGAGGCATTCACATGTCCTCTTTTCCTTCCGTCTTTTCACCGTTTTACATGCCTTCGAGTGCATCCCATGTGCCTGGCAGAAAACCAAAAGCAGTAACTACTTTTATTCAATAGTGGGTAGGGATCCTGAATATGGTGAGACAAGGGCACAGATGTGTGCTTTTTGAAACAAGGTGGGCAGCCAGTAGGAAAAATCAGATGTAATCAATGAGTGATAGAGAAATGAACGGGGATGATGGACAACCAGTGGTGGGGAGGGTGTGCTAGCGGGTCCCACAGTCCAGTGAGACCATCCTCAAAGGCCGTCCCCATCCCCCTAACCCTCCCTGTCACATAAAAAGTGGTCTTGGCTTCCGTGCTGTGGCTGAAGGTGGTAGGTCCACATTAGAGAGGAAAACAGTCCTTTGCTGACCTTTTACATGTCCCAGGTGCCAGGCTCAAAGCAGTCCCAGGCTGTAATGCTTCACTGAGGGCTTAAGGGATTTCCTGAAGATCAAACTGTTAGCAAGTGGCTCTGATGTCATTAGACCTCTGCCCCCTCCCCAGAGCACTCTAGGCTTTGGCTCAGCAGGGAAAGCATTTCCTAAGGAGGCTGTGGCTGGCGTCTGAGACTTGACTTGCTACTCTCAACCCTGTCCCTTGAAAACAAATCTGTCCCAGTTCCCAGATTCACCGTTACTGTCTCACGTTTCTTGGCTTTCTTATCCTGGACCACTGCCCTGCTGGGTCCCCTCCTTTCCTCATTGCTGTCCTCTACCTCCTTAATCAGCTAGGGAGGCATCTTCCAAAAGCCATCTCAAGGGTCTTTCTGGGGAGACTTGCCTGAGCCTTTGGGTCTGATTACGGATGCCTCTCCTTCATGTCCCACCGCTGCCGACGCTCACCTGAACTGGAGCACTTAGATCCCTGCTTTCTGCCTTTCTGCCCCTGTGGCGAGCTCCTGGGACTAGGCAGGTCTCTTTCTCCCCAGGGCCTCGCAAATAAGTGTTCAGCAAATGTCTCTTACGTTACTGATTGGTTTTAAATCCAGCAGGAGGAAAGTTCAGATTACAACTTTGAGCTTCAGACCTGTCCCTGGATGTCCCACAGGTTCTTTACACATAACACATTTGAAACCAAGGTCACCATCATCCCCCGCAGATGCGCACTGCCTTCCGTTTCTCTATCCCTGACACATGCGCAGAGGCACCCGCCCCCCAGCCCCCCAAATTCAGGCCGCTCCACCTTTTCTGCATGTCAGCTCATCCCGTCTTGGAAACGGGTCGTGTCCAGCTTCTCCTCTCCAGGCTCACCGAGACTTCCTTAGAGGAGCCTTTTGTCCTCTCCAGTCGGAGCCTTAAAGACAGTTTTCACCTGGTCTCCCGCCCCTGGCCTCTCCCACCCATTGCCCACGCTGCCGTCTTTATCCCTAAAGTGCAGATCTGACCACGCCGTGGCTGCACTCAAACCCCTTCCATGGCTCCACTTCAACTCCAAAAGAAAGTCCGGATCTGACCATGGCATCTGAGGCTCACTCTGAGCTGACCCAAGTCCCTCTCCTGATCTGTCTCCTGCCCAGACGGCCTCTATGCACGTGCTGTTCTCTCTGCTTGGAATGCCCTCGTCCTCTCTTATTTTTTTTTAACTGGGAGTGGTGTAGAGGGGAATGCCCACCTCTAAATGCAACAAAAGCATCACCTCCTCTGTGAAGCCCTCCCAGATGTCTACTGCTCCGAGTTAATCTCCCCACGTCTGTGATTCTAGGACACACTCTTGACTTTGCTGCCCATTCTGCATGGAGCACTTCACATGCTTTCCTTCCCCTAAACTGGTCTCTTCAAGACCAGAAGCCATATTATTCACCTTGATAAGACGGCACAGAACAGACTGCAGCAAAGCCGTTCACAGCCCTGGCCGTGGGGTCAAAATGGTTGGAATCCTGGCGCATTCGCTTTACGACTTTGGGAAGTTACTACGGTCATTCCCTCATCAGTAAAAATGAAGATAGAAGAGTGAACCCCTCCGAGGGGACACTGAATGAAGTCAGTGTTTGGCACAATGTTGTCCCATGAATATTAGTTACTATTATTATTATCTGATTCCTAGTACTCAGCACAGTGCCTTGTACACACAGGCATCTGTCAGTCATCTTTTATTGACTTCTTGAATAGAATGGAAGAACCAGATTCCAAGAATAGTACAGCTGTTTCACTATCGTGTATCATCTGACATGCAGAGCATCACATCAGATTTTTCAAGTGAGGAAATCAACGGTTGAGCCATTCAACAACAACTTCAAACGCGGGTCAGCTAGCACTCTTTCCAAATTCAGGCTGTGGCTCCCACCTGACCGGAAGGGCCCCCAACTCTGGCCCATCCCTCACCCTCTGCTGCCTCCCTGTGGCCATATCAGGCAACGCAAACGTTTTCCTTGGTATTGCTTGACTTTTGTCCTATTTTGTTTGGCTCCTTCCTCTGGAATGATATCCAAGAGATATAATTTATAGTTTTGTTTACTGACCCATTTTAGTAAATATGTGAATGTTTACTATAAATGCGAATAATTAGCATAACTGTTAAGAACCAGTGGGTACAAGGTTTAAAACAAGAGTCCTTTAGTCAATAGGGCAAAATTAACTTTAGAAACTGAAGCTTTTAGGTAAAGAGAGAAAGGTGTTCGGGGCATATTAAGGGCTGATCTCAAGGTAATTCCCTTTCACTGAAACTTTTAAATTGGTCCAGCTCTTCAAATTGCTTTAGGGAAGAAAAGAAAAATTTGAAATTTAAATAACGGAGAAGAAATCCCAAGGGTGAGGGATGTAATGCCATCAGCAGCTAGATAATGAAGTTTGAATCTCCATCATTTAGAAACGATACCTCTTGACTTACAGTGTTGGTGATTCCCAAGCTTTGGTCACCAACCTACACAAGGATTTGATTTAAACTTCGAGAAAAGCAATAATGTGTGGATTAATCCTTTATTTGGATTGTAATTTGGGCCCCCACTTAAGAGAGAGTTCTGTGCTGGACAGTATCATTGCCTTAACTTACTCTGTCTTGCCAGTTCCCAGAGACCAGTTCCACAGACAAGGTAGTATCAAGCTTTAGACAGCAGGCCCTGAATTCAGTCCCATATCTGCTCCTTATTAGCCAAATGATCTCAGCACATTAGTGGATTTCTCAGAGACTCACTTTTTCCTATAACCTGTGAATAAGAATAGGACTGGCTTCATAGGACTTTTGTGATGACAGAAGGAGGAAATTTATGGAAAATATTCAGCACAAATTGTAGCTATGTATGTGTGATGGGCACTATTCCAAGTGCCTCAGGTAGGTCCATTTCTGCAGTCTGTACCATATTCCTGTGAGGTAAGTTATGTTACTGTTTATTATCACCATATTATAGATGTAGAAACCAAGGCCTGGAAGGTTTAAGAAAATTGCCCAAATTCAAAGAGTTAGCCGGTGGCTGTATTGGTGAGCTATTGCTGCATGACAAGGCCTTCCACAACTCTGTGGCTTCAAATAATAAGCATTTATTATTCTTGTGACTCTGTGGGTCAGCTAGGCACCTCTGCTTATCTGGGCCAGGCTCAGCTGATCTCCACTGGCTTGTTCTTGTGTCTGTGACCCTCTGGGGGGCTGGTGAAAGTTGACGGGAGTGGGCTGGTCTAGGATGGCCTTCGTCATATATCTAAGGATTGGCTGGTTGTTGGCTTGGGCAATGGTGGTGTCTGGGCCATGTATCTCCTATCACCCAGCAGCCTAGACCAGGCTTCATTATATGGTGGCAGGGTCCCCAGCCCAGATTCAAAGATGGGGAGTAATGAGAGTACTTAATGAGAAAAAGCATGAAGTTAAATTGTGGAGGGCATGGGTATAGGGAGGGTTGAAAAAAACCTATTTTTTGCAATTATTCTATCATAGTGGGAGAGTCTGGATTTGAAGCGGGGTAGTCTGGTGCCAGAGTCCTTGCTCTGAAGCATTCTGGAGACTTAATGCCTTGACCTCTGCTAGCAAGAGTCTAGCCATTTCCTGCTCCTGCCCTGGGCATGGAATGCCCTGGCAACAGCCTCCTTGCACCGGCAACTGCTAGGGAGTTTCTAGCTGTGCCAGCTGTTTTGCTTTGCCTACATTTCTTGCTACTCCTTTGTTTATTCCTTCGAAATTCTGCTTTATGATCACTTGGGTCCTGAGCAATCCTGTTTTTGTTTGTTTTGTTTTGCTTGCAATAGTTAGTTTCCTATCTTAGCCACACCTCTACTTCCTCATCTTTTTATTTTGAACATGTCATAGAATACGTAAGGTGAATGTTTACTACAGTCACAGGGAAGTGGGAAAATCTGGATTTAATTAGCAAAATTATGATGAAGCTGTGAGAACGTCAGTAATACGTCTGATTCAATAATTTGACCCCATTGTGTCCTGGCCAAGATTGAGGAAGAGCTTCTGGTGAGCCAAATGCAGTTTTCTCTCTCTTAGAGCACATCCTTGCAGCCTCAGGGATCTTTCTGGACCAAAGAAGGGGAGGGTGAGGACACTGTGTCCACATATCAACATGTTGTGTGTGGAAAGGGGACACCCAAGGGATGGAGGGGGACAGCCTTACATTTATAGCCTTGGCCTAGGCTTCTCTGCATGTTCTCCCCCTTGGTTTCCCACCAGCTCCCGGGCTTGCTTGCTTCTGCTCTTGGTGGTGGCTCCTTCTTCGGTCTGGAGCTCTGGACCCAGCCCTGTGGCTGGGGTCTCTGGGCATTCTGAAGTCTCCTCCTACCAGAACACGTGTCACTCCCCACATGTCTCTTGGGCCACCCCTCCTCGATTCTCCTGGCTCAAGATGGTCAGGAGTTGGTCTCCCCATCAAGATGGGCTATTCCTTGAGGACCGGAATATTTCCCACGGCGGCCTTCAGTACACAGTACGCACCTCCATGCTAGGAAAGTGGCAAGAACAGAACTTCTAGAGCAGAAGGAATGTTAAAAAAACATGTTACATGGGAGACCTGAGACTCCACATGGTTAAGCCATCCACCCATCTGAAGTCACTCCCCTAGAAGTCCACCGCGCTGGCTACAGGACCAACTGCCAGGCTGGTGGCCTTCTGGGCAGTGAGAGCGTTGCGTGTGCCCAGATGAGTGAGCGAGCTCGGGCTCTGAGTTTATTGAGCTTCTCCGAGCCTCAGGTGTATCATGATCAGGACTGTCAGGGGTCAACGGGGGTCATGTCACTTGCAAAGCAATGGGCAGGAAATGTTTCTTTACCACTCATTTCCCTCAAACAGGTAGGGGATTTGGAATAAGGTCCAGATGACGCGGGAAGCTGTGGCCTGGAAGCCTCAAGGGCGGGAAGGCGATGGGCTGGGAGTCGGACCCTCTGATGGGCCCCCCGCCGTCCCGCCAAGGGTTAAATGCGCCCCGGCTCCTCCTTCACTCATTCTCTCTCTCAGCCCCGCCCCGCTGGCCCGGCGACAGCCAGAGGAGGTGCTTTCCTGCGGGCCCCCACCTTCGGCGACCGAAGGCTCTCCACGGAAGAGCCGAGGGCCGGGCGTCCGAGTTCAGGAGGTAAGAGGGGCCCCAGGAGGGCAGCGGGGCGGCTCGCGAGGTGGTTCCCTCGGAGGGATTCCCTGGGCTCTGGGGCGGGCAGCGAGTGTGCGGCTCCCCACAGAGCAAGGACCCCCGACACAAGACTCGATCCCAGGACCCTGAAACCATGACTTGAGCCAAAGGTAGACACTTTACTGACGGACCCCCCCGGGAGGGCCGGGGTTCGGCCGCAGGCCCCGCGGCCCCCAATCACCCCCTCTCCCGGCAGCCCCGCTGCGGAAGCGAGAAAACGGAACCGGAAGCGGCCCCTTCCTCGAGGCGGGGTCTCCTCGCTCCCGCAGTCCGTGAGGAGGAAGCGGGGGTCCTCGGCTTCCTCCCCTGCGCTGCTCCGTTATTCCCACCTGCCTGCCTCCCACCTGTGGTAGCCGGAACTTGGAGCACGAACAGGCGTCTCCAAGTTTTCATTGCCGGGCGATGGCGCTTTTGATTTCGGTCTCTGCCGGCGGGGGCTTGGCGACTGTCCCCGCAGCCGGGTGGCAGGAACACGGGCGCTTCCGGGCTCCGGAGCCGGTAGAGTCTTACCGATCTGCGGGCAGCAGGGCGTGGCTGCTGTCCGATGGCTGAACGGCCGCTCTGTTGCCCACAAGGGACCGAGGGCAGCTGGACTCCGCACCACCAGCACCTCCATCTGGGCAGGGTGTGTGCGCGCTCGGAGGGCGAGAGTAGGAATCGCTGAATTTTGTTTTTCCTGAAGGGACGCGATTCAGTCTATCATTTATTGAATGCCTAATTTTCGCCATACTTTACACGCAAGAGGGAGCGGAAAATTGAGAATAACCTAATGTTACACAATTAGGAAGTAACGGCCTGAAGTTAAATGAGCAGGGGTTCAGACTTAAATCTTGGGAGTTTGGAGTCTAAGCTCTTTCCAGTTCTCTCTACTACTTTGAATAGAAGCGCACATGCATAAAGAAGACAGGCCCAGAGCCAGCAAATGCACCGAGAGGTCTAAGACATGCAAATAGGTGTAAGAAATGCAAATTGACACAAAGCACATTCCCCCCCCCCCATATATGAGTGTTCTTTTTCTTTTGAGAGACCATCTATTTCTAGTGAGAGTATGTTAATATGGAAGATATTTATTAACATAGCCTGAGAATTTTTGATATCGTTTTGTTACCGGACAGAGAACGGGTTCCAGACCCAGGTTTGGTTGTTGGCTGCTCACGAATCTGTACCGGAGAGGCCGGTGATGGTGGGAAAGGAAAGGCTGCTTTATTCAGGATAGTGGCAGCCTGGGAAGATGGCAGACTAATGTCTCAAAGGCCATCTTCCCCATCCTAGGGGAAGCAGAAGGGCTTTAGGGGACAAGGGATGGGAAAGACGGTGGGGGTGGGGGGGGGGAAGCTGGGAGCAGGAGTGGCAGGTGGCTGGTCAGTCCTAAGTCAGTATGACCCTGAACAGGCAGGCTGGCGTCTCTGGCAGCTGTTCCCGAATGTAGTCAGGACTTATCTTCTGGGAAATTCTGGTCCTTCACTCCTCAAGGCCAGTGGTCTGCAAATCTCAAGGAAAGTATGTTAGTTCTGCTACAGATCAGGGGACTTAGGTCGGCAAGCAAGAGTGGAGAAGCTTGAAGCCAATTAACACCTCAGACCTGTTGGCATGCTGTTACACTTTGACCGTTCAGTTCTTGGAAATCTATCATAAGAAATCTATGATAAGATTTAGCATAAGAAAACAAGCTTTAAAACATGAAATTTACTGCCACGTTATTTAGAATTGTTGAAAAATCCTAACTTTAAAAGTCTTGTTTAAAAAATTGTTTTTAAAAACTGTTTAGTAATAGGGAAATGAAACAAGTGATTGGTGGCATATTGCAGAGCCATTAAAAGTGTTTGCAAAGACTTTGTGATAAATAGGAAATTATTTATACAATGGCATTAAATGAAAGAAAGCAGGATATTTATACAGTATCCTCACATAACATGATCTCCAACTATTTTTTTTTAAAGATTTATTTGTTTGTTTAGTTGACAGACAGAGATTACAAGTAGGCAGAGAGGCAGGCAGAGAGAGAGAGAGAGAGAGAGAGAGAGGGGGAGGAGGAAGCAGGCTCCCCGCTGAGCAGAGAGCCCAATGCGGGGCTCGATCCCAGGACCCTGAGATCATGACCCGAGCCGACGGCAGAGGCTTTAACCCACTAAGCCACCCAGCTGCCCCAATCTCAGCTATTTTTTAAAAATTTATAGAAATTTACTAAGATAGGGTGGTTCAGTTGGTTGGGTACCCAACTCTAGATATCGGTTCAGGTCATGATCTCAGGGTTGTGAGACTGAGCCCTGTGGCGGACTCTATGCATAGTGCAGAGTCTGCTTGAGATTCCCCCTCCCTCTCCCTCTGTTCCTTTCCTGCTTGCACTGTTTCTCTCTTTAAATAAATTTTAAAAATCTTAAAAAATAAAGAAATATCCTAAAGTCTTTTTAAAATATTTTTTTATTTGTCAGAGAGAGCACAAGCCGGGGGAGCAGCGGGCAGAGGGAGAAGCAGGCTCCTCACAGAGCAAGGACCCCCGACACAAGACTCAATCCCAGGACCCTGAAACCATGACTTGAGCCAAAGGTAGACACTTAACTGACTGAGCCACCCAGGCATCCTCTGAAATCTTAACAATGCCTATTTCTGGGTGGTGGGACTACAGTGTAATAATTTTCTTGTTTTTAATTTATATATGTTCATAATATTCTACAGTAAAAAGTATAGTATAGCAAAGTATAGTATAGTAAAAAGTTCTGTATAAATCAGTAGATGTATTTTGAAGAAGTCGCTAGTAAAATTAACTTTTCTGATTCAAATGCTTTCTTACTCTTATAAAATTACAAAATGGCTCATCTCCTGGTGGAATGTCAGAAGACTTCCAAGAATATTTCCTTCTTCCTAGTGCTGGTCCACAGCCAGATAATCCCTGTTTATCTTGATGGTTCAAAGAGCTCCATGGCTCTTTGATCAAGTCCCAAGGAGAGAAGTTTTCATTTTCTCGAAGAAAAGGCCCGGAATTGTAGCCAGTGGTAATCACTGTCATGGAGACCAAGAGCCCTAACAGCCTTCAGGAGAGTCCCACACCCTCCGGCACTGAGAGGACATCAGGGGATGGCGTTCAGTTACTCAAGGCTGTTAAAGAAGGAAACATCGAACTGCTCCAGCAATTGCTGGAAGGAGGGGCTGAGGTCAACTTCCAGGATGAATGGGGCTGGTCACCTTTGCATAACGCGGTACAAAGTTGCCGGGTGGATATGGTGACTCTTCTGCTTCATTATGGTGCGGACCCTTGTCTAAAGAAGAAGAATGAGGCCACTCCCTTCATCATTGCTGGGATTGTGGGAAATGTGGAGCTGCTCCAACTTTTCCTTTCTAACGGAGCAGATGTCAATGAGTGTGATGCTAACGGCTTCACAGCTTTCATGGAAGCTGCGGTGAATGGTGAGGAGGAAGCCTTAAAATTCCTGTATGAGAATGGGGCAGAGGTGAATTTGAGTCGAAAGACAAAGGAGAATCAGAAGAGGCTTGGAAAAGGAGGGGCCACAGCTCTAATGGATGCTGCTGAAAATGGACATGCAGACATCTTGAAGATCCTCCTTGATGAGATGGGGGCAGATGTCAAAGCCCGTGACAATATGGGCAGAAATGCTTTGATCTATGCATTTAGGAACTCTGATGATAGAAGCATGGAGGACATCACTCGCCTTCTGCTGCACCATGGGGCTGATGTCAATGTGAGGGGAGAGAAAGGGAAGACACCCCTGATCTTGGCAGTGGAAAGGGAGCACTTGGATTTAGTGCAGATGCTTCTGGAACAAGAACATATAGAGATTGATGACACAGACAGTGAGGGCAAAACAGCGCTTCTGTTGGCTGTCGAACTCAAACTGAAGAAAATTGCTCAACTCTTATGCAACAAAGGAGCCAGCACGGACTGTGGGGATCTTGTGATGATAGCGAGACGCAATTATGATGCTCCCCTTGTAAAACTTCTTCTCTCTCATGGGGCCAGAGAAGATGGTCGCCCTCCTGTGGAAGACTGGAAGCCTCAGAGCTCACACTGGGGGGAGGCCTTGGGACATCTCCGCAGAATATACCGCCCTATGATTGGCAATCTCAAGATCTTTATTGATGAAGAATATAAAATCGCTGACACTTCTGAAGGGGGCCTCTACCTTGGGTTCTATGAAGGGCAGGAAGTAGCTGTGAAACGATTCTCTGAAGGCAGCACACGCGGACAACAGGAAGTCTCCTGTCTGCAGAGCAGCCGAGCAAACAGTGACTTGGTGACATTCTATGGGAGTGAGAGCTACAAGGACTGTCTGTATGTGTGTCTTGCCCTCTGTGAGCAGACCCTGGAGGAACACTTCGCTACATGCAGGGGGGAGGCTGTGGAAAATGAGGAAGACGTGTTTGCCCGAAACGTCCTCTCGTCTGTATTTAAGGCTGTTGACAAACTCCATCTGCAGTGTGGATACACACACCAGGATCTACACCCACAAAACATCTTAATAGGTGAGTCCGCAGTCTTCTCTTAGAAATCGTGGGGTCTTTATTTACAGAAAGAAAGGATATTCATTACAGGTTGGAAAGGAGTAGAGTAAATGTGGGTCATTCAGTGTTTAACGCAACAGATTCAGGATTATAGTGCTGACTCTCCTGCTACCAGGTAGAACCTTACCCCACATGGAGGTCGCAGATGCCAATGATACCAGGCTAACTTCATATTTCCTTTGGCAAATACAAGTATGAAGGTTATGTCTTGGATGGAGTCAGCTCCAGAATTTTGAGTTCCTAAAGTAGCCTGCAAATCAGAGAATCCTGAAGGTGTGTTCCTTCAGCCAAGATGGTAGACACTGTGAACTTTTTTTTTTTTTTTTAAGATTTTCTTTATTTATTTGTCAGAGAGAATGAGAGAAGACACATAAGCAGGGGAAGTGGCAGGCCGAGCAGGCAAAGGGAGAAGCAGGCTCCCCCACTGAGCAAGGAGCCCAACATGGGACTCGATCCCAGGACCCTGGGATTATGACCTGAGCCAAAGCCAGACGCTTAACCAACTGAGCCACACAGGCACATTTAATGGCAAAACCAAGGTCAAAATTGGGTGTGCCAGGATAAGATACAGGCAAGTGGGCAGAACGAGTCAGCACCCACTGGCCTCAGCCAAAACTAAAATCAATGAAAGCAACATTAACGGAAAGAAGCGGAGCTGAGTGTCCAGTCCCAGGCCATGTGGTGCAGCAGAAAGAGTCTTGGCTTCAGTCACGTGTAGGGAGGCTTGCAGCCTAGTCCTACCTCTTTGTAGCTTTGCACCCTCCAGCAAGTCACTTAGTTCTGTGAGCCTTAGTTTCCTCACGTAAGATGGACCAGATGTCCATCATAAGGTCGCTATGAGGTGCACCATGTTAGACAAGTTACCTGTATGTTGTAGGTGCTCAGCAAAGGCCAGGTACTCGTCCAGAGGGCTAAGCAGAAACAGATACCTAATCTACAGGCATGCACTGAGATTTAAGGTAGGTGTAAGGGAACAAGACAAAAAACGGTTTCAGATATTGAGGGCAGAGAATAGTATTTAAGGTCCTGGATGAGACCTGGGAAGAAGTAGGTGGACATCAGAATACAACTGGAATCTGGCTTTTAGTTTGAGAACAAGGGCTAGCTAGTGGCACTCCTTCCTGGTTTTAAGCAACTTTGCTGGGGAGACTGACAAAGGCCAGAAATATGTGCAGCTCTACAAAGTGAGGCAGAGTCCTCAAGATGCAGGCAAGGGCAGGGTCCTTTTCAGTTCTAACCGCTGATCTTGATACAGAAGAGTCACATATGTTCACATATCAAGTTCACAGCCACATATCACTAGCTCTTCTTTGGCATTTCTGATACCACGTCTTCTATTCTTTTTTTTTTCCCAAAGATTTTATTCATTTATTTGACAGAAATCACAATTAGGCAGAGAGGCAGGCAGAGAGAGAGAGGAGGAAGCAGGCTTCCCGCTGAGCAGAGAGCCCGATGTAGGGCTTGATCCCAGGACCCTGGGATCATGACCTGAGCCAAAGGCACAGGTTTTAACCCACTGAGCCATCCAGGCACCCCCACCTCTTTTATTCTTAACCTTGAACAATAGAGAATTGAGAATTGCTTATATTTCTGCCTCCAGGTGGTGAACCTAACACATACCACAATCTATTCCTTGTATTAAATCCCTAAAATGACAGGAGAAGATTGTTAAATGAATTTCTAGCTGGGGTCAAAATAACCAAAGAAGTTTTACAGGACAAAATCTTTGAGGAATTGTAAAGAGACTGAACATGATAGGATGGGATGAGAGAAGGACGCAGAAGCCCAGGACAAATGCAGGATGCCACAACTAAATATTACTCATGAAAAGTGGGAGTAGTGCAAAGAAATGCCACTCAGGAGTGATGGAAGCCAGAAGCAGGAGAGGACACAAGACCAGCTAACAGGCAGATTGCTGCATCAGTAAAAACTAGGAAGATCACACCCTGTGCATTCCCCACAGACCAAGCATCTGTGCCCGGCCTGTCTGTCTGCAGACTGGGCTACTACTTGAGACACTAGATGGTTGATGATCTCAAGAGAAACAAAGAACAGTTAAATCCACAAGATTTCTGCCAAAATACCCTACTAAGTGGCACGTCCTGCTTACCTCCAAGTTTCACTGAGTAAAACGCAAAGCAGAAGTTCTGACAACTGCCTCCATCTCTGCCCTGTGTTGGGCGGCATTAACAGAAGCAGTTCAAAGGGCATCAGGGATTCCCAATTGCAAAGTAAGGCTTACGGTCAAAAATCACTGAAGATATTTATGATGTGCTGATACCATAAAAGAGGTGCATGAAAAAGAAGAACTTAGACCCAAAGAAACAAAGCTAATTGAGTATGTTAGTTTCTTATGGCTGCTGGAATAGATTATCACAAACCTGGTGGCTTAAAACAGTAGGAATTTATTCTCTATATCAGATACATGATTTGTAAATATTCTTTTTCCATTCTATACATTGTCTTTTCATTTTGTTGATGGTTTCTTTTGCTGTGCAGAAGCTTTTAGTTTGATGTAGTCTTACTGGTTTGTTTTTGCCTTTGTTGCTTGTGCTTTTGGTGTCGTATCTAAAATATCATTGCCAAGAACAATATCAAGGTGCTTTTTCCCTATGTTTTCTTCTAGGAGTTTTATGGTTTCAGGTTTTACATGTAAGTCGTTAATCCATTTCAAATTAGTTTTTGTGAGTGGCATAAGATAGGGGTCTACATTCTTTTGCATGCAACTATCCAGTTTATCCAACATCATTATTTGAAGAGATTATCTTCTCCCCATTGAGGATTCTTGGCTCCCTTGTCAAATATTAATTGACTGCATATATATGGTGGGTTTATTTTTGGGCTCTTAATTCTGTTTCACTCATCTGTGTGTCTGGTTTTATACCAGTACTGTATTATTTTGATTACTAGGTTTTTGTAATGTAGTTTAAAATCAGGAAGTGTGATGCCTCCGGTTTTGTTCTTTCTCAAAATTGCTTTGGATGGATAATTGCCCTTATAAAAAGAGCTAGCTAGTTGTCTTTTTACCATACGAGGATACAGCAAAGAAGGTGGCTGTCTATACACCAGTATGAGGGCCCTCACCATGAAGCCAATGCTGTTGACACCCTGAGCTCAGATTTCCAATGTTCAGAGCTATGCGAAATAAATTTCTGTTGTTTAAGCCACACCCATCTACTGTAATTTGTTATAGGATCCAGAATTGACTAAGACAACTATCAAATTATTATTGTTCACACATGATTCAAAATAAATACAATATTTTGATATTTTTAACATGCAGTGTTACATTAGTTTCGGGTATACAGTATAATGAGTCAACAATTCTATACATTGCTCAGTGTTCATCATGAAAAGTTCATCATTAATTCCCTTTATTTCTCCCATTCCCCCACTGACCTCGCCTCTGGAAACCACCCGTTTGTTCTCTGTATTTAAAAGTCTGGTTTTTTGGGACGCCTGGGTGGCTCAGTGGGTTAAAGCCTCTGCCTTCAGCTCAGGTCATGATCCCAGGGTCTTGGGATCGAGCCCCGCATTGGGCTCTCTGCTCTCCAGGGAGCCTGCTTCCTCCTCTCTCTCTCTGCCTGCCTCTCTGCCTACTTGTGATCTCTGTCAAATAAATAAATAAAATCTTAAAAAAAAAAGTCTGGTTTTTTGTTTGTCCTTTGTTTGTTTATTGCTTAAATTCCACATTATGAGTGAAATTATATGGTGTTTGGCTTTCTCTAACTGACTTACTACACTTAGCATTATACTCTCCAAGACCATCCATGTTACCACAAAAGGGAAGATCTTATTTTTTGATGGCTGACTAATAGCCTATTTCATATATATATATGCCACATCTCTTTTACCCACTCATCTATTAATACACACTTGGGATACTTCCATATCTTGGTTATGGTAAATAATGCTGCAGCACATAAGGGTACGTATAAATTAGTGGTTTTGTTTTCTTTGGGTAACTACCCAGTGGTGGGATGGTTGGATCATAGGGTAGCTCTATTTTTAACTCTTTGGGGAACATCCATACTGTTTTCCATAGTGGCTGCACCAATTTAAATTCCCACCAACAGTGTGCATAAAGGTTCCTTTCTCTCCACATTATTGCCAACGCTTATTATTTCTTGTCTTTTTGATTCTAGCCTTTCTGACAAGTGTAAGGTGATATCTCTTCCTGGTTTTGATTTGCATTTCCCTGATGATGTATGATGTCGAGAATCTTTTCATGTGTTTGTTGACTGTTTGTATGCCTTCTTTGGAAAAATGTCTATTCAGGACCTCTGCCCATTTTTAATCAAATTGTTTGTTTGTCTGTCTTGGTGTTGAGTTGCATATGTTCTTTATACATTTTTTATATTAACCTGTTATCGGATATGTCATTCACAAATATCTTCTCCCATTCAGTAGGCTGCCTTGTCGTTTTGCTGATAGTTTCCTTTGCTGTGTAGAAGCTTTTTATTTTGGTTTAGTTTTGCTTTTGTTTCCTTGCCTAAGGAGACATATCTGGAAAAATGTTCCTATGGCCAATGTCAAAAAAATTACTGCCTGTTTTTTTTTCCCCTAGGGGGTTCAGATCTCACATTTAGGTCTTTAATCCATTTTGAGTTTATTTTTGTGTATGGTGTAAGAAAGTGGTCCAGTTTCATTCTTTTGCCTGTAGCTGTCCAGTTTTCCTAAGCATCATTTTTTTTTTAAACATTTAAGGATCCAGGAAGACTTTCTACCCACAGACTATATATGAAAGAACTGCTAGAGGATATGCATAAGGAAGGAGAGAAGGAGCCTGGAAGAAAACAGTGACTTATAAGTAGCACAGAATAAACAAACAAAAAAATTGTTTAAGTAACCTAATTATGTGTTATTTAAAAATTTTTTAATAAAAATTATTTTTTAATTAACATTTTTGATGAAAAAATATCATCTTAGATGGTATCCCTTGGGTGGGAGTGAGGAGGAAGGGGTTCTTGATTCACCGACAGCAGGGTGGGATGTGCAAATCTTATCCTAACTCTGCCCATCAACTCCTAGCAGTCTATGATTCTGTAAGTGCAGAAACTAAGTGTAAGAGTTTAAAATTTTTATAGCACTCTAACAGTCGATTGAATCTAAAAATAAAAAAAAAAACAAAACCTGGGGCTTGTTAAAAAAAATTAAGTGTTAGAAGAGTTGTGAAGTGTTCCATTAGACACTTGAAATTTAAGTAAGAGAACTCAAAGTGGCTTTAACAGTGAAGGGGATTTATCAGTTCCAATAGCTGAAACCAGTCCCAGGTTTCCAAGGTGCACCCTCTACCCCTTGAACCTCATTGCAGGCTCCCTTCCAACTTCTTCCCTCCTCTCCAGGCTCTTGGGCCTCCTTGCTGTCAGAGTGAAATTCCTCAGGTTCCTTTCTGCCTTTGGAAATGCTATGTAGAATTCTCTCTTCCCTGTTCCACTCATCCATGTGAATTCTACTGATCTCTGTCCGAGCGTCCTTCCTTAAGGAAACTTCTCTCCCACACACAGCCATGTGTCTCTTGTTATACCGTTTTCGAGCATTCCGCACTTTTGGCTAGCATTTTTATTTTTATTTTTTATTATTATTTATTTATTTTTTAAAAATATTTTATTTATTTGACAGACAGAGATCACAAGTAGGCAGAGAGGCAGGCAGAGAGAGAGGAGGAAGCAGGCTCCCTGGGGAGCAGAGAGCCCGATGCGGGGCTCGATCCCAGGATCCTGGGATCATGACCTGAGCTGAAGGCAGAGGCTTTAACCCACTGAGCCAGCCAGGCACCTTGGCTAGCATTTTTAAAGTTGCAGTTGGGGCACCTGAGTGGCTCTGTCGGTTAAGTGTCTGCCTTTGGCTCAAGTCATGATCCCCTGGTCCTGGGATCAAGTCCTACATGGCGCTCTATGCTTCTCACGCAGAGTCTGCTTGTCTCTCTCTGACCCTCTCCCTCCTTGCTCTCTCTCTTTCGGAAGTCAATAAATAAATCTTTGAAAACAAATAAAGTTGCAAGTAATTTTATACTCACTCGGCATTTGTCTCCTTGCTCAGAGACTCAGAACTCCAAAGGGCCTGGTGCTGTGTTCCCCTCCTTCACTGTCATTCTTCCCCTCTCTGGACCCTTGTTGAATAATTTAATGGGTTTGTTTTCGCTAGACTGTGAGTTTCCACCCAACTTTGATATCTAAGTTCAGAACCAAAGGGGTTTGAGGAGCACACAATTGTGCTGACCATCCTACCGCCCAGAGTCACCCGGCGGCTTTCTTAGACACCTTCAAGCCAGAAGCAGGAGCCCCTCCTTCAAGGACGCAGCACAGACTTGCTCTCCTCTTATCTTGCTCCCGACCTCGCCCATCCATGCATCCTTCTTCTGGAGGACGCAGCGGCTTCCTTCAAGGGAGAACGATTCTGAAGAGGACCAATACGCAGTGGCTCATTTCAAGCACAGTTAATCCGTGATAACTGATGACAGTATCACAGCGGCTGGGGTTGGTGGGCTTGACTGAGTGGGGGGCTGTGGCGAGCTGCTCTTGGATTTGGCGTCTCGTGGGTTAGCTGTTATTTAGCTTCAGGAAGTCAACTGCACCTCCTGCCAGCAGCTCCTTTATAAATCTGTGCTCATTGCCCCCAGGAGTTGCCCGAGCAGGGAACTGGTTAAATTTATCCTCAACCTTCCCCATCCCCAGGCCTAGAAAAATGGAAATTTAAATCCTGCCCTTGGCAGATACCTAACAGGTCAAGTGACACAGTGTACATGACTCTTTTGAGGAGTAAACAGCCATGCAGATATAAGCTTTCTTATTGCCTTCTTCAGAGAGGATAGCGCATCATGGTACATATTTATTTAAGTTAATTACAAGGTGAAGAGAGAGGATATTCATGGCATCTCTACAAATTGTCCCTTAGATTCCAAGAATGCTATTTGCCTGGCAGATTTTGATGAAAGCCTCAAGTGGGCTGGAGAGCCGCAGGAAATCAAGAGAGATCTGCAGGTAACTTCTGCAACTGGTTTACTTTCCTACCTTTCTGCTTCCTTATTTGTTTCGTTCCTTCCCTTATTTCCTGTGGTAAATTAGACATCATTTCTATTTTAACTCTTCTAACTGACTTTCAAGGCGTTCCCTCAGGGCTCACTGCCTTCACCCCCTTGCAGACAATGGCATCTCTCTGGGCCGCAGTGGCTCCTTTCCCTATCTCTTTGGTTTCCTCTCTTCCTCCACCAGCAAGATAGTAAATGAATTGAGCATGCCACAGCGCTTCTAAAATTACCTCCAGGAGATATGTCCAGATGACCTCTAGGGTTCCTGCAGGAGGTACTTCCTGCCCAAAGATAAAGCAAATGGGATCCCCCCCCCACCATTCCTTCAAACTTGTATGCTGAACTCCTAGGAGGGCCAGATATGAAGGCCTTCTGAAACCCATGGGAGGGATGGGATTGATCCCCCGCTTGAAAGAGACTAATCTTGGCCACAGAGGCGAAGAGCCTGAAATAGCTGTTTTTCCTGGGAGGAGACGGCAGAAACAGAGCCTGACCCCTGGGGACCAAAGCTCCCAGACTGACTCTGACACTGTCCAGGCAACTTGGTCCTGCGGGCTTCTCCAGGATGCAGAATGTTCAACCCTGGGGCAAGAGCTCTCCAGCCACCTCTGGCCCTTGCTGCTAAAAGGATTTTAGCTCCTTCCTTGAGTGGTGCCTTGACTGCTATAGGAAGTGCCTATGCTGGCCCCCTCCTTGGCCTTTTTTCCCTGTCATGGCCTAACTCTTGGGGCTGTCACCGTGTCCCATGGACCTGGACTGGCTCCTTTTTCTGCCACCTGACATAGTCCCAACCCAAAGTCCCTGTTTCCAGCCAGAGTCCTGGCATTTCCCTTGTTGAAAACAGTTTTCCTCTCCTCTGTTTATTGACATTCGATCCATACTTTAAGGTCCAGCTCACATTCCTCTTCCTCTAACCACTCTGACCTAGGATTACCTTTTGCTCCTTATAATCCTAAACCATGGGGACCACATACTGTCTTGAAGGGTTCTCCATGCTGAACCTGTGTCTTCTCTCCTTAACAAGCCTGTGGACTCCTCGAGATTTCTCCCACTTTCCATTTGGTCATAACCTGCATCACACCTCCATACGAAGTGATGATTCCCAGATAACTTTGACTTGATTTGTGGCTTTCCTGCAGGCCCTTGGATGGCTGGTCCTGTATGTGGTAAGGAAGGGAGAACTCTCTTTTGAGACACTGAAGACTAAAAGTAATGAAGAGGTGATTCAACTTTCTCCAGATGAGGAAACTCGGGACCTCATTCGTTGCCTGTTTAACCCAGGAGACAACGTGCAGGGGCACCTGAACGGCCTGCTGGGTCATCCCTTCTTTTGGAGTTGGGAGAAGTAAGTAAAAGCTTATTGCATATTCCAGGCCTCCTCCAGAAGAGAGACAGCGAGTGTATTCGTCATGATATCTATCTATCTATGTCCAAATGATAAATATAAATATAGATTTATTTATTTAAAAATATTTTATTTATTTACTTATTTAGAAAGGCATAAGTAGATGCTGTGCTGAGGAGGGAGCCCGATGTGGGGTGCTGTCTCAGGACCCTGAGATCATGACCTGAGCTGAAATCAAGAGTCAGGCCCTTATCAACTGAGCTACTCAGGTGCCCCCCCCCATATATATATTTATTTTTTTTTTTAAATAAGGAAATGGCTCATGCAGTATGAAGGCTGAGAATTCTCACCATCTGCCTCTGTAAGCTGGAGACCCCAGGAAAACCCACGGCGTAACTGAGTCCAAATCCAAAGGCCTGAGAGTCAGGGGCACTGAATGTGGGTTCTGGTAAGGGTCTGAAGGCCTGAGAGCTGGAAGGGCTGAGGCCAAGAGAAGACTGACAGCCCAGCTGAAGAAATCCGATAGGCAGGGGTCAGTTCCATCTTCTGTGGGTTGGATGAGGCCCCTTCACATTGGGGATGGTGATCTGCCTTACCGAGTTCAGCAGTTCAGACGTGAATCTCGTCTAGAAACAGCTCACAGATACACCTAGAATAGTATTTAATCTGGGCCCCTTGTGGCCAGACAATTTAGCACACAGTATTAAGCATAGTGGTAGGGTGGTATGAGAAGGAGTCAGGCTGGGAGTCAATAGACCCAGGCTGTCCTCTCAACTTGGCCTTTCCTAGCTGTGTATCTTTGCAACAGAGACTTAACCTCTCTGAATTCTGGTTTTGTTTTCTGAAGAAGAGAAAAAGAGAGGGAGAGAGAGAAAGAGAGAGAAAGACACCCGCCTGCCTCTCCCATCACGCAGAATTTTTAGAGACACGGTTTTACTCCTTTCATCAAACACCAAAACGTAACATTGTTTTCTTTCTGAAAAGAGAGGGCAGAACGGAATGACCCTGATAATTCTGTCATCCTCAGCCGCTATAGGACCCTGAGGGATGTGGGAAATGAATCTGACATTAAACAGGGTGTGCTTAAAAGCAAGATTGTCCAACTACTGCAACCTGAAGAATCTGAATGTTCCAAAAGTTTTGCCAAGTGGACTTCTAAGGTATGAACCGTTTCTATGGTCTGGAAATCATTCTAGGAATAAGGATCTATGTAATGTGTTATGTGAGTTTTTCTAACTTTTTTTTTATATTGTAGGCCTGGCTCAACCAAGGGGTGGAAAAGGTGATTTCCCTGCCTTCCTCTCCAGCCCAGTTCCCCTCTGCCCTGTTGGGTCAGAGGCCAGGCCCTCCTGACAGACAGACTCTCTCCTAGACTCCTCCTTAGGATTCCCTTATCCCAGGCCAGGAGACTTTTTCCTTTCTTAGGGCTCTTTCCCTCCAGCGCTGGTTCTGAGAGAGGCCTGGCTAATGATCCTATTACCGTTGGGACAAGAGTAGCTGATTAAATGAGGTTAACCCTGAGGAGCTGCCCCACCGTGAGGCTTCTCATCCAGGGAGAGCCCGGCGGCCGCTGCTGTGTACACCCCAATTCTGAGCAGCTGTACACACCTCCCTTCTGCCTGAGAAAACGCACCATGAAGAAAAGGGGATCTTTCAAATTCCTCCTCTTCAGGAGAGGGTCCATTTAATGAACCAAATATAGTAAAACATAAAAAATCAGTCATCATCTTGATCTAGTCAGTGCTAGCAGAACTTTTTTTTTTTTTTTTTAAGATTTACTTATTTATTTTCAGATAGAGCGAGAGCAAGAGAGCGAGCAGGGAGGCAGGAGGGGGAGAGGGAGATGGAGAGAGAGAGAGAGAGAGAATCTTAAGCAGACTCTGTGCTGAGCGTGGAGCCCAAGGCAGGGCTGCATCTCTGAGATCAGGACCTGAGCCGAAACCAAGAGTTGGATGCTTAACCAACTGTGTCACCCAGGCGCCCCCTCCCCCCCCCCCCCCGGAACTTTCATTATTATTACTTAGCAGACATCTATCAAGTACCAGTTACTTGCTGAACCTACACGAGCCCATGGGCATGTGAAACAGAATACAGCATGGTCCATGGGGGGCTGAGAGACCCACAGAAGCATTGCCTGTGTGATGCACGCTGGGGAGCTCAGAGACTGTGCAAAGCACTATGGGAAAATCCATAATCCTCAGGTCTTTGACCGAGACCCACAGCTCTATCCTATGCCTGATCTGGGATGGCTTCTCCCACACCTCTTTGTTTCTGGGTCTCATTTTGCTTTCCTTCCCTCACTTACCTCTAGCTGATACATCACACTCGTAATTGCTGCCTTGGCGTCCATCTTTCCTGCTCCCCTTTAAATTCCACAAGGGAAGAGACTGTCCATTGTCTTGTCCACTGCTGAATTCCTGGCATGGAGTAAGTGTGCCATGACTCTGCTAATGAATGTCTATAAAACTTCAGCTAAGGGGTGCTTACGTGGCTCAGTCAGTTAAGCATCTGCTTTCAGCTTAGTTCCGGATCCCAGAACTATGGGGGGGGGGCTCCCTGCTCAGCGGGGAGTCTGCTTCACCCTCTCCCTCTGCCCCCTTCCCCCTGCTTTCTCTTTCTCTTGCTCTCAAATAAATAAATAAATAAATAAATATTTTTTTTTAAGAAAAACTTCAGCTGAAATGTAAACCTGTAGGAACAAAGACGTTGGAAACCAAAGCAGATAACAATAACAGCTGACAATTCTCTGGTGCTGACTATATGGTGGTTATAGTTCCCAGGACTTTCTGAGAGTTTCCACAGTTCATCCTTATAATAGCCTTTGAGCTAATAACCTTCATGTCACAGGTGGGCCCACGGAGGCACAGACAAATAATTTTTCCAAAGGTCCAGAACCAGCCCCAGGATCTGCTACCAGGCAGTCTGGCTGCTGAGGCCGGGTGCTAAAGCTGCCCACTGCGGGAGGCTGTGATGCCATCAAGTCCACCAGTGCATTTCACGGCTGAGCTCATGGAGACTCAGACGTGTGACCTGAAATAGGCAGGGCTGGAGAGGCGGAGGTTGGCACAACTGGGATGGAAAACCCATTCTTTCTTTTCCCAATTCATCAGTTCTTTCCCCTAAGCTTCACTGACTTATGTTGAATTCTGAGGACTTCAAGTCTTATCTCTCAGTTCCCCTGTGAGATTTTGATTTTCTGTTGCTTTTTGTGACTTGCCCATTTTCATGGTTGGTCGTTCAGTTTTGCGACTGCACGGAGAAGCCAAGTTTTCCAGTGTTTGCCGCTGCCTCCTCTCCACAGGCCGCCCCGTCCTGCCACACAGACATGCTTTCTAAGTATGACAGCTATCGACAAGGGTGCATGCAGAAAGAGAGAGGCATTGACTTGAGAGAAGCTGCTCTGGGACACTTAGAGGCAAGGAGAAACATGACACGTTTGGAAATAGAATTCAAAACAAAGCCAAACAAAAACAATGACACTCATTTTGGCAATGGCTGCCAGGTCTGATGTTAGTCTGAATGAATCCTCTTCAAAGGGGAAACGTAACCAATTACCAACTTGGATGGGTGGCCACAAGGATAAAAGTACTGCGTAGTATGATGAACAAATTTCTCAGTATAGTAGCCAAAGAATTCCTAAACCATGTTTCAATACATTTAGTTTCTCATGGAAAATAGTTTGCTGGGAAAATAGAGACTGGAATATAGAGTTACTTATGATCCTTCATCCAGACAGAACTATGGATAGCATTTTGGTGTATGGTATTTACTTCCATTTGTTTCTTTCTATTAATTTGCATTATTAATTAGTGGTAATTTGGGCATATATCCAAATTTGCAATTTGCCTCTTTGTATTAACATCCCATGAGGATTTATTCTGTGGTGCTACCACATTTTTGTGTAATGTTTTGTTTTTTAGATTGACAAATATGTTATGCGTAAAATGAATGGGTTTTATAAAACTAAAGAGCGTGCTTATAAGAACACTCTGAGTGATCTGTTAAAGTTCATCCGGAATTTGGGAGAACATATTAATGAAGACAGAAATAAAGAGTGAGTATTATTTCTGTTCCTGGAAGTCATATATGACATGAGGATGATTTAAAAAATCCCATTCTAAATTGATATCTGCTATTTGTTAGAAGGAAGAAGATGAAATGAAAAGTAATTCCTTTCCCCTGTTTGGAAAAGGGCCAACACAAGGGTCTTACAATGAATGGACGTGCCCGGCAAGCTCTCTTCTTCCTTCTTAGCTTTTGCTGAGCCCTCTTGAACAGAAGGGTGGTAACTCCCTTGTGGGGAGCAATGTTAGGGACTGGGCAGCTGGGTAAGGTGAATGTAGTGTTGTAAACATCTAAAAAGTAGACCCGTGTTAGTGAAATCAGATTTTGCAACCCAAAATGGTAGCTGCCACAAAAAAACTTGCAGCTTTTATGGCTCTTTTGGATTTTGGAACTGTAGGTAAGAGATTGTGGAACTGTAATATCTTCATGTTCTGGATGATAAAACTGGGGTTCACGAAAATTAAGTTGCTAGTTAGCTGAAGATTTGTTAGGACATGAATCTTGTTCTGTTGGATTCCAAAATCCTTACTTGCTCTGCTCTAGAAATGGAGGGAGCAAAGAGATCTCCGGGCCCAGATGCTATAAAGGGGGAAGATGATCTGGGGGGCAATCACGTGAATACATTTATGTTTCATTTCAGCATGAAGCTGATAATTGGAGAACCTTTCCAGTATTTGCAAAAGAGATTTCCAGATCTGGTCATGTATGTCTATAAGAAACTACAGGACACGGAATACAGAAAGCATTTCCCCAAAAACTCACAATCCGAAAAAGCACTGGCGTGATGAGGTCAGCCCCAAGTGGTGGCTGAGGCTTTCGAATTCAGGGAGGCCCTTATTTAGGCCCAATTCTCTGGGCCTCTCAATTAACCTGATTGCGTGTGAGGATGTGACAGGTCCTGGCGCAGTGTTCAGTATTCTCCACATGTTTATGACCGAACAAGAATACGCTCAAACTACCCTCCAGGACCTTTTCACAGGTAAAGCTTACTGGCAGGAGCTGGGGGGTGGGGTGCCCTGCTAAGACCTCTTTTGTCAGTTGCACCAAAGGAGCCAGTGCCTAGACCTCTAGGGCTGGATTATCTCATTCGGTTCTCCCAATGACCTTGCAAGCTAGGGTTTGTTATCTCCACTGAAGAACTAGCATGCCTGGGACGCCTGGCTGGCTCAGTCGGTAGAGCATGTGACTCTTGGTCTTGGGGTTGTGAGTTTGAGCCCCATGTTGGGTGTGGAGATTACTTAAAAAATAAAATCTTTAAAAAAACAAAAAACCCCACAAGAACTGGCAGACCTGAGACTCAGAGAATTGGACCTACTTGCCCAAGATCATACAACGTGCACAGAGCACTATATAAATGCATGTAGTGTTATTGTTATTGCTCACGTGGGTACTTTTGAACTTAATTACTAGCCCAGGGATCTTCTGGATGGATCCCAAAAGGAATATGTCAAGGGGCTTCCAGGAAGCTCATTCATTCATTGAGTCCACTTACTCATTCATTCACTCTTTGTTGATCACCAAGAATAAGCCTAGGAATGGATTGTATGAACTGCATTCCTTCTAGAACCACCTACACTGGTTTTCCATGACCTTATGGCAGTAGTTCTCAACTGGGGGCAGTTTTGCCCCTGAGGGGCCATTTGGCAGTGTCCGGGTATGCTTTTGGTTTCAAATACGGGAGATAAGGGGGTGTTACTGGCATCTGGTAGATGGAGGTCAGGGATAATGCCAAATATTCTACGATGCACAGGATAGCCCCCCATACAAGGAATTATCCAGCCTAAAATATCAGTGGTGCCAAGACTGAGAAACTCTGCCTTAAGGGATTGGGACACCTTTGAACTGACTTGGGGCCCAGGACCATGGATTATGTGGACCACCTCACAGAGGAGTGACTTGGATTTGTTTTCTTGCTTCTGAATTTGTAGTGAAATAATTCCAGTGTCACCTCCCAAGAAGTCCCCTGAACACCCTCACTTTCCACACCCCAGTCAGGAGCTCTCTCTGGCTCCCTAGCACCCATAGCCACACCAGAGCATGCTTCTCTCCACCTTCACATGCTTCTTCCCTACTGGAATGTAAGATCTCAAGGGCCAATATAGCAGATATGTAGATATATCGATATCTATATATCTATATAGCTATCTATATAGATATAGATAGCTATCTATATAGCTATCTATATAGCTATCTATATAGCTATCTATATAGCTATATAGATAGCTATCTATATATAGCTATCTATATAGATATATAGATATAGAAAATGAGACAGATATCTATAATTTATTTGTATCATTAATGCCTAGTTAAAAAGTCTGCCACATAAATATTCATTGAAAAATGAATGAACCATCTTCATACATGAATTAACAATGCTACCTTACATTTTAATGGTGCTTGATAATTTATAAATTACACCCACATATTTTCTCTCTTAGTTTTCAAAACAATCCTGTGAGGTAGATCTCTATCCTTACCTGTTTTGCAGGTAAGGGTAGAGACATGTTGATTTACTCTAATACATAGCTAGGAAGTACCAGTGTCTTGATTTGAACATATTTTTGTCATTAAGTCTGATGTATTTTCCACTCATTCTTGTGGTGGTGGTCAAGGTGGAGCTTTGTAATGGGAAGATCAAGGAAAACAAAACTAAACAAACACGGGATCATAGGTTCTTTCTGAAGAGATGGTGGCCTGAACCAGGCTTCACTGACTTCATTTAAAGTCGAGAAGTGTTGGAGTTAAACTAAACAAAATTGACATTGATGTCTTCTGCTCTCACCCGTAATTGTATGGATCATTCTCTCCTTGCTTAAAAAAAGGGAAGTACTGGAAGAAAGAAATTTTAGGCTGTTCTATAAGGTTTTAGGAGCAGGAATATTGCTTTGGGTTTTAAAATTACGTTTTGGTTTTCCAGTTTGTTGTAAATCTCTGGATATGTCAATCAAAATGCCCATTTGTAAAGCATATTCAATAAAACTTGGAATCATCTAATTAAGTCTGATTTTCTCAATGTGATATTTTCACTATAAAGAGTAGTGATAGCTATAATAGAAAATGTTCAATGAGTAATCCTGGGTAAGTTTTAAGAAAGGGCATCTTGCTCTTTAGTAATGGGAAAAGGAGCCTATTTTCAGCCCTCCAGTAATTCTGTAACAATAGGCAGCTTGGGTGTCTTTGTAGAGAGGGAAGGAAGGAACTCAACATTTTAACCTCTGCTTTAATTCTCTGAAGGTTTCTGTGGACACTCTGCAAATACGTCTCATGTAGTCGCCATTATCACAAACATTTAATTGAGTCTGTGGCTTGTGTTAGGTGCTGTGTTAGGCAAGGTGATTCTATGCCTGAGCTTGCCAAGCAGAAGCATCAGTTACATAGAGTTGAGGGGAGGCTGCCTGCCTGGAATGTATTGGACAAACCCCATAGGAGAGAAAATTACAGTAAGGTCACAATCTCCACTTCTTGAGCACCTGCTAGTTTCCAGTGCCGAATGCTTTCGTACATGACATCTGGCAACACCCAGGGCAATGCTATGAGATGCAATTATTCCCATTTTACAGAATAGGCAACTACTGTGCAGAAAGAGTTGATAAGTTGCCCAAGTTCATGTAAGGGGTAAGTGGAAGAGCCAGGATGGAAAACTCAGGTCTGCAAACCCATAGGGTGTGGGCTTGCTGGAGTGCCAAAGACAGTGAGTTCGGAGGGTTGCATGATCACTGTGAGTAGTGGTTATTGGGGCTTTTATCTGTTCCCCTAGTGAAGCATAGACGGTCCAAGTTACCCATGACCTTCAGAGCACCAAATCCAAAGGCGTGTCTCTGTTTTCATCTAACAGCTGGCCACTCTTCTGCTTTGTCACCTGTCCTTAGCACGATGCTCACCTGCTTTTTCTCCCCATTGATTGCTCCTCCACGGTGTCCTTTTTTGCCAACTCCTTCTCTGCTCATCCCTAAACATTGAGTGTCCCTGATTTAATCTCTGAACAACTCACCTTTTTCCCTTTCTCCTTAGATGACCTCTTCAAATACCATGACTGATATCATCACAAATTGGCAGATGATATCCATGTTTGGAAATACAGGTTTACCTATGACAGTTACTACCATCCTCTGCCTAATTGCCCCCAAATTACTAGTTTTGTTTCTTTTTTCCAACCTCTGAACATCCAATCTATTAAGTCCAGTTGGTTCCCCGTCTACAATAAATCCCAAATCTGCTCAAAACATTTAGTGTCCACTGGCTGGGTCAAGCCACCATGATTTTTTTTATTGGACTGAAGCATAAGCCTCAAACTGATTATTGGGTTTCCATTCTTGTTCCCTAACAAGTATTTCCTCAAAAAAAAAAAAAAAAAAAAAAAAAAAAGAAGAAGAAGAAGAAGAAGAAGAAGGAAATCAGGTTAGGTTACTTTCCTGCTTAAAATCCTTCAATGACTTTTTTTTTTTTTTTAAGATTTCATTTATTTGTTTGACAGACAGAAATCACAAGTAGGCAGAGAGGCAGGCAGAGAGAAGGGGGGAGGCAGGCTCCCTGCCAAGCAGAGAGCCCAATGCGGGGCTCGATCCCAGGACCCCGGGATCATGACCTGGGCCGAAGGCAGAGGCTTTAACCCACTGAGCCACCCAGGTGCCCCCTTCAATGACTTTTCATTGCAGCTAGGATAAAACCAAACGGTCACCATCACATGCATGGCCCATTGCTTTCATTCTCCTGTTGTGCAGGCTCACCTCCTCCCATCCTGACTTTATCTCTGTTCCTCAAGAATGCTGACACCACTGCCTTCTCAAAGGCGGTGGCTTTTGTGGTCCCCTCTGCCTGGAGTTTTATCCTGCTGATCTTGGCGTGGTAATTCCTTTTCATCTGCTAGGCCTCAGCTGCTGTCCTCTAACAGGCCGTCCTTCTCCAAAGTTGTTCACAACTGTCATTATTTTTGAAGACATAGCACTAATCATTACCAGAAATTATCAAACATATTTGTTCACACTTAGAAAACAACTTCTTCCACATCATGAAGGAAATCAGGAAAATCTTATCAGGAAATTACCTGGCATCTACCTAATTCCATAGCTTAACCTACGCAAGTGGGCATATTTCCCCGGAAAGGTAGAGCTGGGCATGTATGGACTTCTTACCAAGGTGGGCAGGGTTGGGTTGCTGGGCTACGTGCAAGCAGGAGACACCAGGGAGCCCTGGTTGCTGAAGCCTGGGGCTGCATCGGGTAGGCAGTCCAAACGAAGGTTGGCGGTTGGTGTTCACCAACTAGTTCACCGGTTAAAAGTCAGCACCTAGGAAGGATTTCCAAGGGCAGGGCTCTCTCTACCCTGAGGCCAATCAAGTGCTTGGGGTGAGTCCTGAGTTTCACAGGCCTGGAGTGCCCCGTGCAGGCCCAAACTGGCTGACAGCCCGCGACTGCACAGGCCTGGGCATTGCGAACGGGGTTATAACCAGGCACCCGGATCCCGGCAAAGTCAGAGAGGCGCGGTCACAGGAGGGGCCTATTAGGAGTACAAAGCATCTGCCTAATTCTAAGCCTTAACCTACACACACGTGCATCGTACCCTGAAGGCGGAGGCCTGACTGCTTTACCAGGGCTAAATCTGGCGGGCTGGCTGGGGTAACCTCCAATAAGAGACTCCTGGGAGAACTGATGGCACCAGAAGCTGGGACCCTATCGGGTAGACAGTCCACCTGGGGCCTGATTGTTGCCCACTTCAGCGGCCGCCTCAGAGCAGTTTGGCGGGGGAAGGGCAGAGGGGTGGGCTTCCTCCACCCGCAAGGCGATGCAGGTGTTTGGGGATGAGCCCTAGTTCCAAAGGCCTGAGGGTCCCAGCGGCCCAAGTGCAGCTGATGGGGGGGGGGGGGATATATATATATATATGTGTGTGTGTGTGTGTGTGTGTGTACATATATATATGTATATATATGGCACGTGGGAGGCGCACTCGGGACCAGCAGAGAGCTGCTGGAGGTCCAAAACGTGGGCCTAATCTCAAGGCCAGTCTAACAATGTGGAATATTTAATGCAAAGCGGGAGGTTTTTCAACGGCCTTGCGAGGGAGGGGCCAGGCGGGCAAGAAAGGGCATCCTGGTTTTGGTGACACCTGGGAGTCCTGGTTCCCGGAGAAGCCCTGTACCCCACCAGACAAGCAAATCCGCACGGAGTCCTCACCCGTTTGCAGCTGCTGTCTCAGGGCGATTTTTAGAATGTTGGTTCCCTCCATGCCTGAGGCTCTGCTACAGCCTGGCTGGAGCTTCGGAGTGGCCTGAGGCTGGTTTATGGGGGTCTACTGCGCATGTGTGGGCGGTGCTGGACCGGGTAGCCAAGCTGCTGCAGAGCGCCAGCCTCCAGAGCCGCCGGGACCCCGGAGCGGGCTTTCGGGGTTACAAGGCAACGGCCTGGTGATGAGCTTCACCTACCTAAGTGTGTGTATTCCCGCCAAAGGCCAAGCCAGAACCATCAGGACTGCCTCGCCAGGGCTGGATCCCATGGGCTGGCTGGGTATCGTGAATAAGAGACACCTGGGAGCCCTGATTGCTGGAGAAGCCTGGGACCCCAGCACGCAGTAAGTCCACACGGGACTAGGGATGGGCCTTAGCTGCACAGGCCTGGAGGGCCTCTGCCTCCCGAGGATGGCTGATGGGCTATGAAATACACAGGTGTGAGATGCGTTGCTCAGGGAGCCTGGAGAGAGGGAGAGAAGCTAGGTGAGAAGGGCAGGCTCTTGGAAGTACCAGGCATCTGCCTGATTCTAAGCCTTCACCAGCACGAATGGGCACGTTTCGGCTGAGGGCAGAGCGGGAGGATCTGGACTGCTTTGCCATTGTGGGCTGGGAAGGCTATTTGATGCATCCTTCAGTAAGAGACCCCTGGGAGACTTGACTGCTGGAGAAGCCCGGGACTCCATTAGGCCTCGAGTCCCAGTGGGGACTGCCTATTGCTAGTTTCAACCTGTCACCACGGAACGATTTGGGGCAGTGGGCTCCCTCCATCCTGAGGCCATTCAAGTGGTCAGCTTCTGGCCGACAGTACGCAGATTTGGAGTGCCCCTGCAGCCCGAGTTTGGCTGACAGTGGGCCGACTGTGCAGGTTCGGGCAGCCAGGCTCCTGGAGCAGGTAGGGCCGGGTCACTGTAGGGGGCTATTGGCTACGGGCCCCATGGGGACTAACTATCACCCATTTGCAGCTCTGGGCTCAGAGTGATTTTCGGAAGCCTGCATGCCGGAGGCTGCAGGTGGTTGGGGCCCTGCCAGTTTCACAGACTTGGATGGCCCTGACTCCCCAAGACCTGTCTGTGGGCTGCAGGCTGTGCATGTGCGGGCCTCCCAGGTCAGGTTAGCAAGAAACCTGGCAGAAGGAAGGTGGCAGGAGCGGGCTCTTGTACTTACAAGGCTGCCTAATTGCAAGCAGGTACCTACACAAATGGACATATTCATGCTGAAGGCAGAGCTGGAGGACTCTGGACTGCCTTGCCCAGGGTATGCTCCAGTAAGGGACACCTGCAGCCTTAAAAGCCCAGGACACCAGCAGAAAGCTGGTGAGTTGGTCCACACCTGAACTGACAGTCACCAGTTTAAAGCTGCCACTTCAGAATGATTTCTGGGTGTGGGCTCTTTACCCTGAGCTCCACAGGCCAGGAGGACCACGGCTCAACAAGTCTGGGGCACAGGGTGCATACTGTTCATGCAAGGGATTTACATCTCATAATAGCCAGGGACGTGCACCTGGGCAAAATTGGGGGATTCAGGTCTCATGAGTGGGCTCTTTGGGGGGTCCATGGCATCGACCTAATTTTAAGCCTTAATGTAAACAAATTCACACGAAGTTAGTAAAAGCTGGAATCACCTGGATAGCCTTGCCGAAAGGGGGCAGGTGGCCTGTCCCGAGCTATCCTCCACTGAAACGCCTGGGACTTACTGGTAAGCCTGGGACCCCAATGAGGCAGCCAGTCCAAACAGGGGCTGGTTCTTTCTAGAATGCCTCAGAAGGATTCTCAGGAGGCATGCACCCTCCACCCTAGAGGATATGCAGGTGGCTGAGGACCAGCCAGAGGTGCAGAGGCCTGCCGTCCCCTGGCTGCCCAGCGTTGATTGAGGGATGATGGAGTGCCTTTTGTGCATGCTGGGATTGAGCATTTAGGATGCCGGGGCCTCGCTGCAGGGGAGGTGTAAGGAGAAGCCTGGTCACAAGGGATGGCTGGTGGGGTATACAGCACCTGCATAGCCAAGCTCTAACCTACACAAATGTTCGTGTATCCACAGAAGGCAAGGCTGCAGGAAACCACACTGCCTTGCCAGTGTCAAATGTTTTTTGGTAAATCTGAAGCGCCACTTGGCCTTATTAAATGATTTGTGAATTGGGCAGCAACCCATCTAGCAAGCAGAGGAGAGCTCCATTGAGCTAAATAAGAAAAAGGATTTTAAAGGCAGAGAGAAGGCATTAAAAAAAGAGAGAAAGAATTTATTAGCAAGGAATGCTATGTTTAGGTAAGGTTGCCTTCCTGTAGGGAGTGGAAGAGGTTTATGGGTAAATTTCCTGATACTGACCAGGAAATTCCATGTTGGCTGGTTAAAGGTCACATTCCTGGGGTAGGGGTGGGGGTTTAAGCTGCAATTAGGTTGCCTATTAAGTGTGGTTTACTGACTTGGTGCCTTCACCCAGGTGATGGTATTTTGGGCCTGCGGTTTTCTTTTAATAATTTAAAAATTTTAAAAATAAATAATTAATTTTATTTAATAATAAAATTATTAAATTTTAATAATTTTCCCCTTTTGATCAGCCCCAGGTTAACTGAGAGCTGTGATCAAAATTTCAGGCATTAGCGCCACTCTCAGCCTCGGCCCTACAGTTCTTGATGTTTCTGTGGTTCCTTTGCATGGTATGCATAGGTCGTGACTTTCTGGCTTAAATTGTGATCTTTACAGGTTGAGACTTGAGGTTTACTTTCTTTAATTTGGCCATCCTCTTCTTCCTTTTTTGACATTCCAGGTTTAGGGTGATCGTTTGCTTGGTGGTTAGTGGCTATACAGATGTATTTAAAGCTTTTGATGGGTTATTAGGATTACTGTAACCATAATTCCCAATGTTTGGAGAGCAGTTTGAAGCCATGGTACCTAAGACCCAAACCAATTAAAATTAAATAAGTCAAAGTAAAACCCCTTGTGGAAGGAGTCCCCTCCTAAAGCCAAGTGGCTTGTTTTGTGACCTGGTGTCATTGAGTTTTAACTTCCCCAGCAGTGTTAATGCAGGCAGGCCTAGCAGGTGCTGCTGGCCACAACATAGACACCTGCTTGCTTGTTAGAAAATAATCAAGATCCATCCTATTACCAAGAACAACTTTGGCCAATCTAAAGATCTTTGTTGAGCAGCTTTATTTGCAGTTTCTGCAATAATTTTAAGAATTGAGAAGGTTTTTTTTTTTTAAAGATTTATTTGACAGAGATCACAAGTAGGCAGAGAGGCAGGCAGAGACAGAGAGGAAGGGAAGCAGGCTCCCCGCTGAGCAGAGAACCCGATGTGGGACTCGATCCCAGGACCCTGAGATCATGACCTGAGCCAAAAGCAGAGGCTTAACCCTCTGAGCCACCCAGGCGCCCCGAGAAGTTTTTTTTATTTTAGCCTCATTTATATTTATCCCTAACTGGGGTTGTGGGAACCTGCCCAAAGGAGTGAATCCTGTGAAAACCTCCTGCTTGGTCTTTGTAACTCAACAAGGTAGATTCAGGGGAATTGGCCAATGAGAAGTCTTATTTTGCTTTTTTCCTAGCTTGAAATAAAAGGTTTTATTAAGTTCCAGAGGTTACCCCCATTAGCATGGGCCTGGAGGATAAAGATGAGGGTATTGTCTTTCCAGGCTAATGCCAGAGTAAAGGAAAGATGAGAAGGGGTTTTATGTTTAGTTAAAGTATGAAATTTTGATTCGTTGTCTTGGGTAGAAATAGTCTGCCTCAATGTCAGCGACATTTCTTCCTCATTAATTTGATCTGGGGGTCTCTAGTGTCTGTACAGGACCAGGAGGCAGATGGAGTCTTTTTGGGGCATGTGATACGTACCCAAGGCTCAATACCATCTTATTTGGCCGCAGTGTCAGCGATTAGGAGCACTTGGTAAAGTCCCTTCCCATGGGGCTCAAGAGCTCTTTTTTCCTCTGTTGAACTTTATAAAATATCTAATCACCAAGCTCTAAACTGTGGCCAACGGGATCCACTGAATTGGAATCTGCAAGGTTTCTTTAACCTGCGGATGATAGCTGTGAACATAACACGTGAGAGACTTAAGGAGCTGGTCATACTAGCATGGGACAATTCTAAGTTTGTAAGGTTTTGTTAAGGCTTGTGTGATTTGCCCAGTGAAGTTGCTGCCTCAGTTACTGGAGATGAAAGATACATATACCCTAAATGGGAAACATTTTTGAACAGTTTACCACCTCCCACCCCTCACCCCCCGCCCCACATAAGGCATCAGCCTTATGGCCAGGAAAAGCTTTAACCCCTCTGGAAAAACATACACACAATAAAAAATATATATATATTAGTGATGCAAACCAAATGGCAGTTGAAAGAAGTCTAGATGTAGATGTTCAAAGGCCCCAGAGGGAGGAGGTCTGATGCTTCCTGGAGACAAAAGCTGTTTTTTCCAGGGTTATGGACCTGAGCAGTCAGACGTTGTTTGTAGAATGTTTTTGAGTTTTATAGAAGTTTCTCCACTAATGTGTATTTATAATTTGAGTCCTCTTAAGTGCACTTAAAGGGGTGAAGGGATGTAAACACCAAACAATGGGGTTTGTTAGGGAGCTGGGAAGAACCAGGTGACTGTCTTGGTTTTTCCATAGGCCTGACTTATCATTTAATTTACAGCCATTTTTTTATGCACCTTAATTTCTCTGATTCAGGGGCACACTCTTGCCATATTATAAGGATGGCAAAAGTCTGGCAGTGAGGGGCCTTTTTTTTTTTTTTTTCTAGACGCAGAGTGGACTTTATCTAAATATGCCACAATCTTTATAGATGCTGTTTTTGCTGTCTTTACGTGAAAACCAGCTGATGACATATTAACATTTCTTTTTAAAGATTTATTTTCCACAAAACTTTTATAACTTTCTTTTTTACATTCTGATTTTGTTCTTTTTTTTTTTTTTTTAAATGACAAGCCTCCCCCTGGAACAAAATTCCACTCTTTATGCTTACAAAAAAATGCATCTCCATTTCTTTTTATTATGATAATGATGATGGTGATGATGATGTTATGTTAGTCACCATACAGTACATCATTAGTTTTTCATGTAGTGTTCCATGATTCATTGTTTGTGTTTAACACCCAGTGCTCCATGCAATCCGTGCCCTCCTTAATACCCATCACTGGGCTAACCCATCCCTCCACCCCCCTCCCCTCTAAAACCTCATTTTGATTTCCAGAGTCCATAGTCTCTCATGGTTCATCTCCCCCCTCTGATTTCCCCTGCTTCATTTTTCTGTTCCTTTTCCTAATGTCCTCCATGCTATACCTTATAGTCTATGCAAAAGTGAAACCATATAACTGAGTTTCTCTGCTTGACTTATTTCACTCAGCCTAATCTCTTCCAGTTTTGTCCATGTTGATGCAAAATTTGGGTTTTCATCCTTTCTGATGGCTGAGTGATATTCCATTGTATATATGGACCACATCTTTATCCATTCATCTGTTGAAGGGCATCTTGGCTCTTTCCACAGTTTGGCTCTTGTGGACATTGCTGCTATGAACATTGGGGTGCATGTGGCCCTTTTTTTCACGACATCTGTATCTATGGGGTAAATGCCCAGTAGTGCAATTGCTGGGTCATAGGGTAGCTCTATTTTTAACATTTTGAGGAAACTCCACACTGTTTTCCAAAGTGGCTGCACCAGCTTGCATTCCCACCAACAGTGCAAGAGGGTTCCCCTTTCTCCACAACCTCTCCAGCATTTGTTGTTTCTTGCCTTGTCTATTTTTGCCATTCTGACTGGTGTAAGATAGTATCTCAATGTAGTTTTGATTTGAATTTCCCTGATGGATAATGATGATGAACATTTTTTTATGTGTCTTTTAGCCATTTGTATGTCTTCTTTGTAGAAGTGTCTGTTTGTGTCTTCTGCCTGTTTTTTGACTTGATTAATTTTTTTTTTTGGTGTCGAGTTTGAGATTTCTTTATCGATCTTGGATACCAGCCCTTTATCTGTAGTGTCATTTGCAAATAACTTCTCCCATTCCGCGCGTTGCCTCTTTGTTTTGCATCTCCATTTCTTATACCTTCTGGTACTGAAAACACATAGTACTTTCCTGGCACATGGAGATGTTTCCCTAATTATTTTTAGTAGTTTTAGTTATGTACATTAATTGGAATTTTTAACCATTAGAAGCCTTAACTCAGGGAAAAAAGAAAAAGAAGTCTTAACTCAGTAAAACTCAGTAGTAAGCAATTTTGAACTGTTACACTGGTATTCTTTAGATTCATAAATTTATGCACACATTTTATAATTTCTAGAAACATGCTTCTTCGTAGTATAATCTTTCAATAAGTCACAAAATATGTTTACTAATAGACTCAAGTTTATTTTTAGTTTCTCTGTAATGGAAGCCCAAAGTACATAAACCTATGTTCAGTAATTAATGTTTAGTAGCTTATCTTATGTGGAAATAATCTAGTTATTTAGTGAATTTAACTCATCAGTTGATTTAGTAAAACTTTGATTCAGCTTACCACAAAGATTTGGGGAAACTGTTTTTGACTACATATACCATAAGATGTAATAGTTGAGGGGCGCCTGGGTGGCTCAGTGGGTTAAAGCCTCTGCCTTTGGCTCAGGTCATGATCCCAGGGTTCTGGGATCAAGCCCCACATCGGGCTCTCTGCTCCACGGGGAGCCTGCTTCCTCCTCTCTCTCTGTCTGCCACTCTGCCTACTACTTGTGATCTCTGTCTTCAAATAATAAATAAAATCTTTAAGATGTAATAGTTGAAAAAATATATCCATAGTGGTGCCTGGGTGGCTCAGTTGTTAAGGGCTGCCTTGGGCTCACGTCGTGATCCCGGGGTTCTGGGATTGAGCCCCATGTTGGGCTCCCTCCTAGGCAGGAGGCCTGCTTCTCCCTCTCCCACTCCCCCTGCTTGTGTTCCCTCTCTTGCTATCTCTTTCTCTCTCTCTCAAATAAATAAATAAATAAAATCTTTAACAAAAATGTATCCATAAACTCTTGTTTTACTTATGTGTAAATCATTTGCTCTCAATAATTATGTTTCAATTATCCATGAAAATTTTATGAGCTATCAGACAATGTCAACCATTCTTCCAAGCTATTCTTTTTTTGTTGACAGATCTTATAAGAGGTAACATAAACTTATTTGGCTAGTAAACTGAAGAATAAGAGTTTCATATTTAATATTGATAAATCTTAAAGACCTGTTTAATTAAGACAACAACATTAAATTAACCTTAATATCAAATATTTTCCCAGACAAAGTATATTTGAAAAACATTTGTAGCTGTCCAGTTTTCCTAACACCATTTATTGAAGAGATTGTCTTTCTCCCCACTGTATATTCTTTTTTTTTCCCCCACTGTATATTCTTGCCTCCTTTGTCATTTACTAATTGACCATGTAAGCCTGGGTTTATTCCGGGCTGTCCTATCCCATTGATCTATGTTTTTTTAAAAAAAGATTTTATCTATTTATTTAGGAGAGAGAATGTGCATGTGACAGAGTGCGAGCATGAGTGGAGGGATGGATGGAGGGACAAGTAGACTCCCTGCTGAGTAGGGAGCCCAATGCAGGGCTCAATCCCAGGACCCTGAGATCATAACCTAAACAGAAGTCAGACATTTAGCCAACTGAGCCACCCAGGTGCCCCTCCATTGATCTATGTTTTAATTTTTGTGCAAGTATCATGCTGTTTTGATTACTGTAGCTTTGTAGTATGTCTTGAAATCTGGGATTGTGACACTGCAAGCTTTGTTCTTCTTTCTCAAGATTTCTATGGCTATTTGTGGTTTTTTTGGTTTCATACAAATATTAGGATTATTTGTTCTAGCTCTGTGAATAATACTGTTAGTATTTTGAGAAGGATTACACTAAATCTGTGTATTCTTTGCCCTTCTAACAATATTAATTCTTCCAATCCATGAGCATGGTATGTCTTTCCATCTGTGTCCTCTTCAGTTTCTCTCATCAATAGTTTTTTTCAGAGTACAGATCTTTTACCTCTTTGGTTTATTCCTAGGTATTTTATTCATTTTGATGCAATTGTAAATGACATTGCTTTCCTAGTTTCTCTTTCTGGTACTTTGTTATTAGTTTATAGGATCACAACAGATTTTTGCATATTAATTTTAGATCCTGAAACTTTACTGAATTCATTTATTACTTCTTTTTTTAAAAAAATTTTTATTTATTTATTTTCTTGATGAAGAGAGAGATCACAAGTTGGCAGATAGGCAGAGAGAGAGGGGGGGCGGGGAAGCAGGCTCCCCACTGAGCAGAGAGTCCAATGCAGAGAGTCCCAGGATCCTGAGATCATGACCCAACCCACTGAGCCACCCAGGCGCCCCCTCATTTATTACTTCTAATAGTTTTTGGTGGAATCTTAAGGGTTTTCTATGTATAGTATTATGTCATATGCAAATAGTGACAGTTTTACTATTTCACCAATTTGGATACCATTTATTTAGTTAGTTAGTCTGATTGCTATGGCTAGAATTTCCAGTACTATGTTGAATAAAAGGGAAGAGAGTGGATCTTCCTTTCCTTTTTCTCAACTTAGAGGGAAAGCTCTGAGTTTGTCACCACCAAATACAATGTTAGGTGTGGGTTTGCCATATATGGCCTTTATTATGTTGAAGTATGTTCCCTTTAAATTCCTTTGTGGAGAGTTTTTATCATAAATGGATGTTAAATTATATCAAATGCTTTTTCTGCATCTATTGAGATGATCTTATGATTATTATCTTTCCTTTTGTTAATCACATCACATGGGTTGATTTGTGAATATCAAACCATCCTTGCATCCCTGGAATAAATTCCTAACTTGATTGTGGTGAATGAGCCTTTTAGTCTATTGTTGAATGAGGTTTGCTAATATTTTGTGAGGATTTTTACCTCTATGTTTTTCAAGGTTATTGAGCTGTAGGTTTTTATTTGTTTTTGTTTTTTGTACAGTCTTTGGTTTAGGTATCAAGGAAATACAAGCCTCATAGAATGTATGTAGAAGTTTTTCTTCCTCTTCTGTTTTTTGGAATAGTTTGAGAATAAGTATTAACTCTTCTTTATATTTTTGGTAGAATTCACCTGGTCCAGGCCTTTTGTTTGTTGGGAGTTTTTTGATTACAGATTCAATTTTGTTACTAGTAATTGGTCTGTTGAGGTTTTCTATTCTGGATTCATTTTTGGAAGATTGTATGTTTCTAGGAATTCTTCTATTTCTTCTGTGTTGACCATTTGTTGGCATATAATTTTTCACAGTAGTATGTTATACTACTTTGTATTTCTATGGTATCTGTTATTTCTCCTTTCATTTCTGATGTTATTTACTTGGCTCCTCTCTCTTGTTTTCTTGATGAGTCTTGCTAAATTTTATTTTATTTAATTTATTTATTTTACAGTAATCTCTACACCCAACATGGGGCTTGAACTCATAACCCTGAAGAGTTGCATGTTCTTCCTACTGAGCCAGCCAGATGCTCTAAGTCTGGCTAAAGTTTTATTGTTTTTGTTTATCTTTTTAAAGAATTAGCTCTTGGTTTCCTTGTTTTTTTTTTTGTTTTTGTTTTTTTTTTAAGTCTCTATTTCATTTATTTCTACTCTGGCCTTTATTATTTCCTCCCTTCTACAAGCTTTAGGTTTTGTTCTTCTTTTTCTAGTTCCTTTAGCTGTAAGGTTAAATTGCTTACTTGAGATTTTCCTTGTTTTTTGAGGTAGACCTATATCCCTATAAACGTCCCTCTTTGAACTACTTTTGCTGTATCTCTAGATTTTGGACCATTGTGTTTTCATTTTTGTTTGTCTTCTTCTTCTTTTTTTTTTTTTTAATTTCCTTTTTGATTTCTTGGTTGGCTCATTTGTTGTTTAGTAGCATGTAGTTTAGCCTCTGTGCATCTGTGTTTTATTCAGTTTTTTTTTTTTTTCTTGTAATTGATTTCTAGTTTTATACTGTTGTGGCCAGAAAAGATGCATGATATGATCTTCAGTCTTCTTAAATTTATCAAGACTTGTTTTGTGACTTAGCAGGCAATCTACCCTGGAGAATGTTTTAAGTGCTCTTGAAAAGAATGTGTGTTTGAATGGAATGTTCTGTATATATCTGTTAAGTCCATCTGGTCTAATGTGTGATTCAAAGACACTGTTTGCTTGTTGATTTTCCGCCTGGAGATCTTTCCATTAATGTATGTGAGGTGTTAAAGTCTCCTACTATTATTGTGTTACTGTCAAGTTCTCCCTTTATGTCAATTAATATTCGCTTTATGTATTTAGGTGCTCTAATGTTGGGTGCATAGATATTTACAATTTTTACATTCTCTTGTTGGATTGACCCCTTTCTCATTATGTAATGCCCTTCTTTGTCTTTTATTACAGTCTTTGCTTTAAAATTTATTTTGTCTGATATAAGTATTGCTACCCCAGTTTGTTTTTTTGCTTTCACTTATGTGGGATATTTCACTTTTAGTATGTATCTTTAGGTCTGAAGTGAGTCTTTTGTTTTAATCTTTTAATCCATTCAACCACCCTGTGTCTTTTGATCAGAACTTTTAGACCATTTACATTTAAAACAATTATTGGTAAGTATGTATGTAGTGCCATTTTAATTGTTTTCCTTTTTTTTTTTTTGTAGTTCTCTGTTCCTTTCTTCTTTTTGTAATCTCTTTCCTTGTGGTTGAAGACTTTCTTTTCTGTTATGCTTGAATTTCTTTTTCTTTTTCTTTTTTGTGTATCTATTGTAGGTATTGTAGGTTTTTTGTTTGTGGTTACCATGAAGTTCATATATAACATCCTCAGTGTATGGCAGTCCATATTAAGTTGATGATCACCTAATTTCAAATACATTCTAGAAGAACTTCATTTTTACTCCATGTTTGATGTGTATGTGTTCGTATTTTATATCTTTTTTTGAGTCCCCTTACCTAATTTAAAGATATAATGGATTTTACTACTTATGCCTTTTAACCTTCATATTAGTTGAATAAATAATTGCTCTACCTCCTTTACTAGATGTTTGCTTTTACTCATGATTTTTTTTTCCCTTTTATAACTTCCTTCTAATTATTGACTTTTCTTTTCCACTTGGAAAAGTTCTTTTAACATTTCTTGTAAGGCCAGTTTAATGATGATGAACTCTAACTCTTGTTTGTCTGGGAAACTATGTCTTCTATTCTGAATGATAATCTTGTGGGTAGAGTATTTTTTGTTGTAGGTTTTTCTCTTTTCAATACTTTGAATATATCACGCTACTCCCTTCTGACCTGCAAACTCTCTGCTGAAAAATCAGCTGATAGACTTATGGGGTTTCTTCTGTACATTACTAGTTGCTTCTTGCTGCTTTAAAAAATTCTGTCCTTATCTTTAATCTTTGACATTTTTATTATGTGTCTGTGGTGTGGCTCTCCTTGCATTCATGTTGTTTGGAACTCTCTGTGCTTCCTGAGCCTTGATATCTGTTTCCTTTTCCAGGTTAGGGAAATTTTTTATTTTTTATTTTTATTTTTTATTTCTTCAACTAAGTTTTCTGCTCCTTTCTCTCTCTCTCTTTCTCCTTTTGGGACCCTTATAATGCAAATGGTTGTCTGCTTAATGTTGACCAAGGATCCCTTAACATATCTTCCTTTTGTTTTATTCTTTTTTTTTTTTTTCCTTCTGTACAGCTTGGGTGTTCACATTACCTGTCCTCCAGGTCACTGATCTGTTTGGCATCCTCTAATCTGCTGTTGATTCCTACTACTGTAGGAATACAATCCTACTGTATTTTTCATTTCAGTTATTGTTTTCTTCAATTTAAATTTCTTTAAATTTTCTATCTTTTTGTCGAAGTCCTAAATTCATCTCTTCCTCTCTCCAGTGCAGTAAATGTCTTTATGACCATTAATTTGAACTCTTTATCAGGAAGATTGGTTATCTCTGTTTCATTTAGTTCTTTTTCTGAGATTTTTGGCTGCTTCTTTTGCTTGGATCATATTTCTCTATCTCCTAATTTAGCTTGACTTTCTGTGTTTATTTCTAAGAATTCGGCAGAATACCTGCTTCTCCTAAACCTGAAAGAATGGTCTTGTGTATGTTCATTTCCTGTGTAGTCTGTGTGTGGCTGGTGACTTTGGCTGGCTGGCTGGAACTGTGTTTGGGGTAGGCTGGGGTTCCTGGGGTACTACATGCTGGAGTTGCCCTGATGCAAAGGCCAGAGCTAAAGTGAGCATGGGCTGGGATGGTCTCAGGACTCTCCATGCATAGGGTACACTGGCTGGACATCTGAATCTGAAATGGGTGTGGGCTGGGGTCATCCTGTGGCTTTCTATACAGAGGGCTCCCAAGCAGTACAGCTAAAGCTGAAGTGGGTGCAAGCCAGTGCGTCCTGTGTACTCCATAGTGGAGGTACCTGGGTGGGAAGGTTGAAACCAAGGCGGTCACGGGCCAGGTGTTCCACTTGCTTTGGAGGGGTGGCGGGAGCCAAAGTGGGCATGAGCTGAGAGGTCCCAGAGTGCTCTCTGCTGGGGTGCCCTAGCAAGCTGTCTGGGGCTGAAGTGGTGTAGGCCTAGTGTATACTGGGGTGCTTTGCACCTGTGTCACCTTGTTGACATGCCTGGAGCTGTAGTGAATGCTGAACAGGGGTGTCTCCGTGTGTGCTGTGTTGGGGCTTCCTTGGTGGGAGAGCTTGGGCGGGTGTAACCTAGGGGCCCAGATCTCACGGTGGCAGTAGGTCAGCTAGAATAGGACCCTGCTCCTATCCCTGCTGTCAAGGTGGAGGGGGAACATAAATTGTGTCCACCAGGCTCTCTGACCTGGAAATCATTCCAGTAGTTCCCCTAACACTTGGTGAAGTTCTGGGATTGGGTCTTTTTATATTCTAGCTGCTTGGGTTTTGTTTTGTTTTTTTCCCCTTTACCCAGGGTGTCCATGCTGGCTTCAGCAATGGAACTTGTTCCTGTCTAGCAGTTTGTATTTTAAAGAGGCTTCTTTTCTTTTTTATCCTTTTAGTCTCAGGTGACTGTGGGCTGTGTTTACATTCCAGTGGCATGATAAGATGTATAACTTCAACACAGAGAGAAAGAATGTAAGTTCTAAAGACTTTGGTTTTCTAAGGCCAAAAATTTACAAGGCTTTTGAGATAAACAGTGGAAGTTTTGTGATTGGTAAGGGAATAGGTGAAGTTTGAATTGGCTCCAGAACTGACTTTTGTTTTGCAAAAGATTTGTAAGAAAAGGACAGTTGCTCTCAATTTCTCAAACTTGGGTTGTAACTTAAATTACATCAAAAGTTGATCCCCCTATCTAGCTACATTATTGTTTTTTTCTTTTACAGTCTTTTTAAAAAAATTATTTTATTAACGTATAATGTATTATTTGCTTCAGGGGTACAGGTATGTGAATCATCAGCCTTACACAATTCACAGCACTCACCATAGCATATACCCTCCCCAATGTCCATCACCCAGCCACCCTATCCCTCCCCTCTCTACCCTCCAGCAACCCTCAGTTTGTTTCCTGAGATTAAGTCTCTTATGGTTTGTCTCCATCCCTGGCCCCATCTTGTTTCATTTTTTCCCTCCCTTCCCCCCACGACCCCCCACCCTGCTTCTCAAATTCCTCATATCGGAGGTATCATATGATAATTGTCTTTCTCTGATTGATTTATTTCGCTTAGCATAATACCCTCTAGTTCCATCCACGTAGTTGCAAATAGCAAGATTTCGTTGCTTTTTAATGGCTGCATAGTATTCCACTCTCTATATACACCACATCTTCTTTATCCATTTATCTATTGATGGATATCTAGGCTCTTTCCATAGTTTGGCTATTGTGGACATTGCTGCTATAAACATTGGGGTGCAGGTGCCCCTTCGGATCACTCTATTTGTATCTTTAGGGTAAATACCCAGTAGTGCGATTGCTGGGTCATGGGTTAGCTCTATTTTCAACTTTTTGAGGAACCTCCATACTGTTTCCCTAACTACATTATTCTTAATGTACTTCTTTCTAAAAAATTTTTGACAATATTGAATAACTACCCCACCTTGGGTTAGGATGGGCCCCTCCAAAGGTGCAAAAGATATTACCTTCCCAAGCTCCAGAGTCACTCCCAATGCCAGCCAAAAGAAAGAACCAACAACTTTTATATACAGGCAGAAAGCCAAGCCCAGTTATGTAGAATGAGACAAGCAAGAAGGCAATGCCTATCTCTGAGAAAGGATTATAATTAACCAGTGGGTTTGGATTTGGAAAGGAAAGGGCAGTGTAAACTTTTATTTTTACCTCTTGCCTGGGGGCTACAGACAGAGATTCAGAAGAATTGATTCTGGTAAAAATTTCTACCCTTTGCTGGCTTCTGTCCATTTTTCTAGGATCCCCACTGTAGGCTCTGGTATCTACCAGAGTTGCCCCTTGGCTATTTAAGGAATCATGTAATAGTTTACCAAAAATCCCTCAGTGTCATCAATTCTGGCCATATGAGGACTCTCCTTGAAGGTAAATATGGGGTTCTCTGTAAGGGCATTAACTTGGAAAACATTTGTTTATGGCTGTGTAGTCTTTCAGAGTGGACGAAAGATTAGACTAGAGTGAGCACTCAAAAGAGGAAAGGGGGTGGCGCCTGGGTGGCTCAGTGGGTTGAGCCTCTGTCTTGGGCTCAGGTTGTGGTCTTAGGGTCCTGGGATCGAGCCCTGAATCAGGCTCTCTGCTTGGCGGGGAGCTTGCTTCCCCCTCTTTCTCTCTGCCTGCCTCTCTGCCTACTTGTGATCTCTCTCTCTGTCAGGTAAATAAATCAAATCTTTAAAAAAAAAAAAAAAGGAAAAAGGAGAGTCTTTTACATCTCTTTTGCCAGAGCAGGGCCAAGAGGGCCTGCTGGGGCGCTTATGAACGTGTCTAATAAGTCTGGTTGATGGAGAATTCCAGGACTCCTTTAGGCAGTAAGTCCAAACCAGGACTGATGGTGGCCACCTTGTAGCTTCAGGGTGATTTGGGGGAGTGGTCCTCCTCCACACCACAGTTCATGCAGGCTTTTGGGTCCAGGCCCTGCTCCACCAGCTGTGAGGGACTGTGAGGCCTCAGGCCAGCTGAAGGGGTGCTAGCCATGTATGGTCGGAGCAGTTCAGGGTAGCTAGGAATCTGGAAAAAGGCACAGATCCGGGGAGGTTGAGTCCTGGAACAAGATCTTTGGGACAAAAGGCATCTCCCTCAATTCAAGCTCTCACCTATGCATTTGTACGTACTTGCTTTGATGACAGAACTGGAGGATACTGGTCTGCTTTGCTGGGGTGGGGTGGGCATGCTGGCCAGGGTCATCCAGTAAGTGACATTTGGGATCCTGGTTGCTAGAGAAGCCCCAAGGACTCTGTCAGGCAGCAAGTCCAAATCAGGACTTAAAGTAGCCAATTTGCAGCTGTAGGCTCACGGTGATTTTTGGTGGTGCGCTGTAGCCCGTGCAGGGCTTCCAACTGTGAGAACCCGGCAGTGCAGTTCTGGATGGACAGGAAGTTGGGATCGCTCGGGACGTGGGAGAAGCTAGATCTCAGCAGTGGAATATTCAGGGTGCCCAGCCTAACCTATGCAAATGCACTTCTGTCTTCTGAAGGCAGAGCTGGAGGAAGCTGGACCTACTGGCCAGGGTATCCTTCAGTAAGAGGCTCCTGGGAGCCTTGATGACTGGTAAGCCTGGGAAATCAGCCACAGTAAGTCCACAGGGGGACTGACTGTCATCTCTTTCAATTGCTGCCTCACAGTGATTTTTGGAGTGTAGGCTCCCTCTGACTTTGAGGGAATGCAGGTGACTGGGGACAGGCTCCAGCTCCACAGGTCGGGAGGGCAGCCCAAGGTGGCTGGAGCAGCACTTACTGTCCATCCCTGGGCGGTGAGGTCAGGTTATCCCTCCATGAGGAGACAGGGTTATCCCTCCATGAGGAGACACCTGGGAGTCCTGATTCCTTGTTCAGGCTACGACCCCCTCAGGCAGCAAACCCACAAGACGAGGGACTGTTGCACATTTGCAGGTGCTGCCTCAGGGCTCTTTCCAGTAGGTGGGCTCCCTCTACTCCAGAGGATCTGCAGGTGGTTGGGGCCCGGCTAGAGATCCCTAAGCTTGGAGGGATGGGCCCGCACAGGGCTGGCTTCTGGGTATGCACACATGCAGTCCACACAGGCAGCATAACCTGGGACTATTATAGGAAAAATGTCGGCAGGAGCTGTTCATGAGAGCAGGCTTCTGGGTTTAGAAGGCATCTGCCTGATTCCAAGCCGTGACTTAAACAGTGCACTTATTTACCCTGAAGGCCGATCGGCAGGAAGCTGGACTGCCTTGCCAGGGTGGTGCTAGGGAGAGTGGTGGGGTGGCCTCCTGTAAGACACACTTGGGAGCCTTGATTGCTGGAGAAGCCCAGGACGTCATGGGCCAGCGAGTCCAAGTATGGTCTGACACTCACCTGTGTGAAGCTGCCACCTTGGGAAAGGGATTCCTTGGGAAAGGGAAGGAATCCCTCCCCCCAGGAGGCTATGCAAGTAGTTAGGTACTGGCTTGAACTGGAGGGCCCTAGCTGCCTGTGGCCAGCTGATGGGGTGCACACGGTGCATGTGTGGGCCGTGTGGGTCAGTGTAGCCAGGGAACAGGGCAAGTGTCCAGAGAGGCTCTATCCTTGGTGAAGGCTTTTGTGGGTCAAAAGTATCTGCCTCATTTCTCCTCTCCATCTCCCAATGTCCTCCGTGTTATTCCTTATGCTCCACAAGAAGTGAATTGGGGGAATTGGATGGGGAGACAAACCATGAGAGACTGTGGACTCTGAGAAACAAACTGAAGGTTTAGGAGGGCAGCGGAATGGGGGGTTGGGTGAGCCTGGTGGTGGGTATTAGGGAGGGCACGTATTGCATGGAGCACTGGGTGTGGTGCATAAACAATGAATCCTGGAACACTGAAAAGAAATAAAATAAAAGAAATAAAATAAAATAAAAATAAAATGGGGGGGGGGGGAAGAAAGAGGCATTTAACCCAGAAAAAAAAAAAAGTGCCTTATTCTAAGCGCTAACCTTTACAAATACACACATTTCCCCTGAAGTCAGGGCTGGAGGAAATTGGATGCCTTGCTAGGGGAGGGCTGCGCAGGTGGGCAGGGGTGTCTTTCAGTACAGGACACCTGGGACACTTGGTTGCTGAAGAAGTCCAGGACCCCATCAGGCAGCCAGTCACATGGGGACTGAGAATTCCAAGTTTAAAGTTGATGCCTCAGATTTTGGGAGTGGGCTCCTTCTACCCTGGATGGTACATCGTGTTGCCAACTGGCTCAAGCTGCCCAGGTCTGGAGGGCCCTAGCTGCCAACGTCTGGCTGTCCTGGTGTGGGCCGCCCAGCTCTGGGAAACCAGGGATCTGGAACTGCACAGTGTCTGGAGAATCCAGGTCCCAGGAGGAGTCTCTCCAGGGCTCATGGCATCTGCCTTATTCCAAGTCCTAACCAATAAAGATGCACCCATGGGGGCCAGGGATAAGTTACCCTAACATGTGTCACTTTGGTATATTATTTTGAATGAACATTACTTAAGAAGCAGCCAGTACAAGAAGGTCACCCAGACCGCCCTTTGTCTCCAGAAGGCAGGAAATCAATCTCACGTTTGAAAAGTACCCTCCCTGAACCAGAGGTGGGGAACACCCTTATCACCAGAGGTGGGGGATTCAGAGTTGAGAAGGCTGTAAAAACAAATCTTGTTACTTTTACACATTTACTACCTCAGCCCAAATTCTGTTTAGAATTCCTTGCTAATTGGAGCTTCCAAACATAAGTCTTCTTTGTTCTGTCAACTTCTCACAGACCTATGGTTTCGTCTAAAAAGTATAAAAGCTGTCTGCCTTGGTTATTTCTTTGGGTCTCAATTTTATTGTGTGCCATGAACCTTTGTTTTCTTCTCCTGTGAACCTGCCTCCTGTCACTTTAATTCTTAGGTAACTTAGAGGAACTTTGAGGGTGGAGGAAAATTTTTCCTCCTCAACAGCTGGCATAGTCATCGGGATAAACTTCCGTGGCTGGACGTTGTTTGCTTTGAGGTTGCCACAGCTGAGAAATCCTGGAACATCTGAGAAATCTCTGGCAGAGGTAGCCCCTGGCTCTCTGCCTGCTGGGTCTAATGGAGTGAGAGGGGGAGGAGCCCATTTTCTCTCATTTTCTAAATCTAGATTAGTAAGATACATCATTTGTGGAACTAGTTTCTTGGGCTTAGTGACTGTTAAATTTGGTAGAGTACTCCTGGTGTGACTGGTCCATTTCCATAGATGGATACTATTTTTCTTTGTCTTTCGTGTCATTTGTCATAAAAAGGAATTACCACAGGGAAAGAACACAGGTCAGAGCCCTTATAAGCCTGTTGTCTAAGCCAGCCTCACAGACAGGGGAGTTCATAGTTCTCAGAAGACTAGTGTCTAGACAAACTTAGCTGTGGGTCCTCTCTGTAAAAACGAGATGAAGTTTCCCTTTCGTCTTGTTCTGTGGCCTAAGAGCTTGGCTTTGTGACCGGTGAGAATATCCTCTCTGGTCTCTGTCTTCTCTGGTATACTTACTGGGGTGCGCCAGGTGGCCAGTGGCATAGAGAGCGGTTCTGGAACACAAGTCTACCAGCAGCACCCTCTGTCCAGCCATGCCAGCTGTCAGTGGAGTTTGTCAGAAGAGGTCCCAGCCCGTAAGGGACGTTTGTCTCTCAACCTTCCCTGCTTGTTAAAACTGGAAAGTCCCATTCTAGTAGTGCCTGCCTGATATCACAGATTAGAGGTCTGTGACTGGAGGTGTCTCACATTTTCATGAAGAACAGAGACACTGTCTTCACTACACCATCCTTACTGCCTATGCAATGAACACCTATGCTTTGGGAGTAAACTTTTGGATCATGGGGTTACACCGTGGATGCCCTCTCTAAGCATGCCTCTTGCACACATGGTCTAAGCCTGGAATGTTGACTTTGGATCTTTCCATTAAAATGTGTGTTAGTTTTGAGTAGACATGGAAATTAATAAGCTCCTACTTGTTCATGGCTAGACGATGGATCCTTTAAATATGTCATATTTGAAAGAAAAGAAAATTCTTTGTAGAGAGCTCTCAATTGTCTTATTAGTATTCACAGCTAGCCTTAGGGACTCCCTTGATAAGATGAAAGAACAGAAATTATTCTTAAGACCAAATCTGGGGGCACCTGGGCGGCTCAGCAGGTAAGCCTCTGCCTTCGGCTCAGGTCATGATCTCAGGGTTCTGGGATCGAGCCCCGCATCGGGCTCTCTCCTTGGCAGGGAGCCTGCTTCCCCCCTCTCTCTGCCTGCCTCTCTGCCTTCTTGTGATCTCTCTCTCTCTGTCAAATAAATAAATAAAATCTTAAAAAAAAAAAAAAGGCCAAATCTGATGTCCACATCCAACTTAAATACCTCTTCTCACAATCTGGCACCATCTACCTGTTTTAATGTCTTTTTCTCTATATGACTTACAGAGAGCATTCTGGCCTAATCTCTAGGTTCAAAGTACACAGATTACTAATGTAAGGGCTGAGAGCTAGGAAGTGAATTTCATACATGCTCCTGAGACTGGTAGTAAGTAGGGCTGTGCTCCTACTCTCCAGGGCTCTGTGATGGGGCATTGCCAGCTTCAGGCATTCCTATGCAGTGTCCTTTGCAGATGGATCCTAGACCACCACCCAACTACTACCACCAAAAGGAAATTCTTGTCCCCTGAACACCAGCAGGTCTTTTCAGTCATAAAGCTATTTTACCTTCCTTTTCAGAAGATCTTCCCAAATTTAGGGAGAAATTAGATCAGTGGCCATTCACAACACCACCTCACAGAGAAAACAGGTGGCCAATATATCTCCAAGACCTGCCTACAAATGATCAGCAGAAGACTGATGTTCAGAGACTAACAGAAGCCAGTGTTGAATTGCATACTCAGAAATGAGACTTTGTTAAAATGCTTTATATAGACTTTACAAAGGCGTAAGTCTCTTGATTCTTATTCAAGTTAAAATCTCCTGCATATGAAGTAGAAGTTTAATTAAAAAGGTGGGTCAGTCCCTTAATACTTAGGCTGTAATCCAGTTATCCCCTTCGTTGGGGGACATTAAAAACAACTGCCTTTGCCTTGCAAAAATCTCCAGAAATGCAACTCCAGAAAGAAGTCAAAGCCCACCTATCTTTACTAACCCCCAAAGCTCCCCTGTTCCTCTCAGAATGCTTATAGGTAAAGATCAGGATATTGGGAAAAAATTGTCCTGTACTTATAAAGGGTCAATTACAATTACCCCAAATCTCTTAGGGAAAAAAATTGCATTTATCTCTGTTCCTTAAAGTTATAAATCTGGGGCACCTGAATGGCCTAGTTGGTTAAGCACTGACTGTTGGTTTTGGCTCAGGTCATGTTCTGGGGGTCCTGGGATCCAGCCCTGTGTTGTCATCAGGCTCTGTGCCCAGCGGGGGTGTCTTTTTGGGGATTCCCTCCCCCTGTTCCTGTCCCTGGTCAAACTAGTGTGCATGGACATACCCATACTCTCTCTCTCTCTCTCTCTCAAATAAACAGATCTTTTAAAAAAAAAAACCCAAAGTTATAAATCTTATCATGTCTTTGAAATATAATCACAGCCCACAGTAACCTGAGACTAAAGAAAAAAGGAAAGAGGCATTTTAAAAGTACAAACTGCTAAAATGAGTCTTGTGCCCACATGCCAGCACAGCCTCCTTAAGGCTGCTGCTAGGGAAAGAGGCAAATCACAGATATCTTCCCCGCAGGTAGTAAAAGACTTTAGTCATCTGAGTAAACAATTTATTCCAGCTATTATGTATAAACTAGTGAGTTTTATGGTGTTTTAAAACGGAGGCTGCAAGACCTCTGTGTTTGTCTCTATATGTGTCTCTATATGTGTATATATGTACGTTACAGGTGTCGACATTAAAAAGGGTTAGTTATTTTATCAGCAAAATGAGTTCATTTAGGAATAGCAGCAGAACTGTAATTCAGGACAAATCAACCATGGAAAAACCTAGGCGAGTCTAAAGAGACAAAGGGAAGGTTAGCTTTCATTAGGTTTTTAATAGGAAATGGGGAGGCATTGAACAGAAGTTTGTTGGAATAGAAAAGGAGTTTGAGGTTAAGGCAGTGTCTCCTTGGCGGCCGGTGGCATTGTTGCTAGGGTAGGGAGAGAGCCTCCTCCTTTTCCTTAAGGGTGGGGGATGAATTTTATGTGAAAAGGGTCCCTTGTCAAGAATTAGCTTCCTTCTCTGTCTGGGTTATGCGGGCCGAGTATGTAATAAGTGCTCCCCTTTTGGGGCTCTGACTCCATTTTATTTTTTATTTTTATTTTTATTTTTTATTATTTTTTTAAAGGTTTTATTTATTTATTTGACAGAGAGAGAGATCACAAGTAGGCAGAGAGGCAGGCAGAGAGAGAGGGGGAAGCAGGCTCCCTGCTGAGCAGAGAGCCCCATGCGGGGCTTGATCCCAGGACCGTGGGATCATGACCTGAGCTGAAAGCAGAGGCTTAACCCACTGAGCCACCCAGGTGCCCCTATTTTTATTTTTTAAAGATTTTATTTATTTATCTGAGAGAGAGAGAGAGTGCGCACTAGTGGGGGAGAAGCAAAGGGAGAGGGAGAAGCAGGGAACCTGATAAGGGGCTCGATCCTGGGACTCCACCTGGGACTCTAGGATTATGACCTGAGTTGAAAGCAGACCCTTACCCAGCCACTCAGGCGCCCCTTCTGACTCCATTTTAAATGAGGGTTTCTTTACTCATTTCCACATTACCCCCTTTCATCTAGAATGTTCCTCAAAAGCATTCTTAATCAAGAGTCAGGCTTTCTACATTCAGTGGTTTTGTCCCTCAGTGTCAAGAGGGGTCTTTCCTGGTTGTCATGTCCCATGTTGGAGAGAACGTGTACCAGATAGGAAACCATCAGAGCCATGTTTGAGTAACAAGGAAGGGTAGGAGGGAGAACTCTCCGACATCTTCCACCCAAAGTCTATGACTTCTCTGGGTTGTGAGCATTGGACACCATCCTGGAATCATGAACCTGCCTCATCCTATTTGGTGAGTCACTTCTGCAGAGATGTGATAGGCAGTGAACAAGTATGAAGTTTAAAACTGATTGTACACAATAAGACAAGGAGCAGAATAATGACCTCAGTTTGTATAATAGTCCTAAACCAAGAGCCCCTACCTGAAAGCAGCCAGCAAATAGATCAAAGGATCATGAATCACTGCGTAGAATTTCTGTAGGCAATGTGCTTGTTCTCTGATTTTATATAATTGGGTTTCTACTTATCCAGAGGAATTCACACCATGTGTAACAGGTGGTGTTCGGTATCACATAAATGCCTTATAGTCCAGCAAGTAGATAATCAAGGGCTATACAATTATTATTTAGCCAGTGAATCAAGTGATCATTTTTGGGTTGTTTTGCTTTAGTTGTGGAGCTGGCTAGCTCTTGGAATGCTGGCGATTTCGGATCGTGCATTTCTGGTTCGTTAGCATTTACTCCAGTCCATGAGAGAAATCTCTCTCTGTGGAGGCAAACCCAGAATCGTGTATGCCTCCTGGAAGTTCCCATGTAAGGCATCAACAGAAACTCAATAGTGGGGATCAAGGGAGGCTCCTGATTTATTATGGATATTGATAGGGGTAGTTAAACATCCCTATAGGCATTGCCCCCTAACTTAGCAGCTGTCTAAATACTCACATATCCATGGGGAGTGCCATCCACTGCAGACAAAAATTAAAGCAGGTGGAGCACAGACTCCCGCTAATGTCTGGTTGTTGCTATTAGCTGGTAGAAGGTCTGATATTAGATCGATACTGAAATTAGCTGGAATTTTCTATTGACCCATTCAAGCCGTGGGTCAGAAGAGTTGGCAGGACATTATCTGAGAAGCTATCCCTTCCTAGAGGATCTTTCCTAAAATCCTTATAAAGAGCTATAAACCCATTTCTGTTTCCCTTGGGTGCAGGGGGGCAGACGGTATTTAGGGAAGAAAAAGAACGTGTAGGAGCAAGGGTCATACAGCTGACAAAGCTGGAGGTGTCTAGTTGAGGCAATAAGGTGACTGGGGAAAGGTCGAAATAAGTTATGAGAATACCTGCTCATAACAACCTAACCTGATATGTAACATCCATAGGCATATATAAATATATATATATAAAATATATATATACACACACATATATATACAAAAATATGTGTGTATATATATATTTTATATATATATTTTGTATATATATATATTTTATATATATATATTTTGTATATATATATATTCCCCCCCCCCAGCCATGGCATCTGGGACTACAGAGAAATTAGTTACAAGCCCAAGGGTTCTCTGACATTGTGAATAAATTGGAGTTTTTGGTGATAGATGTAGCACTCAGATTTTTTCCTTTTTGCAACAGACTGAGAAATGCAGAGAAGGGTATTATCTCTCAAAGTGAAAGAGGAAGGAAAAACCAGGTAAGAAGAAATGATAAGAAGAGAACATACTGGGGCGCCTGGGTGGCTCAGGTCACGATCTAAACGTCCTGGGATCGAGACCCGCATCAGGCGATCTGCTCAGCGGCAAGTCTCCTTCTCCCTCTGCCTCTGTGATCCCTCTCTCTCTGTGATGGCTTTCGCTCTCTCTCTAAAATAAATAAACTCTTAAAAAAAAAAAAAAAGCGCATGCAGGCTTGTTCTGATCATCCTGGGAAAGCTCTCTGCTTCAGTTCCTTGAGATCTTTACTTTGAGGTCACCAGCTAGTGTGCAGGCCTAGTCAGAGTTTGGTGCTTTCTTTAGATGTGGCACATGAATCCAAAAGTCTAGTCTTGGTGAGTTTGGTGGCACAAGGGCTGGTTTAACAGTACCTGATGAAAGTCTTGCCAGTGGGGTTGAGGAGAGTCTTTCTGGAGATGTCTTTTCTAATAGATGAAGCCCTTGGGTTGCAAGGTGAGGTGGTTAAGATCTTCATCTCTGGAGCATGCTGTGAAAAGATTGCTCTACTAAAGTATAATTGACATTTGTTTCCTAGTAAATTTGTTTTTCAGTTAAAATGTGAGTCTTTTTTTTTTTTTTTTTTTTGGTTTAGGCAATGGTTTGTTACCTTTTTTTTTAATTTAATTTTTGTGTGTGTTCCAAAATTCATTGTTTATGTACCTCACCCAATGCTCCATGTAATACATACCTTCCTTAATACTGAGTCTTAATGTAATTGAAATGACCCTACAGTGAATTAAGACAGCAAGGTAAGAATAAGAATAAATTTATTGTGTAAGAATAGGAATAAATTTGTTAGGATATCTCTTTTCAATTGAGTTCAGTACCACTATCTGTTACTTTAGAAAACTTAAGCTTCTAGGGGCGCCTAGTAAGTAGCCCATTGGTTAGTTAGGACCTATAGATACTGTGAGGTTGGTCGTCTTGTGGGCCTGCCTGTATTCAGCCAGGGGGGTCACTGTGGCCCTTTCTGCATTCCATTGTTCAAGACTGTTTGCCTAAAAGCAGTCTCTACAGCCCATATGGCTTTTTCTTTCTTTCTTCCTTTCTTTTTTCTAATTCTTAAAACATTTTGGATGATCAGTCCAAAGGAAAAAACAAACCAAAACAAACAAGCAGCTGGATGAATGCTATTTGTAAGAAGTTAGTTCCTCAGGAAGAGTGGACTATAATTCCACAAAGGGCTTAGAAGCTTGAGTTTTTATTACCATCTGTTTTGTTGACCTTACCCGATGACGGACAATGATATTTTTCAGAAGTTCGTAAGGTTTTCATTACGGCTCGTATAATTTTCCCAGTGAACTGGGTGCCTTGATTACTGGAAGTTGTGGGAGTTAAGCCTCAAATGGGAAACGCATTTCAACATAATTAGAATACTGTGATCACCCATAGTACATGGCAGTTGAATGAAGTCCAGTGTTCAAAACGTCCAGAGGGACAAGATCTGAGGTCTCTGGGGACAAAAATAGTTTTCCTTAAATGCACTAAGGTAGGTGAAGGAATGTAGAAACAGAAAATGGAGTTTGTCAGGGAGATGGAAAGAACCAATCAGCTGTCTTGGGTTTCTCATAGCTCCAACCATTTGTTTAATTTATAGCCCTTGTTTACCATCTTAATTTCATGGATTCCGGAACAGAAGGTTGCTTTGTTACAAGGGTGTTAGAATGGCAAAGTTTGGCAAGGGGTGCCTGGGTGGTGCAGTCGGTTAAGCGTCAGCTCTTGGTTTTGGTTCAGGTTATGAGCTCAGGGTCGTGAGATCGAGCCCCATGTTGAGGCTGCATCAGGCTCCGCACTCAGCACGGAGTCTGCTTGAGATTCTCTCTCCCTCTCCTGTCCCTCCTGCTCAGCTCATGCTCTCCCTCTAGATAAATAAATGAATACATATATGTAAAAAAAGAATGGCAAAATTTGGCAATAAGTTTGGCCATTTTCTGTAGAAGTGGAGTAGACGGTATCCACCTGTACCACAATCTTTACAGATTCTATTGCCTTTGCACAGAAGGCAGCTGGGGCATTTTCCTGATTTTCAAGCCTTTGTCTTTTCAATGTGAGCCTCTGTTTTGCAGACCGCAATTGTAGAAGGCAAAAGAATTTCCCATAATTTTTAGAACACTTATATACCTGTCTGTACAAGTAACAACATAAAGAAAGTTTAGCATTTTTTTTTAAGATTTTATTTATTTATTTGACAGAGAGAGAGATCACAAGTAGGCAGAGGCAGGCAGAGAGAGAGGGGGAAGCAGGCTCCCTGCTGAGCAGAGAGCCCGATGCGGGGCTCGATCCCAGGACCCTGGGATCATGACCTGAGCTGAAAGCAGAGGCTTAACCCACTGAGCCACCCAGGCGCCCTTCTCACATCTTTTTGACTTCAAATCATTGAGTACTAAAACTGCCTTCCCCAACCCTAGCCCCTGCAAATTAAATGTGAATGCGTTGGTGTAAACTTCAGGGAAATCCCCACAATAGCTCACTTATGGGCAGTCTTCGTGCCTGTCATGCTGGGCCACTCAGTAAGATCACCAGAGACAAACTGCCAACCCGGACAGTCTCTCAGATTGCTCCTGCCTGCCCTCATACTCTCTGAAGATGCTTTGAACCTTACATCTCTGCAGGTGATTGTGAAGAGCCCCAGGTCCACAGGCCTGGCGGGCCCCAGCAAACTGCGTGTGTATTTGCACTTGCTTGAGTCATGCAGGTCAAGCTAAGCAGAGACTTGGAAGCAGGCAAGTGTTGGGAGAGTCTGGGTCGTAGGAATAGGGTCTTGGAGGTCCGTGAACTTCTTATTTAAGACAGTCATGGAGGCTCAGTGGATATACCAGTGGGAGGCCCCTGATCTGTTATGGGTGTTGACAGGGACACTTGTGTCCCAATATGCACTGACCTCCCATTCACCGGCTATCTAAACATGCCTATGCCCATGGGAAATGCTGTCTACTGCAGACAAAAATGAAACCAGGTGGAAAGTTAGGGCCCTAGCTAAGGTCGGGTTGATGGATCCTTCCCAGACATCAGTCAGAGCAGCTGGAATGCTTTTCTGTGAGAGGCTATTCCTTCCCAGAAGGGTCTTTTCTAAAGTTCTTGCAAGTTAGGTGTAAACCTGTTTGTATTTCCCTTGGGTGGAGGGGACCAGGGGGAACAAGGTTGTATGATTGACAGTAGGGAGGTGTTTAGTTGAGCTAGTGTGGTTATGACTGGGGAAAGGTGGAACAAGCTATCGGAACACCTCGTTGTAACAACTTCACCTGACAGGTCATACCCACAGGCTTGCAGGTAACCGGGAGTGGCATTTGGGGCTAAAGGGAAGTTGGTTACAGGAAAGACCAAGGGGTCTCCAGCATCACGAACAGATCAGAGTTTCTGGTGACAGATCTAATACTCAGAGAGGTGCCCCCTTTTGCAAGAGACTGAGAAATACAGATGAGAGCATTGTCTTTTCAAATGAAAGAGGAGGCGAAAAGCAGCAGTGAGAAAAGGGTAGCCGGGCCTATTCTGATCATCTTGGGAAAGTTCTCTCCTTCAGCTGTCTGCTTCCGTTCGTGGAGATCTGTACTTGGTCACCAGCTGGTGTGCAGGTCTAGTCAGGGTTTGGTGCTTTCTTTAGATGTGACACATGAATCCAAGAGTCTAGTCTTTAGAGTTTGGTGGCACAAGGGTTGGTACAACAGTACCTAATTAAGGGCTTTCCAGTGGGATTGAAGAGACTCTTCCCAGAGATGTCTTTTCCAATAGATAAAGTCACCAGTTTATAAAGGTGATGTTTTACGTTTCTGTCTTCCAGAGTGTGCTGTGGAATGATTGCTCTATAAAAGCATGATTATTATTATTATTTTTAGATTTATTTATTTGTTTGACAGATCACAAGTAGGTAGAGAGGCAGGTGGAGAGAGAGAGAGGAGGAAGCAGGCTCCCCACTGAGCAGGGAGCCTGATGTGGGGCTCGATCCCAGGACCCTGGGACCACGACCCAAGCCAAAGGCAGAGGCTTCAATCCACTGAGCCACCCAGGCACCCCAAGCATGATTATTTTTAATAGGAGCAATTAGACTTTTTAATATTGAGTGAGGTATGTCTCCTTTTATCAACTGTGGGTCAAAGCAGGGGTTAGGAGTACCGGGTATCCTGTTTCAAAGAGAACAGATTCTTACTGAGAATTATGTAACTTATGTAAATGCATACATTGTCATAAAAATAAGAATACTTAAGCGTTTAATAATAATATTTAATAAGAATTTAATAAGAGTTTGAGAATGCTGGAAGGATCATGTAGGGAGAAAAAGTTAAATGTTTTACTTTTCATTTAAAGATATACTTTACCAAATTGCTGTGAATTATAGATAGCTTATAGAAGAAATAAAACAGAGGTCCTTAAAATCTTGAAAATGACACATTAAAGCAATCTAGTTTCCATTGGTTTTAGAAATTCTTACCCAGTTCAGTGTTATGATCTTAAATTTATTAAAACCTGTCAAATCTTTCTCATAAATCTCCTGGAAGATGAAGTACTTAAAACAATAACTGTAAATGACAGAAGATTTAAAAATAGCAATGGTTAGAGACCTCATGGGAGTTTATTATGATGTAACTGGTGAGGAAGTTTGGTTATTTCTGTGACATACTTCAAGATAATAGCATAAAAGAACATATCAGATTTTTAGGAGTTTCACATGATTTATAGAACACTTATTTTAAGACGTATCTATACAAATATAATCAAAGTTTAGCATCACTTCTTCTACACTACTTGTCATGTAATTTAACATATCAGATAAGCCTATTTAGTATACTGTAACATTTCCCATTTTACAATGAGAGGAAACCTTTTGAGAGCTTCTAAGCATCTTGTAGAAATACTCATAGTTACTTTTGGGTAAAAAGACTTTATGTATAATTTAATTTTGGGAAGTTGGTCAAAAACATCAAAAGGTGTTGGATGATTGCCCAAAGAAGAGTATAGATGATTATGGAGCAATATTTAATTATCTATTTGACCAAAGTGACAATTAAGGACTTCAGAGGCAAATACAAAGGGTCACAAAGTTGTAAGAAAAACTTAGCTGTCTTAATATCCAGAAGGTTTGGTTTCCTTGAGTACTCAAAGACCTGATGAAGACACAATATATAATCTTTGTTTTCTATACATATTACCTTAAGGTAAAGAAAAACCTTTGTATACAACTTATTACTGAGAAGAGACCTGTAAGAAAACTTTGTTCTTTTAACTGAAGGAAAATTCTGCTTATGTACCAGTGTATTTTTGATATTAAAACTCTTTTTTAACTTAAATAAATCCATTCTAATTTTAGGATGACTACATATAGAATATCTTCCTCACTATTTCTTTTCCATAAACCTACACACCTTTATATATCTATTTAAAATTTTTTAAAAAATTAAAAAATTCTGGAGCAATCATTTTACTTTAGAACAAAATTACTTTTTTTTTTTTAACTTTACTACCAGCACCACCAACAACAAACCTCATGTCCTTCATACCTTTCCTTTTCTAAAACATGCAATCTACTTTTTAAAACCTGTTTTTCATATACAATCATTTTCTTTCACTTTTATTATTTCTAGTAGTTTTATTAAAAAAACATTTTTGGTGACAATTTTAACTTTATCAGTTCAAATGTTATTTTCTCAATCTCAAAAACGTACAAAGCTTATCTAGAAAAGAAATGATGCAATGTCGTTGTTACAGAGTAATTGCAGATTAACTCTTAGAGGATAGCATAATTGCTTATGCATTACATTAAAAAATGTAAACTTCTCTTGCATAATATAGTTATAATAAACCATATGCTTTTTGGAAATGACGGTATGAGAGTCACTCGTGTTCCTAGGCTCATCCTCACTTTGCTCTGTTGGACTGGGAATGACAGAACAGGCAAGTCAACGGGATCCTCATGTTATTGTTGAAGAAAGCTGCTCTACGTTGAGTCGGCAGAATCAAGATCTGAAAAATAGGACAACTTTTAAACTGATGGCAGAGCTGTAAATATCTGGGAAGCCTTCACCAGAATTCCAAGCCTTGCAAATAGTTATAAGAAATGGGGAGGGCGCCTGGGTGGCTAAGTGGGTTAAAGCCTCTGCCTTCGGCTCAGGTCACGATCCCAGAGTCCTGGGATCAAGCCCCGCATCGGGCTCTCTGCTCCGCGGGGAGCCTGCTTCCCCCTCTCTCTCTGCCTGCCTCTCTCCCTACTTGTGACTCTCTCTGTCAAATAAATAAATAAAACCTTTAAAAAAAATGGGGGGAAAGTCTAAAATAGATTGCTGCCTGGGTGCAAATCTGAAAAGACACGGCACCAAAGTATGAGCCTATCGAAGAGTGATTACGTGATTATAGTTTGCCTGTGAGGAGTTATCACTGTGTGTACAGGACAGAGGGGGTTGGTTTTGCATTCCCCATTTCAGCTGGCGACGCAAACCCCTTTGAGGCTCATATAACCGTGATGTAAGAGCAGTGACCTTCAAACACGGATCATTCCACAGCAAGAATATAGTGTATATTCGGGCCCGTCATATACTTCCGTATGCAAAACTATGTAAGCAACAGGGAGCCGTGATTGCTAGAGAAGCCCGGGACCACATCAGGTAACCCATCTAAATGGGGACTGATTAAAGATTAAAGCTTCACCAAGATTTTCTGGACGGCTCTCTTTGCTCTGAGGCCACTCAAGGGCTTGGGGTCACTTGGAGCTCCACTGGCCTGGAATGCCCCTTGGAACCCAAGGGACTACTGCGCAGGTGCCTGCCTGCAGCTCAGAGAAGTCAGGGACCTGAAACAAGACCCGTCCACCTGCAATTAAACATCCTTCTTTTTTTTTTTTTTTTTTTGTGAATCTGTTTTTGGCATAGTTTATAAACTGGGCCTAAACAAAGATAAAACTGAGCACCATTCAGGGATCTGTATCTGGCTTGAAAACTCTGCATATTAAATTTCAAGGCATATTGCAGGTTCCAATAGGACTGTGGCAAGTTTTGCTGATAGAGGTTCCCATATTCTTGGGGTAGAAATACGTGGTGTAAAATAGAAGCCTCATGTATGCCATGAAGGACAGTGGTAAGTGTTACATGCTCAGTTTCCTATCTAAATCTCACTGTACACCTTAGAAGGTGTCCCTGTTCATTTAAAGGCTGGACGTGATAGCCATGGGACTATTGTTCATAGGTGATTATGGATTAAACTGTGTTAACTGGGAACATAGCAAATGATCAATTTTTTGGCTCATTTATACTTACAGATAGAATTGCCCATTCTGCATATTAAGCAGCTGCTTTCTTACAAAATGCTAACGCACAGAATACAACAGGAGTTAAATCTGGGTTTTCGTCGCAAAGACTCTGCCACGTATCCAGTGTAGAACTCAACGGTAAGGGAAAGGTAGGAGAGTCAGTCAGTACCCGGTTGACTTGATACACACACCGGGTTATAGTAACCAAGGCCAGTTAGTCATTCAGGTGAATCTTCACCCTCCAAGCCAATGTCCAGTAGAGAGTGTTGTTCAGGATCCTTACCGATTCTTTTTTTTTTTTTTTTTTTTTTCCTTACCGATTCTTGTGTAAATTTCCACTACTTCAGCCTGGCCCAAGTATTTGGTTTCTCCATTGATTGGAGGATTCCCAGGGGGTCGATGGTGCTCGTAGTAAAGGATGAGATGGAGAGGGGTTGGGCTTGGTGATGCAGATGATGTTGGTGATGCTGGTGAGTTCTCAGCTGCAATAAGGTGACGAGGATGGTGATCTGTAAAGGAAGTAGAGGATGTCACAGACACTGGAGTATCTGGACCAGAAGGTCGTATTCCGCTTGGGAATTGTGGCTCTCGGAAGAGTATCCTAGCTGCAGTGAGGATGGGAACCAACAGTAAGCAGTAGGCAGAAGAAGTAGCCAGCAGGCAGCGGGCTGCACTGACCAGCTTCGTAATGTTGATAGAGTTCAAGATGCGTAGTGGATTCATGCCTGTAGAATAAAGGTAGGTGGCCTGTACGTTTTCAATTCTTCCTTGTTGTTCTTGCCTCTCAGAGAAATCTGTAGTTATCGTGGCCATTATTGCCAGTATTCCTCCCAGTCTAATCATCCTGCACATGCTAGGCTGAATATTAGGCATCTCGTATTGATAAAAGACGGTGTTGTCTCACCCTGAAATTGTTATAGAGATACCACATTATTTTCCTTAATTTCATGTGATATTTTTTTTCCTTTGGTCACCCGATAGGTTTTATTTGTGGCCAATGCTATGCCTCCACCCCTGCCCAGGACTATATATATTATTATGTTTTCAATGAATACTTTTTTTTTTAAAGATTTTATTTAATTATTGGTTAGAGAGAGAGAGAGAGAGCACAGGCAGACAGAGTGGCAGGCAGAGGCAGAGGGAGAAGCAGGCTCCCCGCCGAGCAGAGAGCCGGATGTGGGACTCGATCCCAGGACGCTGGAATCATGACCTGAGCCGAAGGCAGTTGCTCAACCAACTGAGCCACCCAGGCGTCCCTCAATGAATACTTTTTAAAAAAAGATTTTATTTTACAGAGAGATCACAAGCAGGCAGAGAGGTAGGCAGAGGGAGAGAGGGAAATAGGCTCCCTGCTGAGCAGAGCGCCTGATGCAGGGCTCGATCCCAGGACCCTGGGATCATGACCTGAGCTGAAGGCAGAGGCTTTAACCCACTGAGCTACCCAGGCGCCCCTTTAATGAATACTTTTAATTCAGATGCTGGGGTGTTCTTGCTAATTCTTACCTCTGGGGATAACAGCCATATTCATTCAATAGTTTTTCCATCCTTTCTATAACTATGATTTAGAGATCTGGCCGCCGCCAGATTGTTTTAGTCCAAGCTTTCGTGTCTGGATTGTTAGTAAGCAATCAATAAGCTTTTGCTTGAATAAGCCATTATACGTGTCAGTTGATCCCGAGGCAACTGTAGGGTAAGTTGAAGTTCCAGCTTCCTTAACTCATTCTTGTATTCAGTTTCCCATGAAGTGGATGCTGTAATCGGATTTTATGATGGTTGGAACACCATAGAAAGTATTGATATTTCTATCCTGATGGTGGATTTTTTTTTTTAAGTTTTATTTTTTTTTTCAGTGTTAGAAAATTCATTGTTTATGCACCACACCCAGTGCTCCATGGAACACATGCCCTCCTTAATACCTGATGGTGAATTTTTATTTTTTTATTTTTTTTTTTTATTTTATTTTTTTTTTTTTAAATTTTTTTTAAATTTATTTATTTGTTAGAGAGAGAGAGAGCGAGCGAGCACAGGCAGACAGAGTGGTAGGCAGAGGCAGAGGGAGAAGCAGGCTCCCCGCCGAGCAAGGAGCCCGATGTGGGACTCGATCCCAGGACGCTGAGATCATGACCTGAGCCGAAGGCAGCTGCTCAACCAACTGAGCCACCCAGGCGTCCCCTGATGGTGAATTTTTAAGAAATAATTTTCCTGCAAGGTTAGGATGTTCCTGTTCGGGACCACGTATCTATCTACAATGGTGTATGCATATAGTTCACTCTTCGATGTAGGCGAGAGTCCTATATAATCCGTTTGTATGATTTTGAAGGGTCTGTCTGCTTTAACCTTATCTGGAGTATTCATTAATGACCCCAAGCTTTAAACTTTCAGTAAGTCTCATATTTCTTAATTTGAAATGGGAGATATATAGTAGTAGGTTTCTTTTCTCTAACCATGTTCTAACGCCATGTGTGCCAGCATGACTTCTTTGGTGATGTGCCCATGCAAGGACCCTATCATTTGTATTTTATATTCCAATGTCTGTCCTGTTTATATATGGTTATGTTTTGAATTGGTTACCTCCTTAGCCACGAGTCATTGTTTTTCTGCTTTAAGATAAATTTAAACTTCTTTATTATTCTCTGGGAGAGACAGTCTACCTGGTTATTAAATCTAGCTACTTCAGAGTTTTCCGCCGTGCAAAGACATGAATGATGAATAGGGAGGTGGCAGCCAGTGTATTTTCTGCCATCTGTCCTTACCACATAGCTTACTTCCCATTTTCTAGTCATTTTCCTGCCATGTTCTTGACCAAAGAGCTACTGTTAGCTCTATTAGCTACTGCCCATGGATCTGATAAAACATATGTCTCATTCTAATTTTCCCTGAGTGTCCAATCATTGATTTGTTGATTAGTTCAGTGTTTTGTGCTGATTTTCCAAAGCCTGATTATGCCAGGATTAGACCATCACTATCCTCAAGGTAACAGCCTGCTAGAGTAATTCAGACAACATCATGAGGCTGATCCATCTGTAAAGCACACATTGTTGAGTGCCAAGGACCAGGGCCCTCCCCATCATCCAAGTGCTCAAGCTTGGCTAAGCTCACCCCTTGGAAATTCCAGCCGTTCTACTACTGGCATTGTAGACATTTCTTCAGTTCATGCAGGTGGTCAAAACTCCATCCATTAGTCCTGTTTGGAAGTACCCAATTCCCATGTTAGGATTTTATGGTCAGGAGCGGTTCCCCTCTGTCAGAGGTCTGCTTCACCCACTCCAGAATAATTTATTTTCTGTTAGTGGCTCTGTGTTTTGTAAGGTCTCATAGGTTGTCTAAGTGAGCATTTCAGTTGATTGGTATCTAGTCTTGGACTGTGGGAACTTCTTAGGCCTAAATGCAATCCGGTAGGATGTGAGGCCTTGCAGTGTTTTGGTCCACAGACACCATGTTGCAAACCCGTGTGATTACAGGCCATTTAGCTTATGGTAGGAGTCCTCACTGGCTGATGCCAACGTGTTAAAAGTTTAAGAACTTTTTAAAGTAAGTTAAGGCTGCCTCTTGAGTCTCTGTCCATCTGAACTCCCTATCTTCCTTGTTATTTTACAAGTGTTTTGATATTATCCTCATTTAGTGGCATGGACTGTTTCCAATATCCGAACAGCCCTATCAGTTTCTGAGCCGCTTTCGTGGTAGGGATTGGGATGCAATCTAGCTTATGACTGCATCTGTTAATTTTCTGCCTTCAGAAGACTAAACTGTACCTAGAAATTTTCCTATAGTGTGGGGGCCTTGAACATTACTTGGACAATACTTACTCTGTTGTAACACTAGTCCGCTCTTTCTGATGAAATAAGCATTTCATCAATACAAGAAATGCTGGTTTGTATGTCTGTTGTGTTTTCCTGAAAGGCCTGGAATTCTTGCGTTAGAAGGTTGTGGGCTAGTTAGTACTAGGTTGTTCTCTGAAAAGATCCACATCAGCTGTGTTTTTTTTTTTGAAAAGGGAAAATTTATTCTAGAAACCTAACAGAAAAAGCGGAAAGGAATCTGCCGCAGACGAACGTAGTAGTAGGCAAGAAATGAGAAGAAGGCAAAGTCGCATCGAATCAGGTACTTACAACATCCGGTCTCCTCAGCTGGGAAAGCCTGGTAGAAACAGCCAGGCTGGAGTCCCTGAGCGGCCTGGGCAGTGTCCTCCCCTCAGGTGACACTTCAACTGCCCCTCCCCATAGGGCCATATTCATAGGCCAAACAGCAGGGTTTGAAGTTAAACATTCGTTTGCCTATGTGCAGTATGGAGCGAGCTGCATTTCTATGTTATCCTGTCATTGTATTTTTAAGGAGCCCCGGCTGGGTGTCTGCCTCCCCTCCCAGATTTCATTCCGGGGGCAGGGTTGGGGGGGCTGGGGGGTGGGGCAGCCCAGCCTGGAGCAGGAGGGGAGGTGAGGCAAGATGTTTAACTTTAGGCATCCAGAATAGAAGAGCCAGTTCTGACCTGGAGGCCAGATAATATATTTTAAATAACCAGGCTGCCAAGGTTATTCACATAGTGTGAAGGTCACAAACGCTTCTTAGCTGCTTGCATGCGTGCAAGTTCAGATGATCAATTATGCAGGACAAATCACGGAGACATCCACCCATCCGAACGAGTTGTTCCGGGATCCTGTTGCTAACCTAGTAAACGTATCGGCCTTCCCAGGTGAATGCGGTTGTGGGCTGGCTCTCCTTATCAGCTGAAATAGCAAAGAACAGGCCAGATAAGTCTGTCCCCCTGCTGTCAGTTCCAGATCCAGTGGTGGTGTTGCTGATGATAGCACCTAGATTTGCGGGTGCTCCCTCAGCTTGGGGAGATTATCTGTTTCAATTCCTAAAAATCTGCAAATCTCTATGAACCCCGGCTTTTGGACAGGCCAGATTAAGTTATTTATATGGTGAAAGAGTAGGCACAAGAATTTGTTCCTTTAGAAGTTCCTGAATGTTTCCTTATTATTTGTGTATCCTATTCTATCCATTCAAGAATGTTTTCTAAATTGGGACTTATAAGGCATTTAGGTTTGTTTTGTTTTTAAAGATTTTATTTATTTATTTGACAGACAGAGATCACAAGAAGGCAAAGAGGCAGGTAGAGGGAGGGGGAAGCAGGCTCCCCGCTGAGCAGAGAGCCCGATGCAGGGCTCGATCCCAGGACCCCGAGACCACGACCTGAGCTGAAGGCAGAGGCTTAACCCACTGAGCCACCCAGGTGCCCCAAGGCCTTTAGTTTTAAAGTCTATCCTCATTACTAGGAATCTATGTACCCATGTGTGTGGGGTTAATTTTCCTTCTCATTCTCCAATCAGTCCCTTTTTATTGCTTAAGTTTTCTAAATTAGTAGGATATCCTTGTGTCTTTGTTATTAGGATCCTGTATCTGACGACCTAGTGGTTTATGTAGTGTTTTATTTGTAAAACAGGTTTCTGTTGATATGAGCGATGGTCTCTGGCTTGAGCCAAGAGGAGAGAGTGCTGAATCCCTAGGGGGAGCTCAGAGGATTTGCTCTCTGGCTAGCAGTGATTTTTCTATTAATGGGGTTAGGTTTTATAAAGGGACAGTATTTACAGCAAGTGGATGAGTGGTATTATGTGGGTTTATTTTCTGTAGGTCTGTTCACTGTACCAGGTGGTGGTTTCTGTTTGTCTGCTTCTCCTATGTAGTTTCTGGGGTATCTGTTTGAGCTTCTACTTTTATGATTTGTTTTCAAGGGTGGTGGTCTAAATGGTGTAGGTGGCCAGAAAGGCCTTGTAGACTTGGGTCTAGATGGTCTATTGTGGTTTGGCCTATTTTTATTAGGTGTAGGTCTGTTTTGTCTACATACATGAATGTTAAAGCTACAGCCTTTATCTCTTGCTTTTAAAGTTTATTTATTTATTTATAGCAATCTCTATGCCCAAAGTAGGTCTCAAACTCCCAACCCTGAGATCAAGAGTCGCACACTCTCCCAACTGAGCCAGCCAGGCGGCCCCCTCCAGCCTGTTATCTGGCTTCCTCAGCTGTTCTTTTCAATCAGTTCTCCCGTGTTTCTGGTGCCTGCAAAGAACATAAATAATGCTGTTCTGTCTTGTGGGGGTGCCGCTTTTACACTTTTTAATTTGTTCTGTTGCTTCCACATCTAGCAGTGTGGGTGTCTATTCCTACCATAAATCGTAGTTAATAGTTTGACTTTCATCGCATTAGTAGCTTCCCCTGATGTTTTCCATGGAGATGTTAAAAGGGATGATAGATCTGGAATAGGCCATCTTAATCTCCAGGTTGCTGCTACCAAAGATCTTGTAAATTACTACTATTTTCTCCAGATGCTCGAAGGGGCCGATGCAGCGTTAGCATCGCTAGTAATGGGTTTGAGGGGCAGTGTCTGCTCCTGTGAGCAGGTTTTGTTCTCCTTTGGGCCATAAATCTAACAGTCCCTGAGGTTATGTGTCACAATCAGTATGTTGGAATCCCATTTTAATTTTTGTTATTTCTTGCCTGGTATCAGCTTTCTCTTCAGTGACTGATTGGTTCTGTATTATCCTTTGTTTTATCTGTTTTCATGAACCTAGCTTCTAGTTAGTTAAACAGGGTCAAAAGGGTTAAAATAATTGTCAGCTCGTGTCTAAGCTGGTGCCCTAAGGAGCAAAAGGGGCTGGATTTCTCCTTCCCCTGGAGATCACTTTTTGTGCCAGCACTTCTCCATTCTGCCTATAGACATCTGTGTGACTTAATGCTCCTAATAAGAGTACGGTAGTGGCTTTAGTTGTTCTAATATAGGATATAACTCATTGGGTTGGGTGAGCGAGCCAACATCTGGAGTCTCCTTAAGGTTTTTTCCAGCCCGTTTCCAATAGGTCTCTAGAAGTCCTCTGAAGTTTATATCTAATCTATTTTACCTCTAAGCCGCCTCTTGGGTAATTTTGGTGGGGTCAGTGAGCATGGTATATTTTCTGTTTCCTCTTGCCTTTCTCAACTGTGTTCAAAATAGGTTTGTTTTTTTTTTTTAAGATTTTATTTATTTATTTGACAGAGATCACAAGTATGCAGAGAGGCAGGCAGAGAGAGAGAGAGAGAGGAGGAAGCAGGCTCCCTGCTGAGCAGGGAGCCCGATGCGGGGCTCGATGCCAGGACCCTGGGATCATGACTTGAGCTGAAGGCAGAGGCTTTAACCCACTGAGCCACCCAGGTGCCCCACAATAGGTTTTATTATAAAGTCTGATGGGGAGGGACTAGTGCATTAAAAAGACAGGCAAGTCAGCTAGGGACCTGTTTCAGAAAATTGTCAGGAGGATCCTGGTCCTGGGAGTGGGCTGTTGGGGGTACACGGCATCTTCCCAGTTGTAAGCCCTAACCTACACCAATGCCCATATTCTCCCTGAAGGCAGAGCTGGAAGAACTTAGACTGCCTTGCATAGTCTGCCTAGGCAAACTGGCCTGAGTATCCTCCCATAAGGGACACTTGGGTGCCTTGATTGCTGGGGACCCCAGAACTCATCAGAAAACCAGTGAACATATAGACAAACACCAGTTTAAAGCTGATACCTCGGGAATATTTGGGGGGTTAGTCTCCTACTGCCACAGAGGTGATACAGGTAAGATTGGGGACCAGCCAGAGCTCCACAGCCCAGGGGCTTGTGGCCCTTGGCCTTGTGGCCAAGGCTGGTTGGTAGGTATGTACTATTCACGCATGGGCCAGGCAGGCCAATGTAGCCAGGAACTTGGAACACGGGAAGTGTCCAGAGAGTCCTGGTGTCAAGAGCAGGCCCTTGGGTGTCCGTGGCATCTACCTATATCTAAGACCCAACCTACACTAACGAATCTATTCCCTCTGGGGGCAGAGCTGGAGGAATCCGGACTATCGTGCCAGGGTGGGACCAGCTGGGCTGGCTCGGGTGCCTTTCATTAAGAGGTACCTGGGAGACTTGACTGTTAGACTTGAAGGATGGAAGAAAATTCTTCCTCCCCACAAACCAAGAGTTAAAGTGACACGAGATAGATTAACACAAGAAAAACAAGTTTTATTTTGTACACACAGATGTCCACTAATGAAACAGAGAGCAGCCTCCCAAATGACCAAAGCATGCAGCTTTTATGTTTAGGCAAAGAAACATAAATCTGTGAGGAATGAACAAACAGAAAACTTATGTTCATTAGCCTTAATTAGTATAAATCTATAAACAGAATTTGGGCTAGAGTAGTAAATTAGTAAAAATAGCAAGGCTTGCTTACTTATACAATCTTCTCTCAGGTGATAAGGTCTTTCTACCTCCTGATGTAGGAAGTGTATCTTTCACACTGGACATTTCTTTTCTGCCATCTAGAGACAAAAAGGGTCTGAGCATTCTTCCTACATGGGCTGTTTCTCAAATCACTTTAATTCAAAATAATGTGAAAAGCAGCATATTTTGGGGTCTAAGGCCTGTCCTGGGCCCTTAGAGTTCCCAAAGACACCACAGACTAAAATCTGACCTGGTAGATTGTTCTGTCATGGAAAGTCTCTTAGTGTCGACAACAGGTCAGTTCGATTAAATCCCTTTCAGGAGGTGGTGATGCACGTGTATTCCCGCAGTTAGGCTTATGGTTCTAACAGGTGTTAAGTGGCATTTCTGTGGAAATAAGCGAAAAACAATGGTTAAGGACTGGAGAAAAATGCAACCCAGTTGCAGAGTTCTGAGACTACCAAGTTGAAAAGAGTTTTAGATGTCAAAATTACTTTTAGATGAAGTTCTTGGGGTTCAGTGTGGATATCTCCGGGAATCCTTCGGGCGGCCTCACAGCAGCCTGCACAAGGTCCTCCATACACGTGCTGTTGTGTTGATTTCCCTGAGGTTTGCACCAAGTCGTTCGTATTCAGTTTGGAAGGCTTCGGGAAAGCTGAAGGAAGTCTTCGGGGAAAAAACCGCCAGACTGCAAGTCAAAAGGATGGGAGAGAATTGTAAATGTCAGTTTGGAGCACTGTAGCCAGAGTCTGGAGGAAACCAGAACAGTTCAGGATCTAGTTGGGTTTACAGGTAGAAAACAAAATCTCAAAAACAATGAACAGACATAGAATCTAATATCCAAAAATAAATATTACCATTTCTAAGGAAGCATTTTTTTTCTCTCTACAATTACCCCATTTCTATCAGTGATTATTACAGTAAGTAATTGTTCACAAATTAAGCATGATTTCAAAAAACTTAGTTATTTACAAGTGCAGCAAGAGTAGCGATCAGCCCTATAAGCCCTTTTAAATCTGCTTTGGTATAAGGAATCTCCAGACTGAGCTCTTAACAGCCCCTTGAAGGTCAAAAGCCAAGTCAAACACTTGCCGTCAGATTTTACCTGCAACATCCATAGAGTTGAATTACCTTCTCTCTTTTCAAGATCCCCGAATCCCCTGAGGTTTCTGCATCTGCCAGGAAGTGACTTTTACTCACCTGATGAGGCTGCTGAGATCCTGGTAAGCAAGATATCGGGCTAATATTTCCAAGGGGATTTATTGGCTCCATAACCTCATCCTTAGGTTCATAAAGCTGTCTGCTCATCTCTGAGGATATGCCTGTCTTTCTCCAATAGGACGTTCCAGTCAAAGCCTTGGTTTCCAATGGTGTCTTGTCACAAAGAGAACAGATTCTTATTGAAGTCAGACAGATATTTCTATGAAATGGTAAGAATACTCATTAGAGAAAGTCCAAATCCTGGAGAGATCAGATAAGGGGAAAAAGACAGAGGTTTCAAGTCTGCTTACAAAGGTTCAATTTACCAGATTGCTGCGAGTCATCTTCAGCGAGAAAAGGCTTTCTTGGATCTTGAAAACAGAAGATGAAATAAGCAGTATTTCAAACAAAAAGTCATACAATTATAATCCTTCTCAGTTTCTTCAGTACCATGTGGTTATTTTTTTGTTGATCTTTTGTTAGTAGTTTTATGAAGCCTTCAGTTTCTCTGTTAGAGTTCTGTAAATTCTTACCCAGTGCAGGGCTATGAGCTTAAAGCTATTAGAGACCTGTATTCTAGAGTACTTGTCAGAGTCTTTTCCCTGAATCTCCGGAAATGAAGGACTTTTGCAAAAGTATCAGAGCAAATCTTTTGTCTGTAAATGACAAAAGTCTTAAAAATTGCAGTGGTGAAGGCTCTGATTAGAGTTCATTACAATGTAACCAGCAAGGTAGTTTGGTTATTTCTGTGACACACAGCACTTCAAGATTAGAACTAGAATTGCAAGTGATTACATACCAAGATGTATCAGATTTCTAGGAGTTCAACACAATTTCTAAAACACTAATCTTAACATATTTAAATATAATCTAAGAAAGTGTAGCATTGCTTATTTGACAATGCTTCCCATGTGATTTAACATAAATAAGACAAATTCTTTTATAAGGAGAACAAATCCTTCAGATGTTGTAGGAATCCTGTGGAATACTTTAAAGTTAGTTAGTGTTCAAGACTTCATTTTAAAATTTGATTTTGGGAAGTTTGTCAGATATCAGAAGCTTTGCACATTTGATTAAATAGGATCACAGAGCATTATGTAACCATACTTATCTGTCAATTTAACCAAAATGCCATTTAAAGACTTCACAGGCTTCATAAAAAAGAGTCTGGAAGTTTTCCTTCTGCTTCAATTTTTTGAAACAGCTTCAGGAGAATAGGTGTTATTTCTTCTTTGAAAGTTTGATAGAATTCCCCAGGGAATCCGTCAGGTCCTGGGCTCTTGTTTTTTGGGAGGTTTTTGATCACTGCTTCAATCTCGTTACTAGGTATTGGTCTATTCAGGTTGTCAATTTCTTCCTGGTTCAATTTTGGGAGTTTATAGTTTTCCAGGAATGCATCCATTTCATCTAGGTTGCTTAGTTTATTGGCATATAACTGTTGATAATAACTTCTGATGATTGTTTCTACTTCCTTGGTGTTAGTTGTGATCTCTCCCTTTTCATTCATAATTTTATTAATTTGGGCTTTCTCTCTTTTCTTTTGGATTAGTGTGGCCAATGGTTTATCGATCTTATTGATTCTTTCAAAAAACCAGCTTCTAGTTTCATTGATATGTTCTACTGTATCTCTGGTTTCTACCTCATTGATCTCTGCTCTAATCTTGATTATTTCCCTTCTTACGTGTGGGGTTGGTTTGATTTATTGTTGATTCTCCAGTTCTTTAATGTGTAGAGACAGCTGGTGTATTCTGGATTTTTCAATTTTTTTGAGGGAGGCTTGGATGGCTATGTATTTCCCCCTTAGGACCGCCTTTGCTGTATCCCATAGGTTTTGGAGTGAAGTGTCTTCGTTCTCATTGGTTTCCATAAATTGTTTAAGTTCTTCTTTGATCTCCTGGTTGATCCAAGCATTCTTAAGCAAGGTGGTCTTTAGCTTCCAGGTGTTTGAGTTCCTTCTGAACTTTTCCTTGTGATTGAGCTCCAGTTTCAAAGCATTGTGATCTGAGAATATGCAGGGAATAATCTCAGTCTTTTGGTATCAGTTGAGCCCTGATTTGTGACCCAGTATGTGGTCTATTCTGGAGAAGGTTCCATGTGCACTTGAAAAGAATGAGTATTCTGTTGTTTTAGGGTGGAATGTTCTGTATATATCTATGAGGTCCATCTGGTCCAATGTGTCATTCAATGCTCTTATTTCTTTATGGATTTTCTGCTTCGATGATCTGTCTGTTTCTGAGAGAGGCGTATTAAGATCTCCTACTATTAATGTATTCATATCAATATGACTCTTTATCTTGATTAATAGTTTTCTTATGTAGTTGGCTGCTCCCATATTGGGGGCATAGATATTTACAATTGTTAGATCATCTTGGTGGATAGTCCCTTTAAGAATTATGTAGTGTCCTTCTGTATCTCTGACTACAGTCTTTAGTTTAAAATCTAATTTATCTGATATGAGAATTGCTACCCCGGCCTTCTTTTGAGGTCCATTGGCATGAAAGATGCTTCTCCATCCCTTCACTTTCTATCCAGGATCTATAAAGATCTCCTCAAACTCAACACACACAAAACAGACAATCATATTAAAAAATGGGCAGAAGATATGAACAGACACTTCTCCAATGAAGACATACAAATGGCTACCAGACACATGAAAAAATGTTCATCATCACTAGCCATCAGGGAGATTCAAATCAAAACCACATTGAGATACCACCTTACACCAGTTAGAATGGCCAAAATTAGCAAGACAGGAAACAACGTGTGTTGGAGAGGATGTGGAGAAAGGGGAACCCTCTTACACTGTTGGTGGGAATGCAAACTGGTGTAGCCACTTTGGAGAACAGTGTGGAGATTCCTCAGGAAATTAAAAATAGAGCTTCCCTATGACCCTGCAATTGCACTGCTGGGTATTTACCCCAAAGATACAGATGTAGTGAAAAGAAGGGCCATCTGTACCCCAATGTTTATAGCAGCAATGGCCACGGTCGCCAAACTGTGGAAAGAACCAAGATGCCCTTCAACGGATGAATGGATAAGGAAGATGTGGTCCATATACACTATGGAGTATTATGCCTCCATCAGAAAGGACGAATACCCAACTTTTGTAGCAACATGGACAGGACTGGAAGAGATTATGCTGAGTGAAATAAGTCAAACAGAGAAAGTCAAGTATCATATGGTTTCACTTATTTGTGGAGCATAAAAAATAATATAGAGGACAAGAGTAGATGGAGAGGAGAAGGGAGTTGAGGGAAATGGGAAGGGGAGGTGAACCATGAGAGACTACGGACTCTGAAAAACAACCTGAGGGTTTTGAAGGGGCGGCGGGTGGGAGGTTGGGGGAACCAGGTGGTGGGTATTAGGGAGGGCACGGATTGCATGGAGCACTGGGTGTGGTGAAAATACAATGAATACTGTTACGCTGAAAATAAAAAAAAAAAAACAAAAAAAACTTCACAGGCAAACACAGAAAGTTAAATAGCTGTAAGCAGCCTTAGCTCTTTTTTTTTTTTTTTTTTTTTTTTTTTTTTTTTTTTTTTAATTTTTTTATTTATTTTCAGCGTAACAGTATTCATTGTTTTTTCACCACACCCAGTGCTCCATGCAATCTGTGCCCTCCCTAATACCCACCACCTGGTTCCCCCACCCTCCCACCCCGCCCCTTCAAAACCCTCAGGTTGTTTTTCAGAGTCCATAGTCTCTCATGGTTCACCTCCCCTTCCAATTTCCCTCAACTCCCTTCTCCTCTCCATCTACCCTTGTCCTCTATATTATTTGATATGCTCCACCAATAAGTGAAACCATATGATACTTGACTTTCTCTGTTTGACTTATTTCACTCAGCATAATCTCTTCCAGTCCTGTCCATGTTGCTACAAAAGTTGGGTATTCGTCCTTTCTGATGGAGGCATAATACTCCATAGTGTATATGGACCACATCTTCCTTATCCATTCATCCGTTGAAGGGCATCTTGGTTCTTTCCACAGTTTGGCGACCGTGGCCATTGCTGCTATAAACATTGGGGTACAGATGGCCCTTCTTTTCACTACATCTGTATCTTTGGGGTAAATACCCAGCAGTGCAATTGCAGGGTCATAGGGAAGCTCTATTTTTAATTTCCTGAGGAATCTCCACACTGTTCTCCAAAGTGGCTGCACCAGTTTGCATTCCCACCAACAGTGTAAGAGGGTTCCCCTTTCTCCACATCCTCTCCAACACACGTTGTTTCCTGTCTTGCTAATTTTGGCCATTCTAACTGGTGTAAGGTGGTATCTCAATGTGGTTTTGATTTGAATCTCCCTGATGGCTAGTGATGATGAACATTTTTTCATGTGTCTGGTAGCCATTTGTATGTCTTCATTGGAGAAGTGTCTGTTCATATCTTCTGCCCATTTTTTAATATGATTATCTGTTTTGTGTGTGTTGAGTTTGAGGAGTTCTTTATAGATCCTGGATATCAACCTTTTATCTGTACTTTCATTTGCAAATATCTTCTCCCATTCCGTGGGTTGCCTCTTTGTTTTGATGACTGTTTCTTTTGCTGTGCAGAAGCTTTTTATCTTGATGAAGTCCCAGAAGTTCATCTTTGCCTTTATTTCCTTCACCTTTGGAGACATATCTTGAAAGAAGTTGCTATGGCTGATATCAAAGAGGTTACTCCCTATGTTCTCCTCGAGGATTCTGATGGATTCCTGTCTCACGTTGAGGTCTTTTATCCATTTCGAGTTTATCTTTGTGTACGGTGTAAGAGAATGGTCAAGTTTCATTCTTCTACATATAGCTGTCCAGTTTTCCCAGCACCATTTATTGAAGAGACTGTCTTTTTTCCACTGGATATTTTTTCCTGTTTTGTCAAAGATTATTTGACCATAGAGTTGAGGGTCCATATCTGGGCTCTCTACTCTGTTCCACTGGTCCATGTGTCTGTTTTTATGCCAGTACCATGCTGTCTTGGTGATCACAGCTTTGTAGTAAAGCTTGAAATCAGGTAACGTGATGCCACCAGTTTTATTTTTGTTTTTCAACATTTCCTTAGCAATTCGGGGTCTCTTCTGATTCCATACAAATTTTAGTATTATTTGCTCCAGCTCTTTGAAAAATACTGGTGGAATTTTGATTGGAATGGCATTAAAAGTATAGATTGCTCTGGGCAGTATAGACATTTTAACGATGTTTATTCTTCCCATCCAAGAGCATGGAATGGTCTTCCATCTTTTTGTGTCTTCTTCAATTTCTTTTAGGAGTGTTCTGTAGTTCCTCGAGTACAGATCTTTAACCTCTTTGGTTAGGTTTATTCCGAGGTATCTTATGGTTTTTGGTGCTATAGTAAATGGAATCGATTCTCTAATTTGCCTTTCTGAATTTTCATTGTTAGTGTATAAGAAAGCCACTGATTTCTGGACATTGACTTTGTATCCTGCTACATTACTGAATTGCTGTATGATTTCTAGTAGTTTGGAGGTGGAGTCTTTTGGGTTTTCCATATAAAGAATCATGTCATCTGCGAAGAGAGAGAGTTTGACTTCTTCCTTGCCAATTTGGATACCTTTTATTTCTCTTTGTTGTCTGATTGCTGTTGCTAGGACTTCTAATACTATGTTGAACAAGAGTGGTGAGAGTGGGCATCCTTGTCGTGTTCCTGATCTCAATGGGAAGGCTGCAAGCTTTTTCCCATTGAGGATGATATTTGCTGTGGGTTTTTCATAGATAGATTTGATGAAGTTCAGGAATGTTCCCTCTATCCCTATACTTTGAAGCGTTTTAATCAGGAACGGATGCTGGATTTTGTCAAAAGCTTTTTCTGCATCAATGGAGAGGATCATGTGGTTCTTCTCTCTTCTCTTATTGATTTGTTCTATCACATTGATTGATTTGCGAATGTTGAACCATCCTTGTAACCCAGGGATGAATCCTACCTGGTCATGGTGGATAATCTTTTTAATGTGCTGTTGGATCCTGTTTGCTAGGATCTTGTTGAGAATCTTAGCATCCATATTCATCAGTGATATCGGTCTGAAATTCTCCTTTTTGGTAGGGTCTTTGCCTGGTTTGGGGATCAGGGTGATGGTGGCTTCATAAAAAGAGTCTGGAAGTTTTCCTTCTGCTTCAATTTTTTGAAACAGCTTCAGGAGAATAGGTATTATTTCTTCTTTGAAAGTTTGATAGAATTCCCCAGGGAATCCGTCAGGTCCTGGGCTCTTGTTTTTTGGGAGGTTTTTGATCACTGCTTCAATCTCGTTACTAGATATCGGTCTATTCAGGTTGTCAATTTCTTCCTGGTTCAATTTTGGGAGTTTATAGTTTTCCAGGAATGCATCCATTTCATCTAGGTTGCTTAGCTTATTGGCATATAACTGTTGATAATAGCTTCTGATGATTGTTTCTACTTCCTTGGTGTTAGTTGTGATCTCTCCCTTTTCATTCATAATTTTATTAATTTGGGCTTTCTCTCTTTTCTTTTGGATTAGTGTGGCCAATGGTTTATCGATCTTATTGATTCTTTCAAAAAACCAGCTTCTAGTTTCGTTGATACGTTCTACTGTATCTCTGGTTTCTACCTCGTTGATCTCTGCTCTAATCTTGATTATTTCCCTTCTTACGTGTGGAGTTGGTTTGATTTGTTGTTGATTCTCCAGTTCTTTAAGGTGTAGAGACAGCTGGTGTATTCTGGATTTTTCAATTTTTTTGAGGGAGGCTTGGATGGCTATGAATTTCCCCCTTAGGACCGCCTTTGCTGTATCCCATAGGTTTTGGAGTGAAGTGTCTTCGTTCTCATTGGTTTCCATAAATTGTTTAAGTTCTTCTTTGATCTCCTGGTTGATCCAAGCATTCTTAAGCAAGGTGGTCTTTAGCTTCCAGGTATTTGAGTTCCTTCTGAACTTTTCCTTGTGATTGAGCTCCAGTTTCAAAGCATTGTGATCTGAGAATATGCAGGGAATCATCTCAGTCTTTTGGTATCGGTTGAGCCCTGATTTGTGACCCAGTATGTGGTCTATTCTGGAGAAGGTTCCATGTGCACTTGAGAAGAATGAGTATTCTGTTGTTTTAGGGTGGAATGTTCTGTATATATCTATGAGGTCCATCTGGTCCAATGTGTCATTCAATGCTCTTATTTCTTTATTGATTTTCTGCTTCGATGATCTGTCTATTTCTGAGAGAGGCGTGTTAAGATCTCCTACTATTAATGTATTCATATCAATATGACTCTTTATCTTGATTAATAGTTTTCTTATGTAATTGGCTGCTCCCATATTGGGGGCATAGATATTTACAATTGTTAGATCATCTTGGTGGATAGTCCCTTTAAGAATGATGTAGTGTCCTTCTGTATCCCTGACTACCGTCTTTAGTTTAAAATCTAATTTATCTGATATGAGAATCGCTACCCCGGCCTTCTTTTGAGGCCCATTGGCGTGAAAGATGCTTCTCCATCCCTTCACTTTCAGTCTAGGTGTATCTTTAGGTTCAAAATGGGTCTCTTGTAGACAACATATGGATGGGTCCTGTCGTTTTATCCAATCTGCAACCCTGTGTCGTTTTATGGGTGCATTTAGGCCATTCACATTGAGAGTGATTATTGAGAGATACGTTTTTATTGACATTGTGTTATCTTTGAAGTCTTTCTTTCTGTCGATTGTCTCTATATTTCTGTTCAATGCTATTCTTAGGATTTTTCCTCTTTTATAGAACCCCCTTTAATATTTCCTGCAGTGTCGGCTTGGTGGTTGCATAGACTTTCAAGCCTTGCCGGTCTTGGAAACTCTTTATCTCTCCATCCATTTTGAATGTCAGTCTTGCTGGATAAAGTATTCTTGGCTGCATGTTCTTCTCATTTAGTGCCCTGAATATATCTTGCCAGCCCTTTCTGGCTTGCCAGGTCTCTGTGGACAGGTCTGACGTTATTCTGATGGGCTTTCCTCTGTATGTAAGGAGGTTCTTTGTCCTAGCGGCTTTCAAGAGATTGTATCTACAATTATGATTCCTCAATTTTACTATGAGGTGCCTGGATGTTTTTTTTGAATTTATAATCTTGGGGGGGGACCTTTCTACTTCTAGTACATGAACACTTGTTCCATTCGCAAGGTTGGGAAAATTTTCATGAAAAATTTGTTCCACTATATCTTCTAGACTTCTTTCTTTCTCCTCCCCTTCAGGGATTCCAATAATTCTGACGTTGGAACGTTTCATGGCATCATTTATTTCCCTGATTCTGTTTTCGTGGCTTCTAAGCTGTTTGTTCCAGGCTTCCTCCTGATCCTTTCTCTCTATTTGTTTGTCCTCCAGATCACTAATTCTATCTTCTGTCTCAGTTACCCTAGCTTTTAGAGAATTTAGATTAGATTGGAACTCATTGAGAGCGTTGTGAACCTCATCCCTGGTGGCCTTCCGCTCTGCCCTAACATTATGAACCTCCTCTCTGGTCGCTTTCAATTCTGCCCTAATCAATTCTGTTTGGTCATCCATAGCTTTCTCCAACCTAGCTATTGCCTGGATAATTGTTAGCCTGAATTCTCTTTCTGACATATTGTCTATGTTGATAGCCGTTAGCTCTGTTGCAGAAGGCCCATCCTCTGTATTTTTCTTCTGTTGGGGATTCCTCCTCCTAGTCATTTTGGTGAGAGATGACTGGACAGATGTAGCTGGGTGTATTGACCGTGGTGCAGTCAAGGTGCACCCTGGAACGCTTCTGAGCACTCAGGATTCCCCACCCAAATGAGAGAAAAAAGAAAAGAAAAAGAAAAAAGAGGGAGAGAGAGAGACAGGAAAAAAAGGGAAGATAAAAGTGAAGGTTCAGCCCAAATGGGCCCCAGGGTAAGGTTTATGACGTATACAAACAAAAACAGACAAACAAAAAGACTGATAAAAGTATATGACGAGAGAAAATATATATATATATAAGCAAAAAAAAGGAGGAGCCTCGTCAAGAAGAACCCCAAGTATAAGATTTATATACTATCCAGACAAACATAAATACACAGAGACACTGGCTGAAGAAAAAGATGGGAGCATGGTTATAGATTCTCGGTGTGGGCGAGGAAGGTTATTTTGATTCTTCCTGGATGTATCTTGATATCTTTGTTAAAGGACTCAACTTTCCTAAGAAAAAGGGGGATTAAAAATTGGTTCACCTATAGGGGTAGCATTGCTTGGAGAAAGGGGGTTACCTTGAAGTTTAACTCTATATGACTATTAGAAAATAAAAATAAAAAAGGAATAAACTGGACTAAACTAAATTAAAAAATTTTTTAAAAATTAAGAAAATAGAAAAGCAAAAGAAAAACACATGTGTATGTATCAAAAAAATTCAGGTTAGAAGTTTATCATGGAATTTGATGTACTGGACATCTCACTGTGATGGTAAATAGGTTAAAAAATTATCTATATAAAAAAAGAAAAAAAAATGAACCAGAATAGTGGGAAAGAATTAAAAATAAAAGTTGTATCTATGAAGTAGTGGTGGTTGTTCTCTTGTAGTCTTTTTTTTTTTTTTTCCTGATTTGTTTTCTGGGGGAGGGGGCTGCCACGTGGGTTTTCAGTCAATGATGTTCCCTGAGTTAAGTCCTCCCGACCCCCTCAAGGGGGTGGGCTCTGAGAAAAACGTTTTTTTCAGGTTTTTGTTCTCTGGAGGTTTTTATGTTTGTTCACTTCTTTTCTCTCGCCTTGACAGCTTTTGATGGTTTTGGGAGGTTTAGAGGAAAGAAAACTGCACCCCAACCTCCCTCTCAGAGAGAAGCCTCAGTCTGCTCCCCTGCAGGTGCTGCAGCCGCTGGGCCGCTGGCAGAGCAGGTTCTGAGTCGCGGTCCCTGGGGACGCAGGATCTCCTGCTTGTACGCAAAACCAAGGCAGCTGTGGCTGTCTGGGCAGCTCCAGACCGCCAGAGAGGTTCCAAGCAGCAATCGCACACTGAGATTTTCCCGCTGGCTGGGGCTGAGAGCTCAGGGCTTGCGCGCACCTCTCCCAGGGGATTTTTTGGGGCGCGGCGCCTCCAGCTCTATCGGCTCTATCGCCGCGTGGGTCTATCACCGCGTGGGTCCCAGAACACCAGGCTGGGCGTTCGTGCACCTCTCTCAGGGGAGGTTGAGGCACGCACGCATCTCCAGTAAGGTGCGCGTTCTGCCGTCTGGTGTGGCTCCCAGTCCCTCACGGGAGCCGGACTCCACCCGTTCTCGGGCGCACTGGCGGCTCCGGGACAAAGACCAGGTTTCTCCGCCGCACTCTCCGGCTCAGCGCCAGGGGATGCTGCCCTGGGTCTGGGGACTTAAGCCCCTATCCCTATCCGCCCCGGTTCCCACAATTTCCCCGCGCGAGTCTTTGCTCTTTTGAGTGCTTTCAACAAGACTCCAAGTTAATGCTGGTCCCCAGATGCCGGGCACTCTCGTATTGGGGTATTATTTTCCAGTCGGTCGCCTCTGGTGGCTCCCTCCCCCTTTTGTTTATCTTCCGATATCAGTCCGACGTTCCCACTCCACTTTACCTGCCCACTGGCGTCTTCTGGCCCCCGTAGAGATCCAGACGTGTATAATTCTGATCTCAGGCTGATTTCATGGGTGATCGGAGTTCTTTGGTAGGTAATCAGCTCACTTTAGGGTGCAGATTGAAAAGGCGCCTCCTCCTACTTCCCCGCCATCTTGTCTCCCCCCAGCCTTAGCTCTTTTAATATTAAATAGAAAAAAAAAAATAACAGACCTGATAAAAACACACAGAATCTTTATTTTTCTAGGTAGGCTGCATTAAAGGTAAAGAAAAACATCATTTACAATTCTTTATTAAAAGCAGACAAATAATTTAAGAGTCCATCCTTTTAACAGAGAGAAAATTTTAATTTTGCACCAGCTTACTTTTGGTATTAACTCATTTTAAATACATTTTAATCTTGCCCAATGGACCACACATTAAAGTCCCATTTTAATTAATTAATTAATTTGAAAAGGTCCCATTCTAAAGATTCCTTTTTCACAAAGCTTTTACAACTTTTGTTTTTCCTCTTTAAATAATAAGCCTCCCGGGGCACCTGGGTGGCTCAGTGGGTTAAAGCCTCTGCCTTCGGCTCGGGGCATGATCCTGGGGTCCTAGGATCGAGCCCCGCATCAGACTCTTTGCTCGGCAGGGAGCCTGCTTCCCTCCCTCTCTCTCTCTCTGCCTGTCAAATAAATAAATAAATAAAATCTTTATTAAAAAAAAATAAATAAGCCTCCCTTTAGGATAAGTTACATTTTTTTCTTAACAGAAATTAATTTAAAAAAAGGGAAGGTAGGAAGAATAGAAATAAACTCAACCCCCTATCTGGGGCTCACAATCATGATCTCCAGATCAAGGGTCCCATGCTTTACTGACTGAGCCAGCCAGGTGCTCCTACTCCGCATGCGGGGGTGTGTGTGTGTGCCTGTGTGTGTGTATTTTAACCAACAACACATAGCCTACTTTTTTTGCATACAGAGATATTTCCTTTATTTTTCGTAGATATAACCACATATATTAGAATTTTTAACCCTTAGTTTCCACTAGATAATAAACTTTAGAGTCTAAGTGGTAAGAAATTATGAATTGTTGCACCGACCTTCTTTAGATTGGTACATTTATGAATGCATTTCATAATTCCTAAACACATGCTTTTTCATAGTACAGTCTTTCAGCAAGCACAAAAAATGTTCACTAACAGATCAAATTTATCTTCAGTTTTTCTGTAACCAGGAAGCCAAAAGTAGATACACCTATGTTCAGTCATGTTTTATTATTTTATTTCAAAAAGATCCAGATACTCAATGTAATTAATTTAACTCATTACTTAACCTGAAACCTTAAAATTTTTCTGTTATCGGGGCGCCTGGGTGGCTCAGTGGGTTAAGCCCCTGCCTTTGGCTCAGGTCATGGTCTCAGGGTTCTGGGATCGAGTCCCGCATGGGGCTCTCTGCTCAGTGGGGAGCCTGCTTCCCTTCCTCTCTCTCTCTGCCTGCCTCTCTGCCTACTTGTGATCTCTATCAAATGAATAAATAAAATCTTAAAAAAATTTTTTTCTGTTATCAAAACATTTTTGGAAGCTATTTGGAAAGTTTACTTAAAAACTTTTAATACTTTTTTACTTCTAAATCTATTTTTTAAAAATTTTGTTTATTTTTTTGAGAAAGAACAAGAGTGATCAGAGAGAGGGAGAAGCAAATTCCCCACTGAGCAGGAAGCCCCATGCGGGGCTCCATCCCAGGACCCTGAGATCATGACCTGAGCCAAAGGCAGACGCTTAAGCCACTGAGCCACCCAGGCACCCCAATTTGTTTTTAACAATTATGGTTAGATTACCCACAAACACTTCATGAGATATCACACAAAGATAGCCATTCTTCCAAGCTATTCTGTTCGTGTTGGAAGATTTTGTAACCTAAATAATATGAACTTATCTGACTTCCAGTAAACCCAAGCAGAATAAGAGTTTTCATTTTAAACCTGATAAATTAGTTTTCATATTGAATATTTTACTCGATCACGTGAACCTGAAATTCATTTGGACTGTTTCTATTTTGAGAATTTTCATAATACTAGATTTTTATAAGCATTTAATTTTTAAGCCAATTAAATAGAGCTCTTTACAAATGAACTCTGGAAATAACATTGAGAGGAAAACACCGTATTTATAATGCACATACATACACAATATAAAACTAGTTTATAAACAGTTGCAATAAAGTTTACTTGTGCAGATGTTTTACTATTTGTGGAAAAGACTTCTAAGATTTGTATTTGTCCTTGGAATTAATCGTACGGAGGCTGTGCTGGAGTTGGGCACACAAGCTATTTTAGCAGCTTGTATTTTAAAGTCCTCTTCCCTTTTTTCCCCTTCAGTCTCAGGTGACTGGGGGCTGTGTTTGCATTTCAAAGACCTAAGGTTTATAACTTTAAGGGATAGAGAAAGAATGCAAGTTGTCCTTTTAAAGAGATTCAGTGTAATTGTTATTTATCTTTTTGAAGCAGAGCGTAATTTTCTTCTGCTATCCTGCTGTTTTGAACATCTGCAAGCATTTTGAGAGAAACAGACAAGAGTTTGGGGATTAGTAAAGACCAGGGGGCTTTGACTTGTTTCTAGAGCTGTATTTCTGGTGTGCAGATTTGCAAGGCAAGGCGGTTGTTTTTAATTCCCTCCAAAGACCTGGAGTACAGCCTGAATACTAAGAGGCTGAGTCACCTTTTAAAATTCAACTAGCTACTTTGTATCAGGGAGATTTTACCTAAAATGGGAATCAAAAGACTTAGGGCTTTGGAAGGTGTGTATAAAGCATTTTAACAAAAGCCTTCTGAGTACACGGTTCGGCCTTGGCTTCTATTAGTCCCTGAACATCCATATTCTGCTGCTCATTTGTAGGCAGACCTAGGAGATATTCTGGTCACCTGTTTTCTGTGTGTGTGTGCAGAGGTAGTGTTGTGAATGGGCACTTACCTTTCTAATTCTTTAAAGTTGGGAAGGAGGTGGATGGAGGTACAAAGTCTTTATGATTGGAAAGCTCTGCTGCTATCCAGGGGACGTGAAATTCTTTTTGGTGGGGGATCTAGGATCCATCTGCAAAGGACACTGCATAGGAAAGCCCGAAGCTGGCAGAGCCCGATTACAGAGACCTGGAGAGTAGAAGCACAGCCCTACTGACTGCCAGTCTCCGGAGGGTGTATGAAATTCATTTCCTAGCTCTCAGCACGTACACGAGTAATCTGTGTACTTTGAACCTAGAGATCAGGCCAGAGTGCTCCCTGTAAGTCATATAGGGAAAAGGACATTAAAATAGGTAGATGCTGCCGATTGTGAGAGATTTACTCATTGGTTTCTGGAGAAAAGGAGAATCAGGGTTCTTCCTACAGTACTGGCTATTTCTTAAGTAACTTTATTTTATTTTTTTAAAATTTTTATTTATTTATTTGATAGACAGAGATCACAAGTAGTCAGAGAGGCAGGCTGAGACAGAGAGGGGAAGCAGGCTCCCTGCTGAGCAGAGAGCCTGATGCGGGGCTCGATCCCAGGACCCCAAGATCATGACCTGAGCTAAAGGCAGAGGCTTTAACCCACTGAGCCACCCAGGCGCCCCTCTTAAGTAACTTTAAGTCAAAACTGTTAATACGCAGTTGGTGAACATTTTGGGGTGGGCTGCCTTGGAACCCTACACTGGCAAACCTGTGACCCCACCAGGCAGAAGATCAAATGAAGACTGTCTAGTTCATAGCTGCCTTCCCAGTAAGATTTTCTGGGTGTGGATTTTCTCTACGCTGGAGACTCTGCAGGGGTTTGGGAAGGCTGCAGCTACAGAGCCCCGAGGTCCTAGGCTGCCCAGTGCCAGCTAATAGGTAGGTACTCGGAGAGTATCGGCTGCACGGATCTGTCAAGGTGTCAAGCAATGGCAACCACAGTGAGTTATGGGGGGTATAAAGAATCTTCCTCATTCCAAACTCTGAGCTACACAAATACGCTTATTCTCTCAACAGCAGAGCTGCGGGCAACGACCACCTTGCCAGTGGCCTGGCAGACTGCTGGAGTATCTGCCAACAAGAGATAACGGGGAGCCTTGGTAACTGGTCCCATTCTGGCCAGGCAGTCTGGTCTCCTCAGTGGTGCCTTCAGGAGGAATACAGGCATTTGCTTAGGTCAGAACTTGGAATCAAGCAGATGCCGTGGTCCTCCAAGGGCCTGCTTTTGATACCTAGACTCTCTCAACACTTGTCCAGTTCCAGGTCCCTGGCTTCCCTGGCCTGTGTGGCTAGGACATGTGCAGTATGTACCCTGCCAGCCAGCCATGGGTAGCCAGGCCCCCAGGCCTGTGGAGCGGGGGCCGGTATCCAACTACTACCATAGCTTCCAGAAAAATCTTTTGGAGGTGGCAGCTTTAAAACAGCTACAATCAGTTCATATTTGGACTGGTTGCCTAATAGGTTCCCAGGTGTCTTTCACTGGAGGATATCTGGTCCGGTCTGCTCAGCCTCATCCTGGCAAGGCAGTCCAGTTTTCACTGGTTCTGTCTTCAGGGGGATTCCTGAGGTGATGCCTTTTACCCCAAAAGCCCTCTTCAGTGACCTGGCCTCTCAAGCCCTGTGTCCTGTTCCAGTTCATTTTCTACCCTGAAGTGAGCTGCACCACACGCTCAGTGCATAGCCTTCTGGCCAGCCTTGGCAGGCTGAGGCCCTCCAGGCCTGTGGAGCTGAGGCCAGTGCCCGGCCACCTGTATAGTCTCCAGGGCAGAGGACGCCCCCTGCTCATAAATCTTTTTGAGACAGCGAGCAATTCCCGTTTGGATTGGTTACCCAGTGGAGTTCTGGGTTTACCACTGAGGTGAACGATCCCCTGGCCAGCGAGCCAATCTGGCCTCATTCTAGAAAGGCAGTCAGATTCCTCTGTTGCTGTGAATTGGTCTGATAGGATTTCAAATCTACTTGTTCATGACAGACAACAAGTGTTTGCAGAGGTTAAGTTGTTTTGCTGTAAGAATAAATTGTGCCAGGAAGTCAACATCTTACCTGTTCTCACTGATAAGAACCACTAGCTCAGCAGCTGAGGGGCCCCCCTGAGGGCTTTTCAATAAAAACACATAAAGAAGTAAGTATGGCAAGGGTACGTTAGACCATGAATATTGAGAGTTTGTGAGGTTGATCTGCACAAGGCTACACTTCACTGATCTAATATTGCTTTCAGAAAACATTGGGGCAATTAGTTCTTGCCATGATGAAGGTGCTTCCTCTAGTGATGGTGGCAAAAACCATGCAGAGGCCTGGCTAAGACCACCATCTTGCCTATCAACACTCTGGCCATCAATCCCTTGCAGCCTGCTCTTGTAACATAGGACTCCTACTGTTGCACTGGCCACTGGACATCAGCTCTCCATTGGCTAACCTGTCTCTTCCCAGTATCAACTCATATAAACTATTAAAAAAAAAGAAACAAGTCCTCTTCAAAGTGTAGGGATAGAGGGTACATACCTCAATATCATAAAAGCCAAAGCTGGTGGCATCACCATTCCAGACTTCAAGCTCTATTACAAAGCTGTCATCATCAAGACAGTATGGTACTGGCACAAAAACAGACACATAGCTCAATGGGACAGAATAGAGAGGCCAGAAATAGACCCTCAACTCCATGGTCAACTAATCTTCAACAAAGCAGGAAAGAATGTCCAATGGACAAAAGGCAGTCTTTTCAACAAACGGTGCTGGGAAAATTGGACAGCCACATGCAGAATGAAATTGGACCATTTCCTTATACCACATGCAAAAATAGTCTCAAAATGGATGAAAGACCTCAATGTGAGACAGGAATCCTTCAAAATCCTTGAAGCAACCTCTTCAACCTCAACTGCAGCAACTTCCTCCTGGAAACATTGCCAAAGGCAAGGGAAGCAAGGGCAAAAATGAACTATTGGGACTTCATCAAGATCAGAAGCTTTGGCACAGCAAAGGAAACAGTCAACAAAACCAAAAGACAACTGACAGAATGGGAGAAGATATTTGCAAATGACATATCAGATAAAGGGCTAGTATCCAGAATCTATAAAGAACTTATCAAACTCAACACCCAAAGAACAAATAATCCAATCAAGAAATGGGCAGAAGACATGAACAGACATTTCTGCAAAGAAGACATCCAGATGGTCAAGAGACACATACAAAAGTGCTCCACATCACTCGGCATCAGGGAAATACAAATCAAAACTACAATGAGAGACCACCTCACACCAGTCAGAATGACTAAAATTAACAAGTCAGGAAATGACAAATGTTGGGAGAGGATGAGGAGAAAGGGGAACCCTCCTACACTGTTGTTGGGAATGCAAGCTGGTATAGCCACTCTGGAAAACAGTATGGAGGTTCCTCAAAAAGTTGAAAATAGAGCTACCCTGTGCCCAGCAATCACACTACTGGGTATTTACCCTAAAGATACAAATGTAGTGATCTGAAAGGGCACATGCACTCCAATGTTTAAAGCAGCAATGTCCACAATAACCAAACCATGGAAAGAACCTAGATGACCATCAACAGATGAATTGATAAAGAAGAAGTGGTATATATATACAATGGAATACTATGCAGCCATCAAAACCCCCTGAAATCTTGCCATTTGCAACGATGTGGCTGGAACTAGAGGGTATTATGCTAAGCGAAATAAGTCAATCAGAGAAAGACAATTATCATATGATCTCTCTGATATGAGGAATATGAGAGGCAGGGTAGGGGGTTGGGGGGGTAGAGAAGGAAAAAATGAAACAAGATGGGATCGGGAGGGAGACAAACCATAAGAGACTCTTAATCTCACAAAACAAACTGAGGGTTGCCAGGGGGAGGGGGGTAGAGAGAGGGTGGTGGGATTTTGGACACTGGGGAAGGGATGTGCTATGGTGAGTGCTGTGAAGTGTGTAAACCTGGCGATTCACAGACCTGTACCCCTGGGGCAAATAAAACATTATATGTTAAAAAAAAAAAAAAAAGAAGAAAAGAAAAAAGAAAAGAAGTAAGTCTTCCAAAATGGAGTCCTTAGCCCTCAACCACAGCAAACCAAGACTTAATGAAGTTTCACCCTATCCCAGGAGTGTGATCTTCAATCTGAAATTTTCTGATCAGCACCAATGAGGTGACATGATCACAAACTGTACTGGTCCCTTTCCCCTTAAAAGAAGATGTCCTGGCCTGAAACACAATCCTTTCTTTTGCTAATAATTTCTTTGCTCTACCCTCCCTCTTATAAAAATCTTTCATTCTGTACAGCTCCTTAGAGCGGGTCTTTGCTAGATGGGATGATGCCTTATTCATGAATTGCTTAATTAAGCTAATTAGCTGTTCTAATTTGCTAGGATGAAATTCATTTTTTAACAAAATGTTCACCTCACCTAAAATTTAGACTTTATTCCTTTCATTGCCATTTGCTGGAAACAACAGTATGATTAATCTATCATTAATTTGGAATATGAGGTTTCTTTGTTGGCTTATTAAAAGGCATTACTGTATATGCTATTGGCATGTAAAATTCCACATTGAAATATAGAACTCTGATAATTTGGTGCTAATGTTGCCCACAATAGTTCCTTTTTTTAAAAAAAAAGATTTATTTATCTGAGAGAGAGAGAGAGAGTGGGGGAGGGACAGAGGAAGAAGAGACAGAGAATCCTCAGGGAGACTCCCCTGAGCACAGAGCCTGACATGAGGCTGGATCCCAGGACCCTGAGATCATGACCTGAGCTGAAATCAAGGTTTGGCCCCTTAACTGACTCAGGCACCCCCATGCAACAGTTATCTTATAAACCATTTGGAATGCTCTAGTAAGCATCTTGATGATAAAATATCATAGATCTTTGTGACTGGCAGGAGGAAATAATAAATGTGTCATACTCAAAAACCATGACAGAATTACTCAAGAGGTGGTTTAGAGGTAGAAAGGGTTGTGTATTAACGTCTGAAGATCCCTAAAGACCTACTGAAGACTTAGTCTGGGCAGAACTTAAAATTAAGGAAACTCCAGGTGTTGATCTAATGATCCAACCCAGTTATATCCTGTATATCCTGTATTAAAAAGAGCAACTAAGGAAGACAGTACAGAGCTCAGATACACAGATGCCTACAGGCAGAAGAGTGCTAGGGAGATGGGGAAACTGAAGGATGCTATAAAATTCTGTTTTTCTCCTTCTCGTTTCTCCTTCTCCTGTTCTTGCGAGAACATGCGCCCCCGCTTAACACCTGCCTGCATAATGCAGATACTGTATGTCTTCTTCATAAGGGACAAGCAGTTAATGATTTCTCTATAACAGATAACATCTAAGGAAGGACCAGATAAAGCCATGGTATGCACATTCTAGAACATTCTAGAACACCAGCACTAGACATCTCAATGCCAAGACCTGGCTCCAAGGAATAACACCTATGCCCGTGCCTTTGTTCTAACCAGTTCCTGGATGCCTGAGAGGACACATACAACAAACCCGCAATTGTCAGTAAACACCCCAGACTCCCACATATTCTGTCTGTATCTTTATTCTCTATATGCCTTTGGTTAACTCTGTTTTCACCTCCTGTGGCGTACATTTCAATTCTATCCTCTGTGCAGCCATCGCTAGCACAAAAAAGGCATCTCCAGGGTAAAAAGAAACACAGATCCTTTGGCCTCTAAGGGCACTGATCCACATGGTGAGGATGATAATCATTTTAACTCTTTTGACACCAGGACATTAACGAACTAGAAGCTAAGCCCATGATAGTAGGCAAAATGACAAATGTGATAATATGGAACCAATCAGAGTCACTGGAGAGCTTACACCAGGCAAGAAATGGTGACAAACAATTCCAACAAACTGATTTGGTCACAGAAATCCAGGGGCTATTGGACTTACATTACAAAGGAGGACAAAACTTGAGTCTCACGGAAATACAGGTTGCGTACCTCCAACCCATTACCACTGATGCTACATCGAATCCCTTAGAGCATCTGGAGAAGATAATATTAATCTCCAAAGATCTTCATTTGATGGAGTAGCAGCAACCTGGAGATTAGGATGGCCTATACCTATTATCCCTTAACACACCTCCATGGAAAACAGCAGGGGAAGCTAATATGATAATGAAATTAGGACTATTAACTATGATTTACATTAAGGGACAGACACCTACACCGCTACAGGTCCAAGCAGCATAACAAATTAAGAGGTCATCTTCTAAGCTACACCCCATAGACAGAACAGCAGAGGAAGAAGATCAAGATAGAGGCCAGAGGGGCACCTGGCTGGAAGAGTGTGCGACTCTTGATCTCGGGGTTGGGAGTTTGAGCCTCACTTTGGGCATAGAGATTGCTAAGAAAAATAAATGTTAAAGCAAAAAAAATAAAGGCTGTAGCTTTAGCATTCATGTATGTAGACAAAACAGACCTACACCTAATAAAAATAGACCAAACCACAATAGACCATCTAGACCCAAGTCTACAAGGCCTTTCTGGCCACCTACACCATTTAGACCATCACCCTTGAAAACAAATCATAAAAGTAGAAGCTCAAACAGATACCCCAGAAACTACATAGGAGAAGCAGACAAACAGAAACCACCACCTGGTACAGTGAACAGACCTACAGAAAATAAACCCACATAATACCACTCATCCATTTGCTGCAAATACTGTCCCTTTATAAAACCTAACCCCATTAATAGAAAAATCACTGCTAGCCAGAGAGCAAATCCTCTGAGCTCCCCCTAGGGATTCAGCAGTCTCTCCTCTTGGCTCAATCTAGAGACCATCACTCATATCAACAGAAACCTGTTTTGCAAATAAAACACTACATAAATCACTAGGTCATCAGATACAGGATCCTAATAACAAAGACACAAGGATATCCTACTAATTTAGAAAACTTAAGCAATAAAAAGGGACCGATTGGAGGATGAGAAGGAAAATTAACCCCACACACATGGGTACATAGATTCTTAGTAATGAGGATAGACTTTAAAACTAAAGGCCTTGGGGTACCTGGGTGGCTCAGTGAGTTAAGTCTCTGCCTTCGGCTCAGGTCTTGTTCTCGGGGCCCTGGGATCGAGCCCTGCATCGGGCTCTCTGCTCAGTGGGGAGCCTGCTTCCCCCTCTCTCTACCTGCCTCTTTGCCTACTTGTGATCTCTGTCTGTCAAATAAATAAATAAAATCTTTAAAAACAAAATAAAACCTAAATGCCTTATAAGTCCCAATTTAGAAAACATTCTTGAATGGATAGAATAGGATACACAAATAATAAGGAAAACATTCGGGAACTTCTAAAGGAACAAATTCTTGTGCCTACTCTTTCACCATATAAATAACTTAATCTGGCCTGTCAAAAAGCCAGGGTTCATAGAGATTTGCAGATTTTTAGGAATTGAAACAGATAATCTCCCCAAGCTGAGGGAGCACCCGCAAATCTAGGTGCTATCACCAGCAACACCACCACTGGATCTGAACTGACGGCAGGGGGACAGACTTACCTGGCCTGTTCTTTGCTATTCCAGCTGTTAAGGAGAGCCAAGCCACCACCGCATTCACCTGGGAAGACAGATGATACCGGTTTTCTAGGTTACCACAACAGGATACCTTAAGAACCCAGCAATAGCCCACAACCGTCTAACGTAAGAATTCCAAGCCTTTCAGGAAAACACAACACACTTAGCAACCAGCATTTCTTGTCCTGATGATGTGCTTATTTATGCTGATAACTTGAAACACCTGAGTTACAAGAGAGTTAATTCTTTACGCTCAGAGGATGGACAACTGACTCAAGTAATGTCCAAAGACCCCAAACTGTAGGAAAATTTCCAGGTATAGTTTGGTCCTCTGAAGGCAGAAAAATAACAGACCTAGTCATAAACAAGATACATTGCATCCCAATTCCTACCACAAAAGAAGCAGCCCAGAAACGGATAGGACTCCTTGCATGCTGGAAACAGCACATGCCACTAAATGGGGGAGAATATCAAAACACATTTATAAAACAGCAAAGAAGACAGGGAATTCAGAGGGACAGACTCAAGAGGCAGCCTTAACTTATTTCAAAGTGCTCTCAAACTTTTAATACATTGGTATCAACTATTGAGGACTCCTAATATAAACTAAAGTGCCTAGGGGTGCCTGGGTAGCTCAGTGAGCGTCTGAATTTGGCTCCAGTCATGATCTCAGGGTCCTGGGATGGAGCCCCCCGTTGGGCTCCCTGCTTAGTGGGGAGCCTGCTTCTCCTTCTCCCTCCCTCCCCCCAGCTCATGCTCGCTCATGGTCTCTCAAATAAAGAAATAAAATCTTAAAAAAAAAAAACAACCCAAAACTAAAGTGCCTATATTCGTAAGGGTTTGCAACATGGTGTCTGTGGACTGAAACACTGTGGGAACTTGACTTTCACCCGATTGCATTTTGGACTGAGATTTTCCCATGGTCCAGGAACAGATACCAACATATGGCAAGAATCAACTGGGCACAGTATTAGGCCCTAAAAACTACAGAGCCACTAATTGAAAATAAGCGAATTATACCTAAACTCCAGTAGCCTAATCTGGAGTAAAGCAGAGCCCTGACAAACAGAGGACAATTATTCCTGACCATAAAGTCCTAACATGGAGAATGTCTATTTCCAAGCAGGACTGAATGATGAAGGGTCAGCCTCCGCCTGAACTGAGGAAATCTCCACGGTCCCAAAGCGGACTTCGCAGACTTTCTGAGGGAAGAAGCTACTTAAGCTCACGCAGTTGGGCAGTGGGGGCCACTCTGGTGCATGACACTCAACAGTGCACGGTTTTTAGGCGGATCAGTTTCTGTGACATCATCTAGAGAACGCTGGCACACGGGAGCCTTGAGAACTCAGACAGTCTTAATTGCAGAATCAGGTTCTGGAGAACAGAAGATGATGAACAACTAGCCAGAAACCGGTGAGTGAATAATCGGTTAAGGGAAGTGAGCATGAGGTATATCTTTTCTCAGACTCATGGACAGTAGCTAATGGAATAGGAGTTTGGGACATGAACATGGTGGGAATTACTGAAAAATACCAAATAAGAACATAATGAGGTAAGGACATAGGGAAGAAAATAGCGATGACTGAAATCTCTCCCCATACTTTTTACAGATGTCCCGGCACCTCCGGAGAACTCTGAAGTAACGAAATTTAATAACAAGGTCGACAAACTTAGTAGGTAAACTACAGAGGTGCAAATATGTAAAATTTAACTTAATTAACCCAAGAATTTATGGCTAGTGAGGAAACCAAGGCATAACTATATATAAACAAGAAGGACAGTGAGCTTACAACCTCAACACACAGAGAGGCCAAATAACAGAATCATGCTATGGACGCAGCATCAAACAGGTCATGCCGGCACACATTAGATGAAAAAGACATGTATGTACCCATTAAATACCTCCAATTTCAAATGAAATATGAGAATTACTGAAAATTTTGAGCATGGAGCTACCCTATGACCCAGCAATTGCATTAGTGGGTATTTACCCCAAAGATACTGATGTAGTGAAAAGAAGGGACACCTGCACCCCAGTGTTCATAGCAGCAATGGCCACAAGAGCCAAACTGTGGAAAGAGCGGAGATGTCCTTCAATAGACGAATGGATAAAGAAGGCGTGGTCCATATATACAATGGAATATCACTCAGCCATCAGAAAGGAGGAAAACCCAACTTTTGCATCGACATGGGTGGGACTGGAGGAAAATATGCTAAGGGGAAAAGGTCAAGCAGAGAAAGTCAATTATCATGTGGTTTCACTTATTTGTGGAACATAAGGAATAGCATGGAGGACATTAGGAGAAGGAAGGGAAAAATGAAGGAGGTGGGTGGAAATCAGATTGGAAGACGAACCATGAGAGACTATGGACTCTGGGAAACTGAGGGTTTTAGAAGGGAGGTGGGGGATGGGTGAGCCTGGTGATGGCTATTAAGAAGGGCACGGATTGCATGGAGCACGGGGTGTTATACACAAACAATGAATCCTGGAACACTACATCAAAAACTAATCATGTACTGTATGGTAACTAACATAACATAATAAAAAAATAAAGCATGGAGGTCATTAGTGAATACTTCAGATAAATCAAAGCAGACAGACCATTCAAAATTATACAAATGATTATACAGAACATCTGCCTATATTAGAGAATAAACTGTATGCATGCATCATTGTAGACACATGGTCAGGAATAGGATTACTCTATTCTTGCAGGAAAACTAATAAATGATAATCTGAGCATTAGAAAAATGTATACTTGCTGTGGTATCCCAACCATCATGAAATCAGATCAGAGCACCACTTTGTAGGAACGTGAATATAAGGCTGGGCAAAGAAGGCATAATGTGGAACTTCTACTTGCCCTATAACCCTGCTGCCTCTGGGTGAACTGAAAAGTATAATGATTTGTTCAAGCAAAAGCTTAGGTTGCTTCCTAACACTCTAGATATGAAAGCCTGGACTAAAACAATCTGGGAGGTGACAAGATCTCTAAAGCACAGATATAGGAAGAATGGAAAAACTACCAAATGTAAATAGATACATATTACACACACGTTCTTTAGAACTTTATGCCTACAAAATAAAAGCCACTATACATCTTCAACTCTAACAGTATTATGAGGTGGATCAGTGCAGCATGCTGCTTGCTGGAAGTACTATTTTACCTATTTCTTACTAGTGGATATCACACTTACTATATGTATGGGTTTCTCATCTAACAGTTTCAGCAAGGGTGGCTATGCTACCATTCCAAAGTGGGATGCACCTGCTGATCCAGATACAGCTCCACTGTCTGTGAGAGCCTCTACCTCCTTCACAGATCACCATCTGGGGTCACCTTGTTGTAACTGAGGACTCAGCAGCATCACCGGCATCATCTATACCTCCAAGCCCAACCTCTCCCTCTCACCTGTCGGTATCAGGGTCAGCACAGTATCGGGATGTGCTCGCTGAGAAAACTTGAATCAATGGAAAAACCCAAAGACTCAGGGAATCTGGTGAAGCAGAGGAAGCCTTCAAAGAATCTCTTAAACGATCTCCTCTACTAGATGCGGACTTGAAGGATGAAGACTGGCCTAAACCACTAACTGGTCCTTGTTCTAACCCAGCTTCTATACCAAGACAATCAGGTATGGACTTTTCTACCTTCCTTATCATATCTTACTGAATGGAGTGTCACATCAGACACGTGGCAGACTGTGAATAAAAACCTCAGTTTCATTTCTGAGATACTTTGTGTGCTCGTATTTTGTACAAGAGCAGCTGCTGAATATGCAGAATGGGCAATTGTATCTATATTAATAGGTCAGAAACTGATCAATTGCTGTACCCAACTCAATACATATTCACCTATTAGAAAATAAACAATCAATCCATGGATACCGAGTTCGGTCTTTTTTAAGAATAGGGACAACCTGTCAGGTGTATAGCAACACATAGAAAACGTAGCATTTAACACACATCATTACCCTTCATGGCGTACATCAGGCTTCTTTCTCATACCACCAGGTCGCTGCCCTCAAGAACATGGAAACGAGGTTAGTAAAACCTATCCTGGTCATATTGGAATCTAGTAGGCTATGGGAACATAGTAGGCTATGTTTTGATATTTAGTATGCAGAACTTTTAAGCCAAATATAGATCCTCAAATTTTGTCCAGTTTTATCCGTATTTGATTATGCCTGATTTATAACCTTTGCTAGAAACAAATTCAATAAAGGAAGGAAACTCCTGCAGTTCTTTGTTGGACTTGTAGGACGTTTAACTAGGTTTTACTCAAATCACACTTAATGGTGAAAAGCTGAATACTTTTCTGTTAAGATCAGGAATAAGACAAGGAGGTCCACTCTCTCTAATTTTACTCAACATAGTGCTGGAAGTCCTGCTGCACCAACCAGGCATGAAAAAGAAATAAAGGGCACACACATTGGTAAGGGAAAAGAAAACTGTCAATATTTGCAAATGACATGGTTCTATATATAGAAAATCCTAAAGAGTCCAACAAAAAAATTATTAGAATGAATTCTCTAAAGTTACAAGATAAAAAATGAACACGCGGAAACCTGTTACATTTCTATGCACCAAAAGCAAGGTAGAAGAAACAGAAATTAAGAAAACAATTTCATTTACAATTATGCCAAAAAGAATAAAATACCTAGGAATAAATTTAACCAAGAAGGTAAAAGATCTATAGTCTAAAACTATAAAACACTGACAAAAAAAAATTGAAAATGCAAACAAATGGAAAGGTATACCATGTTCACATCCTGGAAGAATTAATTTTGTTAAAATGTTTGTATTACCCAAGACAAAATCTATAGATTCAATACTGACCTATCAAAATACCAATTGCATTTTTTAAAAATTTTTTATTTACTTATTTGACAGACAGATCACAAGTAGGCAGAGAGGCAGGCAGAGAGAGAGGAGGAAGCAGGCTCCCCACTGAGCAGAGAGCCTGATGTGAGGCTCGATCCCAGGACGCTGGGATCATGACCCGAGCCGAAGGCAGAGGCTTAAACCACTGAGCCACCCAGGCGCCCCCCAATTGCATTTTTTATAAATAATCCTAAAAATTTGTATGGAACCACAAAATACCCAAATAGCCAAAGCAATCTCGAGAAATGACAAAACTGAAGGTATGGCAATCCCAGATTTCAAGATACACTACAAAGCTATGGTAATCGAAACAGTGTGGTCCTGGCATAAAAACAGACACATCAGTGGAACAGGATGGAGACTTGAGAAATAAACCCATGCTGTATGATTAATTAATCTATGAGAAAGAAGGCAAGAATACACAATGGGTAAATATAGTTTTGTTAATAAATGGTGTTGGGAACACTGGGCAGCTACATGCAAAAGAATGAAGCTGCTTTCTTACAATATACATAAAAATAAACTCAAAATGGATTAAAGACTTAAATGTGAGACCTGAAACCATAAAAATCCCAAGAGAAAACATAAGCAGTTTCTTGGACATCAGCCTTAGCAACATTTTTCTAGGTATGTCTCCTCAGGCAATGGAAACAAAACAAAAACAAACTATTAGACCTACACAAGAATAAAATCTCTGCATAGCAAAGGAAAACATCAACAAAACTAAAAGCAACTTACTGAATGGGAGAAGATATTTGCCAGTGATATATCCAATAAGGGCTTAATAACCAAAATAAATAAAGAACTTAGGTAACTCCATACCCCCAAAATAATTTTTTTTTCATTAAAAAATCGTAAGTCAGGGTGCCTGGGTGGCTTAGTTGGTTAAGCGGCTGCCTTCGGCTCAGGTCATGATCCCAGGGTCCTGGGATCAAGTCCCACATCGGGCGCCCTGCTCCGTGGAGAGCCTGCTTCTCCCTCTCCCTGCCGCTTTGCCTACTTGTGCTATCTCTCTGTCAAATAAATAAAGTCTTAAAAAAAAAAAAGTAAGTCATACAGATGATCAACAGACACGTGAAAAGGAGCTCAACATCACTCATCATCTAGAAAATGCAAGTCAGTGGCACCTGGCTGGCTCAGTCCATACAGCATGTGATTCTCGACTTTAGGGTCATGAGTTGAAGACCCATGTTGGGCACAGAGCCAATTTTAAAAAAATGCAAATCAAAATCACAATGAGGTATCACCTTATACCGGTCAGAATGTCTAGTATCCAAAAGACAAGAAACAACAAGAATTAGTAAGGATATGGAAAAAAAGGGAACATGTGCACTGTTGGTACGATGTAAATTGGTACAACCACTATGGAAAACAGTATATAGTTTCCTAAAAAATCGAAAATAGAAATATGAAATGGTAAGTAATTTCACTAGTGGGTATTTACCCAAAGAACATAACAATAATTTGAAAAGATATACACACCCCTATGTATATTGCAGCATTATTTATAATAACCAAGATATGGAGGTAACCTAAGGGTCTGTTGATAGATGAATGTATAAAAAAGTTCATATATAAGTCTGGGTGGCTCAGTCGGTTAAGCGGCTGTCTTTGGCTCAGGTCATGATCCCAGGGTCCTGGAATCAGGCCCCACACTGGGCTCCCTGCTCAGTAGAGAGCCTGTTTCTCTGTCTCCCTCTGTATGATGCTCTGCCTACTTATGTTTCTCTCTCTGTCAAATAAATAAACAAAATCTTAAAAAAAAAGTTGGTGTATGTACACAATGATGGACTACTACTCAGCTATAAAAAATGAGATCTTGCCCTTTGTGACAACATGGATGGACCTGGAGGGTATGATGCTAAGGAAAATTGAAAAAGAAATATGCCATTTGATTTCACTTTTATGTGGAATCAAAAAGCAAATGAACAAACAAAACAAATAAAATCATAAGTACAGAGAATAAACTGGGGATGGAAAAAAATAGGTGAAGGAGATTAATAGGTACAAACTTCCAGTTATTAAATAAGGCACAGAGATGGAAAGTGCAGGATAGGGAATATAGTCAATAATATTATAATAACATTATATAACAGATTACAGCTATACTGATAAGCATAACACAACATATAGGATTCTTGAATCACTGTTGTATACCTGACGTTAATATAACATTGTATGTCAACCATACTTCAATAAAGAAAGACATAAAATAGGTTTAACTATAGATTATCAATTGTTAAAATTAAGACGTGTTGAGGTGTGGAATACTCTTAGAACAGCTATAATCTTGGGGCAGTACTGGTTGCCTGAGATAACAGACAACCCAACCAGAAGTCACACGATACCACATACTCTAATGGCTGTGATTCTTCAGGGAACTGAAAATTAAAACATTGGCACTTAAAGGAAAAAAACCCATCATATTGGGGTCCACACTTTTGCCATTTCCCAATATCAACAGGGAGAATAGAGCCTACAGGGCACAGAAAGCTCCCTTATGGTAAAAGGAAAACATGTTCCTAAGTACATGTTGTTGGAAGGGAACCATAGTACCTTTATTACTGCTGGGCTGTGGATATACCTATGGTATAAGTCACCTAGGACTATGGCCTTGAAGCTTTCTCAACCGGTTATGTGAAATATGGAAAACTGGACCAGGACAGTATGCTCTAAGCCAACCCTTTGCCTAACCTACTGGAGTTCAAGGGGAAAATAAGGAACACAACATGTTGGGATATGTAAAACTATAACAGGTAATGAACCCTACAAAAAAGAGGTTATTCCAGATCAGTAGAAGATGAAACAACTATTAAAATAACTGGAGAAATAGTTCACATTAGACCTCCTCATGTTAATCTAATAAATGTAAATGTATTAGAAAACTTAGGATAAGGAAAGGTTCATTTAGAAGATGAGACTAATAAAGTCAAAATAACTTTGCAGGATTTGAAAAGGGAATAAAAACATACATCCCTAAAATAAGGACGGGCTTGAATCCTGATGTTGTGACAACTGAAGACGTGTTCAGTAGTGCTCTGCAGGCTTTAATCCCTGGAGCTAGTAAAAATGGTCTCCACCTGGGTACATATTTGTCAAGGAAGTTCAACTGAGTGGTTTAAGAAAGTTGTTTTTGTTTGTTTTGTTGTTGTTAAGAAATGGTCTTCCCATAAGTATGGGTCCTTTTCTTTTTTTTTTAAGGATTTATTTATTTGACAGAGAGAGACACAGCAAAAGAGGGAACACAAGCAGAGGGAGTGGAAGAAGGAGAAGCAGGCTTCCCGCAGAGTGGGGATCCCCATGTAGCCCCATGTGGGGCTTGATCCCAGGATCCTGGGATCATGGCCTAAACTGAAGGCAGACGCTTAACAATTGAGCCACCCAGGCACCCGAAAGAAGGTTAAGTTTTTGTTCTTTGGTCTTTCAATACGGTACCATGCTAAAGAGTTCTTTATGATGTTTAGATTGATAGTATTAGGAATATGGTTACTTAAACTGGTCATTAAACTATGGTATAAAAGAATGTGCATCAAAGGAAAAATACTCCCAAAATATGATTGTTTGTGATTAAGATAAGTGGTGCAGAATCACAGGTGTTGGGTCGGCGACTCCAGGAATGCAAGAGGAACAATAAAAACGGCTGCCAGGCCGTCATCTTCCAGGCCGCCCTCTTCCTATACCCATTACTCTCCCGCTGGAAGGAGGAATGCTGAGGACACGTAAGTGTCCTTACTTACTTACTTAGCTCCTGTGAAAGCCACCCTTTCACAGGCAGTGGAGAAAGTTCCACAGAGCCTCACAGGGAAGATCACCTTGCCTGTTAACACCATCGTGGTCGTTGGCCAGCAGTCTGCTCTAGCAACACAGGAAATCTTACTTTGGTACTGGCAGCTGGACTTCAGCTCTCGGCTGGCTCAGCCATCTCTCCGAGATACCAACTCTGACAAAGGTACACCTCAAATAATTCCCACTTTACTACTATGATCTCTCCTTGCCTAGAGCAATAGTGTGATTCATCTAACCTTGGTTTGGAGTACATTTCTTTATTGGCTTATTTATATTTTGGGGGTAGGGGGTAGAAAGAGGGGAGAGCCTGAGTAGGGGGAGGGGCGAGAGAGAGAAGCAGACTCCCCACCAAGCAGGGAGTCTGACATGGGACTTGATCCCAGGACCCCAGGATCATGACCCGAGCTGAAGGCAGATGCCCAAGGGACAGAGCCACCCAGCTGCCCTCTTGATTAGCTTATTGAAAGACATTCTGTATGCTATTGGCATGTGAGATCTGTAGTGAATCAGTGATAAATACTTTGTTGGCAAAGACAAAATCAGTTTTTGAGCATTATTTGCTTCCGTAAACAAAATAGCCTTTGGGGAAATTATGTGCATTTCTGTAGGTTGGGGCTTGAAATTAGGCAGATGCCTGGTACCCCCAAAGCCTACTCCTGTGCCACAGCCTCAACCAACACTGCCCTGTCCCTGGTCACCCTGACCTGCCTCACCTGGCAGGAGCAGTCCACACCCTGTCAGCTGCCCAGAGCCAGCTGCGGCCATCCAGGACTGTGGAGCTCAGAGAGGTCCCCAACTAACTGCACTGCCTCAAGGGTGGGGAAAATCCGTCTCCTGAAAATCACTGAGGTGCCCACTGAATGGCCAACAGTCAGTCCCCATGTGTACTTCACCATTTCCTGGGTCCCAGCCTCCTGTAGCAATCCAGGCTCCCGGCAGTCTCTCACTGGAAAGCATGCAGGCCGCCTACCTAATCCAGCCCCAGCAAGGTGGTCCGTATTCCTCTGCTCTGCCTTCAGGGGGCATAGATACATTTGTATAGGTTAGGGCTGGAATTAATCCCCCAAAGCCTTCCCCTATGACCTGGCTGCACCGTGCGTCGCCCTGTTCCGTATCCCTGTCCACCCTGACTTGTGCCTTCTAGGCACCGACAGTCCACACCTTGTCAGGAGGCCTGTGGTTGCAGGAGCCCAGCAGGCCTGTGGGACTCAGACCATTCACGACTACCTACTTGGCCTCCACAGTAGAAAAAAACCCAATCCCCCAAATTTGAGGTAGCAGGCTCAAATTCATGACCATCAATCTCCGTTTTGGACTGCTTTCCAGATAGGGTCCAGGCTTCTCAAGACATCAAGTTTCCTCAGAGTCTGTTATTGGGGGATACCTCGGCCAGCTGTCCAGTCCCCACCTGGCAAAGCAGTCCTCCTCCAGCTCTGCTTCAGTGTGAATACACATATTTGTGCAGAGGCGAGCTTGGAAGGAAGGTGCCATGTTGCCCCGCTAGCATGCTCTGTGACCTGACTTCACCCGGTGCTGCCCTGTTCCTGGGCCCCCGCTGCCCCAACCCGCATGCTGTGCACATGCACAGTCATTCCCACGTCCCCTGGCTCTGGGATTCAAGGGAAACACCAGGCCTGTGGGTCTCTGGCTGACTCCAGGCTCCTCCATGACCTCAGGGTACCCTCAACATCTTTCTGAGGCGGGAGCTTTACACTGGTGGCAATTAGCCCCCTTTTGTTCTGGCTGCCTGATGAGGTCCAGAACGTCTCCAGCAGTCACAGCTTCAAGGTGTCTTTTAGTGGAGGATGTGTTGGCCGGCCCTCCTGGCCCAGTCCAGTCAGGGCTGTTGAGAATCCTCCCGCTTTAACTGCAGAGGGAACGTGCGTCTCTGTGTAGGGTTGGCCCTGCAACTAAGGAGCGACCACGGACTCCCAAAAGCCAGTTGCTGTCACCCAGCCTCTCTCAACACCTGCCCTATTCCAGGTCTCTGCCGAGCCTGACCGGCATGGCCTGCACATGTGCACTGTGTCCTTGGCTGGCCAGGGCCCTCTAGGCCTGTGGGACTTGGGCTTCTCCAGAAATAACAGCATAGAAGTCAGGCTCAAAGCAGCTCCAGATAGAGTGAGGGCAGACACTGTCAATCTTACAGATTGTCCTGTAGTGTCAGTGTCTCTGGTGCTGTCTTTGAGTGGCTCACAGAACAACAGGCATGATTTGCAGGGCTTCAGAGAAAAGGGCTGTTTTCGTTCTCAATGACGGAGAAACTTGCTGAGAGGATGGAGAAAATTGAAAATGTGATTTCTGAGAGGGGTAGCCAGACACAGGAGGAAAACAGAATTCAGAATCAGAATACAGATGAAAAACAAAACCTCAAAGATGATTAGTAGAAATAGAATCCAATATCCACAAAGGTGTGTTACTGAAATATATATTTTCTCACTGAAGAGACCACATTTTTAAAGTGGGCCAAATGAACCTTAATTTGCTTATAAAATAAATTTAGTTTTACTAAACCACACCCGATCCATCACAGAAGTACAAAATAACAATTAATGATATAGGCTCTTTTATATCTGCTTTGCTGGAACTTTTCATAAGCAATCTGCAGAATGAACTTTTAACTACCTCTCAAGGGTAAAAAGCCAAATATTTGCCATCAGGTTTGCCTGTAATACACACAGATTTGGGTTACTTCCTCTCTTCTCAAGGTTCTCAAGATATCCAGAGATAAATATTTTTGCACTTGCTTGGAAGTCATCTTATTTACTTACCTAGTAAGGCTGCTAAGAACACTGTAAAAGTATCAGGCTGTTTTCTACGGGTCTTTATTGGCTCCCCAAAGTCAACCTTGGTTCCTTATAACTGTCTGTTATTATCGGAGTCTGCATTGCTCTTTTCTCAAATATGATATTCTAGTCAAAGCCTTGGAGATATAAACAATGCTTCCAATTATATCCTGTTACAAGGAGATTATATTCTTTTTTCAATTTATGCAAATCAATATATGGCCCTACAAAGTGGCTCCTGCCCCACCCCTGGCAGGCAGCCCTAGCCTAGACAGGTACCACTGCAAAGTGACTCTTGCTCTGGGGTTAGAGGGGTGGTGGGAAACAACCACACGTGCCAGCACACACACAGTGTCTGTGGCCAGATGTCTTAGGTGGCTGCACAGGGAGCAAGCCGTCCCCTTTAGTGTCCCTGCAGCTGCGGCAGACAGGCTCACTGCAAGACAGCTAGGCTGACTGCTGGCCCCATCCACCAATAAGCTTGCAGTGGCCAGCCAGGCCTCCTAATGGAATGGGGAGTAAACCCTGTCCAGTGTGCCCACAGAAGGCAGAGTGGGTCATTAGAGCTTGCTGGACTGAAGGAAATTGAGGCTCATTCACAACAAGAAGACTTACCCACCCCAAACCGGAGACACCCTGGTAGGCCTGGAGCTGGTGAGCTGGAGATGGGGAGAATTGTGCTATAGGGCACCACAGGAGTCTTCGACATAAGGCCAGTATTTTCAAGACTAGAAGACACAGCTGATCTATCTAATGCACAGGAACAAACACAGAGAACTAGACAAATGAAGAGACAGATTAATATGTCCAAAATGAACCAGGCAAGATCACAGAAAAAGAACTAAATGAAATGGAGATAATATGTCTGAAAAAGAATTTGAAGTAATTGTCATAAAGATACTCACTTGATTGAGAAAAAAGTGGATAACTCAGCAAGAACTTCAACAAAGAGACAGGAAAAAAAAAAAAAAGGACCAGTCAGAGCTGAAGAATTTAATAATTGAAATGAAAGTCTATTAGAGGGAATCAACAGTAGATTAGGGGATGCAGAAGAACAGATCAGTGATCTGGAAGACAGGGTAGTGGAAAGCAAACACGCCGAACAACAGAAGGAAAACAATAATAAAAATGAGAATAGGTTAAGGGAACTTGGTGACATCATCAAGCATAATAAATTCACTTTATAGGGATACTAGAAGTAGAAGAGAGAATGGGACATAAAACTTATTTGAAGAAGTAAAAGCTGAAATTTTTTCTAATCTGTGGGATGAAACAGACACACAGGTCCAGAAATCAGAGAGTTTCTAACAAAATGAACCCAAGGGGGACCACACCAAGACACATAATAATTAAAATAGCAAAATGTAAAGATAAAGAATTTTAGAGTGCCTGGGTGGCTCAGTTAGTTGAGTGACTGCCTTCAGCTCAGGTTATGATCCTGGAGTCCCAGGATTGAGTCCCACATCAGGCTCTCTGCTCAGCAAGGGGTCTCCTTCTCCCTTGATCTTCCCCCTCTCGAAGAGAAGGGGGAAAGAAAGGAAAGAAAGCTCGCTCTCTTTCATTCTCTCTCTCAAATAAATAAATAAAATCTTTTAAAAAATTATTTTAAAAGTACCAAGAGAAAAGAAAACAGTTACACACAATGGAAACCCCAGAAGGCTATTAGCTGACTTTTCACCATAAACTTTGCAGACCAGAAAAAAGTGGCATGATATATTTAAAGTGCTAAAAAAGAGAAAATATAACCAAGTACACTACCCAGAAAGATTATTACTCAGAATGAAAAGAGAGAGAAAGTTTCCCAAACAAACAGAAGTTAAAGGAGTTCATCACTCCTAATGCAACCTTTTAAGAACTATTAAAGGGATTTTTTTTTTTTTAAAGATTTTACCTATTTATTTGACAGGCAGAGATCACAAGCAGGCAGAGAGGCAGGAAGAGAGAGAGGAGGAAGCAGGCTCCCTGCTGAGCAGAGAGCCCGATGTGGGACTCGATCCCAGGACCCTGAGATCATGACCCGAGCCGAGGGCAGAGGCTTTAACCCACTGAGCCACCCAGGCGCCCCTATTAAAGGGAATTCTTAAATGGAAAGAAAAGGTCATAACTAGAAGAAAATCATTAAAGGAAAAATTACATTTAAAAGAATACATATTTAAAAAATAAAAAAATAAAAGTATACATTGGTAAATACAGATTACTTATAAAGTCAGTATGGAGGTTAAAACACAAAATAAAATCAATTATATTTACAAAGATTAATCAAGGAAAACAAAATAAAAAAGATGTGAAATACAACATTATATACATAAAACATGGAGCAGGAAGTAAAAATGTGCTTTTAGAATGTGTTCAGACTTGGGACACCTGGGTGGCTCAGTGGGTTAAGCTTCTGCCTTTGGCTCAGGTCATGATCCCAGGGTCCTGGATCAAGTCACACATCAGGCTCCTTGCTTAACAGGGAGCCTGCTTCTTCCTCTGCCTGCTATTTCCCCTGCTTGTGCGCGTGTTCTCTCTCTCTAACAAATAAGTAAAATCTTAAAAAAAAAGAAAAAAATATGTTCAAGCTTAAGTAACCACCAACTTAATATAGACTTCGATATACATAAGATATTATATGTGAACCCAATGGTCACCACAAATCAAACTCCTATAACAGATACACAAAAAATAGAAATCTAAGCCTAACACTAAAGAAAGCAATGAAACCACAAAAGAGAGCACGAGAAGAAAGGGACAGAGAAAAACTACAAGAATAACTACGAAACAATTAATAAAATGGCAGTAAGTACATATCAATAATTATGTTAAGTATAAATGGACTAAATACTCTAATCAAAAGACACGGGGTGGATGAATATATAAACCAACAAGACCCATCTATTTCTTGCCTACAAGAGACTCATTTCAGACCTAAAGATGTATACAGGCTGAAAGAAAAGGGATAGAAAAAGATATTCCATGCAAATGGGAAAAAAAAAAAAAAAAAGCCAGGATAGCAGTACTCAATAGTAGATAAAATGGATTTTAAAACCAAGACTGTAACAAGACACAAAGAAGGGCACTACAAAATGATAAAGAGATCAATCCAGTAAGAGAATAGAACAATTGCAAATATTTGTAAATATATATATACCCAACATAGGAGCATCTAAATACATAAAGCAAATACTAATATTCACAAAGGGAGAAATTGACAGTAATACAATAGTAGGGAATTTTGACACCCTTCTTATGCCAATGAATAGATCATCCAGACAAAATCACCAAGGAGGGAATGCAAGCTGGTACAGCCACTCTGGAAAACAGTACGGAGGATCCTCAAAAAGTTGAAAACAGAGCTACCCTATGACCCAGCAATTGTGCTACTGGGTATTTACCCTAAAGATACAAACGTAGTGATCTGAAGGGGCATGTGCACCTGAATTTTTATAGCAGCAATGTTCACAACAGCCAAACTATGGAAAAAGCCTAGATGTCCATCAACAGATGAATGGATAAAGAAGATGTGGTGTATATATGCAATGGAATACTATGCAGCCATCAAAAAACCAAAATCTTGCCATTTGCAGTGATGTGGATGGAACTAGAGGGCATTATGCTAAGCAAAATAAGTCAATCAGGGAAAGATAATTATCATATGATCTCTCTGATATAAGGAATTTGAGAGGAAGGACAGGGGCTCATGGGGGTAAGGGAGGGAAAAATGAAACAAGATGGGACTGGGGAGGGAGACAAACCATAAGAGACTCTTAATCTCAGGAAACTGAGGGTTTCTGGGGGTGGAGGGGATAGAGTGGCTGGGTGATGATATGTGCTATGGTGAGTGCTGTGAATTGTGTAAGACTGATGATTCACAGACCCGTACCCACGAAGCAAATAATACATTATATGTTAATACAAAAAAAAAAAAATCACCAAGGAAATAATGGCTTTGAACAACACACTATACCAAATAAAACTAACAGGTGTATGAAGAACTTTCCATCCAAAAACAGCTGGATACACATTCTTTTCAAGGGCACATTGAACATTCTCCAGGGTCAGACCACATATTACCACACGTTAGAGTATAAAGAAAGTTTTCAATAAATTGAAGAAGACTGGAATCATAGCAACTACCCTTTCCAACCACAATAGTATGAAATTAGAAAACAATTATGAGAAAAAAAACAACAACAGAAAAAAAAACCCACAAACATGTGGAGGGGAAACAACATGCTACCAAATAACCAAACTGAAAAAAGTCAAAGAGGAAATTAAGAGATACATGGAGACAAAATGGTCCAAAATCTTTAATATGTAGCAAAATAGTGCTGATAGGGAAGCTTATGATATACAGGCCCACCTCAAGAAATGAGAAAAATCTCCAATGAACAGCCTAATGTTATACCTAAAGGAACTCAAAAAGGAACAAATTAAACCCAAGGCTAGTAGAATAAGGAAATAACAAAAATTAGAGCAGAAATAAATGAAATAGAGACAAAGAAAATGATAGAAAAAAAATCAACAGAAAAGATCAAGAGCTAGCTCTTTGAAAAGATAAACAAAATTGATAAATGTTAGTTTTACTCACCAAGAGAAAAAGAGAGGACTCAAAATCAGAAATAAAAGAGGAGAGATAATAACTGACACCACAGAAATACAAAGGATTATGAGAGGCCACCAATGAAAAAATCATATGCCAACAAACTGAACTAGAAAAAAATGGATAAATTCCTAGAAGCTTACAGTCTTTTCAATAAATGTTGGTAAAACTGGACAGCTACCTGCAAAAGAGTGAAACTGGACTACTTTCTTATACCATACACAAAAATAAATTGAAAATGGAATAAAGATCTAAAGGTAAGACTTAAAACCATAAAAATCCTAAAAGAAAACATAGGCAGTAATCTCTGACATTAGCCTTAGCAACATATTTATGGCTAGGTCTCCTTAGGCAAGGGAAGCAAAAACAAACTATTGGACTGTACCAAAATAAAAAGATTTTGCACAGTGAAGAAAACCACTAACGAAATGAAAAGGCCACCTACTAAATAGAAGATACTTGCAAATGACATTTATGATAAAGGGTAATATCCAAAATATATAAAGAAATTATATAAGTCAACAACCAAAAGCCAATACAATTAAAAAATGGGCAGAAGACCTGAATAGATATTTTTCCAAAGACAGATATACAAATGGGCAACAAACACTTGAAAATATGCTCAACAGGGGCACCTGGGTGGCTCAGTGGATTAAAGCCTCTGCCTTCGGCTTGGGTCATGATCTCAGGGTCCTGGGATCGAGCCCCGCATTGGGCTCTATGCTCGGCAGGGAGCCTGCTTCCTCCTCTCTGCCTGCCTCTCTGCCTACTTGTGATCTTTGTCTGTCAAATAAATTAATTAAAAAAAAAAAGAAAATATGCTCAACATTACTCATTATCAGGAAAATATAAATCAAACCCATAATGAGATACTACCTTATATCAGTCAGAATGGCGAGTATCAAAAAAAAAAAAAAAAAAAAAACAAGTGTTGGCAAGGTTGTGAAGCAAAGGGAATGTAAATTGGTGCAGCCACTATGGAAAACAGTGTGGAGTTTCTTCAAGAAATTAAAAGACAGAAAGAAATACCATACGATCCAATAATTTCATTTCTACGTATTTTCCCCAAAGAAAGCAAAAACACTAATTCAAAAAGATATATGCACTCCTATGTTTGTTGCAGCATTATCCACAATAGTCAGGATATGGAAGTCCAAGTGTCCATCCATAGATGAATGGATAAAGAAGATATATGTGTGTGCATGTGTGTGTGTGTGTATGAGTATTACAGTTATTACTCAGCCATAAAAAAATGAGATCTTGTTATTTGTGACAACATGGATGGACCTAGAGGGTATTATGCTAAGTGAAATAAGTTGGGGGTGCCTGGGTGCTCAGTTGTTAACCGTCTGCCTTTGGCTCAGGTCATGATCCCAGGGTCCTAGGATCGAGCCCCGCATTTGTCAGGTTCCCTGCTCTGTGGGAAGCCTGCTTCTCCCTCTCTCACTCCCCCTGTTTGTATTCCCTCTCTCGCTGTCTGTCAAATAAATAAATAAAATCTTTAAAAAAAAAAAAAAGTGAAAGAAGTCGGATAGAGAAAGACAAATATCATAGGATTTCATTTATACATAGAATCTAAAAAACAGGGTGCCTGGGTGGCTCAGTGGGTTAAGCCTCTGCCTTCAGCTCAGGTCATGGTCAGGGGTCCTGGGATTGAGCCCTGCATCAGGGAGCCTGTTTCCCTCTCTCTCTGCCTGCCTCTCTGCTTACTTGTGATCTCTGTCAAATAAGTCAATAAAATCTTAAAAAAAAAATCTAAAAAACAAAACAGAATCTTAAATACAAGAAACAAACTCATGGTTGCCAAGAGGTGGCAATGGAGGAGGAGGATAAAATAAGGGGAATTAAGAGGTATAAACTTGCAGTTATAAAATAAATAAGTCATGCAGATGAAAAATACAACACAGGAATATAGTCAGTAACACTGTAATAATGTTGCATGTGAGAAATGGTGACTATACTTATTATGGGGAGCAGGGTACAGAATTAATGAATCATTACATTGTGCACCTGAAACTAATATAGCATTGTATGCCAATTACACTCCAGTAAGAAAAATTAAAGGAAAAAAAAAACTTCCATAATCTCTTATCAAGAGCAGATGGATAGTCTGCTAGACTGAAAGACCAAGAAAACTTGGTCTTTAACAGGGAAACCCCAATTTTATTTTATATCAGTATACTTTTGATATTAAAATTCATTTAAATTTACTCCCATCTTAGCCAGTATAGGCCAGACATTGATTTCCTTTTTAAAGATTCTTTTTCCATAAACCTTTCAAGATTGATTTATTTGAGAGAGACAGACAGACAATGGTGTGGGCTCCATACCACAATCCATGGGATCATGACCCAAGTGGAAACCAAGAATCAGATGCTCAACAGACTGAGCTACCAGGTACCCCTCTGTACACCTTTTACAACTTTTTTACACTCAAATTTTATTTTATGCTGTCCCTCTTTTCCAGCCTCTGTTTGAACAAAATTTTCTTTTTCCCTTAACAAAAATGCATTCCCATTTCTCATACCTTCTTTTAACCGAAAGCATACATTCTTTTTTTTTTTTTTAAATATGGAGTGTTTCCTTTCTTATTTCTAGTAGCTTTAAACATACAGATTAATTAGAATTTTTAACCCTTAGAAACTAATGTCTAGTGAGATCTAAGTAGTAAGCAACTGTGAACTGTTAGACCTGTTTTTTTTTTTTAAGATAAATTTGTGAATACATGTTATTCTGGACATACGTATGTCTGTGACTTCATAGTACAACTGTTTAAATAAACACAAAACATGTCTACTCACAAACCCAAACTTTATCATTAGTTTAACCGGGAAGCAAAAGTAGATAAACATATATTCAGTCATTAATGTTTCATTATTTTATCTTATTTGGAAATAATATAGATATTCAGTGAATTTAAATGAACTCATCACCTAACTTAGCAAAATTGTGACGTTTCAGATAACCAAAAATTTTTGGAAGCTATTTTTAGGTACGCATACCATCAAATATAACTGTTGTTGCTAAAAGTTAATCTATAAATATTTTACTTCCATCTATCTTTAGCCTTTGCTCTCAAGAATTACGTTTAGATTATCCACAAAAAATTCATGAGACATTAGATAAAGTCCATTACTAGTCTCAGATATTTGCTCACAAATTTTGTAACAGGGATAGCATGAACTTATTTGATTAATACACCGAGACAGAAGTATATTAATACTGGTAACTCTAAAGACGTGTCTACTTTTTTTCCCAATAGGCTCCACACCCAAAAGCAGGCTTTGAACTCAAGAGCCTGAGATCAAGATGTGAGCTGACATTAGGAGTCAGAACTTAACGGACTGAGCCACCCAGGCACCCCAACACACCTTTTTTTTTTTTTTGAGACGTGTCTATTTTAATTAAACCAACAAACTTAAATAGTTTTAATACCAAATATTTCCCCAGATCATATAAACCTGAAATTCATCTGTAGTGTTTTATTTCTGAGAATTTTATGTGCTTAAATTTAAGCCAATTCAATAGTTGGTTTACAAACGGAAGGTAGAAAAATATCATATATTTAGTGGACATACATACACAAATAGAGATGACTTTTAAGATTTGTATTTGTCCCTGGAAGGGATCTTAAGCTGTGGTTGAGTTTGGGCCCAAGGGGCGGTTAGGTGTCTGTATTTAAAAAGGTCTCTTTTTTTCTCCTTCAGTCTCACATGATGGTGGCCTGTGTTTACATTTGAAAGACGTAAGATTTGTAACTTTAAGGAACAGAGAAGAAATGCAATTTTTTTTTCCACTAAGAGTTCCAGGGTAATATGTAATATATCTTTTTGAAATATAGGGCAATTTTGTTTCAATATCCTGGTCTTTATCTACAAGCATTTTTGATGAGGGAGCAAAAAGGCTACCTAAGGACAAAGCAGAAGCTGGCACCCTACACCGTCCCCCCCCCAACCTTGTGACATGTGTGACATTCCTCAGGAACTGCTGGCTGCCCTCAAGGAAAAACAAACAGCTTCCAGAGACCACAATTCTGCAAGAGCTGAGTCTCCCTCCCTCCGTTTACAAATGTCCCAGTGATTCACAAGGAAGAGGCTTTCTTACCAAGAGCCCAACTTCCAGAGACCCACAGGGCAGTTCTGGAAGCCCTAACATTGCCCTCCCCTCCATGAAACTGAAGGAGGCCGAGGTGAAAGGAAATGTAAATCAAGCCGAATTTCTTCTAAACCTAAAACTCACTGACAAGGATGTGTGATGGGAGAAATGTGACATCCCACCAGGAAGCTCCCAACTGGTACCTCATTAGAGAAAACAAACACAGCTTGGCTTGACAATAACCAGACCTCTGATATCCTGAAAGTCTTCTTTACCATATGTCAGCCCTTCTGAGCACCCCCTCTGCCCTCACCTCCCCAGCTCCAGAGTATATAATCAGCCAGTCCGCAGGATCACGGGGCAGCAGCTCTTCCTGCTCATGGGTTCTGTCCCCGGGCTTTAAAAAACCACAATTTTGGGGGCACCTGCGTGGCTCAGTGGTTAAAGCCTCTGCCTTCGGCTCAGGTCTCAGGGTCCTGGGATCGAGCCCCGCATCGGGCTCTCTGCTCAGCGGGGAGCCTGTTTCCTCCTCTCTCTCTGTCTGCCTCTCTGCCTACTTGTGATCTCTGTCAAATAAATAAAATCTTTAAAAAAATTTAAAAAATTAAAAACCACCATTTTGCACCAAAGATGTCTCAAGAATTCTTTCTTGGTTGTTGGCTCCAGACCTCACCCCACCAAACCTCACTTATATTCTAAAACTTCACCATTTTGACAGAAATAGGCAAGCTTTGGAGGTTGGTAAAGATAGGTGGGCTTTGACTTGTTTCTAGGCTTGCATTTCTGGTTTTGTAGATATTTGAAAGATAAAATTATTTTTAACTCCCCCAAAAGAACTGGATTACAGCCTGTTAAGGACTGACTACCTTTTCAAATTTTCCACTTTATATCAGAAAGATTTTTAACTAAAATAGGAAATCTGTATAAGGCATTTTAACAAAAGCTTTGTTTCTGAGTACCTAATTCAATATTGGCTTCTATTAGTCCCTGAACATTCCTTCTGCCGATCTTTTGTAGGACGGCCTAGGAGAGATTCTGGTCACCTGTTTTATCTGTGAACAGAATGTTGTGAATGGCCACTAACTTTTCTAATCCCTCTCTGACTTGGTAGGATCTTCTGAAAGTAGAGGTAAAAGGCCTTGATAATTTAAAAGATCTGCTGCTGTTCAGGGGACATGAATTTCATTTTGGTGGGGTTTCTAGGATCCATCTGCAAAGGACATTGCATAGGAACGCCCGAAGCTGGCAGAGCCCGATTACAGAGCCCTGGAGAGTAGGAGCACAGCCCTACTTACTACCAGTCTCAGGAGCTTGTATGAAATTCATTTCCTAGCTCTCAGCACGTACATGAGTAATCTGTGTACTTTGAACCTAGAGATTAGGCCAGAGTGCTTTCTGTAAGTCATATAGGGAAAAGAATGTTAAAACAGGTAGATGTGCCAGATTGTGAAAAGGGGGACTTAAATTGGATATGGACATTAGATTTGGTCTTAAGACTAATTTCTGTTCTGTCATCTTATCAGGGGAGTCCCTAAGGCTAGCTGTTAATACTCATAAGACAATTTCAAGAGCTCTGTAAGATTTTTTTTTCTTTCAAATATAGCCATTTTAAAGGATCCATTGTCTGGCCATTGACAAGTAGAATCTTGCTAATCCTCAACAGCCAATCAAACCGATAAGCCTTTCTATGGAATGACCTGAAGACAATTTTCCAGGCTTAGATCATAGACGCAAGAGGCATCCCTAGAGAGGGCAGAGATGATGTAGCCCAATGATCCAGAAGTTTGCTCTCAAAAATAGTTTAAGAAAGCAAAAGCCTTTGTTGCACAGGCAGTAAGGGTGGTGTAGTAAACATGGTATTTCTGGTCCCAGGAAAATTTGAGACACCTCTAATCACAGACCTGCTAACTTGTGGCACTGGGCACATGCTACTGAAATGAGACTTTTCCAGCAACGACAGGCAACACAGATTAAGATAAAGGTCCCTTAGCGGCTGGAACTTCCTATAACAAACTCTTCTGAGTTAGGGCTCGGAAATAGCCAGATGGCAAAATACTATACTGCTTGCAACTCTGTGTCTTGAAACCCTAGTCAATTTCACTGGCTGGTAAGGTCTATCCAAGTAAGTAACCACTCCACATGGCAGAGACCAGGGAGATTATGTCACTGGTGAGATATCCAGGCTCTTAGGACATAGAACAAGGTGAAATGAAAAACCTCATCCAGTTTTTACATACAAGACCCACAGCAAAATTTGTCGAAGCAGACGTCAGCCAGTTACATGAGAATCAAGAACTCGTGACTTTGTGAAGCTCACTCAAACAGCAGGCTGATGGAGCCTACCAACGCCTGCCTTTCTCTACAGCAATTCCTCTTTATGGCAAATGACACAAATGGAAAAAGAAAAACCGTGACCATCTCTGGGAGAAAATGGATCAGTCAGACCAAGAGTATGCCACCAAATTTACCAGAATTGCTAAACCCAAGAAACTAGTTCACAAATGTTTTCTCCTACTGATCTAAATTTAGAGAAAGAGGACTCTCCCTAGGGCTGATGTGGTAAAAACTCCTTGGGCTGGCTTTTGTCAGCTGTCCCAGGATCTCTGACCTGCAGCCATGTCCAGCCAGAGAAGTTTATCCTGCTAACTATGCCAGCTGTCAGGGAGGAAAAATTTTCCTCTATCATTCAAAATTCTTCCAGCTGGCCTAAGAAGTAAATGGACATGAGACCCATTAAAAGGAGAAAAACAAACAAAATTTAACTGTGAATATAGGCCCAATATTAAAATTGAGACCCAAAGAAATGATCAGGGCAGGAAGCTTTCATACTTTTTAGACAAAGAAACCATAAACTTGTAAGGAATTGACAGTAAAAGTAAAAAGTAAAAAGAGAAAGTAAAAAAAAAAAAGTAAAAAACTAATGTTTGAGAGCTTCAATTAATAAAGAATTCTAAATGGAATCTGCACTGGGGTAGTAAATTAGTAAAAGTAACAATTTATTTAAATAGCCTTCTCTGCTCTGAATTCTCTCTCTCTGGCGATAAAGAGGTCTTTCAAACTGCTGTACAGAAAGGGTACCTTTCATATGAGAGATCTATTTCCTGCTTTCTCAAGACAAATGGGGGTCTGGGTGTTGTTCTTACATTGGCTATTTATTAAATAACTTGTAATTCAAAATAGTCAGTATGCTGAATTGGCACGTTTTGGAGCGGACTACATGACCCCACATGCACATTTGTGGAGGTTAGGGCTCGGAATGAGGCAGATGCCACGAACCCTCGAGAGCAGTCTCTCGAAACCAGGATATTCCAGACCTTGCCCAGGTTTTTCGCTTCTCAGACCTGAGCGGCACGCGTGTGCACAGTACGCCCTTTAACAGCCATCCTTTGGGAGCCGGGACCTGTCTACACTGGCATAGCCTCCGGGGCAGAGGAAACCTACCGTCACACTCTTTCTGAGGCATCAACTTTAAACGGTCATTCTACCTTTGACTAGTGGCCTGATGAGGACCCAGGTTTTCCAGGAGTCGTGGTACCAGGTGTCTCTTACTGAGGGATCCCCCTGCTAGACTGCCCAGCTTCCCCTGGAAAGGCATCCAGTTTCCTCCAAGCATAACTTCAGGGGAAATATGCACATTAACGATAGTCTGGGCTTGGACGTAGGCAGATGCTTCTGACCCACAGAAGCTCATGCCAGTAACATGGCATCTTCCAGGTCTCTGGCTGCCCTGACCTGCACGGGTGACACATATGCTGTATGCCCCTCAACATCCAGTCACGGGTGGCCAGGGCCTTCCAGGCATGTGGAGCTCAGGCTAGTCTCCAACCACCTGCCTAGCTTCCTGGGTAGGAGGATCCCTTACCCAAAAATCTTTCTGAGGAGGCCACTTTAGACAGACGAGTCAGTCCACACTTGGGCTGGCTACCTGATGAGGTTCCAGGTGTCTCTGGCAATCTAAGCTAACAGGTGTCTCCTACTAGAGACACCTCCTACTAGAGACAGCCTCCTACTAGAGGCTATCGGGCCATCTGCCAGACCCCACCCTGGCAAGGCAGTACATCTTTCTTCCGATCTGCCTTCATGGGAAATAGGAACGTCTGTTTCAGTTAAGGGCTCGGAAACAGCCAGATGCCTTGTACCTGGAGCAGCCCCATCATGTGACCAGGCTTCTGCTGACACGTACAGCCTGCACATCCGCACCGTGCACCCACCAGTCTTGGGCAGCTGGGGCACTGCAGGCCTCTGCAGCTCCAACCGGCCCTCCTCCTGCCTACCCGCAGGGTACAGGGGGCAGAATCCCCAGAAATATTTCTAAGGCATTCGCTTCAAGGAAGAAAGAGCTCCCATTTGGACCAGCCACCTGATGGGGACCTGGACTTCCAAGGCTGAGCCAGGTGGCCTGGCTGGGAAACCTTCCTGAACGACACTTGAGCCTGGGTTATCCGGTAAGCCCAGGTTATCTTCAAGGAAGACAGGCAAACCTGTGTAGGGTCATATTAGCAATTAGGCAGATGCCGTGGACTTCCAAAAGCCCATTCATTGGAGCTGGATCCTCTGACATTGCCCAGGTCCTGGTCCTTGGCTTCCCTGAGCTGAGTGTTCCATGTATGCTCAGTCTGCTTCTTGTCATCTAGCCTTGGTTAGCCAGAAACCTCCAGGCCCGTGGAGTTTCGGTCAGTGTCCCACGAGCTACCATCCAGTGTGGTGAGAGCCCACCCCCCAAAAGTATTTCTGAGGCTCTGTCCTAACCTGGCAATTGTCAGTCCCCTTTTGGATTGGCTACCTGATGGGATCCTGAGCTGCTCCGATGATCAAGGCTCCCAGGTATATCTTTCCAGACGGCACCCCAGAAATCCTACCTGATTCCTCCAGCTCTGCCTTTGGTGCCAAGATGCACTTTCGTGTAGCTTAATGCTTGCCATTCGAGAGATGCCAGGAACTCCCAGTAACCCACTCTCATGACCCAGTGTCCCCAGACCCTTGCCCTGTTTCAGGTCCCTGACAAGCCTGACCTGTGTGTTCCACGCATGTGCAGTATGCATCCTGTCAGCTGCCCACGGGCAAGCCGGGGCCTCCAGACCTGTGGAGCTAGGGCCCCCCCACAACCGTCTGCATAGCCTCAACATTGGAGGGGACCCATTTCATGAAAATCCCCGAGGTGGCTGCTAAAACGAGAGACGGTCATTTCCCATGTGGACTTAATGTCTGCAGGGGTCCCAGGTTTCTGCACCAACAAGGCTCCTGGGTATCTTTCATTGGAGGGTATCCTACAGTAACCCGACTTGGCTCTCCCCTGGCAAGGCAGGCTAGATTCCTCATCTCTGTCTTCAGTGCGAATATACACATTTGAGTAGGCTGGGGTTTAGAATTAGACAGATACCAGACCCCAACAGCGTGCTCTTGTGACCTGCCCTGTCCCAAATCTCGCTCTCCTTCAGGTTCCTGGCTGCCGTGACCTTCTGGATTCACACATGCACAGTGCATGCCCCGGAAGTCACCCTTGGTTGGTCGGGGCCCTCGAGGCCTGTGGAACTGAAGTTCATTTCCAAACATTGCAACGGTGAGTTCAGTCCCCATTTAGCCTTACTGTCGGCTTTGGTCCCGGATGTTTACGGCAATCATGCCTCTCAGAGGGGTCTTATCGGAGGATACCCCAGCTCGCTAGCCGTATCCAGCTACGGCAAGGGGATCCAGATTACTCCAGCCTGGCCCGCAGTGGGAGCATGTGCGCTCGTGTGGGTTAGGGCTGGTACCTAGGCAGGTGCCGTGTAACCCAAGAGTCTGAACTCACGAGCTGCCCTCTCTGGATTTTCACCCTGTTCCAGATACCTGACTACCCTGACCTAGAGACACACACACGCACACAGTTGTGCCCGGTAAGCCAGCCTTGGGTACACCGGACTCTCCAAGCTTGTGAAACTCTGGCCGTCCCCAGCCACCTATATAGCCTGGAGGGAACCCGCCTTTCGAACATCACTTTAATTAGAAAGCTGCAAATGGGTGGCATTCAGTCCCCATGCTGACTTGCTGCCTGTTGGATTCAGGGCTTCTCTAGGAAGCGCGACTCCCAGGTGTCTCCCAAAGGAGGGAACCCTGTCCTGGTGGCCAGACAGCTGGAAAACTTCCAGCCCTGCCTTCAGGGGGAGTATTCCAGAACGGGCAGGTTGTCCTTGCTCATCAGGCCTACGCCTTGTCACCCTAAATGCCTCCTCTGGTGACCCAGCCTCTCCCGACACTGCCCAGGTCGGGTAGCTGGCCACCCAAGGGCTCTCCAGGCCTAGGGAACTCTGGCTGGAGTGCAACCACCCGAATGGCCTCATGATGGAAGGAGCCTTGAAAATCTGCCAGAGGTGGCGGCTTTAACCTGGGGATGGTTTGCCCCCATGTGGACCTGCTGCCTGATGGGACCCCCAGGCTTCTCTAGGAAGCAGGACTCCCAGCTGGCTCCCAATAGAGGCAACCCTTTCCTGTAGGCACGGCCCTTCCCCAGCAACGCAGCTGGAAAAGCCCTGGCTCTGCCTTCAGGAGGACTAGGAAACAATGGGTAGGTGGGCCTGGTGCATTAGGGCTTGTACCCCCAATAGCACCCCTCCTATGAGCCAGCCTTGCTGTTACTGCCTAGTTCCAGGTCCCTGGCTATTTTAGTTTGTGGGGCTCGTGCCAGTACACTTCATACCTTGTCTCCTGGCCTTGGGATGCAGAAGTACCCCAGGCCTGTGGAGCTTCCGCCATGACTCAACTACCTGAATGGCTTGGGTGTGGTTTAAGCTGGGCGACAGTCTGTCCCTATTTGGACTGGCTTCCTGATGAGGTCCCAGGCTTCTCTAGCAACCACGACTCCGGGCCATCCCAACCAGCCACGCCCTGGTGAGGGAGTCCAGATTTCTCCAGCTGTGCCATCAGGGCCACTGTGTACATCTGTGTCGGTTGAACTTCGGAATAAGGTGGAATCCAGTTACTCCCACCCAGCTCATGGGACCCAGACTCCCCCTGACACTTGTCCAGTGACAGGTCCCTGGCTGGGGGGTTGCACACGTGCCATAAGCCCAGAATGTCCCCTTTGTGCAACCAGGGCTCTCCAGGCCTGTGGAGCTCGGAGCCATCCCTCACCACCTGCATTGCTCTCCGGAGGCGGCGGCCCACCACTCCCAAATCACTGAGGCGACTGCTCAAATGGGCGACAGTCAGGCCCTGTACAGACTTAATGTCTGCTGGTATCCTGGGCGTCTGCAGCAACCAGACCTCCTAGTCTTATGGGAGGACATCCCAGCCAACAGCCCCTCGACCCCCATCCAACCTGGCACAACACTGAAGATTCCTCCAGCTCTGCCTTCGGAGGATTATTTGCATTTGAGGAAGTTAAGGCTTGGAATTAGGCAGAATCCAGCTTCCCCCAGGAAACGGAGTACTGGCAGCCTTATTAAAAATTGAAGGAGGGACGCCCCGAAGAGGGAGCGGTCACAGTCCTACGCTCCTCCTCGCAGCCTGCATATCCTGCCAGCGGAAGGAAGAGAATTCTTACCTTGACAAGGGAGGACACTTTTCATACAGGAATCTACCCCCCACCCCTGCCTTTAAGGAAGGAGGAGCGCTCCGGGCCGCAGCAACAGCGCACCGACCACTCCTCACAGCCAGTGAGAAACCACCACAACCTCACACTTTCCTCCCATGGACTCTGGTACAGAAAGCCTCCCCAGTTTCCTCCTGAAACCTGATAAAAGCTGACCTTCCCTTTCTTTCTTCCAGCTTGCCTATGATTTGCTGTGGTTTGCTTGCCCTGAATCACAATTCCTCTGCTATTTCCCCCAAAACCTCACTTCGTTAGTAAAAATAACTGGCAGTTTTATTTTTAGGTCGACACCCTGAACAGCCTTCTCCACTGTGTTGGCTATCGCCCTGTTCCAGGTCCTGGGCTGCTCTGGCCTGTCTCCCCGTGCACGTGCAGTCCCCACCCTGTCACCCGTCTTGGACTGCAGAGGGCACTCCAGGCCTCTGGAGCTCTGGCCTGAGCAAAACAATTGAATGGCCTCGGGGTGACGAAGCCGAACATCTCCCAGACCCTTCCATCCCCCACCCCCACTCCCCAGCCAATTTTCCTGAGGCAACAGCTTTATCTCTCAACAGTCTGCCCCAACTGGACTGTCTGCATGATGGGGTCCTGGGATTCCCCAGCAATCAAGGCATTCGGCTGTCTCTGGCATGCATAGTCTGCACAGGGTCCCCTGACCCTGAACTGCACAGCGCCCTCCAGGCCTACAGAGTACAGGCTATGCGGAAAATACTTGAATGGCCTCAGGGTAAAGGGAACCCACGCCAAAATTCTTTCTGAGGCAGCAGCTTTCATCTGACCACAGTCAGTCCCCAGCTGGACGGGCTGCCCAATGCTCCTATAGGAGACTGGGGTGGGGGGGGGCAGGCCTCCAGGTCCCTCCCCAGCAAGGCATTCAGGATTCCTCCTGCTCTGCTTCCTCGGAGACTATACGCATTCTTGTAGGTTCAGCTGTGGAATTAGGCAGATGCCAGGTCCCCCCCAATAAGCCCTACCTGTGACTCGGCCTCCCCTGACATCGCCCTGTTCCAGGTGCCTGGCTAGCCTGAGCTGCACAGCCCACATGTGCACAGTAGCCACCCTGTCCGGCTGCCTGTGCTGTGGGAGCTCACGCCGGTCACTTCGAGGTGGGGATACCCCACAACTGAACGTTTTTCAGAGACTCTTGCTTAAGCCAGCAACCGTCCGTCTGCATTTGAACTGGCTAGCTACTGGCGTCTGGGGCTCCTCCCCTGATCAAAGCTCAAAGTAACTCTTACTGAATGGTACTCAGGCCATCCCTCCCAAGCCCTCCGTGACAAGACAGTCCAGATTCCTCCAGCTCTGTCCTCAGGGGGACAACGAGCCCTTAAGTTAAGGAGACAGATGCCAGGTACCTCATCATCCTCGTCCTGTGACGGGGCCTCTCCAGGTGCTTGCCCACTCCAAGTACTGGCTACCCTGACTGCGGAGGCCCGCCCGTGGCAGGACCCACCTCCTAAGCCAGCTTTAGGCAGCCGGCCCTTGGATATGGGGGAGTCAAACTCCACAGACTTCCTACCAGCTTGGGTGCTGGGCTCCCGCAGCAGCCTAAGCTCCCAGGTGTCTGGCATGAAGCTATCGCGGCCAGCCCACCGATCCAAGCCTGGCAAGGCAGTCCAGATTCCTCCAGGTCTGCCTTTAGTGGGGCATGTGTGTTTGGGTGGGCAAAGTCCTGGAATCAGTCAGATGCCAGGCACCCTCAGAAGCCCCCCCGGGTGTCTGGAATTTGCCCAACACTGGCCTGCCCCGTGACTCTGGCTGTCCTGACCTGTGTGGTCTGCACAGGCCGTACACCCCCTGAAACTAGCCTTGAGCAGACCCAATGCTCCAAGCTTATGGGAGTCTGGCCAGGCCCCAAACACCTGCACAGGCTCCAGTGTGGAGGAGCTGGCCTTGTGAAAATCACCCGGCAATGCCCTGTATCCCTGATCCCCCCTTCCTGTGAACAGACCTCCCCCGACATTGCCCTGTCCCAGATCTCTGGCTCCATGGACCCGACTGCCTGCTCACATGTAGTCCTCGCACTGCCGGCTGGGAGTGTGCTGCACGAGGCCCTCCGGGCCTGGGGAGCTCCCGCCAAACTGCAACCACCTGAACGGCTTCCTGGTGGATGGTGCCCACCTCCAGAAAATTTTTTCTGAGGCTCCAGCTTAAAGTAACGACTGTCCCCATTTGGACTGGCTGCCTGCTGGGGTCCTAGGCTTTTCTAGGAATCAAGGCTCCTAGGTGTCACTTACTGGAGGCTACCTTACCCATCCTGCTGGGTCCCACCCTGGCAAGGCAGTCCTTGTTCCTCTAGCTCCATCTTCAGGTGGGAAATGTGCATTTGTGTGGGTTAAGGTTTGCACTATGCACATGTCGGTACCTGCCATAGCTTGCTCTTGTGACCAGGCCGCTTTCACATGACACTCACCCTTTTACAGGTCCCTGGCTACCCTCACCTGGTGACTCATACAGGCACAGTCCCCACCCTGTAATCTAGCCCTGAGCAGATGAGACCCTCCCAGCTCGTGAAATTCTGGCCAGGCCCCTATCACCTACATGGCCTTTGGCATGGAGGGAGCCCATCTTCCAAAAATTGCTCTGAGCCGAAAGTTGCAAATGGGTCACAATCAGTTCCTTTGTGGGCTGGCTGCCTCATGGGATCCTGGGCTTCTCTAGGGGACCAGGACCTCTAGGGGCCCCTAAATGGAGGATAAGCTGTCTTGCAGGCAGGTAGGTGCCCGTCCTGGCAAAGCAGTTGAAAAACATCCAGTTCTACCTTCCAGAGGGAAAAATTCCACAGCGAATAGGCAGGCCTTGTGCATTCGGTCAATGCCTTGTAGCCCCGATACCCTTCCTGGAACCCGGTCACATTTGACATTGCCCTGTTCCAGGATCCTGGCAATCATGACCGGTGACCTGCAATGGATGTTCTGCACCCTGCCAGCTTACGGCCGTGGGAGTCCCTCAGGCCTGTGAAGAGCAGCACAGTTGCCCATTACCTGCTAGCCCTCAGAGTGTAAGGTCCTATTTAGCCAGAGCGATTCCATCCGGTTAAACAGTGATTTTGTTGTTTAGGCAGTAAAACTTAAACTGACCCTGCCCGCCGCCCCCCCTCCAGGGGATTTACTTAAAAGCAAGTCTGGGAAACTAGTCCCAGGTAACAAAGCCCAAATACAAGGACGGGTCAGGTCAGGTGGAGACATCTGATCAGTGGGGCCCGCATACTCTCTTCCTAGCTACCAAGGAGTGTGGGCCCCGCCTTTTGGGCACCCATTCTGACCAAGGTGATAGGCTAGTTCAAATAGCTACTAGGGTTGGGCGCCTGGGTGGCTCAGTGGGTTAAAGCCTCTGCCTTCGGCTTGGGTCATGATCTCAGGTCCTGGGATCGAGCCCCACATCGGGCTCTCTGCTCAGCAGGGAGCCTGCTTCCCCCTCTCTCTCTGCGTGCCTCTCTGCCTACTTGTGATCTCTCTCTCTGTCAAATAAATAAAATCTTTTTTTTTTAAAGATTTTATTTATTTATTTGAGAGAGAATGAGAGAGAGCATGAGAGAGGAGAAGGTCAGAGGGAGAAGCAGACTCCCCAAGGAACTGGGAGCCCGATGTGGGACTCGATCCTGGAAGTCCGGGATCATGACCTGAGCTGAAGGCAGTCGCTCGACCAACTGACCCACCCAGGCGCCCCAATAAATAAAATCTTTAAAAAAAAAAAAAAAAGCTACTAGGATAAATTGTAATTCAATTGGCTACCCGAGAGTGACGTAGCATGACTGTGAAAGCTTTCTCTGTGTGTTACAATCTCATTGGCCACCTGTGTGTGGCCAGGCCCAACCACATGGCCTTTGGCCTTTAAAAGTTAGTCGGCAAGGCTGGTGGGGTCACCCTCTGTAAGAGGGGACCCCAGCTGGTCGGTTTGATTTTCGATGCTTGGCGCGAAATAAAGCTTTGCTTGACCTTTGCTTTGTATCAGTCTCGCTCCTTTGATTAGGGACCTAACAAGAGCAGAGAGAGCCAAAATCCCAAAAATCTTTCTGAGGCTCTAGGTTACATGGGGACCTGTTAGTCCCCATTTGAACTGGCTCTCTGATGGGGTCCCAGCTCTCCAGCGATTAAGGAAGGATTCCAGGTGTGGGGGCGTCCCACCTGGTTTTAGCAAGGCAGTCCAGATTTCTCCAACTCTGCTTGAGGGGGAAGACACACATTTGGGTAGGTTAAGCCTTAGAATTAGGCAGATGCCTGGTACTTCCAATAGCCTGCTCTTGTGACCTGGCCGCACAGGACACCTTTTCTCAGGTCCACGGTGTTGCCAGGAGTATGTGCCCCGTTAGCCATCCTTTTGGCAGCTGAGGCCACCATGCCTTCGGAGGTAGAACTCAACCCCAAACACCTGCACAGCCTCAAGGGTGCAGGGACCCAACACCCTGAAAATCACTGTGAAACAACCACTGCCACGGAACCGTTCAGACCCCACGGAGACTTACCGTCAGCTGGGCCCGGGACTTTTACAGCAATCAAGGTTCCCAGGTGTCCTTATTGGAGGAAGCCCCAGCCAGCCCGCAGATAGAACTCTGGCAAGGCACTCACTCCAGATTACTCCAGGTCCACTTTCAGTGGGAATATGTTTATTTGCGTAGGTGAAGGTCTGGGATTAGGCAGATGTTGGGTACCTCCCAATGCCCCCTCAGCGTCTTGTCCAACATCTCCCTGGCCAGCGTGGCCTGCACATGCGCAGTATGCACCCGGAACCCAGACTTGGGCAGACCCCGCCCTTTAAACTTGTAGACCTCCCGACGGGCCTAATCACCTAAGTAGCCTTCAGCAGTGGAGGGAGCCCATCTGAAAATCACTCTGCCCCGAAGGCTGCAAATTGGGGATAGCCCCCATGTGAACTTGCAGTCAGTGGAGTCCTAGGCTTCTCTAGGGACCAGGACTTCCAAATGGGTCTAAATGGAGGCTCCCCTGTTCTGCCAGCGTGGCCCCTCCCTGGCAAAGCAGAAAACCTCCAGCTTTGCCTTCTGGGGAGAACTCCACAATGGGTAGGTAGGCCCTGCACGTGTAGGCTGTGGACTTGTCCTCCTAACAGCCCCGCCCTGTGACCCAGCCTCCCTCAACATCGTTTTGCTCCAGGGCCCTGGCTATCCTGACCTGCGCAGTGGGGACTCCGTGCAGTGCACGCCTTGTTAGCGGGACTAGGGCTGCAGGGGACACTCAAAGCCCGTGAAATTCTGGTCAGAACCCAGTCGCCAAAATTGCCGCCAGCTGTAGGGAAACCACTACTAGAAAATCTTTGGTTGGGGGGCGGGCAGGGGCGGAGCAGCTTTAAATTGGTGATAGGTTGTCCTTATTTGGATTGGCTGCCTGGTGGGGATCCTGGGCTGCTTCAGCAGTGGGGCCTCCCAGGTGTCTCTTATCCAAGAATGCAATGACAGCCCTTCCCGCCCCGATGGCCAGGCAGTCCACATTCCTCCAGCTCGTCCTATGTGGTCTGTTGGTTTGATATGATTCCAAGTCCACTTGTTTATGACAAAGACAAACTGTTTTTAGAGGTAGAGTTGGTTCGGTACAACAATGAAGTAAGTCGTTTCAGGACATCATCATCATCATCTCACCTGTTCTCGCCCATCAGAACTCAGCAGCTGGCGGCACCTGGCTGGCGGCTTATGGGTGAAAACGTGACGGAACTGGCACGGAGACGTCAGAATACAAATACTGAGAGCTGTAGGGGCTCCTGGAGAATGCTTGCTCTGAGCAATCAAAAACTTGGCTGATTTAAAATAGCTCTCAAAGACCTTAGGACAATTAGCTTCTGCCCCGTAAAGGCAAATCTCTTAAACAGGGGCACATCCAGGTATCCTCCTTGTGAAGATCATCTTGCCAAACACCACCTGTGCCCTTGTTGCCTAGCAACACGCTATAGCAACAGAGGACTTTTTTTTTTTTTTTTTTTTTGCACTGGCTGCTGGGTGTCAGCTCTCACTTGGCTAAGACTCTCTTGATTTCAACTCCTCTGAAGTGTTTAGAAAGAGAAATCCAGGGTGCCTGGGTGGCACCCTCAAGTGTGTGGGTCTTGTTTCCGCTCAGGCCATGATCTCAGGGTGGTGAGATCAAGCCTGGTCTGCGGAGATTTGAGGTCTGCATAGAGTATGGTTGGGATTTTCTCTCTTATGCTCCCTCTGCCCCTCCCACTTGTGCACGTTCTCTCTCTCTCTAAAAGTAAGTTTTTTTTAAAGATTTTATTTATTTATTTATTTGAGAGAGAGAGAGAGAGAATATGAGAGGGAGAGGTCAGCGGGAGAAACAGACTCCCCATGGAGCTGGGAGCCCGATGTGGGACTCGATCCCGGGACTCCAGGATCATGACCTGAGCGGAAGGCAGTTGCTTAATCAACTGAGCCACCCAGGCGCCCCTTTAATTGTTATTTTAAAGAGAAATCCAAAATGGAGTCCTTTGCTCTAACTCAGGATCCTGAGACCAAGAGTTGCACACTCTTCCACCAAGCCCCCCAGGTGCCCAGCAATGTGACCTTTTAAAAAATTTTTAATTTACTTGACAGAGAGAGAGAGAGCGAGAGCGTGCACAAGCAGGTGGAGTGGCAGGCAGAGGTAGAGTGAGAAGCAGGGTCCCTGCTGAGCAGGGAGCCCAATTCAGGGATTGACCTCAATAACTTGAGCTGAAGGAGCTGAAGGCACCTGAGCCACCCAGGTGCCCCACAGTGTGACCTTTGAAGTCAATCTGAGGGACACCTGGATGGCTCCATCGGTTAAGCCACTGGCTTCAGCTCAGGTCATGATCCCTGGGTCATTGGATCGAGTCCCGCATCAGGCTCCTTGCTCAGTGGGGAGCCTGCTTCTCTCTCTGCCTCTGCCTGCCACTCTTCCTGCTTGTGTGTGCTCTCTCTGTCTCTCTCTCTCTGACAAATAAATAAATAAAATCCTTAAAAAAAAAAAAGGAAGTCAATCTGAAATTTCGTGATCAGCTTCAGGTGAGGTCATCTGCATGATATCAAACCCTGCTGGTCCCTTGCCTCTTAAAAGAAGCTGCCCTGGCCTGAAACAATCCTTTCTTTTCTTTTGCTAATAGCTTCGTTGCCCGACCCTCCTTCCTATTAAAACCCATCCATTTTGTACAACTCCTCAGAGCATCTCTCTACTTGCTTCATCAGTTGATTCATAAATTGCTTAATAAAGTCAATTAGATATTCTAACTTACTAGATTAAATATTTTTTTTAACAAAAGTACAACTCAGCTAAATTTGGACTTTATTCCTTTCATCTCCCCTTTCCTGGAACTATAATGTGATTCATTTATCATTGGTTTGGACTATGGTATTTCTTTATTGGTTTAGTAAACCACATTATCCTGTGTGCAGTTGGCTTGTAAAATTTCACAGTGGAAAATTTCACAGATGTAGGAAAGACATTAGGGTTCGAAGCTGATGGCCAAGAAGGAATTCTTGAGATGTCTTTGGTGCGAAAAGGTGATTTTATTAAAGCATGGGGACAGGACCCATGGGCAGAAAGAGCTGCTGCCCCAGGGTTGTGAAGAGTGGTTGATTATACACTTCTCAAGTAGGGAGGGGGTTAGGGATAGAGTAAGTCTCTAAAGGGATTTTGGAAGCAAGGTTTCCAGGACTTTGAAGGGGCTAGCTATTGTTGGGAAAAAGTCATTTATTACGGTGTAATAAAACCTTAGTCTTGAGACCCTTCCAATGTATACTGGTGGCCGATATGCTTGGGGGATGAATGCCAACATGTCTCTTGCGGCGGGGGGTGGGGTGGGGGGGTGGGGGTGGTGGTGGGTTAGAAATAAAGGAAGTTTCCAAAAGAGTTTTTATCTGTTAAGTAGACTCACAGGGGCCTGGAGGTTGGGTTAAGATTGCCTTTTGCCTTTAGCAAAATATCCACATCTAACAGTTGAGTCCCTAGAGGAATGTCACTCTGCCCGTTTCAAGGACTTGCTAAAGGTCTGTAGGTAGTAAGGAAATTTAACAATTTTTCTTCTGCCTTTGCTTCCCACATCCCTACATTGGGTAAATTTTTGGCAAAGACAAACTCAGTATCTGAGCTTTAATTCACCTCCTCAAACAAAACAAATGGTATAATCTGCAGCCTGAGCCAAAGTAATAGTAATTAACATGTCATTCCTATGAAAAGTCATATTCTGTGTAAATTAGAAACAGGTGATAAATTATAATAAATTTATAATTAACCAGAATCTGATAAAGCCCATTAATGCTTGACAAAATTTAAACTTAATATACTGTTTACTATCTATGGCATCTTACTGAGATTATAACCAGCCTTTGAATAGATAAAATTGTTAGAGCTACTACAATTTGGATGCTTGTAAGGGCCTATTTAGCCAGAGCGATTCCATCCGGTTAAACAGTGATTTTGTTGTTTATACAGTAAAACTTAAACTGACCCTGCCCGCAACCCGCCCCCCCCCCAGCCCCCTCCGGGGGCCTTACTTAAAAGCAAGTCCGGGAAACTTGTCCCAGGTAACAAAGCCCAAATACAAGAGCGGGTCAGGCCAGGTGGAGACATCCAATCAGTGGGGCGCACATACCGTCTCCCTAGCTACCAAGGAGTGTGGGCCCCGCCTTTTGGGTGCCTTTTGGGCACCAATTCTGACCAAGGTGATAGGCTAGTTCAAATATCTACTATAGGGTAAACTGTGATTCAATTGGTCACTTGTGTGTGACCTAGCATGACTGTGCAGCTTTCTCTGTGTGTTGCAATCTCGTTGGCCACCTGTGTGTGGCCAGGCCCAACCACATGGCCTTTGCTTTATAAAAGTTAGTCTGGGGGGCGTGCCTGGGTGGCTCAGTGGGTTAAGCCTCTGCTTTCGGCTCAGGTCATGATCTCAGGGTCCTGGGATCAAGTCCCGCATCGGGCTCTCTGCTCAGTGGGGAGCCTGCTTTCCCCTCTCTCTCTGCCTGCCTCTCTGCCTGCTGTGGTCTCTCTCTGTCGGAAAAATAAATAAAATCTTAAAAAAAAAAAGTTAGTCTGGGGATGCCTGGGTGGCTCAGTTGGTTAAGCGACTGCCTTCGGCTCAGGTCATGATTCCAGCATCCTGGGATCGAATCCCACGACCGGCTCTCTGCTCGGCGGGGAGGCTGCTTCTCCCTCTGCTTCTGCCTGCCACTCTAACCAATTAAAAAAAAAAAAGTTAGTCTGTAAGGCAGGGAGGGGTCGCCCTTTCTGTAAGAGGTGACCCCGACTGGTCAGTTTGATTCTCGTCGCTTAGCGCAAAATAAAGCTTTGCTTGACCTTCGCTTTGTATATGAGTCTTGCTCCTTTGATTACGGACCTAACATGCTAATGGTCGCCACAACAATTATCTGACTCTGCTTTACCATATTATAAATGATCTGGAATCCTATTACGCAATCTCTATGAGGAAACATATATTGAACACAGTTGGTAAAGGCAGCAGAACAATAGCAAATATATACTTCACTTACTAACCTTACCACTATTATTCAAGAGGTGGTTTGTGGGTAGAATGGATTATTTATTAATGTCTGAGGATCCATTGAGACCTATTGAAGACTTTGGGAAAAACTTACAATCAAGAAACCTCCAGATATTGGCCTGGTCACCCAACCCAGTCCCTAAAAGAGCAACCAAGGACGATAATCCAGTGCTACTGTAATAAGCATTCGTTAACACGGATGCCAACAGGCAGAATGGAAAAGTGCTATCACAAAAAGTTATCCCCAGGTAGGAAACAAATGGCCTTGGGTGTCCTAACTCAGGCCTGGGGGCCAGCTCAGCAGCCAGTGGGATATTCAAATAAAGAGCTTGATCTGGTGGCCTGAATGGACTGACCTGCGTTAGGTCCACCCTCTTGATCCCTGAGGCTAGGAAACACCACACTGGAAAGAGCCCTCCACCCTTTCCTACAGGAACAACTACCTGGGAGGTAGATGAGCTCATGGTCAAAAACCTGATTGGTGACAGGTGCAGGGGAGGGTTAATCAGATTAAAACAGTCCATAATAAGGAGCCCATAAAAAGTCCTAGATATAAATGCCAAATTGGCAACCCTCTCTGGTCCCCTCCCTCTTTAGGAGTGTGGTACTACCACTCAATAAACTTTGCTTTGTTGCCCACCACTCTTTCTCTGGTCTACCTCTTCATTCTCCAAAGCGGCATGACCAAGAACCGTGGGCACCAAAGGAAAAGAGGTCTGCAACAGTAATGTTAACCTGAAGCTAAAAGCCCATGATAATAGACAAAACTACAACAAATGATTAATATGAAGCCAATCAGAGTCAACGAAGAGAACGCTAATACTGGACAAGAAATGACAAAAATTAGAATGGAATTATAACAACCTCATTTGGACACAGACGATCCAAAGAGGACAAAACCTGATCCTGCCCGAGTAGAGATCATGTATATCAAACCCATTACTACTGATGCTAAAATGAATCAATACCCTAGAACATCTTGAGAAAATAATACTAACTTACAAAGATCTTTGGGTAACAGCAAACTGGAGATTAAGATGACCAACACCTAATATATTATCCCTTAAAACATCTCCATGGAAAACTGCAGTGGAAACTACTAATATATTTCATTTCACTATTATGTTTCATATTTTGAAATTAGGACTATTAACTCTGATCTGTGATAGAGAACATAGATCCTCACTGATACATGTGAAAGCAACAGGACAAATTAAAAAGTTAGCTTAAAAGCTGTACCCTAGGGGTGCCTGGGTGACTCAGTTGGTTAAGTGTCTGTCTTCCACTCAGGTCATGATCCCAGGGTCCTGGGATGGAGCCAGCAGCAGGCTCCCTGCTGATCAGGGAGCCTGCTTCTCCCTCTCCCTCTGCCTGCCACTCCCTCTGCTTGTGCTCTCTCTCGGTGTCAAATAAATAAATTAAATATTTAAAAAAAAATCTGTACCCTGCAGGATAGAACACCATTATATACAATATCTGCATGAGCCAGAAAAACAGAACTGATTGACTTGATAAGACCAACTGAGGAATTAAGTAAAGATAAAGATTAAACCTCCTGTCTATAGACAAAACAGGCTTATACCTAATGAAAATAAACCAGGTCAAAACAGACTATCTAGACTTAAAGTTTCTGGCTTTTTGTTTTGTTTTGTTTTGTCCGTTTGGGGTTCCTAAACCATTTAGACCACCACCCTTGAACACAAATTATAAAAACCGAAATTCAAATAAGAACCCAAGAAAGCATGTACAGTGGCAAAGAAATGGAAACAACCACACTTTTATGGTAGATAGACCCATAGAAAATAAACCCACATATACCCACTACCCCATTTACTACAAATACTGCTTTATAAGACCTAATTCCAATAGACAAGCCACTGATAGTCAAAGGAAAGTAAGCCCCATGAGCCACCCCCCTCTCCCCACCGGACTCTGTGGTCACTGTCTCTTGGCCCAAGCCAGAGATAATTGCCCATATCTTACACAGGCCATATCAATAGAACCCTGTTTTGCAAGCAGAAATACTACATATACCACTATGTTGTTAGATACAGGGTCCCAAGTAACAATGATACAGGGCTATCCTACTAGTTTAGAAAATTTTGAAGATTTTATTTATTTATTTGAGGAGGTGGTTAACACCTGTGCCAGGGGAGGAGCAAAGGAGTAGGGAGAGGGCTGAAGAGGGAGGGAGGAGAGAGAAGCCCCATGCAGGGCTCAATCCCAGGGCTCTGAGATCATGACCTGAGCTGAAACCAAAAGTCAGCCACTCAACTGACTGAGCCACGTAGGGGTCCGCATTTAGGAAATTTAAACAAGCAAACAAACAAACAAACAAAAAATGGACTAATTGAATGATTAGGGTGAAAATTAACACGAGGGGCACATGGGTATATAGAGTCTAACAATTGAGGATAGACTGTGCATTATGGCTAAATGCCTTATAAATCCCAAGTTAGAAAACATTCTTGGAATGGAGGTAATAACACAAAATTTGAGGGAAACATTCAGGAACTCCTAATGGAATAAATTATTGTGCCTACTGTTTCACATTATAATAACCAATCCAGCCTATTAAAAAGCTGGATGAGTGTTATAGATTATAGGAATTTAAACAAACAACCTCCCCAAATTGGTGGTGGTGGGCAACCCAGATATAGGTGCTATCATCAGCAACACCACCACTGGATCTGAAACTGATCACATGGGGATAGGCTTATCCGACATGTTCTTTGCTACTCTGGTTGATAAGAAGAGCCAACCCATGAAGATGGCGGGGAAGTAGGAGGAGGCGCCTTTTCAACCTGCACCCTAAAGTGAGCTGATTACCTACCAAAGAACTCCGATCACCCATGAAATCAGCCTGAGATCAGAATTATACACGTCTGGATCTCTACGGGGGCCAGAAGACGCCAGTGGGCAGGTAAAGTGGAGTGGGAACGTCGGACTGATATCGGAAGATAAACAAAAGGGGGAGGGAGCCACCAGAGGCGACCGACTGGAAAATAATACCCCAATACGAGAGTGCCCGGCATCTGGGGACCAGCATTAACTTGGAGTCTTGTTGAAAGCACTCAAAAGAGCAAAGACTCGAGCGGGGAAATTGTGGGAATCGGGGCGGATAGGGATAGGGGCTTAAGTCCCCAGACCCAGGGCAGCATCCCCTGGCGCTGAGCCGGAGAGTGCGGCGGAGAAACCTGGTCTTTGTCCCGGAGCCGCCAGTGCGCCCGAGAACGGGTGGAGTCCGGCTCCAGTGAGGGGCTGGGAGCCACACCAGACGGCAGAACGCGCACCTTACTGGAGATGCGCGCGTGCCTCAACCTCCCCTGAGAGAGGTGCACGCCCAGCCTGGTGTTCTGGGACCCACGCGGCGATAGACCCACGCGGCGATAGAGCCGATAGAGCTGGAGGCGCCGCGCCCCAAACCATCCCCTGGGAGAGGTGCGCGCAAGACCTGAGCTCTTAGCCCCAGCCAGCGGGAAAATCTCAGTGTGCGATTGCTGCTTGGAACCTCTCTGGCGGTCTGGAGCTGCCCAGACAGCCACAGCTGCCTTGGTTTTGCGTACAAGCAGGAGATCCTGCGTCCCCAGGGACCGTGACTCAGAACCTGCTCTGCCAGCGGCCCAGCGGCTGCAGCACCTGCAGGGGAGCAGACTGAGGCTTCTCTCTGAGAGGGAGGTTGGGGTGCAGTTTTCTTTCCTCTAAACCTCCAAAAACCATCAAAAGCTGTCAAGGCGAGAGAAAAGAAGTGAACAAACATAAAAACCTCCAGAGAACAAAAACCTGAAAAAAAACGTTTTTCTCAGAGCCCACCCCCTTGAGGGGGTCGGGAGGACTTAACTCAGGGAACATCATTGACTGAAAACCCACGTGGCAGCCCCCTCCCCCAGAAAACAAATCAGGAAAAAAAAAAAAAAAGACTACAAGAGAACAACCACCACTACTTCATAGATACAACTTTTATTTTTAATTCTTTCCCACTATTCTGGTTCATTTTTTTTCTTTTTTTATATAGATAATTTTTTAACCTATTTACCATCACAGTGAGATGTCCAGTACATCAAATTCCATGATAAACTTCTAACCTGAATTTTTTGATACATACACATGTGTTTTTCTTTTGCTTTTCTATTTTCTTAATTTTTAAAAAAAATTTTTAATTTAGTTTAGTCCAGTTTATTCCTTTTTTATTTTTATTTTCTAATATTCATATAGAGTTAAACTTCAAGGTAATCCCCTTTCTCCAAGCAATGCTACCCCTATAGGTGAACCAATTTTTAATCCCCCTTTTTCTTAGGAAAGTTGAGTCCTTTAACAAAGATATCAAGATACATCCAGGAAGAATCAAAATAACCTTCCTCGCCCACACCGAGAATCTATAACCATACTCCCATCTTTTTCTTCTGCCAGTGTCTCTGTGTATTTATGTTTGTCCGGATAATATATAAATCTTATACTTGGGGTTCTTCTTGACGAGGCTCCTCCTTTTTTTTGCTTATATATATATATATATTTTCTCTCGTCATATACTTTTATCAGTCTTTTTGTTTGTCTGTTTTTGTTTGTATACGTCATAAACCTTACCCTGGGGCCCATTTGGGCTGAACCTTCACTTTTATCTTCCCTTTTTTTCCTGTCTCTCTCTCTCCCTCTTTTTTCTTTTTCTTTTCTTTTTTCTCTCATTTGGGTGGGGAATCCTGAGTGCTCAGAAGCGTTCCAGGGTGCACCTTGACTGCACCACGGTCAATACATCCAGCTACATCTGTCCAGTCATCTCTCACCAAAATGACTAGGAGGAGGAATCCCCAACAGAAGAAAAATACAGAGGATGGGCCTTCTGCAACAGAGCTAACGGCTATCAACATAGACAATATGTCAGAAAGAGAATTCAGGCTAACAATTATCCAGGCAATAGCTAGGTTGGAGAAAGCCATGGATGACCAAACAGAATTGATTAGGGCAGAATTGAAAGCGACCAGAGAGGAGGTTCATAATGTTAGGGCAGAGCTGAAGGCCACCAGGGATGAGGTTCACAACGCTCTCAATGAGTTCCAATCTAATCTAAATTCTCTAAAAGCTAGGGTAACTGAGACAGAAGATAGAATTAGTGATCTGGAGGACAAACAAATAGAGAGAAAGGATCAGGAGGAAGCCTGGAACAAACAGCTTAGAAGCCACGAAAACAGAATCAGGGAAATAAATGATGCCATGAAACGTTCCAACGTCAGAATTATTGGAATCCCTGAAGGGGAGGAGAAAGAAAGAAGTCTAGAAGATATAGTGGAACAAGTTTTTCATGAAAACTTTCCCAATCTTGCAAATGGAACAAGTGTTCATGTACTAGAAGTAGAAAGGCCCCCCCCAAGATTATAAATTCAAAAAAAAATCCAGGCACCTCATAGTAAAATTGAGGAATCATAATTGTAGATACAATCTCTTGAAAGCCGCTAGGACAAAGAAGCTCCTTACATACAGAGGAAAGCCCATCAGAATAACGTCAGACCTGTCCACAGAGACCTGGCAAGCCAGAAAGGGCTGGCAAGATATATTCAGGGCACTAAATGAGAAGAACATGCAGCCAAGAATACTTTATCCAGCAAGACTGACATTCAAAATGGATGGAGAGATAAAGAGTTTCCAAGACCGGCAAGGCTTGAAAGACTATGCAACCACCAAGCCGACACTGCAGGAAATATTAAGGGGGGTTCTATAAAAGAGGAAAAATCCTAAGAATAGCATTGAACAGAAATATAGAGACAATCGACAGAAAGAAAGACTTCAAAGATAACACAATGTCAATAAAAACGTATCTCTCAATAATCACTCTCAATGTGAATGGCCTAAATGCACCCATAAAACGACACAGGGTTGCAGATTGGATAAAACGACAGGACCCATCCATATGTTGTCTACAAGAGACCCATTTTGAACCTAAAGATACACCCAGACTGAAAGTGAAGGGATGGAGAAGCATCTTTCACGCCAATGGGCCTCAAAAGAAGGCCGGGGTAGCGATTCTCATATCAGATAAATTAGATTTTAAACTAAAGACGGTAGTCAGGGATACAGAAGGACACTACATCATTCTTAAAGGGACTATCCACCAAGATGATCTAACAATTGTAAATATCTATGCCCCCAATATGGGAGCAGCCAATTACATAAGAAAACTATTAATCAAGATAAAGAGTCATATTGATATGAATACATTAATAGTAGGAGATCTTAACACGCCTCTCTCAGAAATAGACAGATCATCGAAGTAGAAAATCAATAAAGAAATAAGAGCATTGAATGATACATTGGACCAGATGGACCTCATAGATATATACAGAACATTCCACCCTAAAACAACAGAATACTCATTCTTCTCAAGTGCACATGGAACCTTCTCCAGAATAGACCACATACTGGGTCACAAATCAGGGCTCAACCGATACCAAAAGACTGAGATTATTCCCTGCATATTCTCAGATCACAATGCTTTGAAACTGGAGCTCAATCACAAGGAAAAGTTCAGAAGGAACTCAAATACCTGGAAGCTAAAGACCACCTTGCTTAAGAATGCTTGGATCAACCAGGAGATCAAAGAAGAACTTAAACAATTTATGGAAACCAATGAGAATGAAGACACTTCACTCCAAAACCTATGGGATACAGCAAAGGCGGTCCTAAGGGGGAAATTCATAGCCATCCAAGCCTCCCTCAAAAAAATTGAAAAATCCAGAATACACCAGCTGTCTCTACACCTTAAAGAACTGGAGAATCAACAACAAATCAAACCAACTCCACACGTAAGAAGGGAAATAATCAAGATTAGAGCAGAGATCAACGAGGTAGAAACCAGAGATACAGTAGAACGTATCAACGAAACTAGAAGCTGGTTTTTTGAAAGAATCAATAAGATCGATAAACCATTGGCCACACTAATCCAAAAGAAAAGAGAGAAAGCCCAAATTAATAAAATTAAGAATGAAAAGGGAGAGATCACAACTAACACCAAGGAAGTAGAAACAATCATCAGAAGCTATTATCAACAGTTATATGCCAATAAGCTAAGCAACCTAGATGAAATGGATGCATTCCTGGAAAACTATAAACTCCCAAAATTGAACCAGGAAGAAATTGACAACCTGAATAGACCGATATCTAGTAACGAGATTGAAGTAGTGATCAAAAACCTCCCAAAAAACAAGAGCCCAGGACCTGACGGATTCCCTGGGGAATTCTATCAAACTTTCAAAGAAGAAATAATACCTATTCTCCTGAAGCTGTTTCAAAAAATTGAAGCAGAAGGAAAACTTCCAGACTCTTTTTATGAAGCCAGCATTACCCTGATCCCCAAACCAGGCAAAGACCCTACCAAAAAGGAGAATTTCAGACCGATATCACTGATGAATATGGATGCTAAGATTCTCAACAAGATCCTAGCAAACAGGATCCAACAGCACTTTAAAAAGATTATCCACCATGACCAGGTAGGATTCATCCCTGGGTTACAAGGATGGTTCAACATTCGCAAATCAATCAATGTGATAGAACAAATCAATAAGAGAAGAGAGAAGAACCACATGATCCTCTCCATTGATGCAGAAAAAGCTTTTGACAAAATCCAGCATCCGTTCCTGATTAAAACGCTTCAAAGTATAGGGATAGAGGGAACATTCCTGAACTTCATCAAATCTATCTATGAAAAACCCACAGCAAATATCATCCTCAATGGGAAAAAGCTTGCAGCCTTCCCATTGAGATCAGGAACACGACAAGGATGCCCACTCTCACCACTCTTGTTCAACATAGTATTAGAAGTCCTAGCAACAGCAATCAGACAACAAAGAGAAATAAAAGGTATCCAGATTGGCAAGGAAGAAGTCAAACTCTCTCTCTTCGCAGATGACATGATTCTTTATATGGAAAACCCGAAAGACTCCACCTCCAAACTACTAGAACTCATACAGCAATTCAGTAATGTAGCAGGATACAAAGTCAATGTCCAGAAATCAGTGGCTTTCTTATACACTAACAATGAAAATACAGAAAGGCAAATTAGAGAATCGATTCCATTTACTATAGCACCAAAAACCATAAGATACCTCGGAATAAACCTAACCAAAGAGGTTAAAGATCTGTACTCGAGGAACTACAGAACACTCCTAAAAGAAATTGAAGAAGACACAAAAAGATGGAAGACCATTCCATGCTCTTGGATGGGAAGAATAAACATCGTTAAAATGTCTATACTGCCCAGAGCAATCTATACTTTTAATGCCATTCCAATCAAAATTCCACCAGTATTTTTCAAAGAGCTGGAGCAAATAATACTAAAATTTGTATGGAATCAGAAGAGACCCCGAATTGCTAAGGAAATGTTGAAAAACAAAAATAAAACTGGTGGCATCACGTTACCTGATTTCAAGCTTTACTACAAAGCTGTGATCACCAAGACAGCATGGTACTGGCATAAAAACAGACACATGGACCAGTGGAACAGAGTAGAGAGCCCAGATATGGACCCTCAACTCTATGGTCAAATAATCTTCGACAAAACAGGAAAAAATATCCAGTGGAAAAAAGACAGTCTCTTCAATAAATGGTGCTGGGAAAACTGGACAGCTATATGTAGAAGAATGAAACTTGACCATTCTCTTACACCGTACACAAAGATAAACTCGAAATGGATAAAAGACCTCAACGTGAGACAGGAATCCATCAGAATCCTCGAGGAGAACATAGGGAGTAACCTCTTTGATATCAGCCACAGCAACTTCTTTCAAGATATGTCTCCAAAGGCGAAGGAAACAAAGGCAAAGATGAACTTCTGGGACTTAATCAAGATAAAAAGCTTCTGCACAGCAAAAGAAACAGTCATCAAAACAAAGAGGCAACCCACGGAATGGGAGAAGATATTTGCAAATGACAGTACAGATAAAAGGTTGATATCCAGGATCTATAAAGAACTCCTCAAACTCAACACACACAAAACAGATAATCATATTAAAAAATGGGCAGAAGATATGAACAGACACTTCTCCAAGGAAGACATACAAATGGCTACCAGACACATGAAAAAATGTTCATCATCACTAGCCATCAGGGAGATTCAAATCAAAACCACATTGAGATACCACTTTACACCAGTTAGAATGGCCAAAATTAGCAAGACAGGAAACAACGTGTGTTGGAGAGGATGTGGAGAAAGGGGAACCCTCTTACACTGTTGGTGGGAATGCAAACTGGTGCAGCCACTTTGGAGAACAGTGTGGAGATTCCTCAGGAAATTAAAAATAGATCTTCCCTATGACCCTGCAATTGCACTGCTGGGTATTTACCCCAAAGATACAGATGTAGTGAAAAGAAGGGCCATCTGTACCCCAATGTTTATAGCAGCAATGGCCACGGTCGCCAAACTGTGGAAAGAACCAAGATGCCCTTCAACGGATGAATGGATAAGGAAGATGTGGTCCATATACACTATGGAGTATTATGCCTCCATCAGAAAGGACGAATACCCAACTTTTGTAGCAACATGGACAGGACTGGAAGAGCTTATGCTGAGTGAAATAAGTCAAACAGAGAAAGTCAAGTATCATATGGTTTCACTTATTGGTGGAGCATAACAAATAATATAGAGGACAAGGGTAGATGGAGAGGAGAAGGGAGTTGAGGGAAATTGGAAGGGGAGGTGAACCATGAGAGACTATGGACTCTGAAAAACAACCTGAGGGTTTTGAAGGGGCGGGGTGGGAGGGTGGGGGAACCAGGTGGTGGGTATTAGGGAGGGCACAGATTGCATGGAGCACTGGGTGTGGTGAAAAAACAATGAATACTGTTACGCTGAAAATAAATAAAAAATTAAAAAAAAAAAAAAAAAAGAAGAGCCAACCCATGGCTACATTCCTGTGATATCAAATACATTAGGTTTGACCAACAACATACATTAACAACCCAGTAATAGCCCACAACATTCTAACACAAGACATCCAGGTCTTCCAGGAAACCACAACACGCACACAAACCATCATTTCTTCTATCCATGACATCCCTATTTATGGAGATAACTTGGAACAACAGACTAGAGTCCCATTATAGTTAATGGAATCCCTTACACTCAGAAGATGGACAAGTGACTCAAATAACGTCCAAGGACCCCACACTACAGTAGAATTTCTAAGTATAATTTGGTCCTCTGAAGGCAGAGAAAGAACTGACCCAGTTATAAAGAAGATAGTGTATAAACTCCTATCACAAAAGCAGCAGGTCACAAACTGATAGGACTATTTCAATATTGGAAAGAGCACATACCACGTAAGAAGACCATATGAAAACACATTTATAAAATAACTAGGAAAAGTAGGGGGTGGTATTGTTTAAGTAGGGAATTCAGAAGGACAGAGACTTAAGAGGCAACCTTAACTTAGAAATGCTGTCAGAAATTTTAATACATTGGTACCAGCTAATGAGGACCCCTAATATAAACGAAATAACCTATATTCACAGGGGATTGCAAATGGTGTCTGAGGATAAAAACACGCAGAACCCTTTTGGGCTAAGTACCCATGGTCTAAGAACAGATACCAGTCCTTTGAAAGTCTGCCCTGGGCACTCGATAAGGTCCTACAAAATACAGAGCCACTAACAGAAAATAAGCTAATTACACTTAAACTCAACAGCCTATTCTGAAACAAATAAAGGAGACCCTTGACAGAGGAGAATGATTTCTGACCATAAAGTCCTAACATGGATAAATAAAGGGAGTGTTGGCACAGAAAATGGTGAGTCTGGAAATGCTATAAGGACATCTCATTTAGTCAGGCAGGCATGGGCAAAGCTTGTCCTGTATATGGTCGCAAATGCAAAGATTCATTTTGTAGAAATCTCAACTAAAACTGAGCATGACATGGCCTCAGAATGTCCAAAGGAAATGTCTTTTTTGTGTTGTGTATGACTCAGGACCTCATTAAGAACTTAATTTTTGTCCCAGAGATCCCAAGACATGGCTAAGTGACATGCTTTATCATGTCTCCTTCTGGTCTTGCGAAAATAAGGAGACAACCCACAAGAATGGTGGTGCGGGTGGTGTGGTGGTGGGCTGGGATAAACATTTATTCAACATATGCTGTAAGTCTCCTATTTTATTAGGCTGTTACATATTTTCTATGTTGACATGATCATCCTGAAGATAGTTTTATTTCTTCATTCTACAGGTGGGGAAATGACGTGCAGAGAGAGTAAATGATCCGTCCAGGATCACACGGCTATTAAGACACAGAAATGAAACTCTATCTGGCTCAGACACCTATGGTCTTTCCTCTGTATACATGTCCCCCTCTCACTAGATTAGCAGTTATATAAAGTAATTATCTGGCTGAGAATTATTTTTGCACAATGCTTTCCAGCCTAGAATACTTGCATTCTTTCATGGAATCATCCTTGTCAACATAATGCCAAGCTGGCTCCCTCTTTTAGTTCTTAAAAGATTTTGTTTATTGACTTTAATTAAGTGACCCCACTTAGAAGTATAAAGGTACTTATTAGAAGGTTTGAATTAGTCTATAAAGAAGACAGCAATTCCAAAGGGGTGTGTGACATCACCACCCCGCCCACTTGAAGATGGTGGCTGTACCCCCAGGTTTCTGAAGTCACTGATATATGGACTATATTGTTTCACAGTGTTACACTTCTCTTCACTTCTGCTCTAAACGGGATGCCACCTCCCCAAGATCTCCTCTATGTATGTCTTGGCAGGCCAGTGTCCTTAAAAGCAGCTTCTTTTCCCACTCCGGAATTACAAATCAGTCTTCTTGACTGACTGGTGTTTCTCCTATGACAGTTAGAGCAACATGAGTGGGAAATAATGCAAACCACCTACCCCCCCCCCCCCCGCACCAAAAAAACGTTGGTCTTATATGCTGGTGTGTCTTTTACGCTGATATACATGGCAGCAAAGAGCCTCCAGAGGGCAGAGCTTATTTGCCATTGTCCTTGGACTGTGTCTTCAGTTTGCTTCTCCACTTTGGTGACCCAAGGTAAGGAATAAATCATGATCCTCCATGGTAAAGTTCTACTGGCCCCAAGGTATGAATAGCAACCATCCTGCCTCTTTCCCAAGTTAGGTGGTGTAAGGCCCATTCAATGGATGCAACACAGATTCAGATATGCTCAATAATTTGCCCAATGCCACACAGCCCGTGCCAAGGCAGGTCAAGGCCAGGGTCCTTCCAGACTTCAGCTCAGTTTCTTGGATGTTCTTGGATGGGAAGGGAATGAAAAGCAAGACAAGACTTGTTGGGTGTGGGTTTTTTTTTTTTTTAAATAATTAAGGTGAGTCAAAAATAACCAGAATGGAAATAAACTTGAGTTTTAAGATACATATTAATTTTTAAAAAGAGTGATCAAATTTATTATAAAAAGATTAATAGTTGTATCTTATGGTAAGTCAAATTTATATTATAATTTGTATTATTTGATAAATAATACCACGAGAGCATCAGAAATTAAAAAAAAACCCCACTCTCGGGGCGCCTGGGTGGCTCAGTGGGTTAAAGCCTCTGCCTTCGGCTCGGGTTGTGATCCCAGGGTCCTGGGATCGAGCCCCACACTGGGCTCTCTGTTCGGCGGGGGGCCTGCTTCCCCCTCTCCCTCTCTCTCTGCCTACTTGTGATCTCTCTCTCTGTTATATAAATAAATAAATAAAATATTTAAAAATTTAAAAAAACCCCACTCTCATTATGATAACAAACTATTTTAATATTCCATATTCTACCTCAGACTTATTTACATGCATAAGAGAGTTTTGCATAATTGATATTCTATTGTATTGCTCCACTGTGATGCTACTTTAAAAAAAAACCAATATACTACAAGCACATTACATTGATTTATAGTAATTACTTAAAATGACTATAATATTCTATTAATTATTTTATCAAAGATTGTTTAAACATCATCTTTTTGACTTATTTTTATTTGCTTCCTCTTATTAATATGAATAACACTCCAAGAAGCTACTCTAAGCGCATAACTTCATCCTTTTGCAAATAAAAAAATTAGAGTTGTTGCTTCAAATATATGAAATATGTGTCTAAATGTGTATGTTTAATTTTAGTTCATTGAAGGAGAGTTAATTTAATTTTATTTTTTTAAAAAGATTTTATCTACTTATTTGTCAGAGAGAGAGGGAATAAGCAGGGGGAGCTGCAGGCAGAGGGAGAAACAGGCTCCCCGCTGAGCAAGGAGCTGGATGGACCTGAGCTGAAGGCAGATGCTTAACAGACTAAGCTACCCCAGAGTTCCAGGAAAGTTAATTTTAGGAAAGAAGAAAGAACACAATAGGTACCACCTTGTAATCCCAACACGTAGAAACTTCTGGTATTATAAAGATGCACATTCTTTATATAGTTATCAAATAATATTTGGGATATATAGAGATATAGATATATAAAATCAGTAACAGCTTGAGTCATAGCATAATACTGCTTCTGCATCTGCTTCCATTCATGAATGTTTTCTCATTTTATTAAATATTTGTTTGTATCTTGCATCATGATTTATTTAATTGCATCCTTCTTGTTGAACACTTAGTGGTTTGTCTTTTTAATTCTCTATAGTTAATGACACTACAATTATTTTGAAATTAGCCTTTGTAAACACTTATAATTAGTTCCTTAGAATTAAACTTCTGGAATTGGAATAACTGATTTAAGGATTTTCATATTTTTGTTTTATATTACCATATTGCTTTCCAGAAGAGTTGTATCAGGTAAACTTCTCCTTTCTGTATATGAGGGTTTCTTTTTTCCCTCATGCTGGCAAGCAGCAGTTTCTTCATTTAAAAAAGAGAAGAAGAACCACCCCCCACCCCCATAGCCCTGTTAATTTGTTAGTTAAAAAATACACTCTCCTGTATAATTTTGGATTGCAGGAAACAGTCAACAAAACAAAGAGGCAACCCACGGAATGGGAGAAGATATTCGCAAATGACACTACAGACAAAGGGCTGATATCCAAGATCTATAAAGAACTCCTCAAACTCAACATACACAAAACAGGTAATCACGTCAAAAAAAGGGCAGAAGACATTAACAGACAATTCTACAAAGAAGACATACAGATGGCTAACAGACACATGAAAAAAATGTTCATAATCATTAGCCATCAGGGAGATTCAAATCAAACCACACTGAGATACCACCTTACACCAGTTAGAATGGCCAAAATCAGTAAGACAGGAAACAAGTGTTGGAGAGGATGTGGAGAAAGGGGAACCCTCTTACACTGTTGGTGGGAATGCAAGCTGGTGCAGCCACTTTGGAAAACAGTGTGGAGATTCCTTAAGAAATTAAAAATAGAGCTTCCCTATGACCCTGCAATTGCACTACTGGGTATTTACCCCAAAGATACTGATGTAGTGAAAAGAAGGGCCATCACAGTAGTCTCTCATGGTTTGTCTCCCCCTCCAATTTCCTCCAACTCACTTATCCTCTCCCCAGTGTTCATAGTGGTGATAGCGACAGTCACCAAACTGTGGAAAGAACCAAGATGCCCTTCAACAGATGAATGAATAAAGAAGATGTGGTCCATATATACAATGGAGTATGATGCCTCCATCAGAAAGGATGAATACCCAACTTTTGTATCAACATGGATGGGACTGGAAGAGATTGTGCTGAGTGAAATAAGTCAAGCAGAGAGAGTCAATTATCATATGGTTTTACCTGTGGAGCACAAGGAATAACATGGAGGACATTGGGAGATGGAGAGAAGTGAGTTGGAGGAAACTGGAGGGGGAGACAAACCATGAGAGACAGTGGACTCTGAGAAACAAACTGAGGGTTTTGGAAGGGAGAGGGGTGGGGGTTGGGTGAACCTGGTGGTGGGTATTAAGGAGGGCACTATTGCACGGAGCACTGGGTGTGGTGCATAAACAATGAATTTGGGAACGGTGAAAAAAAAAAAAAAAAAGACAAAGCACCAGACAAGGCAGCTGGATACATTTTCTCTCTCTTGAAATTCTAGTCTCTGTTGGAAAGACTCCCTTAGGCATCCACAGCTCTAGGTTCTTTCTAAGAAATGAAGCAAGTATTCCCAGGGCTGTTCACATTGGGGAACAAAATCTAAAGAAGTATTCTTGCCTTTCAGATGTCAGAGATCACCATAGAGATGTTTCTCACTTTGAGGCAGAAGATACAGCTTTTTTGTGGTCTGAGCGCCAAACTTGTTGAAAGACGGACATTGTTGTAACTTAACATTAATTAATAATGTGTATTCACACAAACATGCATCAAATGACATTCCACATGGAGGCAGGAGAGAAGGGGTTGGATTGAATGCATGAACCCTTGGAAGTTGTTTTCAGCTGAGGATTTTCGAGTAACCACTGGAAATCAAGGGAAGTACCAAGGATAGAAGGAGTTGAGAAGAACAGAAGGCCAGGATATAATATCTTTCTTCTTCTTCTACTCATGTTGTGCTTAGACAAAGTCCAGTCTATGTGAGAGCTACCCTATAAAAAGTTGCTGCATGAATAAATGATGAATGGGAGAAAAAAAAAAGAGCGCCGTTGAACTCAGTAATACTATCAATCAACTGGGTATAATTGACATCTATAGACTACTTCACCCAACAGTGGCAGAACACTACTTATGCTCAAATTTACATGGAACATTTAGCAATATAGACCACATTTTGGATCATAAAATATACCTTAACAAATTTAAAAGAATAGAAATCATACAATGTCTGCTTTCAGGCCACAATGCATTGAAACTAGAGACCAGTAATGGAGAGGTATCTGGAACATCCCCAAATACTTGGAGATTAAACAACACACTTCTAACAATACACAGATCAAAGAAGATATATCAGAAAATATTTTAAGATATTTTTAACTAAACAAAAAATACAACTTTTCAAACCTATGAGGTACTGTAAAAAGCACCACTTAGAGGGAAGTTTATACCATTGAGTGGATATGTTAAAAAATAAGAAAGACCTAAAATTAACAATCTAAGTTTCCACATTAGGAAACTGGAAAAAGAAAAACAAATTAAATCCAAAGTAGGCATGAAAAAAAAAAAAAAAAAAAAGAAACAAGAACCAGAACAGAATCAATGAAATTGAAAACAGGAGATTAATAGAGAAAATCAATAAAATCAAAAGCTGATTCTTTGAAAAGATCAATAATATCAAGACTATTTGAAAATTCCAGTAAACTAGGAATAGAGAACTTTTTCAACTTAATATCCACAAAAATGCTATAGCAAACATCTTACTTAGTAGTGAGAAACTTAAGCTTTCTCACTAGGATTAGAAACAAAGCAAGGATGTCCCCTTTCACCAGTCCTTTTCAGCACCATACTATAAGTTCTAGCTAATGCAGTAAGAGAAGAACAAGAAATAAAAAGTGTACATTTTAGGGGAACACTCCTACACTGTTGGTGGGAATGCAAGCTGGTGCAGCCATTCTGGAAAACAGCATGGCGGTTCCTCAAAAAATTGAAAATAGAGCTACCCTACAACCCAGCAATCGCACTACTGGGCATTTACCCTAAAGATACAAATGTAGTGATCTGAAGGGGCACGTGCACGCCAATGTTTATAGCAACAATGTCCACAATAGCCAAACTATGGAAAGAACCTAAATGTCCATCAACAGATGAATGAATAAAGAAGAATACTATGCAACCATCAAAAGAAATGAAATCTTGCCATTTGCAATGACGTGGATCGAACTAGAGGGTATTATGCTGAGCAAAGTAAGTCAATCAGAGAAAGACAATTATCATATGATCTCCCTGATATGAAGAATTCGAGAGGCAATGTGAGAGGTTTGGGGGGTAGGGAAGGAAATAATGAAACAAGATGGGATCGGGAGGGAGACAAACCATAAGAGACTCTTAATCTCACAAAACAAACTGAGGGTTGCTGGGGGGAGGGGAGTACGGAGAGGGTGGTTGGATTATGGACACTGGGGAAGGCATGTGCTATGGTGAGTGCTGTGAAGTGTGTAAACCTGGTGATTCCTGTGAATCGATTCCTGTACTCCAGAGGCTAATAATACATTATATGTTAATAAAATTTAAAAAAAATATACATTTTGGGAAAGAAGAAATAAAGCTGTTTTGTTTGCAGATGCCATAATTATCTATGTGGATGACTGAAAGAATCAACAAAAAATCTACTGGAAATAATAGTTATAGCAAAGTTGCAGGGTACAAAGTTAATATACAAGCACCAACTATTTTCCTATATACCAGCAATGAACATGTGGAATTTGAAATTAAAAGCACAATACCATTTACATTAGCACCCTCCAAAATGAAATGCTTAGATATAAATCTAACAAAATACGTGCAGGATCTATATCAGGAAAACTACAAATATCTGTTGAATTAAATCCAAGAAGAAAGTAAGTAGAGAGATATTCTATGTTTCTGTAGAGGAAGACTCAATATTATCAAGATGTCAATTCTCAACTTGACCTCTGTGTTAAATGTAAACTCATTAAAAATTCCAGCAAGGGGCGCCTGGGTGGCTCAGTGTGTTGAAGCCTCTGCCTTCGGCTCAGGTCATGATCCCAGAGTCCTGGAATCGAGCCTCACATTGGGCTCTCTGCTCAGCAGGGAGCCTGCTTCCTCCTCTCTCTCTCTCTTTCTCTCTCTCTGCCTACTTGTGATCTCTGTCTGTCAAATAAATAAATAAAATCTTAAAAAAAAAAATTCCAGCAAGTTATTTTGTGGATACCAACAAACTTATTCTAAAGTTTATACACAGAGTAAAAGACCCAGAATTGGCAATATAATATATAAGGACAAGAACAAAGTCAGAGGACCTAACTTCAAGACTTACAATAAAGCAACACTAATCAAGACAATGTGATATTGGCAAAGAACAAATAGATCAGCAGAACAGACAAATTTATCGGGAGCTAAAACAGACAAATAGATCAATTTTTAGAATAGAGAGCCCAGAATTAGACCCCCATGAAGGACAAAGGAGCAAAGATAATAAAAGAGAGCAAAGGTAGTCTTTTCAATAAACATGCCGGAACAATTGGAATCCACATGCAGAAAAAAATGAATGTAAGCACAGACCTTTCACCCGTCACAAAAATTAACTTGGAATGTACCACAGATCTAAATTTAAAGTTAAAAATGATAAAAGTCCTAGAAGAAAAACACAGGGGAAAACCTAGATGACCTTGGGTATGACAATGACTTTTTAGATATAAAACCAAAGATATCAACCATGAAAGAAAAATTGATAAGTTGGTCCTCATTCAAATTAAACAGTTCTGCTCTGCGAAAGACAGTATCATGAGAATGGGAAGAGAAGCCACAGACCAGAAAAAAAAAAATATTTGGAAAAGACATACGTGATAAAGGATGTTCTCTAAAATTGTACAAAGAACTCTTGATTCAACAATAAGAAAACAAATAATTTGGGGCGCCTGGGTGGCTCAGTCATTAAGCATCTGCCTTAAGCTGAGGTCATGATCCCAGGGTCCTGGATCAAGCCCCGCATCAGGCTCCCTGCTCCGCGGGAAGCCTGCTTCTCCTGCTCCCACTCCCCCTACTTGTGTTCCCTCTCTCTCTGTGTCTCTGTCGAACTAATAAATAAAATCTTAAAAAAAAAAAAAGGAAAAGAGAACAAATAATTTAATTAAAAATAGGCAAAAACTTAAATGGATACCTCATCAAAGAAGATATACAGATAGACAAAAAGCATATGAATAGCTGTTCCATATTATATGTCATCAGAGAAATAAAAATTAAAACAGGAACAAGGTACCACTACACACCTACTAGAATGGCTAAAATCTAGATCACTGATGACACTAAATGCTGGTGAGGGAGGATGTGTAGCAACAGGAACTCTCATTCATTGCTGACTGGAATGCAAACTGGTACAGCCATTTTGGATGACAAAACTAAACATATTCTTACCATATGATCCAGCAGTCATGCTGCTTGGTATTTGCCCAAAGGAACTGAAAACGTGGCTACCCAAAAACCTGCACATGAATGTTTACATCAGCTTTATTCATATTACGAAAACTTGGAAATAGCCAAGACGTCCTTCAGCAGGTGAATGGATGAACAAACTGGGACATCCAGACAATTAACTATTATTCAATGCTAGAATGAAACAATTTATCAAGTCATGAAAAGACGTGGAGGATCCTCAAATGCATATTACTAAGTGAAAGAAGCCAATATAAAAAGGCTACATACTGCATGATTTCAATTATATGATATTCTGGAAAAGGCAGAACTATGGAGATAGTAAAAAAATCACTGGTTGCCAGGGGCTGTCAGGGGAGAAGAGATACACAGGCAGGGCAGAGGCTTTTCAGGGCAGTAAGAATACTCTGTATGATACCATAATGATGGCATGTCATTATACATTAGTCCAAACCCTTTAGATGTACAACACCAAGAGCGAACTCTAATGTAAACTATGGACTTTGGGTAATTATGATGTGTTAATGTAGGTTCATCAGTTGTAACAAATGTACCACTCTGCTGGGGAGGGGTGCTGATAATGGAGAAGTTATGCATGTGTGTGGGGTAGGGATGTATGAGAAATCTTTGTACCTTTCCCTCAATTTTGCTGTGAACTTGAAACTGCTCTAAAAATAAAGTCCTAATTAAGAAAATAATTTGAGGGTGCCTGGGTGGCTTAGTGGGTTAAGCCTCTGCCTTTGGCTCAGGTCATGATCTCAGGGTCCTGGGATTGAGGCCCGCATCGGGGCTCTCTGCCCAGCAGGGAGACTGCTTCCCCCTCTCTCTCTCTGCCTGCCTCTCTGCCTACTTGTGATGTCTCTCTCTCCCTCTCTCTCTCTCTCTGTCAAATAAATAAATAAATAAATCTTAAAAAAAAAGAAAATAATTTGAAATAAAGATAGATTTTTATTCAACTATTACCAAATTCAGCTGTTACAGAAAGCAAGACGTACCTATAATGCTGATTTTTAGGATTATATAAGTCTCAGTCTTATTATGCTAAATGGAAAGATGCTTCATGTTCATGGATTGGATGACTTAATATTAAGATGGCAGTACTCCCCAAGTTGAACTGCAGATCAACAAAAAATGTCCTAAAATTAGTTTGTGTTGGGGCACCTGGGTGGCTCAGTGGGTTAAAGCCTCTGCCTTCGGCTCAGGTCATGATCCCAGGGTCCTGGGATCGAGCCCCACATCGGGCTCTCTGCTCAGCAGGGAGCCTGCTTCCCTTCCTCTCTCTGCCTGCCTCTCTGTCTCCTTGTAATCCCTGTCAAATAAATAAATAAAAAATCTTTAAAAAAAATTAGTTTGTGTTGATGACTGCACGACCGTGTGAATATATTTAAAAAAATAATGTAAAATTCCACAAATGTCATGTAGCTATTTCCCTTGATAATACCCAAGGAACTAGATCTAGCCCAGAGAAGTCTGACTAGAGTGACCGAGAAGACAAAGCTGTCTGTACTCATTCTCACTGCCCATTTCTCTCCTTCAGTAGAAAAGCGCTTGTGGCACCTGTAAGTAGTTCTCAACCCTGGCTCTGTGTTAGAATCACTTGGGCCCTATCCCAGACCAATTAAGTCAGAACCTTTGTGGGCCCCAGGTTCAATCTTTTAAAAAACCTCCCCCAGGACTTCAGGTTTCTGATCCAGCATGTAAGGAACTTAGAAGCCCTCATCCCATTCTATCAATAAGGAAAAAAATGAACAAAATTTAAAAAAAATCAATAAACCTTCTTAGATCTATCAAAGGAGCAAGATCACAGGACAAACTGCTGCTCCTTGAGCTAGAGAGAATCTCAGCTTACCAGAGCAGAAACCCACTTCAGTGAGGCCAAAAATGGGGGAAGAAATCTAAGCTGTAACTGATAAATTGCTGGGGGTTCTGTGTGACAAGTCGGGGAGATAAAACAAAACAGAACAAAGCAAAACCCAGGAAGACTCAGTCACAGGGGCAAAACTCACACTTTCGTGCATTTTACCTCCAGGAGCTTTATCAGGTTCTCACAGTAAAGATCAGAGAAAAATACCTTTGGGCTTTCAGGAAAGGGAGGCCAAAAGTAAGCGTTTTGAAACACACCAGTGCATTCTGAGAAAGCAGGCCCACAAGAGAAACTATTTTACCAGATCGAACATATTGGGGTTTTATCAGAGTCTAACCAACCCAGTGAAAGGAAAGTAGCCAACTCCAGCTACTCAAGCCTTCCATATGGAAGCCAAAACACACATCTGGCCCCCTCTGGCCATCCTGGACCATGTAAATGATTAAAGAAAAAAGAAAAAAAGAAGAAGAAGAAGAAGACGAAGAAGAAGAAGAAGAAAAAAGAAAGAAGAAAGAAAAAAGAAAAGCTGCAAAGCTTTTGCAAAATTTTTGACATCCCAGCAGCACAGCCTCACTAAAAGCCTAGGATCGAATGATAAGACCGTGCAAGCATACCTTGGCTATACTGTAGATTCAGTGCTAGACCACCACAATAAAGTGAATAAAGTGAGTCAAGGGAATTTTTTTGTTCCCAGTGCATATAAAGTTTATGTTTGCGCTATACTGTAGTCTGTAAGTATGCAGTAACATTGTGTCTAAATAACAAAAATCCATATCTTAATTTAAAAAATACATTATTGCTAAAAATGCTAACCGTGATTGAAACCTTCATAGATTCATAATCTTTTTTGCCGATAGAGGGTCTTGTCTCCGCGTTGATGGCTGCTGACAGATCACGGTGGTGGCTGCTGGAAGGCTGGAGTGGCTGAAGCAATTTCTTAAAATAAGACAAAAATGAAGTTTGTCACATCGATTGACTGTTTCACACATGATTTCTCTGTAGCATCAATACTGTTGGATAGCATTTTACCCACAGAAGAACTTCTTTCAAAATTGGAGTTGATCCTCTCAAAAATGTGCTCTTGCTTTTTCAACTAAGTTAATATAATATTCTATATCCTTGGGTGACATTTCAACAACCTTCACAGCATCTTCCCTGGGAGTAGTTTCCATCTCAAGAAACCACTTTCTTTGCTCGCCCGTAAGAAAGAGCTCCTCATCCACTCAATTTTGACCATGAGATTGAAGTAATTCAGTCACATCTTTGGGCTCCACTTCCAATTCTAGTTCTTTTACTATTTCTACCATACATGCTGTTATCTCCTCCACTGAAGTCTTGAACTTCAAAGTCATCCATGACGGTTGAAATCAACTTCTTCCAAACTCCTGCTAAGGTTGATATTTGGACCTCTTCCCATAAATCACGACTGTTCTTAAAGTTCATTTGTGAACAATTTCCTGAGGGCTTTCAGTTTACTCTGCTCAGACCCAGCAGTGGAATCACTATGTATGGCAGCTATAGCTTTAAGAAATGTATTTCTTAAATAATAAGACTTGAAAGTCAAAATTAGTCTTTAATCTGTGGCCTGCAGAATGTTGTATTAACAGGCATTACAACAACATTAATGTCATTTTACATCTCCATGGACTCTTGGGTGGCCAGGTGTATTGTTAGTGAGCAGGAATCTTTTAAAATGAATCTCTCCCCCCACCCACCCCCAGCAGTAGGTCTCAGTGGGCTTAAAATACTCAGTAAACTATGTTATAAAAAGATGTACTATCATCCTGGCTTTGTTGTTCCATTTATGGAGCATAGGCAGAGAAGACTTAGCATAATTCTTGAAGGCCCTAGAATTTTTGGAGTGGAAATAAATATTGATTTCAACTTAAATTCGCCAGGTACATTAGCTTCTCATAAATGAGCTTTGTAGCTAGGCTTTAACTTCTCTCTAGCTATGGAAGTTCTGGATGGCATCTTTTAATATGACTGTTTTATCTATAATAAAAATCTGTTTAGTGTGGCTACCTTCATTGATTATCATAGTTAGATTTTCTGGATGACTTGCGGCAGCTTCTACAACAGCATTTGCAGGCTCACTTTGCACTGTTATATTATGGAGATGGCTTCTTTCCTTAAACCTCGTGAACCAACCTCTGCTGGGTTCACACTTTTCTTCTGCAGTCACCTCACCCTTCTCAGCCTTCATAAAATTGAAGACAGTCAGGGCTGTGCTCTGATTAGCTTAGGCTTAATGGAATGTTGTGGCTGGTTTGATCTTCTCTCCAGACTACTGAATCTTTCCCCATATCAGCAAAAGGCCATTTGTGTGTTCACTGGGATAGTACTTTTAATTTCCTTCAAGAACTTTTCCTTTTTGTTCACAACCTACCTGAGTAACTCTTTGCCACAAGAGGCCTAGCTTTCAGACTGTCTCAGCTTTTGACATGGCTTCCTCAGTAAGGTTAATCATTTCTAGCTTTTGATTTACAGTGAGAGACATGTGACTCTTCCTCCCACTTGAATATTTAGAGGCCATTGTAGGGTTGTTAATTGGCCTAATTTCAATATTGTTGTGTCTCAGGGAACAGGGAGACCTGAGGGTAGAGAGGCAGGGGAACAGCCAATTGGTAGAGCTGTTCTATCAAAATACACATGATACTTATGATTAAGTTTGCTGTCATATATGGGCACAGTTTGTGGCTCCCCAGAACAATTATAATAATAACATCAAAGATCAGTTGATCACAGAGCACCATAACAAATATAATAGTAATGGACTAATTTGAAATAGTGTAAGAATTTCAAGAATTCCAAAATATGACACACAGACCTGAAGTGAACAAATGCTGTCAGAAAAAATGGTGCCAATAGACTTGTTCAACACAGGTTGCCATAAACCTCAACTTTTAAAAACTGCAATTTCTGCAAAGTGCAGTAAAGTGAAGGGCAATAAAACAAGGTGTGGGGGTGCCTGGGTGGCTCAGTGGGTTAAAGCCTCTGCCTTCGGCTCGGGTCATGATCTCGGGGTCCTGGGATCCAGCCCTGTGTCAGGCTCTCTGCTCAGCAGAGAGCCTGCTTCCTCCTCTCTCTCTCTCTGCCTGCCTCTCTGCCTACTTGTGATCTCTGTCTGTCAAATGAATAAATAAAATCTTAAAAAAAAAAAACAAAACCCCAAAAAACCACAAGGTGTGTCTGTAGAATGTTCTTCTTTTACACCATACCACTACCTTATAAAGACCTGTCAACCACAGGTTTTTGTTTTGTTTTGTTTTGTTTTTTTAACTAAGTACATTACAAGGCATACTAAAAGGCAAAACAAAACAAAACAAAACAAAACAAAAAACAAAACCCTCAGTCTGAAGACAGAGCAAGCATCAGAAACAGACCAAGAAATGGCAGGGATGTTGGAATCATCAGACCATGAATTTAAAACCACTATGCCTGATATGCTAAGGGATTGAATGCTGAAAGTGACCAACAGGCAAGAACAGATGGGTAATGTAAGCAGAGAGATGAAAATTCTAAGAAAAAATTAAAAGGAAATGCTAGAGATTAAAAAAAAAAAAGCTAACAGAAATGAAGAATGTCTTTGGTACCACATTAGTAGATGGCACATGGCTGAGAAAAAAATCTGAACTTGAGGCTTTGTCAGTTGAAACCTCCAAAACTGAAAGGTTAAAAAGAGAAAAACCCTGGAAAAAGGGAAGAGAACGTCCAATAACTGTGGGGCAATTACAAAAGGTGTAACATTCATGTAATGGGAAAACCAGAAAAAGAAGAAAGGAAAAAATAAATATTTGAAGCAATAATGATTGAGAATTTCCCCAAATTAATGATAGATGCCAAGCCACAGATCCAGGAAGTTTAAAGAATGCCAAGAAGAATAATTGCCAAAAGAAACTACACTTAAGCGTATTATATCCAAACTACAGAATATCAAGGATGAAGGAAGAAATCTTGAAAACCCAGAGGAATAAAACACTTAATCTATAAAGGAACAAAGATAAGAGTTACGTCTTACTTCTCAGTAACCACACAAGCAAGAGGCAAAAAGAGACTTCTCTGCAGACCTCCATTAGCTCACCTGTAAAATAAATCTTGTGATTCCCTATCCTACCTGTCACATAGTAAATGCTCAATGAAGGGTCTTGAATATTTTGAAGTATCTGTTAGGGGCTCAGGAGGAACAACAACAAAAAAAATTTTTTTAACCTCCTATAAATAGTAGATTTATAGAACATAAAGAAATCCTCCAAGTGACTATGTAGAAATTACACATTAGAAATTAATGGGTTTGTGGATGTCCTGGCTATTCAATGCTAATGAACAACATGAAGAAAAACGTTCAGAATTTTTTCAGGATTTAACTCTTCAACTATGTCACTCCGGGTCAATCATTTCCTTCATGTTCCAGGAAATTTAGGGAAAAGGTAGAAAGAGGGGGAGCAACTTATGTCCTTAATGTCAGCTCTGTGCCTGGCCCCATGCGATGCACTTGGCCTACATTATTCCAAATGGTTTATAAACAACCCAAGGAGGTAGACATTACTATCTTTATTTTACACTTGTTGGGACTCAACAAGGTTAAGTAATTTGCAGATGATTGCCAAGGTACTAAGGAGTGGAGATGGGATTTAAAACCAGCCCACCTCATGGAAAAACATGAGCTCATAGGAATGGCAGCTGAGCCTCCTGGCCTGGACTCTTGGTCAGGGGTGGGTCCATGTGTCAGAGCTTCTGGGTGAGCCTGGCTGGTCCATGGTCTTAATCCAGAAGGGGTAGTAATATTTCCATTAATTTCTTTGATTGAAAATGAGCTTAAGAGCCTCTGGTGAGTGACACACTATTTTCCTGTGCTCTTTCCTTTAAGAAGAGTATGGGAGGCCCACCGATTGTGAATACAGACATCCTTTATTCTGGTTAATGATCTGCAGCTCTGGTTGAAGTATAGGGGTGAGGACTGGCACCCCAAAGTGCTGCACAAAAGCTGCCCCTTCCTCTGCAGCAACATTTGGATCAGTTGGAGGCTTTAAAAATGAAGGACATTTCCGGGGCACCTGGGTGGCTCAGCGGGTTAAGCCTCTGCCTTCGGCTCAGGTCATGATCTCAGGGTCCTGGGATCGAGCCCCGCATCGGGCTCTCTGCTCAGCGGGGAGCCTTCTTCCTCTCTCTCTCTAATTGCCTCTCTGCCTACTTGTGATCTAACTCTCTCTGTCCAATAAATAAATAAAATTTAAAAAAAAAAATAAAAATGAAGGACATTTCCTACTTTTGTAAAAAGAGGGAAGATTTTATGTCATTTCCAGACATGCAACTGGTGTAAGGGCCTATTTAGCCAGAGCAGCTCCAACCTGGCCCTGCCCCTCCCCCTTCAGGGAACTTACTTAAAAACAAGTCCCCGGAAACCAGTCCCAGGTAACAAAGCCCAAATACAAGGGTGGGTCAGGCCAGGTGGAGGCATTCAATCAGTGGGCACGCATACTGTCTCCTAGCTACCAAGGAGTATGGGCCCCGCCCTTTGGGTGCCTTTTGGGCGCCCATTCTGACCAAGGTGATAGGCTAGTCAAATATCTACTATAAGGTAAATTGTAATTCAATTGGCCACTTATGTGTGACCTAGCAGGACTGTGCAGCTTTCTCTGTGTTACAATCTCATTGGTCACCTGTGCGTGGCCAGGCCCAACCACATGGCCTTTGCCCTTAAAAGCTGGTCTATAAGGCAGAGGGTGGTCGTCTCTTTGCAAGAGATGTCCCTGGCCCGTCAGTTTGATTCTTGATGCTTGGCATGAAATAAAGCTTTGCTTGACCTTCGCTTTGTATCAGTCTGGCTCCTTTGACCATGGACCCAACACTGGAAGGTTTCTGAAGGTGGAAGGTGTACCTCTGTCTCTCCTACTGTTTTCCCCCACGTCTTTCGTTACTATTTAGTCTGAATGGGTTTTATGAACTTCCTAAAAAAATAGAGAGCTCTTAAAGCATCAAGAGTCATTGAACATAAAAAAAAATTCATAAGGAAAATTAGATATTTCTTCTTTAATGGGCTAGTTACAATCAGATTTGATTACTGATTTGAATTTTCTGGTGAACATCATGGTCTACACTAATTGTGAAGTGAGCCTAATTAACTGTAAGTTCAGGCACGCATAAAATACACGTTCTGTTTTTTCCACTACATTCCCACACCTAGCGCAGTTCATTTACTCATGCATTCAACGTGTATTTATGGGGCAACTGGTATCTGCATGTCACTCTGCTACGTATTAGAGGCATAAAGAAAAACAGGACATGGCCTCTGTCTTACAAAGGTTTATGTTAGGTCCCCCCAAAAATGGGTACCCCAATAATGGGTCCGTGATTAAAGGAGCGAGACTGATACAAAGCGAAGGTCAAGCAAAGCTTTATTTCACACCAAGCATCAAGAATCAGACCGACGGTCAAACAGACCAGTCGGGACGCCCCTACAGAGAGGACGACCCCTCCCTGGTTTCCAGACTAACTTTTATAGAGCAAAGGCCCTGTGGTTGGGCCTGGCCACACACAGGTGGCTAATTGAATTACAATTCACCCCACAGTAGCCATGGAAACTAGCCCATTACCTTGGTAGCTAGGAGACAGACTGATCGGATGTCTCCATCTGGCCTGACCCACCCTTGTACCTGGGCTTTGTTACCTGGGACTGGTTTCTGGGACTTGTTTTTAAGTCCCCTGGGGGAAGGGGAGCAGGGACAGTTTAAGGGTTAAACAACAAAGTTATTGTTTAACCTCTATGGAAGCCTCTGGCTAAAATAAAAATATAAAATAGGTCCTTACAGTTTATAGTTTAGCAGGTGAGGGATATATATAAACAAGAATCTCAAGAAGGGGAAAAAGTTGCAGAAAGAGAAGAAAGGGTGGGAAGAGAGAGGAGACAACCAGGAGGTGTCACTGTTGTGATGTCTCTTATCACCAGGTGGCGGGGAAGAGGAAGGACATTTGACACAACATTGCTGTGGGATGGAACGCGTGAGGAAGGAGGCAAGAGATGAATCTGGAAATCCAGATTGGGGTCAAATCGACAGTGGTCTTATAGAATATGTTACTAAGGAGTTGGGGCTTTTTCAGCCAGGCAAAGCGTTGACAGCCAGCAAGGAATCAAACCTCAGTGCTACACCTGCAGGGCCTGAGCTCTGCCAACCACCTGAATGAGCAGGAGGATGGGTTCACCCCTGGAGCCTCCGGGAAGGAATGAAGTTCTGCACACCTGACATTAACCCGATGAGTCCCAGCTCGGACTTCTGACCTACTGCACCGGGACATAGTAACATTGTGTTGTTTTAAGCCAGTAAGTGTCTGGTAGCTTGTTATGTTAGCTAGAACACTAATACAGGGACTAGAGGAAGCCACCTTCCTTCCCTGGCCTTTCCCTTTTGATGTGGCTTTAGAATATAGGTGGGTTTCAGTGGGATGAAGTTCAGAGCCAATGACCAAGAAAGAATTCTTGAGACGTCTCTGGTGCAAAATGGTGGTTTTTTAAAGCCCAGGGACAGCAACCCGGGGTAGAAAGACCTGCGGCGCTGAGGCTGGGAGGGGTGGCTCATTATATACTGTGGGGTTGGGAGAGGTAAGGAAAAGCCGAGGTTTTAAAAGAACTTTCGTATGCTAAAGGGGACCTTCAAGATACCAAAGGCCTTGCCAATTGTGAAGTTAAGGTTGTTTTTCCCCTCCAGCAAGGCATTAACATTAGATAGTTGGGAGATTCCTGGAAGAATGTCATCGCAACCGTCCCACCCAGGAATGGGGGGTTGCAGGGGATCACTTCTACTTTTTTCAGCCCGCCTTCTGTTTCCTCATCACTTTGATGCCAGTGACCCTCATGGGTCTATTGTTTGGGCTTCTCTTCCTCCCTTCTAATGTTTTCTAAGATAGATCCCGAACCCAAATATAATTACAAGGGGGAAAGAAAAAGTTTAAAGCAAAGATTGCATTTGTTGGGCTGTGGGCCATGGTTACCGACAGCCAAGTTTTGTTTGACTTGCATAGTATTATAAAAACTTTAAATTTCATGTTCTTTGTGTTATGCCCCAATAATGGGTCCGTGATTAAAGGAGCGAGACTGATATAAAGCGAAGGTCAAGCAAAGCTTTATTTCGCGCCAAGCATCAAGAATCAGACCGAACGTTCGGGGACACACCTCTTACAAGAGAGGGTGACCCTTCTCTGTTTCACAGACTAGCTTTTAAGGGCAAAGGCCATGCGGTCGGGCCTGGCCACTCACAGGCGGCCAATGAGATTGTAACACACACAGGAAACTCCACAGTGATGCTAGGTGACCAATTGAATTACAATTTACCCTAGTAGACATTTGAATCAGCCTATTACACCTTGATTAGGATTGGCACCAAAAGGGTTCCCAAAGGGCGGGGCCCATACTCCTTGGTAGCTAGGGAGACAGTATGCAACCCCCCACTTGATCGATTTCTCCACCTGGCCTGACCCACCATTGTATCTGGGCTTTGTTACCTGGAGCTGGTTTCTGGGACTTGTTTTTAAGTGAATCCCCTGGGAGAAGGGGAGCAGGGACAGTTTAAGGGTTAAACAACAAGGTTTTTGTTTAACCTCAATGAAAGCCTCTTGCTAAAATATAAAAATATAAAATAGGTCCTTACACTTTGTCTCTCTTCCTTTCTGTATATTTTCCCTCTCCCCCTCCCTTTCTTCTTTTTCTTTCTTTCCTTATTTTTGTCTTAAGTTAAGGAGCTCTGGCCCCATTGAGTTGGCTGCCTGAAGCTGAGTGTTACTGTCCCCTTTGACAAGTGTTCAGTTTCTAGCATTCCTTGTTACCTCTCATGGGTTGTTTACTCATTTATATTACCTGTTTGCATGCTAAGTGATTGCCTTTGTGACACTCTTCTAAATCTAGAGTGAAAACATACTAGATCTGGGATCTCTGAAGTGAGAAGATACGAAAGCAAAGGAAGCAACAGCAAGACTCAATAAATGAGCAGAATTACTTTTTTCAATTCAGGGTGGTCCTATGAAGTATTGTGAGGTCTTTTGAATAACGTGTGTGCTTGCACCTCCGTGTGCGACTATACCTATGGATGAGTGTATATAGGTAGAGAACTATGAAATGGGCAAAAATCACAGTTTCAGATGAGTGCTTTGAGTGAGCTTTTTTTTCCTTCAGTGGGACCCACCTACTACCAATCTATAGTTTCAGCTCTGCCTCAGTCCAACGGGAGGACATTTAGGCACATGACCCTGAGTCAGCATTTTATAAGATCCTCATCATTGCTTTGTTGTGGCCTAACATCCTCTCTGGTTCCGTGTGCAAGGTTTTGACTTGTTTATCTTTGACCAAGATCATTCCTGACAGCTCAATTCCAATAATAGGGTTCTTCCCCATTCTCTTCTTGCCTTAGTTTCTTGCCTGATTTTTAAAAACTGTAATTCTGTCTCATGCCCTCTAATCTATCTGTTAACTCAAATTCTGTCTTGGAACCTTAGCCTCATTAGGGGAGGAAATTCTCACTCCCTTCTTCTGGGCCTTCCTTAGGCTGAATTTTTACTTCATTGGACCCTTTCCCAGTGGCCTGAGGCTCTCCACATGTCATCTGAGGCAACACCTTTTCTAGTCACATCTGCCTAGAGTCTTCTTGGCCTGTCACAATCAAAGCTCCATTCAGATGATCTCACTGTCCCATGCATTTGTGAGCCCTGTGTGGACATTACAACATTTTTCATTCTTGAGGAAAGTCTAGGAAATAAAAGACGTGAACATGGGAGGAAACTGCCTGGAAATTTGAGAGGCTTCCCCAATAAGCTCTCTAGTCTTTCCTTGTTCTGCAGCTCACAGGGTTGAGCCCATCTTTTCTCAATTATCTCAAGTGGAGGGCTCATTTAAGACATTTGGTCATTTTACTCCTGATTTTCTTCAAAATGAACCTAGTGCTCTGTAACCATGACAATAATTTGGGCCTTTAGGTCAAAACATTCCCAAAGAGTCTCTTTATCTATTAATTGACAGCTAAACAGAACTCTAGGGAAGAACTATTCCTTTTGGGCATGAAAAGTTATATAGAGGGTGATCATGGAATGAGAACTAGCCAAAGATTTGGAAGTGGTGTGTTCTGGTCCAGACTCTGCCACTGACGACCTGGTGATCTGGGGAAAGACACTTACAGTCTGTGTGGCTTTCCTTATCTGTTTAAAAAGAAGTAATTTTTAACATGGTTACTCACAGGGTTGTGAGGATTTCCCAGGGATGGATCTGAGTCATTGTCCAAATTGGAGATCCCGGCATTAAGATCCTATCTGTTTACTGTTGATAAAACAGCACCTTGTTTACTAGAGTGTTTAATGCCATCTACATACGTTTGTCATGGGATTCGTTGACATTCATGAGTCAAGAGATCTGCTCAAGACTATGCAGCTCCAGAGTGAATCAAGTCTCTTGACCCAGAGAGTCAGGTGATCTGTTACATGCCCACTATAGAAAGAGCATCTCTGACAGGACCCCCAGGATCAAGGAGCACAGAGGTGCTTCTGTTCATGCTCTCTGCTCACATCTTACTCACTGAAGTCTCATCCTACCATGTCTGGGCTGACATCCCATTGATCATTCCAGGGCAGATGACACTGGGCCATTTCATTTCTGACCAGAAAAGTTTCTGTCAGTGTCAAGAGGCTTCTGAGAGATGACGTGCCTCTGCTGGGAGTCTGACTGGACTACTTTCTCTCCTTTTTGGTGCCAGGTAATTTTGGTCTGAAGGAAGAGAGAAGAGTGGCCAGTTATTAGAATGGCAATGAGGGAACTGGCATACTCTGCTGGTTTGTTGCTGTCATTCCCTTTAGGAATAGCAGTGGTCCAAACCAAAATCCTTTGACCTCAGGGTAGGGCTCCTTGAATTCTTCTTCTGACCTTCCTCTCCAAGAACTGATAATCCCTGAAGCATTGCTTTTCTGTGCAAACAACTCCAAAGTTCTTGTCTTCCAGGCAAGTGATACTGGGGCAGCTCTAAACTCCTGCTGGCCTTGTAGAAGGTCTGAGAAGACCAGCTGGCTGGTGAGGAAACCGGGCCTTCCAGTCACATGGCCTGGTGTCTATAACGCTGACTTCCAAGCAGCTCTTTGGCTCAGTTTTGTCTTCCATGACCCCCTAGCGATTTTCTCAGAGCTTTAATGTAGCATGCATTCCACTTTGGTGCTTGTACAGAAGTGAGTTAGGCTGAATCAGATTTTTTTTTTAAAAGATTTTATTTATTTATTTGACAGACAGTGATCACAAGTAGACTGTCTGTCAAATAAATAAATACAGAGAAGCAGGCAGAGGGTGGGGGGAGCATGTTCTCTGCTGAGCAGAGAGCCCAATGCAGAGCTTGATCCCAGGACCCTGAGATCATGACCTGAGCCGAAGGCAGAGGCTTAATCCACTGAGCCACCCAGGCGTCCCAAGCTGAATCAGATTTTGATAGGCTCAAGTCCTTTATGGTTTTATTGACAATATCCTGCCAAGTAGAACAATTCTTTTTCTTTCCATTTTATGCCCCTTACCTTGAAAGCCTTGAGTATTAGGGAGGCTGGTAATAAAAGATCACCTGGGACACTCTTCTCCCAGCAATAATGTTCTCCTAGAAGGTGGGTCAGGGGATCCCACTTCCTAAAAGTGCCTGTCTTAGTTGGAGACATGTAAGGAAACCCACAGAGAAACCCTTCCCTAACTATCTTGACTATAGGACTCTCTGGAAGAAGCAAGCTCAACTTCTTGGTTTCCATATGCTAAGGAGTGTCAGGATGTGGAGCTAGGTCTCTAGGAAATTTCTCCCCCATCTCCCATTGTACACTTGGACACAGCAGCTCTGAACTGAAGAAGAGGACTTCTGCCCTATGCCTACCCTGGGACAGGACACAGCTGCACAGTGGTGAGCCCATGTCTTGATGGGGTAAGGTTGCTAGATGAAGCTAAAGACAAATGTAGAGAAAAACTGTCAAAACTCAGGGTACAGCCACTCACTCGAGGGCCTCCAGCCCAGGAAGGCTGTCCCAGAACAACCTCCAGGGAAACACCTTCAGGGAAGGTGTGGGGAAATGGAAGGTGAAGCAGTGACGCTCCAGGGACATCAAGGAGACCTGGTTTGAATGCTGCAGTACCTTTGGTCTTAGGGGACATTTTATCTGGATGCAAAGGTCATGATGCCAACCCCAAAGACCCAGGGAAGTAACAAAAGGAAATTGAGCCATATGAGTACTAGAATCACAAAGCTTAAGGCTGTTTGGACCCTATGGATCACGGGCAATATTCCATAGTGGTCTCCCCCATTAAGGAATGAGGGGACATATGCAAATGGGCAGAAAAGGCAAGCTGGTATTTCATGCCCATAAGCAGCAGAAAGAAACAGTATCTCCAACCAAGAAACAATTGGTATAGGGGGAAAGTAAGCTTGTCAGGAGAGACCATGTGGAAACCAAGGCAACTTTAATACTTGGAAGAGGGCTTAACTCCTTGAGGCTCAAGATGGGGGGAGAAAAAGAATATAACAAGGCTCAGATATGGGTGGCTAGGACAAGAGTGTTTATTACTGGGATTAGAAGATCTGTAGCAGGCACTTCCAGGAAGCAGAAGGTATGGGATGGAGGTTCTGTTCAAGCCAGCAGGTGCTCTCAGAGGGAGGGGAAATAACAACTGGGATGTTACGATTGTGTCCACACACACACTGGAACCACAACACAGACAGAGGAGCCAGCAGAGATACAGACAAGCCTAAGGTACCTGCCTTCAAGGGGCTATAAGAGAATTAGGAAGATACAATTATTCAGATGAGAGCTGTGCACAGAGCCCCAGAAAGGCAGTCAGGAGACCTGCTTCTCATCCCATCTCTTCCACTCACATGCTGGGTGGTTTGGAGCAAATCGCTTCACATTTCGGGGACCTCAGTCTCCTTGTGGTCATTAAGGAGCTTGGCCAAACTGGATTAGAGTCACCATCTTAGTAGTTAGATCAGTGGGATTCTAACTCCAACTCACAATTTTGGCCTGGACTTAATATTACCTCCCGCTGTTGAGGCTGAAACCACTCAATACCTCTGAGCAAGGTGAATCTTAAGATGGCATGGTCTCCTGGAGAAGAAAGACAGGGAACATTAAAGTCCCTTATAACACCCAACAAAATAAATATTTACATGTAAGCAAGGAAGTTCTTGACAACATTCCTTGGAGTATAGGATGTTACTGACAGATGTTATCTAAATCCAAGTCTCTATATTTGAGATCAGGGGTCTGGGGTGGAAAGAGGAGAAGCAAGATGCTTAAGGTCCCTCAGGTCATACAGGATGACTCTTCAGGCCAGGGACCCAATTGCCCTGACCCCTTAATTTAGAGTATCCTGTTACTGTCTTCCAATTTTAGACACCAGAAAAGATTTGGGGATTTATTTCCCTGGAGCTCAGGGATAGGAAATGAGCCAAACGTGGAAGCTCTTTGGTTGCCACTACGGCATATGTTCTTGTTCCCCTGAGTATCATTTGCCTGTGCTGCCTGCTCACCTCTCTTTCCTTTCCCTCTCACTATGCCCCACTCCCACCTCTCCACCCTCACCCCAAATAAGCCCTCGTACCCACAGGCACACTTTTCCCCACATATTTAAAGACTGCTGATGTGATATTTTACAAGGCAGAGATAAGGCTAATGAGCAACATTCATTGACCACTGGGGCTGCTGCAGCCAGGGAGGTAAAGGTGATTTATTTCCCACTTAGGTGAACCTCTCAGAGGGGCACGAACTTGGCTCTGCAACCAGCCAGAGCTGCTTCTCTCACTCTTCGTGCAAGCTAGGGATGGGTTAAGTTTCAAAAGCCTCATTTGTACTCCCCAAAGGGAGTGGGATGCTTGTTTGTGAGGAGGCTAGAAGGGGGGCAGGGTTAAGTATCTGGAAAAAATGGACATGAGAACTGCATAGGCTTAAACTAAAACCATGGAATGCTCAGCTCTCTCACAGGACAATTTGTTGCTGTCTTTAAGACTCCCGTCCTATCTCTTTATTTTGTTCTGATGCTGCTACTGGTTTCAGACTCACAGACCTGTTCTCTTTGGTTCTCAGAACCCTCCACTGCAGAGACATCCAGTCTTGCTCTCTCCAGGCACTGCTCTGTGCACCCTCTTCCCCTTCTTTAAAATTTCCTTACTGATCTCAGTGCAGATATTAAGAAAGGGATTGAGTTTAACTGCTCTGCTAAGAAAACATGTCTGTGTGTGTTTTCAAACACATCTATTTGCTTATTTATAAATATATTAATAATATACAACATATGAATGACATATTAAGAGTATATTAATAATAAATATGTAGATTGCTCATAATCACACCATGCAGAGATAATCCTATTAATACTTTATTTCTGAATTTTTCCCATGCTCTCACAAAAATTACATACATGCATAAAGATATATATATTTGCCACATGAAAATCATACCCTAAACCCACTTTTTAATTTTCTCATTTAACACCATAAAACAGATGCTTTTCAAATGATAGGGTTTCTGGAGATAGTTGGAGCAGGGGCTTCTCAAATAGCAGTAAAGTGAGTCACCACCTCCATTTACCCACCACATGGACCCTGACCTACATCCAGAGGCTATTGGGAGGTACTGCTGGGGAGCGTGGTACATGGGTGGGGTACCCTTTTGCTGGTACTGATATCAACAGACAAAACATACTTTAATGCTTCTCTGAGAGCCAAGTTAATGAGATGCCCACCCCTCTAGGAAATACCCTCTATGAAGTCTTACCTTTGTCCTTTGGACCTTTGCTTTCCCTTTATGAGTCTCATTTTCTAGAGAATGGGGCTATAGGTCATGGTAGAGCTTACCTCCACTCCAAGGAGAAGACTTTTGCGTGGGCTTAGGAGAAGATTTTTTATCCTTGTGTGTCTTCCCCTTGAACTGGAAGTAAGAGCGGGCTGCCTTCCAGGAACAAAACCTGTGAGAAGATTGGCTTCTGGTCACGTGGAAAAAGTTACCTGATGAGGAGGCTGGCACACTGAGCACAGGGCAACTGGGTCAGGACCATTCCTCACAGAGAGTAAAGTGTGCAATAGAGAAGAGGAAAGACTTGGCCTTGGGGTGCTGCCTGTCAGAGGCCCTTCTTCTGAGCCCTCTCTGTGTCCCAGTGAGGACCTGGTATGGACAGTATGTTGGGATTCCCTTTCCGAACCAGTGAATAGAGTCTGTAAAGAATCTGCTTTATTTGGTCTGAGGAAGGGTCAATCCCTCCAATGCTTGCTTGAGCATCAGACTATGAGCTCCCCACTTAACCTCACCTGGTACAGCCAGAGTGTCTGACTGATTTCCTTTCAGGTCCCAATCCCTGGTTTCATTGTTTCCCTTACTAAAGGTCATGACCCTGTCATCACATTCCCAGCAGTCTGAGTAAACCCCTTCCTCACATGAACTTGCACTCATATGCTTACTCAGTCTGAGAACTGTTGCTCCCTGGAGTCCCTCTCAACGCCCATCATCTGTTCCTCCCTGGCCCCTAATGCCTTGCTGTCCATCAGCCTACTCTTGCATTGGACCCCTTAGAGGTTGGTCTTGGCTAAGATTGGATTTATTTTCTATCCTGCCTTTGCTCTGATAGCCTTAACTGGTGCCCTCTTTCCCATGCTCCCAAGGGGCATTCTATTTGATCACAGCTGGTTTCTCTCATTCCACTTGCTATAATGGGTCTTTGTCCCATCAGGAAGCGCCCAGTGGGCCACAACACATACTTTATGGTGCTTAAAATAATGAGAGACCTTGTTTCTAATACTGGTTTTACCATTTCCAAGTGCTCCTAGGCATCTCTTAACCCTTTTGAACCTCAATTTACTCATCTATAAAAGAGGGATAATGACACTTTGCCCCACTCATCTCATAGGGCTGTTGAGAGGTTCATCTGGGATAATATATGTAGACACAGTTTGTGCAATATAAAACTCTTTATATAGGAGGGTATAGGAAAGCAAGAGAAGAACCAGCTGCATAAAGGTTAGGGATTCAAAGCCTCCCTGAAGCAGTCCTATACTTCCTAAATAGGCGTGAGGCAGTGCTGAGCACTGACTCAAGACAGGAGCAGCATGCATTTCTCAGGGTTCTGATCCTCCAGAAAGTTTCAGGACAAATTTCTGTTTAACCCTGCTTAGCAGAACTAGAATCAAGTCTGGACTTGGTGCTAGATAACAACTAATGTTCAAAGGATAAACTGGTTATCTTGAACTTTGATTTTTAATTCTTTTAATCCTGTATTAAATAATGTATTATCATAGAGATTTTATTTTTTTTAATTGAACTGAATTATATTTATTTTTTTCTTCCAAAGTTTTCTTTAAATCCTAATTAGTTAACATATAGTATAATATTTGTTTCAGGAGTAGAATTTAGTGATTCATCACTTGCATGTAATACCCAGTGCTCATCATAACAAGTGAACAAGGGCTGTCCTTAACACCCATCACCTATTTAACCCATCCCTCATCCACTTCCCTCCATCAACACTCAGTTTGTTCTCTAACATTAAGAGTCTCTTATGGTTTTCCTCCCCCCACTTCTCTCTTTTTTTCCGCCCTTCCCACGCATTCATCTGTTTTATTTCCTAAATTCCACATGTAAGTGAATTTACATGGTATTTGTCTTTCTCTGACTGTCTTGTTTTGCTTAGCATAATATACTCTAGCTCCATCCACATCACTGCAAATGACAAGTTTTCATTCTTTTTGATGGCTTAGGAATGTCCCATTGTGTCTATATACCACATCTTGTTTATCCATTCATTAACTGATAGACACTTGGGCTCTTTCCATAGTTTGGCTGTTGTTGATAATGCTGCTATAAACATCGGGGTGCAGGTGAACCTTCGAATCTGTATTTTGTGTCCTGTGGGTAAATACCTAGTAGTACAATTGCTGGATCATAGGATAGTTCTATTTATCATAGAGATTTTAAAGTAAAGGTTGGAGACTGGTAAGCAACCTTTACACTTCTCTTCCACTAAAGTAACACGTGTTTGTGTGTGGTGGGGAGGGGGGTCCCCTAAGAGCCGGAATCATATAATAATCTAAATATCCTAATTAGCCCTGTCTTGGAACATTTCAGCCGGTTATCCTCTGGTCACTGTCATACAGGGCCCTGTGTGGAACGTATAGGTTGGCATTACCGTCACTTATAGGAGTGAATAACCAGCTGGGAGAACCTGGACCAGTGTCTCAGCCCACACTTCAGCAGGCTAGGTTAGAAACCAGTGGGCCACAGGTAGCATTTGTCCTGCAGATATTTTGTTTGTTTCATTTTCGCTCTTTGGCCTTCATAATTTCCTCGCCATGTTTTAGTTTTGAGTTTGTCACCACATTTGCCACTTTAACATGGGGAGATAGGACATAAAAACCTAAATTTCTGGGACACATTGGTGGCTCAGTTGGTTGAGTGACCAACTCTTGGTTTTGGCTTAGGTCACGATCTCGGTCATGAGATGGATCCCTATGTCTGGGTCTGTGCCCAGCAGGGGGTCTGCTTGAAGATTCTCTCCCTCTCTGCCTCCCTTCACTCTCTCTCTCTCTCTCAAATCAATAAATCTTTTACAACAACAACAACAACAAACTCCTAAATTCCTAAGCTCCTCTTGAGAATGGAATATCTAGCAACTGTGCCTCTAATGGTAATTATGGGATTTGGACATAACAGAGTAGAACTCTTGTGTCTTACTGTCTCATGAAGCTCCTCAAGTACAAGTACGGTTGTGTTAAACTTGACAGAACTTCTTCCCAGGTATGGAGGTCCATACTCACTCTTAGGTGAGGAGCCTATGCCTAAGAAAATTAACATCATTTTTCTAAGCAAGGAGGAGGTACCTGGGAGAGAGCCAGGTACTCTGATCCCAGTCTTACTTGGCCTTCCATCCTCTGGCTCAGTTTCAGCGTGAGAGTGGGAGGGATGGGGTATATCATGTGGCATAAGAATACACCATTGTAGTCCCCAAGAGACTGGAAACTGTGAAGCAGAGGGCTAGAGGAAGACAGAAAATGCTCTAGAAAGTCAAATGTGTTTTTCTGCCCTCGTGGTCTTGGGCAAGGAGAAAGAGTTACCTTTTCCAGAAGTACATAAGGACAGGGAAGAGAGACATGATAGTCCCATGGAAGATGTTCCGATCTAGGTGGCCCTCTGCAATGGCAGCAAGGATGGCATCCTTCTGGGATTCAGAGATGTTCACCTACCCATACAATGGGAGCATGTTACTGGCCGAGGCTCCAGGGAAGGCAGAAAACCTCTCTTGACCCCCCAGGACCTATAAGACCACCCCCTCCCCAGAAGCTTTTCATGCAACTGCTAGGGAAAGGACATCTGGTTGACCCAAAACTTAGGAGGTGCCTATCAGCTTTCAGAGTTCTTGTGGAAGACATGCTTCTTGGCAAATGCCCAGAGAGGAGCGGGAATCCCCCTTACCCTCAGCCTTGGAGGGATTTCCGAATGCAGGTAGAGCTTTAGGATGATGTTAATTTTAGACCTCATTAGGGCCACGTCATTCTCCTTGTATGCCCGGTTGGCTTGCAGCACGTGAGCTGAACTCACCAAATCATTAAATCTAAAAAGAAGCAGTAAGTAGGAAATTGGCAAGGAGAAGATAAAAGCAGCAACTAAATAGGGCAGCCAGCCCAGACCCATTTCTGGCCTAAAAAAGACAGGGCCGTTCCTGGGCCAGGTTGTAACTTAATTCATTCAATCATAATGCCTCCACAGGCAAATACAAATTGAGCACCGACCACATGCCAGGTAATATGCTAAGTGCTTCTTCAAGTGTATTTCTTTACCATAAACTCCTTTATGTATCCCATCCTGCCTCCATCCTGACCTCCATACCAGGTTTGCCTCTGAAGACTTTAAGGGGTAAGGGTTATCTTGCTCTTTCTTTACCCTCCTCCCGATGCTTTCACAATTACCACCACTCTTTGAAGCCACCTATTACTTTTCTTAATTTTTTATTATAGTAAAATATATGCAACATAAAATTTACCAGTTTAACCATTTTTAAACATAGAGTCAGTGGCATTAAGGACATTGACTGTGCTCTGCAACCTCCAGAACTTTGTTCATCTTCCCCAGCTGAAGCTCTAAGCCATTCAACAATAACTCTCCATTCTCCCCATACTGCAGCCCCTGGCAACTACTTTCTGTCTCCTAGCAACATATTCTTCCACTAACCATCAAATACCTGTCAGTTATACCTTATCGTGATTTAAGTACACAGTTTATTTCTCTCAGGACTCTTTAAATCTTAACCATTTAAACTTTTCCTAAGAGTAGAATACTAAGATTTTCCCATTATAACCTTGTCTTGCATATCCAGCTATTTATTCAATCAGTGGACACTTGAAAGGGTTTACTCTGTGACAGGTGCCATTCCAAGAGCAGGGATTCAGCAGTGAACTTGGTAAACAAAGTCCTGCCTTCTTTTTAGTTGTCTAAATGCACTTCCTGCACCTATCATCCGACTTATTAACTCTCGTTTGTGTTTTGTCTGCCATCCAGATTGGTTTGCAGGATCTCAGAGAATAGGGAGCACGTCTTAGTTGTCTTTTGAATCTCCAATGCCAAACCCAGTGCCCAAGAATCAGTAAGCATTTGTGGAACTGAGCTAAATGCCTCATTGGGGTGCAGATTAAGAAGATCTCTTAACCAAATTCCCCTAACTAGTGTGCTGAATGACCAGAGACTCTGTACTTCTCAAAACACACCGACTGATGCCTACGACATGCTCACCATATACACTGGTTGTACCTTCTGTAATATACTCTCACATTTTCCCAATGAGTTGAGGCAGATATATACTGAGAATTATTCATGCCTCTTCTCAAAGATTTTTGCCTGTTGTACTTGTTCCTATAATTTGTAATTTATGAAAATTAATAAAATATGAACATAAAAGGAAAAGATATTTGTTGTTTCTCAGAAAATAAATTTGAATGTGTTGGAATGTTCCAGTAAAAGCAAGTTGTTTTTTAAAAAGTTGCTATTGAAAAAAAAAAAAGGTTACTATTGAGTGAGGTGTGACAAAGCAATTTAAAACTTTGAAAAAACAGGTATAAAAATTCAGAAGGATTAAACTGCCTTTATATTCTCACTCATTTTAAAGAGAGAAATTTTAGAATTAGCTGATAGCATTTTGGATATAGTTTATGCAAGAAAAATATATGGATCTCCAGTTAGAGGAATGGCTTTGATTTTACGTTCAAAGTTTGACAGGTGAGTTAAAGTACGTTAGCATGATTTAACATAATAATATCTGTTTAAGTATGGATGTTCCTCACAAATTTAAAAATAGATTTACCATATAATCCAGTAATGCCACTACTGGGTATTATCTAAAGAATACGAAAACACTAATTCAAAGAAATATATGCACCCCTATGTTTATTGCAGCATTATTTATTTATTTATTTATTTATTTATTTAAATTTTTTTATTTTAATAAACATATAATGTATTTTTATCCCCAGGGGTACAGGTCTGTGAATCGTCAGGTTTACACATTTCACAGCACTCATCATAGCCCATACCCTCCCCAATGTCCATTTCCCCAACACCCTCTCCCGTCCCCCCTCCCCCCCCTGCAACCCTCAGTCTGCTTCTTGAGATTGAGTCTTTTATGGTTTGTCTCCCTCCCAATCCCATCTTTTCATTTTTTCTTTTCTTACCTCCCCCCAACCCCCCCTGCCTTGCATCTCCACTTCCTCATATCAAAGAGATCATATGATAGTTGTCTTTCTCCGATTGACTTATTTCGCTAAGCATGATACCCTCTAGTTCCATCCACGTTGTCGCAAATGGCAAGATTTTATGTCTTTTGATGGCTGCATAGTATTCCATTGTGTATATAGACCACATCTTCTTTATCCATTCATCTGTTGATGGACATCTAGGCTCTTTCCACAGTTTGGCTATTGTGGACATTGCTGCTATAAACATTCGGGTGCACTTGCCCCTTCGGAGCACCACGTTTGTATCTTTAGGATATATACCCAGGAGTGCAATTGCTGGGTCGTAGGGTAGCTCTATTTTCAGTTTTTTGAGGAACCTCCACACTGTTTTCCAGAGTGGTTGCACCAGCTTGCATTCCCACCAGCAGTGTAGGAGGGTTCCCCTCTCTCCGCATCCTCGCCAGCATCTATCATTTCTTGACTTGTTAATTTTAGCCATTCTGACTGGTGTGAGGTGGTATCTCATTGTGGTTTTGATTTGTATTTCCCTGATGCCGAGTGATGTGGAGCATTTTTTCATGTGTCTGTTGGCCATCTGGATGTCTTCTTTGCAGAAATGTCTGTTCATGTCCTCTGCCCATTTCTTGACTGGATTATTTGTTCTTTGGGTATTGAGTTTGATAAGCTCTTTATAGATTTTGGATACTAGCCCTTTATCTGATATGTCGTTTGCAAATATCTTCTCCCATTCTGTCAGTTGTCTTTTGGTTTTGTTAACTGTTTCCTTTGCTGTGCAAAAGCTTTTGATCTTGATGAAATCCCAATAGTTCATTTTTGCCCTTGCTTCTGTTGCCTTTGGCGATGTTCCTAGGAAGAAGTTGCTGCGGTTGAGGTCAAAGAGGTTGTTGCCTGCATTCTCCTCAAGGATTTTGATAGATTCCTTTCGTACATTGAGGTCCTTCATCCATTTTGAGTCTATTTTCGTGTGTGGTGTAAGGAAATAGTCCAATTTCATTTTTCTGCATGTGGCTGTCCAATTTTCCCAGCACCATTTGTTGAAGAGGCTGTCTTTTTTCCATTGGATATTCTTTCCTGCTTTGTCGAAGATTAGTTGACCATAGAGTTGAGGGTCTATTTCTGGGCTCTCTATTCTGTTCCATTGGTCTATATGTCTGTTTTTGTGCCAGTACCATACTGTCTTGATGATGACAGCTTTGTAATAGAGCTTGAAGTCTGGAATTGTGATGCCACCGACTTTGGCTTTCTTTTTCAATATTCCTTTGGCTATTCGAGGTCTTTTCTGGTTCCATATAAATTTTAGGATTATTTGTTCTATTTCTTTAAAAAAAATGGATGGTATTTTGATAGGGATTGCATTAAATGCGTAGATTGCTTTAGGTAGAATAGACATTTTCACAATATTTGTTCTTCCAATCCATGAGCATGGAATATTTTTCCATTTCTTTGTGTCTTCCTCAATTTCTTTCATGAGTACTTTATAGTTTTCTGAGTATAGATTCTTTGCCTCTTTGGTTAGATTTATTCCTAGGTATCTTAAGGTTTTGGGTACGATTGTAAATGGGACTGACTCCTCAATTTCTCTTTCTTCTGTCTTGTTGTTAGTGTAAAGAAATGCGACTGATTTCTGTGCATTGACTTTATATCCTGACACTTTACTGAATTCCTGTATAAGTTCTAGCAGTTTTGGAGTGGAGCCTTTTGGGTTTTCCACATATAGTATCATATCATCTGCAAAGAGTGATAGTTTGACTTCTTCTTTGCCGATTTGGATGCCTTTAATTTCTTTTTGTTGTCTCATTGCTGAGGCTAGGACTTCTAGTACTATATTGAACAGCAGTGGTGATAACGGACATCCCTGCCGTGTTCCTGACCTTAGCGGAAAAGCTTTCAGTTTTTCTCCATTGAGAATGATATTTGCGGTGGGTTTTTCATAGATGGCTTTGATAATATTGAGGTATGTGCCTTCTATCCCTACACTTTGAAGAGTTTTAATCAGGAAGGGATGCTGCACTTTGTCAAATGCTTTTTCAGCATCTATTGAGAGTATCATATGGTTCTTACTCTTTCTTTTATTAATGTATTGTATCACATTGATGGATTTGCGGATGTTGAACCAACCTTGCAGCCCTGGAATAAATCCCACTTGGTCGTGGTGAATAATCCTTTTAATGTACTGTTGGATCCTATTGGCCAGTATTTTGGTGAGAATTTTCGCATCTGTGTTCATCAAGGATATGGGTCTGTAATTCTCTTTTTTGGTAGGATCCTTGTCTGGTTTTGGGATCAAGGTGATGCTGGCCTCATAGAATGAGTTTGGAAGTTTTCCTTCCATTTCTATTTTTTGGAACAGTTTCAGGAGAATAGGAATTAATTCTTCTTTAAATGTTTGGTAGAATTCCCCTGGGAAGCCGTCTGGTCCTGGACTTTTGTTTGTTTGGAGATTTTTGATGACTGTTTCAATCTCCTTACTGGTTATGGGTCTGTTCAGGTTATCTATTTCTTCCTGGTTCAGTTGTGGTAGTTTATACATCTCTAGAAATGTATCCATTTCTTCCAGGTTGTCAAATTTGTTGCCATAGAGTTGCTCGTAGTATGTTCTTATAATTGTTTGTATTTCTTTGGTGTTGGTTGTGATCTCTCCTCTTTCATTCATGATTTTATTTATTTGCATCCTTTCTCTTTTCTTTTTGATAAGTCTGGCCAGGGGCTTATCAATCTTATTAATTCTTTCAAAGAACCAGCTCCTAGTTTTGTTGATTTGTTCTATTGTTTTTTTAGTTTCTATTTCATTGATTTCTGCTCTGATCTTTATGATTTCTCTTCTCCTGCTGGGTTTAGGCTTTCTTTGTTGTTCTCTCTCCAGCTCCTTTAGGTGTAGGGTTAGGTTGTGTATTTGAGACCTTTCTTGTTTCTTGAGAAAGGCTTGCACCGCTATATATTTTCCTCTCAGGACTGCCTTTGTTGTGTCCCACAGATTTTGAACTGTTGTGTTTTCATTATCATTTGTTTCCATGATTTTTTTCAATTCTTCTTTAATTTCCTGGTTGACCCATTCATTCTTTAGAAGGATGCTGTTTAGTCTCCATGTATTTGTGTTCTTTCCAAATTTCCTCTTGTGATTGAGTTCGAGCTTCAGAGCATTGTGGTCTGAAAATATGCAGGGAATGATCTCGATCTTTTGGTACTGATTGAGACCTGATTTATGACCCAGGATGTGGTCTATTCTGGAGAATGTTCCATGTGCACTAGAGAAGAATGTATATTCTGTTGCTTTGGGATGGAATGTTCTGAATATATCTGTGATGTCCATCTGGTCCAGTGTGTCATTTAAGGCCTTTATTTCCTTGTTGATCTTTTGCTTAGATGATCTGTCCATTTCAGTGAGGGGAAGTGTTAAAGTCCCCTGCTATTATTGTATTACTGTTGATGTATTTCTTTGATTTTGTTATTAATTGGTTTATATAGTTGGCTGCTCCCATGTTAGGGGCATAGATATTTAAGATTGTTAGGTCTTCTTGTTGGACAGACCCTTTGAGTATGATATAGTGTCCTTCCTCATCTCTTATTATAGTCTTTGGCTTAAAATCTAATTGATCTGATATAAGGATTGCCACCCCAGCTTTCTTCTGATGTCCATTAGCATGGTACATTGTTTTCCACCCCCTCACTTTAAATCTGGAGGTGTCTTCGGGTCTAAAATGAGTTTCTTGTAGGCAGCATATTGATGGGTTTTGTTTTTTTATCCATTCTGATACCCTGTGTCTTTTGATTGGGGCATTTAGCCCATTAACATTCAGGGTAACTATTGAGAGATATGAATTTAGTGCCATTGTATTGCCTGTAAGGTGACTGTTACTGTATATTGTCTCTGTTTCTTTCTGATCTACTCCTTTTAGGGTCTCTCTTTGCTTAGAGGACCCCTTTCAATATTTCCTGTAGAGCTGGTTTGGTGTTTGCAAATTCTTTCAGCTTTTGTTTGTCCTGGAAGCTCTTTATCTCTCCTTCTATTTTCAATGATAGCCTAGCCAGATATAGTATTCTTGGCTGCATGTTTTTCTCGTTTAGTGCTCTGAATATATCATGCCAATTCTTTCTGGCCTGCCAGGTCTCTGTGGATAGGTCCGCTGCCAATCTAATGTTTTTACCCTTGTATGTTACAGACTTCTTTTCCCGGGCTGCTTTCAGGATTTTCTCTTTGTCACTAAGACTTGTAAATTTTACTATCAGGTGACGAGGTGTGGACCTATTTTTATTGATTTTGAGGGGCGTTCTTAGCATCTCCTGGATTTTGATGTTTGTTCCCTTTGCCATATTAGGGAAATTCTCTCCAATAATTGTCTCCAATATACCTTCTGCTCCCCTCTCTCTTTCTTCTTCTTCTGGAATCCCAATTATTCTAATGTTGTGTCGTCTTATGGTGTCACTTATCTCTCGAATTCTCTCCTCGTGGTCCAGTATTTGTTTGTCTCTCTTTTGCTCAGCTTCTTTATTCTCTATCATTTGGTCTTCTATATCACTAATTCTTTCTTCTGCCTCATTTATCCTGGCAGTGAGAGCTTCCATTTTTGATTGCACCTCATGAATAGCTTTTTTTATTTCAACTTGGTTAGATTTTAGTTCTTTTATTTCTCCAGAAAGGGCTTTTATCTCTCCGGAGAGGGTTTCTCTAATATCTTCTATGCCTTTTTCGAGCCCGGCTAGAACCTTGAGAATTGTCATTCTGAACTCTAGATCTGTCATGTTACCTATGTCCGTATTGATTAGGTCTCCAGCCTTCGGTACGGCCTCTTCTTTTTTTTGAGGTGAGTTTTTCCGCCTTGTCATTTTGTCCAGATAAGATTTGCTTTCTCCTGCTGTGGAATTCCGCTGTTCTTGGTGAGGGAAGTTAGTTTTGGATGGGTTTCTTGTTGATCTTCTGGGGGAGGGGCCTGTTGTAGTGATTCTCAAGTGTCTTTGCCGCAGGCGGAATTGCACCGCCCTTGCCAGGGGCCGGGCTAAATAATCCGCTCCGGTTTGCTTTCGGGAGCTTTTGTTCCCTAAGCGCTTTCCGTAGAGTTCCGGAGGACGGGAATGAAGATGGCGGCCTCCCAGTCTCCGGCCCGGAGGAGCCGAGAGCTTGGGGTTCCGCTCCTCAGTGCGCTCTCAGAGCAAAGCGCCTACCGCCCCGCCTCCCTGGCCTGCGGTCGCGCCTTGAGGAAAGCAGTCAATTGCTGGAGCTGGAGAAAAGCGCTGGGTCGCTTTCCTCTCCGTGGCCTCCGGCCACGCTCCGAGCCCACCCAGCCTGCGACCGGCACAAGGTAACCCTGGGCTTAGAGCTCACTCCTCGGCTTTGTCGCTGTAGCCAGCTTCCCCGCTCTAATACCTGCGAGCTCTGTGGCACTCAGACACCCCCAGTCCTTCTGTGACCCCGCGGGACCTGGGGTTATGCTGACCCCGCCTGGGTTTCCCCCAGTTTAGCCTCTGGAGCGATGTCTCCCAGTGGAGCCGACTTTTAAAAGTCCCGATTTTGTGCTCCGTCGCTCCGCCGCTTGCCGGGTGCCGGCCCCTCCCCCCGGGGTCTATCTTCCCGTCGCTTTGGATTCACTTCTCCGCACGTCCTACCTTTCAGAAAGTGATAGATTTTCTGTTTCTGGAATTGTTGCTCTTCTTCTCTTTGATTTCCCGTTGGATTTGTAGGTGTTCACAATGGTTAGATAAGCTATCTAGCTGATCTCCTGCTACCCGATGTCGTCTCAGCCTGCTACTTCTCCGCCATCTTGACTCCTCAACCCTGCAGCATTATTTATAATGGCGAAATTATGGAAGCAGTTCATGTGTCCATTGACAGATTAATGGATAAAGAAAATGTGGTATATTTATACAATAGAATATTACTCAACCATAAAAAAGAAAGAAACCTTGCCATTTTCAACAAATGGATGGAGATAGAGGCTATAATGTTAAGTGAAATGTCAGTCAGAGAAAGACAAATAACATATGATTTCACTCATATTTGGAATTTAAGAAACAAAACAAAGAAAAAAAGGGACAAACCAAGAAACAGACTCCTAACTATAGAGAACAAACTGATGGTTACCAGAGGGGAGAGGGGCAGGGGGATAGGTGAAATAGGTAGTAGGAATATACTTATCATGATGAATACTGAATGATATATAGAATTGTTTAATCAATATATTCTACACATGAAACTAATATAACACTGTATGTCAACTATACCAGAATTAAAATTTTAAAAAAGCTAATCAACCAAAGGCATGCAAAAATGACAATAATAAAGATACAAAATGAGTGAAGTAATATAGAGGATTGAGCAGCCTGTATGCATGTACGGGAGACTTCCAACTTATAACAACTTAAATACCATTTATGCATCTCTATCTTTATTTCTAAATTAGTTTAGAACCTTTAAGAGTTCTAAAAAAAAAAAACCCCAAAACCCACCACATTCTAAAACATAGACTCATAAGCCATTCTACTTTAGTACATAAGATACCTAATCACCATGTAGTACATCATTTCTATGGGGGAAATGTATTCCAAATTTCAAATCAGTGTTCCAGGAACATGCCCTTTCTGTTAATGGCAAAGATGTTCCCTTCGATGAGGACAGAGAAAGAAGTAGAGACTCTTATTTCTCTTAGAGTCACTTGTTCTATCTGCAAATGTTCAAGAAAATTTTAAGTCAGTTTTCTCCATCAGAGGCACTAGACCTGTGTTCTCAATTGTGCTGCCATTAGAATCCCATGAGCAGCTTTTGACAGTACCAGTTCCCAGGCTCCACACCGGACCCCTGAAATCCAAATCTCTGGGCCTTGGCATTGGCAGTATTCACAAGCTCCCAGAGACCCTGATGTGCACCAGTGTTGAGAACCATTGACTAGCTCCTTTACCCCAGTACGATTGTTTTGCAAGTTCAGGCCCTGGGCTCACAAATTGGAGAGCTGTACACACGAGACACACTCGGTTAAGAGTATTTCTAAGTAGAGAGGTGCCTGGGTGGCTCAGTCACTTAAGCACCTGACTTTTGATTTTGGCTCGGGTCATGATCTCAAGGTCATGAGACTGAGCCCCACATCCGGCTCTGCACTGGATATAGAGCCTGTTCAGGCTTCTTTCTCTCCCTCTCCTTCTGCTTCTCTTTGCCCAGAGAAATATTTCTAAGTAGAAACTGTACTAAACAACAGGTAAGAATAATCTGACCCAGGGCAGAAAGATGTTTTGCTTTCTATATTTCACCAAAGCTGTAATGGAATGACCTCCAATTTTTTCCTACTACTTGCTTTTTTCACAAGATGCATGGATAAAGCAAGGAATAATATCTATATCTATAACTATGTATCTCTGTTCAATGTCATGCACACACACAAGCACACAATTTTTATTACTATAATTCTTTGTTCTAACTAAGGAACTATTGGCTCTATGGTGCTCCGTAAGAGGAGAGGACTTCTACCATATTAGCAAATAATGAGAAAAAAGCACTCCACTTCCTGGGTATAAATATCATTTCAATATTTCAATCATTTCAATATCGGCAACTCCAGAATACTGAAGAGCGTCTAGGACCTAAAGGGGAGGATGGCAGAAATTGATACGGGGACAGGCAGAATTCAGTGAGATTTTCAGTTGGAGATTCCTGCCTAGCAGGGCTGAAATCACTGTGTCACTTACATGCCACTGCAGACTTTGCAGGAAGGTACTAACCAGGGGAAGCCGTGATAGGGAGAGATGGGAAACGTACCTCTCCATTTCAGAAAAAAAATACAAATCATTGATTGCAAAGTTGACGGTGATAATTCTGTGGCCAAGTATTCGGCGCTTCATCAGTATTATATCCCCATTCTCGAGGTCTGCGTTCCGGACGTTGGCGGCATTTGTGGTTGGGCGTCCTGGTGCATTTGGTGTTGGGGAGAAATCTGAGAGAGAAAGACGAAGGAATTACAATCTAGTTTGATGAAGTCGCTCTTAAACTTGAAGCCTTTGACTTGGGCATAACTAAAATGAAGAAAGGAAAGTGTGGACCCATCTTCGGGGCTGTTGAAATAGTGATTTCCTACCCTTGGGCTCAATGTTTTACTTTGACTTGAAGGACTGCTAAAAAACCATCCGCTCAGGGTGCCTGGGTGGCTCAGTGGGTTAAGCCTCTACCTTCAGCTCAGGTCATGGTCCCAGGGTCCTGGGATCGAGCCCCACATCTCTGCTCAGCGGGGAGCCTGCTTCCCCCTCTCTCTCTCTGCCTGCCTCTCTGCCTACTTGTGATCTCTGTCTGTCAAATAAATGAAATCTTTAAAACAAAAACAAAACACAAAAGCCATCTGCTCAGATGGTATGACCACATACACACCAAAAAAAAAAAAAAAAAATTAACTGAGTACTGAAAGATGTTTTCCTGCTGCGTGTCTCATGGAAATATAATTGCACTGTAGTTATGCCAATCCTTAACATTTCTACAGAAATTGAATATGCAGATGTGACCTTCAAAATGGAGTCTGTGGTTTTTTTTTTTTTTTTTTTAAGATTTTTTATTTATTTGAGAGAGAGACAACGAGAGAGGGCATGATAGGGGAGATGGTCAGAAGGAGAAGCAGACTCCCTGTGGAGCTGGGAGCCTGATGCGGGACTTGATCCCGAGACTTCAGGATCATGACCTGAGTTGGAGGCAGTTGCTTAACCAACTGAGCCACCCAGGCACCCAGGAGTCTATGGTTCTGATGATGCTTATTCTAGGTTTATCAAGGAAGTAATTTAGAAGGAAACTGGGAAAGCAGCACAACAAAAAAGTCAACATATCAAGAGTAAAGAAGTTTAATGGAATACAGAGTAGGGTGCTAGAGTAGAAAACAGACATAAATGAGTAAAGAAGAATATAGAAGATTCAAGAAGGTTTGGATTGTATCTAGAAAAACAAGACATTTATTTTAGAAAGTTTCTTGAGTAGGATATACACAAGAAAATCCATTCACAGGGATTTAGGACTGAGAAGACAGTAGTTTTGGACTGTATCTGGCAAGCAGACCCTGGTTAATTGCCTGGCTGGGTTTAAGAAAATTGTCTAATCCAGCTCTAGAATTTACAATTCTTCCTATAAAATTGGTTATTCTGGATATCTGTTCAGGAATTGTTGATGTGGTATGGTGCTTCCTATGGTGTAAGTGGTATTCCTTTTGGAGAAGTGTTACATATAAAATGGGAGGATACTACAACACTGAATAAATAGCTAGCACCTCTTATGTCCCCGACCTTGTGCTGGGTCCTAGGGCCACAGCACCAAATAAAGCAAAGCCTCCTCCTTCCCATCTTATAATCTCTCTATCTCTTAGACTTGAGTTCAAAAGGGAAAACAAAGTTTGAATAGTAGTGGAAGTTGGTATGATGGCTAGGGATTTTAGGAAAAGAGTATGCTAAATCCACTCAAGAAATCTGGGAGCAGTGATATACTTGTAAACCAGCTCTGGTAGGGGAGGGAGAGACCGGCTTTGGTGGTCTTTGCTGATTTCTATAATAAATACTTCCACGGTAGCTGGTTTCAGCTATTGACGGTTCACAAAATGTCCCGAATATTTAACAGTTGACTCTCAATTGGGTAGAGATTGTCAGGTTGTATTATTTTTTTAAAGCAAGACCCTACTCTATGCTAGCTATAAGAATACTTTAACTGTAGGACATAAATAGGTTATAAGTAAAGGAAATGAAAAAGATAATACATGCTAACACTAATAAAAAGAAAGCTGGAGTGACTATCTTAATATCAGACAAAGTAGATTTCAGAGAAAATAATATTACCAAGGATAGAAATATTTTTTTTGTAATGACAAATGGGTCAATTGACTAAAGGACATAACAATCCCCAGAAAAGTCTAAATGATCATGATAGAAAACAGACCACTGGCAGACAGATCTCCCACTGAGCTACAGAAGCACTCTTCGTGGGCTGTCTTATACAAAGCTAAGGATGTGGGAAGTTGAAGTAGGGTGAAATTAGACTTTCTAACCATTCTGGGGTACAAGGGTTTGAACTAATTTTATTTAAAAGAAGAAACAAAAGAGCTAGAACTATTCAAAAACCCTAAATGTTTGTGAAGCAGTTCCTAAAACATACATACAAAAACTTTTGCAAATTAGAAAATATCATAATATTAAAATTAAAATTCCAATAGAAAAATAGACAAAGGACACAAACAATTCAAAAAGGACTGCAAATGACCAACAAATAAAGGTACTCAATTACTAAAAAAAATATACATAAGAATGGCACGTTAGTTTTCATTTACTGGATCGTCAGTTTGTTTTGTTTTGTTTTGTTTTTAGACAGAGATCACAAGTAGGCAGAGAGGCAGGCAAAGAGAGAGGAGGAAGCAGGCTTCTCACCGAACAGAGAGCTCAATGCGGGGCTTGATCCCAGGACCCCGAGATCATGACCTGATCTGAAGGCAGAGGCTTTAACCCACTGAGCCACCCAGGTGCCCCTGGATGGTCAGTTTTTAAAAAGTGCCTAATATCCCAGAGGTTGGTGACAACGTGGCACTTATTTATACGATTGGTGAGAGTTTAATTAGTGTAATGTTTTAAAATTTTAACTATTTTTAACCATTTACCCATTTCTCCCATTTTAAGGAATTAATCTCATAGAAATACACGATTGCTAAATATGTGTGTTTTGCAGCATTATTTGTCACACCGACAATTAAAATAACTCAGAAGTCAACAAGAGAGATGAGGGCGATAGACATTAAGGAGGGCACTTGAAGGAATGAGCACTGGCTCTTACATGCAACTGATGAATCACTAAACTCTACCTCTGAAACTGATCATACACTATGTTAATTAATTGAATTTAAATTTAAAAAACTAAAAAAAGAGAGATGAGATTTTCATTATCAATTCCTCCAGTATTATCTCAGGCACTTTTGCCATCTCATTAATCTTAATTAATTAATCATAATCATTAATCTCCAGCCCAACTGGCCTGATTGCAGTTCCTGCAATAAGCCATGCTCTTTCTTATTTTAGGATTCTATGCAGACCTAGAAATTGCTCCCCACCTATTTTGCCTGCTTAACTTGTCATTCGTGAAGACAAATTTGTCATTTTCTTTTTTTTTTTAAAGATTTTATTTATTTATTTGACAGAGATCACAAGTAGGCAGAAAGGCAGGCAGAGAGAGAGGAGGAAGCAGGCTCCCCAAGGAGCAGAGAGCCCGATGTGGGACTCGATCCCAGGACCCTGGGATCATGACCTGAGCTGAAGGCAAAGGCTTTAACCCACTGAGCCACCCAGGTGCCCCAAATTTGTCATTTTCTAGCAGTCTTCCCTGATCCTCCTCCCTGACTAACTAGGGTCTCCCTACAATTGTTATTGGGATTACTCACCATATGATAACAGCAGTAACACTGGCTAACCCTTTTAGAGTAATGGGTAAAGACACTTTGTATGTATTAACTCATTTAATCCTCACAACAATCTAGGCGTTAAGCACTATTAATATTACCATTCTACAGATGAGAAAACTGAGGTGTAAAATCACTTTCACAAGGCCCTTCAGGCATATTCAAACCCAGGATATTTGGCTCCAACATCTGTGGCTCTTACTTTCTGTCTTGCCCTCAAAATGTAAGTGCCATGAAGACATGCCCTATCCTGCGTGTTTACCACTGCATCCCCAGTACCTGGCAAAGTTCCTGCCACGTAGTGGATTCTCAGAAAGTGTGGTGAATGAATGAATGAGCTAAGAAATGAAGTAGTTGAATAAATCTATACCATGGACAGCAGTTTTGTGAAATGTCAGATCTTGCTGCACTTAAGTCATTTTCCACCCTTGCTGGCTCTGGGAGAAGAAGCCACTGGACTCACATCCTCTCTAGGCAGGTTTGAGCTTGGCTTTGCGCCGAGGACCTGGAGTCCTTGCCCAACCCCGGGCTAACACAGGCAAGACACAAAGCGAGAGCTCTGCAGCTTCTTATCAGGGCTGGCCCCTGTGTCTGAAATTATCAACAGGGAAGACAGTAAATAGAGAGGTGACTTACTTTCCTTGTTATTTTGTACTTCTAGGTGAAGATAGTCTTCAAATTCCTGGCGCTTATGGGGATCGGACACAAATCTGCGGTACTTGCAAAAGCTCTTAATAAAGCCAATCATTTTCCGCCAGCCTCTCCCCTGGGGGAAGAGAGAGGGGTACGCCATATTCATTAGTATAGCTGCTGTTTTCCAAGTCTACTATGTGCCAGAAACTTGACATTCATTATATTTAGTCCTTACAATACCTCCTTTGTAAGGAATAATCTTAAACTCCAATTTAAAGGTGAGGAAAAACAGAATCGTAAACCTCCAAATTAAGTGGCTGGTGGGCAGAAGATTCGGGCTTTACCCAGGCATGGGGCCACTGGCAATGCGCTTTCTACCATAGTCTTTCAACAGTAAGATTTGAGATGCCATGATTAGGAGAGAGTGTGAGTGCTAAAAACAGGAAGAAAGAGGGGTCGGAGATAAGCCTAACTCACAAGAAGGGAATAATGGCTCAGGCAAATTTGAAATGTTGAAGAAATAAGGAAATGAGTAAAATCATTTCTAATCATTAAAAAGAGAAAAGTATAATTACATGCACATATACCATGCACACACACACACCCAAATGCATTTTATAAGTTCCTTATCTGTTTCTTAATGCCCAGAGACCATTCTGTAATTCATTTACCCCTTGACAAACTGATATTTGGAGTCAGAAAGAATCTTATTGATCAATTAGATCAGTTGTCTCATTCCACAAAGAGGGATCTCCAAGGCAAGCATGGCTTTAGAGAGCCAGTAGCAAAATACAAAAATCACTGGGTCTGGAATCAGAAACTTGGGAGTCTGGAGCCTAGGTCTTCTCTGATGGTGTAATTTGGGTCAATTTACTTAGTCTGTGTCTCAGTGTCCCCATGCATAAGGAAGAAACAATAGCCTTCAGGATTGGGTTGAGGGTTAGTGATTATGTATTTAAACTCTAATGTGGTGCTTGGTACAAAGTAGGCACTAAGGACGGGTCAGTTTATTTTTATTTTTTCTTATCTAAGAGCAACTGGAAGACCTGAAATTAAAATGAAGTCTGGTTCTGGGTACAATATTCCTTTTAATGTCCTACATGAGCATTCATGGTACCCCAACACAGAGTTGACTCATGTACGGAGGGAAAAAAAAGAGAAAAGAGGGAGTAGACATTTTCATATGGGCATAGTCCGTGTCTGTTTTCAGAAATATCTTAGCAAGATTTTTGGAGACAGAGGTGGGCTCAAATTTTTCTGACACTAACCAACTCTACAACACAATGATCAAGTGATTATTTAAAAATGGAGCACGTATTTTTTTCTCAAATCATATGAAGATAGTTTCCTGAATAACATTCCTGTCTGGGGGAGCATGTGTCTTGGTTGACAGGCATCAGAAGTACACTGGAATGTACTGATGAAACTTCTTTTAAAGATAATATTTGATTATTTTTTAAGACAATATTTAATTATTGCCATTTTCTTGCAAAACTATATTTTGCAAAATTCTATACTGTCAATTAAAATGTTTTTATGTAAACTGGAAAAAAATCCTGTGTTTTCTTTCTCCCACCCCTCCCCCTCCTTTTTTTCCAATGCTGGCATAGAGAAAGAATGAGCTAAATAATTGGTGAGTTGGAAGAAGAAAATGGGCATGTTCTGCTCTCAGCCCTCTGCATTCTCTCTTTGGGAGTTGCTTGTTTGCAGGATACCTGTAGAAATGTCAGGTATCCATAAGGGGTTTGTCATTCAATAAGGGGTTCACCTAGAAGGCCTAAGTTGTTCCATTATGCCAGTGGCTGCACATGTGACTAAGTTTAATTTGGGTGCAGAGAGGATTATTAAACCCATTGGGTGATGGCCAATCCACGTCCTTCAAACCAGCTTTTAGCAGTAAAAAAAATCCCTCACATTTTGATCTCCATGTATCTGACCCCTATGTATTTCGCTTAACTGGTTCTAGTCACAGGGTCAAAGCAAGGATTTTTCCTCAAATTCCCACTCTAACAATTTCTCTGAGCCTCGGGGTCCTCCATTGTAAAACGTGAATTAAGAAACATAGCCAAAGAGTAGTTGTTTGGGTGAATAAATAAGCTAACAGGGAAAGTCTTTTGCATGGTTGACAAAGTGTAAGATTTCCTTGCCCCCAGGGTCTGGTCTTCACTGCCTTCCTCACTGACCTGGGATTCTTGTAGGTGAGCTGCGGTCTTTGAGGGCTTCTTAGAAGTTTGTGCTTCAACATGCCCTTCAGGATAAGGTGGGAACAGCTCTTGGTAATCTTTAAACCTGCCAGAAGGAGACCAAGAACATCAAGAAGGCCAACACCTGGTACGAAAAAGGTAACGGTCCAGGCAAACCTACCTCAGCTTTTTGGAGGAAGTCAAAGTGGGAACTGGGGAATGGTGGGACACTCCCAAGGACTCTTCTCCCCATTTCGGTCCTTTGCTAATGTCCGCCTATCCTTCCTGATCAATACTGTATTGTTCCTTGTTCAGGTAAATGAACTGAAGTGTGTGTGTGTGTGTGTGTGTGTGTGTGTGCGCGCGCGCGCGCGCGCGCAGGTATGGAGGTAGAGGACTCGAGAAATTTGACTTTTCACTGCTCGGGCAGTGAACTTTAAGAGTACTATGGCTTTCAGAAGCCAATGAGCAGCTCCAGAAAGAATGGCCGCCTTCACCGACCCACACTCACCACTTCTCTTCCAGAGATTTCATGACAAAGCCCTGTATCATTAACAGTGTGGTGGTGCTGACACGACGTATTCGAGAGATTTCTTTGACAATAGGGGCATCACACTGCAGTATTTCTTCTAAAAAAATGCCGAGAGAGAGAAAAAAGTCATCAACTTGTCTACCTTTTCTGAGGGGCCTGGTGCGTTTTTCATCTTAGAGTCTCACAGTTCCTTATTCTTCATCTGGTCAGACTCTGAGCTCTCCACGATTTGAAAATCTCAAAAGCTTAATTGTAGAGCAAATACTTCCCTTCAAATTCAAAAATAAGTGCGTCAGGGGAAGGATATGTTTAAAGGACTCATTTCTACAGTTAGTTTAAAGTGTTAGGAAGAGAGCAGAACAGTAAAGGGTTAAAGTTAAATTTTGGGGGCAGATGGGGAGGGAATCCAAGATTACAAATAAGTATCATGAGGGCACTATGATTCTCAGGTGTTCAGAGACTACTGTGTTCATTAATAAGACTTGAAAATTTATCAAGGACAAGATCTGCAAACTCATCTTTGTCTTCTTCCTGAGAATCAACAAGTAAATATTTCTTATAAGTAAACATTTGCCAGATTTACATCTTTTTTTACTTTCATAAAACGTATAACCTTATCTTGGTTATCACAAGGAAATACACACACACACACACACACACACACACCTGTTTGTTCATTTTGTGGCAAAATCTTCATTGCTTTGCTATATATTTATTAACTTCGAGGAGGGGATTATGCTTACCTCCCTTTTTTCCCTCTAGAATTATAGGTCAACACTTTATCTGCAACTTCTGTTTTTGGCCAAGATGAATTTACGTGGGCCAGATTGCCCTCCCTCCACAGGCAAGTAAACAAAATTTGCAAAACAAAGATTTTCAGGGAAACAGTTCTTCCCATAACAACTCTCTCTACAATCTACAGTGGGCAAGCACTCCAACTTTACAGACGGCTGACTCTTACTTTTGTATCTAAATTACTGTCTAGTAGATTTAAGGGTAAAATAACTCGAGTTTGAATTCAGGTTTTCTGTGTTTCATCGTCCTCATTAGTAAAATGGAGCTATTCTTTCCTATCTTATAGAGATTAAATAAAATCCTATTTTCTGTGCTGAATAGAGTTAAATGAGAGGTTATAGTTCACATTTAAGTATAAGTGTCTTGCACTTGGCTTCTTGCAGTAGTATTTACTTTAGATTTATTTTTGTTGCTCTCTGCTTTTATTGTCCCTCTTAATCTTTGCCTCAGTACTGCCCATGCAGCCACTGCTCTGTTCTGCTCTTTCAGGGGTCTCACATGAGACGGTTTCTCTGCCAAACTCTGCCCCTAACATACTAAAGGGAGAAGGGAACAATATCAGGAGAAGAGGGTGTATACCAGCAGAGCTTTTGCCATGGAAGTAAGTCTTGATTATATTTTCAAAGAGAGACTTGTACATTTTTTCGTTTGTCTCAATACTGATCTTCTGTATGGCTACCAGGAATTGCAAGGGGCTTTCAGCCTTCCGTTCTTTGAGGAACTCTCTGAAGAACTCCAAGTGGTGTGTATTTAGGAGGACTTCTGTTAAGTTTCTGGAAAACAAGAAAGCATCATTGGTGAAGAGAAAAGGATGGTAGCCTGGGATTCTGCTCCAGTCAAGGAATGGGGAGGGGCATCTCCCAGACTTTAGCCATATGTGAAAAGTGGAGTCAATAAATTGGTTGCTATTTATCTCCTTGGAGATAAATTTAAACTTTTATATATCTACCCTAAGCTTGGTCCAATCATTTGACAACCCCAATAGAAGAGGAGGAGAGGTATTTTAAAGGAGATAATTTTTTTTTTTTTTTTACATTGTTGATTCAAAGCAACCTCGAATTGGCAGTCATTTCAATGAGGCAGAGCATGAGGATCAGTTGTTATTGATTAATATTTCTAAATTTCTTTGGTTGACTTATTATTTCACGTTTCCTTAAATATAGATACTCCTAATATTTTATCCTTAATTCTCTTTACTTTTGCTTTATGATTTCCCCCCTCTCTGGGTAATGTCTGTATTTTCTAGGCTTTCAGTTTTCATTGATATGAGGAAATGGTTTCATTTCATTTTAATTTTCATTGATACCATATCTCTAGTTCTCATGACCTCCACTTCAAAATTTCAACTGCCCATTCAGCCTCATCTTTGTCATTATTTAAGCCTCTATACTTATATCCACATTTGTCCAACGTATCCTTCCTCCTTTATATACTTATTTCATTAAGTATGATGTTAGCCCCAAGTTTTTTTTTAAATAGATGAGCTTTATTTGAATAAGATGGTACACTTCTATTTTAATTTTATTGAGAATTTGTATCATGAACGGGTGATGGATTTTATAAACTGCTTTCATTTACCAATTGGGATAATCATATGGAGTTTTCCCCTTTATTTTATCAATATGGCATACTGTATTAATTGATCTTTGGATGTTAGAGCAACTGTGCATTCCTGGGATCAATCCCACTTGGTCATGTTGTATAATATTTTTTATATCTTGCTGGACTTGGTTTGCTATTATTTCATTGAGGATTTTTATAACAAGATTTGAGAGGGAAATTGGTCTGTAACTTTCATGTCTTATGATATATTTGTTTGACTTTGGGATCAGGATAAAACTTTTTTGGCCTCAGAATAATTTAGCAGTGTTCCTTATCTCTATCTTCTCAAAGAGTTCATGGACTATTATTGGTATTATTTGTCATTTAACTATTGCATAGATTTCTCCAGTGAAGCCATCTGTATCTAGACTTTTCTCTGTGAGAATATTTCAAGTTACTAATTTAGTTTTTTCTCTTGTTATAGATTTATTTGCATTTTCTGCTTCTTGAGTCAGTTTCAGAAACTTGGGTATTTCTAGAAATTTATTAATTTCATCAAAGTTGTCTAATTTGTTCCTTGCATTTCTTTAAAATCTTATTAATTTCTATAGAGTCAGTGATTATGTTTTCTTTCAGTCCAGATTTTGGGATCTGTGTCATCTCATTTTTTTTCCCCCTTGGTCACTATAGCTAATGGTTTATCATTTCTTTTTCTTTTCTTTTTTTCTTTTTTTAAAAATCTCTACAAAAAACCTACTTGTGCCTTGATTTTTTTCTATTTTTTTTGTCTACATTTGTTGACTTCCACTCTGATATTTATTATTTACTTCCTTCTACTTTTATTTAGTTTGAATTTATCATCCCAGCTTTGGTCTCCATTGTTTCTGATGACAAGTAAACTTTAATCTTTTTGTAGTTCCTTTGAATATAAGTCATTTTTCTCTTGTAGCATTTACGATTTTTCTCTTTGTCATTCAACATTTGACTATGATATGTCTAGATGTGGATCCTTTGAGTTTTTCCCTACTTAGAGTTCATGAAGCTTTTTGTATGCCTTAATTAGGGCTGTGATAAAATTTGGAAAATATTCAACCATTATATATACAAAAATTTTCTGCCTCTTTCTCTCTCTCTCCTCTTTTTCTGGGATTTCCCTTATTTGCATGTTGGTATGCTTACTGGAATTTCTCAGATCTCTGAGGTTCTGTTTATGTTTCTTTATTCTTTTTTCTTCAGACTGGATAATGTATATCGAGCTATTTTCAAGTCCACTGCTTCTTCTGCCAAGTCTGCTGTTGATTCTCTCTAGTGAGTTTTTCATTTCAGTTATTGTACTTCTCAACTCCACATTTTTTTTGGTTCTATTTTACAATTTCTACCTTATTAATATTTTCTATTTGATGAGTTATTATCCTTAGACTTTCCTTTAATTCTTTAAACATGGTTTCTTTATTTAATGAAACATATTGCCTAGAAGACTTTGGTAAGTCCAATATCTAGATCACCTCAGAGACAGCTTCTACTGACTGCTTTTTTCCTTCTGTGTATGAACCATACTTTCCTGTGTGTTTTTCTTGGGAGGTGGGGGGTATGTCTCATAATTTTTTGTTGTTGTTCTTTAAAACTGACATTTTAGATAAAATAATTAATTTATTTATTTATTAATATAATTAATTCTGAATTCTTCTGAAAGGTTTGTTCAGGTTTATCACTGCTTTTATGGGGAAACTCTTTGTGATGTTCTTATTCCACCATTCCAGAAATCTGATTCTTCCTCTTCAGTCATTTTAAAATCTGTATCTTCCCTTCCATTTCTACTCCCGCTGTTTAATTCAAACTGTTAATATCACTTGTCTGAACAACTGCAATGAACTTCTAACTATTATTTCTGTTTTCAGTCTCTGATTCTCAGACTTCTTATATATCATTATTATTTCTGCCAGGGTAATTTTTGTTGTTGTTGTTGTTGTTTTTAAAGATTTTCTTTATTCATTTGAGAGAGAGAACAAGAGAGAGCATGAGAGGGGAGAAGGTCAGAGGGAGAAGCAGACTCCCCACGGAGCTGGGAGCCTGACGTGGAACTCGACCCTGGGACTCCGGGATCATTACCCGAGCTGAAGGCAGTCGCTTAACCAACTGAGCCACTGAGGTGCCCCAGGGTAATGTTTTTTAAAATCTATATAACAGGCATTTCTGGTACTCCTGTTCTAACAAATGCCAAGGAATTATCATTTCCAGTTAAACAATACAAATTCCTTAATAATTCATTCAAGACCTTCTTTCTATTATTTGGTCTCAATCTGGCTTTATAATCCTATGCTTTATGTCCTTTTACCTCATGCATTCTATGCTTAACATCACTGGGCTATTTTTAAATACTTTTATATTTGTGAGTTTATATGTTGGTGTCATTTCTTTAACTTAGAAGATAGCCCTACTCCCAAAATACTCGCTTTTCTTTGAACATGCACATGAGTTCGTACATATAGTTTGGGGCCTCTTCTGATACTCTAAATTTTCCTAATCCTCACTCAAAATTTCCTTCTCCTTCCTATACTCTTATAGTAATTAGTCAATATTTTATTGTAACATTATAAGGTCAGCCTTGTATTTTATTTAATTCTCTATTAGATTAAAGGCAAGGATTATATTTTATTTTTTGTAATGTTAGTGTCTGGGACACAGTATATGGTCAATAATTGTTTGTTATATTGAATGAGAGCTAGAACAAAGTTTAAGAGAATTGCAACTATGGTATTCCTTGGCCATTCTCTTTTGGTCTTAACTGAAGATATGAAACTGGACTAATATGACTTCTGTGATATTTACACTTAACAATATTGGAAAATAGGTATTTCTGTAAACATAATGGAGAGTGGTGAGTGGTACAAATTGGAAGAGCAAAAGGAATAAATGATTGATGCTCAGAGAATAATTTCAGTTCCTTGAAGGGAAGGGAGGTCTCTCTAGAGTATTTAGAAGAGTTAGAGGACTTACCACACTCAATGAAGTTATCAATAACTGAAAGCATACTTCAAAAGCTTTCTCTGTGCAAAATATTCTTCCAATGACTTTGACTACCAAATTTGTATGTGTTACTATAACTTTATCTTCTTTAAGGACTTTTCATACACCTAATAATTAATAGGTAATTACTAAATAAAAAATGAATTATTGAATGGATGGCATGGTCTATAAGAGAATCATAGTTAAGTGGAGAAGACGGAAAACATACTGGGCCTACGTGAAGAAGCAAGAAAAGTCTCCAGTGTGCATCCTAACTTTACACTTAAAGGAGTTAGAAAAGGAACCGCAAATAAAGCCTAAAACCATCAGAACAAGGGAAATAAAAGATTAGAACAGTAATAAACAATATAGAAACAAACCAACAAAACCCCAGTGGAATGGATTAATAAAACTCAACCTGGTTCTTCAAAAGAATTAGTAAAACTGACAAACTCCTAGTCAGACCTATCAAAAAGAAAAGAAAATGGACCCAAATAGATAAAATCATGAATGAAAGAGGAGACATCACAACAAACACCTCAGAAATACAAACAATTATAAGAGAATACTATGAAAAATTATATGCCAACAAAATGGGCAACTTGGAAGAAATGGACAAATTCCTAGAAACCTACAAACTACCAAAACTGAAAGAGGAAGAAATAGAAAATTTGAACAGACCCATAACCAGCAAAGAAATTGAATGAGTAATAAAAAATTTCCTAATAAATGAAAGTCCTGGGCCAGGTGGATTCCCAGGGGTATTACTTTAAAGAAGGGTTAATACCTATTCTTCTCAAACTATTAAAAAAAAAAGTCAGAAAAACTTCCAAACTCATTCTACGAAGCCAGTATTATCTTGATTCCAAGAAAAGGACCCCACTAAAAAAGGAGAATTACAAGCCAATATTCCTAATCAACATGAATGCAAAAATACTCACCAAATCTAATTCAACAGTATATTAAAAGAATTATTCACCACAATCAAGTGAGATTTATTCCTGGATTCAGGGGCTGTTCAATATTCACAAATCAATCAATGTGATACATCACATTAATAAAAGAAAGGAAAAGAACCATATGGTACTGCCAATAGATTCAGAAAAAGCATTTGACAAAATACAGCATCCATTCTTGATTAAAACCCTCAGAAAGTAGAGATAAAGGGAACATACTTCAACATCACAAGACCATATATGAAAGACCCATAGCTAATATAATTCTTTTTTTTTTAAGATTTTATTTATTTATTCGACAGGCAGAGATCACAAGTAGGCAGAGAGGCAGGCAGACAGAGAGAGAGGTAGAAGCAGGCTCCCTGCTGAGCAGAGAGCCTGATGCGGGGCTCGATCCCAGGACCCTGGGATCATGACCTGAGCCGAAAGCAGAGGTTTTAACTCACTGAGCCACCCAGGTGCCCCGCTAATATAATTCTTAATGGGGAAAAACTGAGAGACTTTCCCCTATGGTCAGGAACAAGACAAGGATGTCCACTCTCACCATTACTATTTAACACAGTACTGGAGTGTTAGCCTCAGCAGTTAGACAACAAAAAGAAATAAAAGGCATCCAAATTGGTAAGGAAGAAGTAAAACTGTCCCTGTTTACAGACAATTCATACTCTATGTAGAAAACCCAAAAGACCACCAAAAAAATTGCTAGAACTAATACATGAATTCAGCAAAATTGCAGGATATAAAATCAATGTGCAGGGGCGCCTGGGTGGCTCAGTGGGTTAAAGCCTCTGCCTTTGGCTCAGGTCATGATCCCAGGGTCCTGGGATCAAGCCCCACATCGGGCTCTCTGCTCAGCAGGGAGCCTGCTTCCTCCCTTCTCTCTCTGCCTGCCTCTCTGCCTACTTGTGATCTGTCTGTCAAATAAATAAATAAAATCTTTAAAAAAAATAAAAATAAAAAAATAAAAATAAAAAAAATAAAATCAATGTGCAGAAATCTGTTGCATTTCTATACACCAATAGTGAAGCAGTAGAAAAAGAATTCAAGGAATTGATACCATTTGCAATTGCACCAAGAACAATAAGATATCTCGGAATAAACCTAATTAAAGAGGTAAAAGATCTATACTCTGAAAACCATAGATCAGTTATGAAAGAAATTGAAGAGGACACGAAGAAATGGAAAAGCATTCCGTGCTCATGGATTGAAAGAACAGACATTGTTAAAATGTCTATACTACCCAAACCAATCTATACATTTAATGCTATCCCTATCAAAATATCACCAACATTTTTCACAGAGCTAGAACAAACAATCTTAAAGTTTGTATGGAACCACAAAAGACTCCAAATAACAAAAACAATTCTGAAAAAGAAAAACAAACCTGGAGGTATCTTGAGGCATTGAGACAGTATGATACTGGCACAAAAACAGACACATAGATCAAATGGAACAGAATAGAGAACCCAGAAATGGACCCTCAAATCTATGGTCAACTAATATTCGACAAAGCAACAAAGATTATTCAATGGAAAAAAGTCTCTTTGACAAATAGTGTTGGGAAAACTGGACAGCAACATGCAGGAGAATGAAACTGGACCACTTTCTTATACCATACACAAAGATAAATTCAAAATGGATGAAAGATCTAAATGTGAAACAGGACTCTATCAATTTTTCTAGAGAACACAGGCAGGAACCTTTTTGACCTCGGCCATAGCAACATCTTAGTACACATGTTGCCTGAGACAAGGGAAACAAAAGCAAAAATGAACTATTGGGATTTCAACAATATAAAAACTTTTGCACAGCAAAGGAAAAAATCAACAAAAATAAGAGGTAGCTTAAAGAATGGAAGAAGATATTTGCAAATGTCATATCTGATAAAGGGTTAGTATCCAAAATATATAAAGAACTTATCAAACTCAACACCCTCCCCCCAAAATAATCCAGTTAGGAAATGGGCAGAAGACATGAATAGACACTTTTCTAAAGAAGACATCCAATGGCTAACAGACAAATGGAAAGATGCTCAACATCACTCATCATCAGGGAAATACAAATCCAAACTACAATGAGATACCACCTCACACCTGTCAGAATGGCTAAAATTAACAACACAAGAAACAACAGGTGTTAGTGAGGATGCAGAGAAAGCAGAATCTTCTTGCACTGTTGGTAGGAATGCAAACTGGTGCAGTCACTCTGGAGAACAGTACGGAGGTTCCTCAAAAACTTAAAAATAGAACTACCCTATGATCCACCAATTGTAGTACTAGGTATTCACCCAAAGGATATAAAAATACTGAGTCAAAGGGGTACACGCACCCCAATGTTTATAGTAGCATTATCAGCAATAGTCAAACTATGGAGAGAGCCCAAATGTCCATCAGCTGATGAAGGGTAAAGATGTGGTTTGTGTGTGCATGTGTGTGTGTGTGTGTATTCCACTATATATATATATGTGTGTATATATATACACACACATATATATATGTATATATACACACACACACACACATATATATATATACTTGTACTCTCTCTGTGTGTCAAATAAATAAATAAAATCTTTAGAAAAAAAAAGATTTTATTTATTTATTTGACAGAGATCACAAGTAGGCAGAGAGGCAGGCGGAGAGAGGAGGAAGGAGGCTCCCTACTGAGCAGAGAGCCTCATGTGGGGCTCGATCCCAGGACCCTGAGATCATGATCTGAGCAGAAGACAGAGGCTTAACCCACTGAGCCACCCAGGTGCCCAATAAATAAAATCTTAAAAAACAAAAAAAACACAACAGGCTTGATGGAGGGAGGTGGGTGGGGGATGGGCTAGATGGATGATGGGTATTAAAGAGGGCATTTATGATGAGCACTGGGTGTTGTATGTATGTGATGAATCACTGATTTATACTCCAGAAACCAATATTGCATTGTATGTTCACTAACTAAAATAAAAATCTTAAAAATAAATAAATAAATAAATAAATAAATAACAAAGTATGCCTTGCATATGTGTATGACATGTGGAAAGAAGCAAAAAATCCATGTACAGAAAGATAAATTCAGCATTAAACATGTTGAGATTAAAGAGAACTTGTGTCTGGAGTATATTGCTGTAACCAGATCCTATGTCTTACCTGGGTCTTAATGAGGGCTTCCTTACACCAGTCTTTCTGAAGAAGGACATTTTCCTATGTGAGGTTGAAAACACATTTGGTTCTCTGACAACTTCCAGTGCAATATCTAATGAAAAATCACAAAGTTAGGTAACACCATGTTATAAAGAATATTCCAGAGAATAAGAAGGGACAAATTTAAAAAGATATTTATCAGACATCAAGTGCATGTGGAAAAACCACAGTTCCCACAACTGCCCAGCATCTCAGGACATTACTGCTGAAAAGAGACTTGGGGATGATTTTTTACCCTGACTTCAGTCCAGTTATCCAAGTGTGTTGGTCATTAGGCCAAGAAGCCACCTTCCTCAGAAGACTTCCTAAGACCAAGCCTATTGTATTTCTTCCCATTTTAACACCAAATGTTATCTATCCTTCCTCTAATCAGCGATATTGACTGGACCATATTCCACAAGACATTCAGTCTGCCTGACACCTCTGTTATCCCATCCTATGCCCTTTCACTCGCCCTCAGGAGCTCCTACTTTGTAATCAGCAAACTCTCACAGAATCTGGAACTCTTTGTTAAGTGTTCCCTCTATCTCCTTGCTTTAACTGAAATCATTCTCTCTTCTGAGAACACTGCTTCCACTGCAAGCTTCTCTTTTCTTTCTTTCTTTCTTTTTTAAAAAAAAGATTTTATTTATTTATTTGACAAAGAGAGATCACTAGTAGGCAGAGAGGCAGGCAGAGAAAGAGAGAGAGAGAGAGGAAGGGAAGCAGGCCCCCTGCTGAGCAGAGGGCCTGAGATCATGACCTGAGCCGAAGGCAGAGGCTTAACCCACTGAGCCACCCAGGTGCCCCACGTTGCAAGCTTCTTAAAAGCTATTCTATCACACCATACACAATTTAGAGTGGGTGTCTGGTTCCCTATTACCATATGAAAAACATTATTTCAAAAAGTATATTAAAACATTACTATTGAAGAATAATAGATTCCATGGATCTCAGTATCTTAGGAAAGCCCTTTGGGGTCTATATATATATATATATATATATATATTGCTTCTAAGTAAATGCAATTGAATTGGTGAAAAAAAATAAAATCCAGATGATGGAAGACTAGATATTAAAAAAAATCCACACAAATGAAACTCAAAAACCCAGTATAAACACTTCTAAATACTGGATAAAAAAATTACACATTTTAAAACTCTTATATAAGTTTGTAGAAAATTATAACAAAACAAAATAAAAACATAGAAATTAGAAACAAGGAGGATGTTAGAAACCAGAAAGTTTAAGCTGACATCCTAGAGGTGTTCACAGTGTTAAAACCACAACAGGTCAAAAGACAAAACCACTGGCCTTTAGATACTACACTTGATCTTAGCCAAAAGGCCGAGAAGCGATCCCACTGGCCTTTAGAAAAGGAAAAAAAAAAATACCCCTGGCACTGATTTTATTCTCAAAACACTCATCAATTATGACAGTTGCTACTGAAAAATTTAACAAGACTTTTGGCAGAGTCTCAGGGCAGAAGAAGGCAAAATTGCAAACCAGCACAGGAGCGGGGGCTCTGATAAGTACCAGTCTTTCAAGTGTGATCCCAAGAAATAAAGGAAAGCAGAAATAGCTCATCCATCAAAAGGAATAAAAATCAGCTTTGAACCAACACATTCCCTAAATAGATTAAGGTTATTTGGATGCTACTAGTTTAGTGTACCTCCGATGTAAGATAAAATCCTCTCTGGAGGAAAATAACATTACCCAGAACCTCAAATTATCTCTACAGTTTTTTCTAACCAACCATGTTAAAAAAATAAAGCAGAAATAGCAAGGTATTTAAAAAGACCTGACTGAAAAAAAGAGGGGAGGGGAAGTTGATAGTTGAAATTGATATAGGAAATCCAAATATGGACTTTTAAAATTACTATTATTAATATAGTATATGGAATTAAAAGGAGTAAAATATCAAAAGAGACTAAGTATCATACAAAGAAAAAATTCTGAAAATAAAAAATTTAATGACTGAAATTAACAAAATTAAGAACTAATAAACTGGTTTAATGACAAATTATATACAACAAAGTGAGAATTACTGAACTAGGAGTTAGATCAAAAGAAAATATGCAGACTGAAACATACAGAGGCAAATATGGAAAATGAAGAAAAATCATATAAGACATAAGCAAGTGGCTATAATGTAAAAAATATATGAAGTAAGATTATCAGAAAGAGGGAAAAAATAAAACGGAGCAGGACAGATATTTGAAGAGATAATAACTGAAAATTTTCTAAAACTGACAAATGACATCAAATCAGAAATAGAGGAAGTCCTGAAACCACAAGTAGTATAAATACTTAGATATGTCTTATTAAAATTGCATGACAGTAGAAACAAAGAGAAAATGAAGGGGGGGTGGACAATGAATAAAAGAAATATTTCCTCCTACTAAACAATGCCAGCGAAGACTTTAGGCTGACTCCTCAAAATGAACTAAGGAAGCCAAGAGATAGTAAAATGGTATCTTCGAAGTGCTAAAAGAAAGTAATTCCAACAAGAATTCTACAGCCAAAGACCATACTATCAAACAGAGCCAAAATAAAGATAATTCTAAAATTTACATTAAAGGAAATGCCAAAAGGTGTTTTTAGAGGCAACTTAGAGGGAAAATGATGAAAAAGAAAGAAAAAGTGAATATGTTGTGAGTAAGCATAACTGAATATTAATTTATAAAATAGTAATATATATGTAGTAAAAGTAGTAACTTACATTAAACTTTAATGTCAAGGATGCATTTTGAAATCTATACAGTAACCAGTAAGAGAAGAAAACATGTAAAAACAACACATTAACAGAAAGAATAAATGGAATTATTATCAGAAAATAATTTGTAATTTTAAAGAAAGCCAAAAAGAGAAAAGAGAACACAGAACAGAAGGGACAAATAGAAAATAGTAAGGTAGCACTTAAAACCTAATACACGAGAAGTTACAGTGAATGTGATCAGACTAAATAATTAGAAGGTAATTCTCAAATTGGATTAAACAAAAATGCAAATACCAAAAAAGAGAGATTCTGCTTAAAAAAGGCTCACCTTAGATATAAAAAAAGGAGATATTAAAAAAATAAAAGAATGGAAAAGGATATAACAAGCAAACACTAGCCAGAAAGAAAGGTGATGACTATTAGACATAATTAGATATCTAATTAGATCAGATAATATCAGACAAAGTAAATAATAAAGAAGCATTATCAGAAATAATGAAATTTTCTACCATAAAGCTATAATGGTTCCAAATTTGCTTATATCTAGAGATGTAGCCTCAAATAATATAAAGGAAAAATTGCAAGTCCTTTTTTCAAAAAGAATTATTTATTTATTTTAGAGAGAGAAAAAGAGAGAGAGTGAGAGCAGGGAGGGGCGGAGGAAGAGGAAAAGAGGATCTTAAGCAGACTTCCTGCTGAACATGGAGCCCGGTGGTGCTCAATCACATGATGCTGAGATCATGACTTGAGCTGAAATGAAAAGTTGGATGCTTAACTGACTGAACCACCCAGGGGCCCCCAAAACTGCAAGTCTTAGAAAAAGAAGTAAAAATCCAGAGGGGAGATTTTAAAAATTTCTCTTTCAATAATAGATACAAATGTACTCTAAAACTGCCATCAAAGATAGAAAATCTGGGACCTGGGTGTCTTAGTTGGTTAAGTGTCTGCCTTTGGCTCAGGTCATGATCCAAGGGTCCTGAGATTGAGCCCAGCATTGGGCTTCCTGCTCAGCAGGAAGCCTGCTTCTCCCACTCCTTCTGTCCATTCCCATCACTCATGCTCTCTCTCTCTCTCAAATACATAAATAAAACCTTAAAAAAAGATATAGAAAATCTGAACATACTTAATCAAATACATCTACTTGCAGATATAGAATATTACATCCAAAATTATATGCCTAGAGATAGATAATTAATTATAATAAGAGGGTATCATAAACAACTTAACAAAATATTTGAAATTTCAAATGAAATCAACAAATCTGTAGAAAATACAACATATTAAAATGACACAAGAAGAAATAGAAAGTCTGAAAAATCCTACATATTTTAAAGAAATTAAATTTGTAATTAAATCTCTCCTTGAGATTGAGACAAGTGTGCTTGCCAACACCATTTCTTTCTTTTTTAAATTTTTTAAATTAACATATAATGTATTATTAGCCCCAGGGTACAGGTATGTGAATCGCCAGGTTTATACACTTCACAGCAACTCACCATAGCACATACCTTCCCCAATGTCCATAACCCAACCACTCTCTCCCTAGCCCCCTCCCCCCGGCAACCCTCAGTTTGTTTTGTGAGATTTAGACTCTCTTATGGTTTGTCTCCCTACCAATCCCATCTTGTTTCATTTATTCCTTTCCTACCCCCTGAAACCCCCCATATTGCCTCTCAACTTCCTCATATTAGGGAGATCATATGATAATTGTCTTTCTTTGATTGACTTATTTTGCTAAGCATAATACCCTCTAGTTCCATCCACATCATTGCAAATGGCAAGATTTCATTTCTTTTGATGGCTGCATAGTACTCCACTGTATATATATATACCACTTCTTTATCCATTCATCTGTTGATGGACATCTAGGTTCTTTCCATAGTTTGGCTATTGTGGACATTGCTGTTATAAACATTCAGGTGCATGTGCCCCTTTGGATCATTACATTTGTATCTTTAGGGTAAATGCCCAGTAGTGCGATTGCTGGGCACAGGGTAGCTCTATTTTCAACTTTTTGAAGAACCTCCATGCTGTTTTCCAGAGTGGCTGTACCAGCTTGCATTCCCACCAACAGTGTAGGAGGGTTCCCCCTTTCTCCACAGCCTCGCCAGCATCTGTCATTCCCTGGCTTCTTAATTTTAGCCATTCTGACTGGTGTGAGGTGGTATCTCATTGTGGTTTTGATTTGTATTTCCCTGATGCCGAGTGATGTGGAGCACTTTTTCATGTGTCTTTTGAATATCTGGATGTCTTCTTTGCAGAAATGTCTGTTCATGTCTTCTGCCCATTTCTTGATTGGATTATTTGTTCTTTGGGTGTTGAGTTTTATTAGTTCTTTATAGATTTTGGATACTAGCTCTTTATCTGATTTGTTGTTTGCAAGTAAATATCTTCTCCCATTCTGTCAGTTGTCTTTTGGTTTTGTTAACTGTTTCCTTTGCTGTGCCAAAGCTTCTGATCTTGATGAAGTCCCAATAGTTCATTTTTGCCCTGGGTTCCCTTGCCTTTGGCAATGTTCCTAGGAAGAAGTTGCTGTGGCTGAGGTCGAAGAGGTTGCTGCCTGTGTTCTCTTCAAGGATTTTGATGGATTCCTTTCTCACATTGAGGTCCTTCATCCATTTTGAGTCTATTTTCATGTGTGGTATAAGGAAATGGTCCAGTTTCATTTTTCTGCATGTGACTGTCCAATTTTCCCAACACCATTTGTTGAAAAGACTGTTTTTTCCATTGGACATTCTTTCCTGCTTTGTTGAAGATTAGTTGACCATAGAGTAGAGGGTCTATTTCTGGGCTCTCTATTCTGTTCCATTGAGCTATGTGTCTGCTTTTGTGCCAGTACCATACTGTCTCAATGATGACAGCTTTGTAGTAGAGCTTGAAGTCTGGAATTGTGATGCCACCAACTTTGGCTTTCTTTTTCAACATTCCTCTGGCTATTCGAGGTCTTTTCTGGTTCCATATAAATTTTAGGATTATTTGTTCCATTTCTTTGAAAAAAAAAAAAAAGGATGGTATTTTGATAGGGACTGCATTAAATGTATATATTGCTTTAGGTAGCATAGACATTTTCATAATATTTGTTCTTCCAATCCATGAGCATGGAACATTTTTCCATTTCTTTGTGTCTTTTTCAATTTCTTTCATGAGTACTTTATAGTTTTCTGAGTACAGATTCTTTGCCCCTTTGGTTAGGTTTATTCCTAGGTATTTTATAGCTTTGGGTGCAACTGTAAATGGGATTGGCTCCTTAATTTCTCTCTCTTCTGTCTTGTTGGTGGTGTATAGAAATGCAACTGACTTCTGTGCATTGATTTTTATATCCTGAGACTTTGCTGAATTCCTGTACAAGTTCTAGCAGATTTGGAGTGGAGTCTTTTGGGTTTTCCACATAAAGTATCATATCATCTGCAAAGAGTGATGGTTTGACTTCTTCTTTACCAATTTGGATGCCTTTAATTTCGTTTTGTTGTCTGATTGCTGAGGTTAGGACTTCTAGTACTGTGTTGGATAGCAGTGGTGATAATGGACATCCCTGCTGGCCAACACCATTTCTATTTAAAAGGGTAATGGAGGACCTAGTAAGACCAATGAGGTAATGAAAAGAAATCAAAGATATAAATATTTTAGCACAATAAATAAAACTCTTTATTGGCAGAGGGCATAATTGTGTGTATAAAAATCAAACAAATTTATAGACACATTTTTAGAATTTATAATTTAGGAAAGCAGTAGAAGACAAGACCAATATGTAAAACATATTTTTATGTGCCAGATACAATTTTATATGCCAGATTTTACATTTTATATTTTAATTAATTAATTAATTAATTTATATTTTATTATATTTAGAAGACCAGACCAATATGTAAAACACATTTTTATATGCCAGACACAATTTTACATGCCAGACACAATTTAAAAATGAAACTTTAAAAATTATACCATTTACAGTGTATCAGAAAACAGCAAAGACCTAAACACAAATGTAATGGAAGCTATAAAATAATATTACATGGAAAAACATAAAACATTATTGAAAGAAATTAAAGAAAACTTAAATAAGTGGAGAAATACACTAAATTCATAGATTTAAAAGTACGATAGGGAATGACATCACAGAAAATGAAAGTAGGGTGCTCCAGGGATCCATTTTCCATAAAAACAACTAAAGGGGGAGGAGTCAAGATGGCGGAGAAGTAGCAGGCTGAGACGACATCGGGTAGCAGGAGATCAGCTAGATAGCTTATCTAACCATTGTGAACACCTACAAATCCAACGGGAAATCAAAGAGAAGAAGAGCAACAATCCCAGAAACAGAAAATCGATCACTTTCTGAAAGGTAGGACCGGCGGAGAAGTGAATCCAAAGCGACGGGAAGATAGACCCCGGGGGGAGGGGCCGGCACCCGGCAAGCGGCGGAGCGACGGAGCACAAAATCGGGACTTTTAAAAGTCGGCTCCACTGGGAGACATCGCTCCAGAGGCTAAACTGGGGGGAAACCCAGGCGGGGTCAGCATAACCCCAGGACCCGCGGGGTCACAGAAGGACTGGGGGTGTCTGAGTGCCGCAAAGCTCGCAGGTATTGGAGCGGGGAAGCCGGCTATAGCGACAAAGCCGAGGAGTGAGCTCTAAGCCCAGGGTTACCTTGTGCCGGTCGCAGGCTGGGTGGGCTCGGAGCGCGGCTGGAGGCCACGGAGACAAAAGCGACCCGGCGCTTTTCTCCAGCTCCAACAATTGACTGCTTTCCTCGAGGCGCGACCGCAAGCCAGGGAGGCGGGACTGTTGGGCGCTTTGCTCTGAGAGCGCACTGAGGAGCGGAACCCCAAGCTCTCGGCTCCTCCGGGCCGAGAGATTGGGAGGCCGCCATCTTCATTCCCGTCCTCCGGAACTCTACGGAAAGCGCTCAGGGAACAAAAGCTCCCGAAAGCAAACCCGAGCGGATTCCTTAGCCCGGCCCCTGGCAAGGGCGGTGCAATTCCGCCTGCGGCAAGGACACTTGAGAATCACTACAACAGGCCCCTCCCCCAGAAGATCAACAAGAAACCGATCCAAAACCAACTTCAGTCACCAAGAACAGCGGAATTCCACAGCAGGAGAAAGCAAATCCTACCTGGACAAAATGACAAGGCGGAAAAACTCACCTCAAAAAAAAGAACAAGAGGCCGTACCGAAGGCTGGAGACCTAATCAATACAGACATAGGTAGCATGACAGATCTAGAGTTCAGAATGACAATTCTCAAGGTTCTAGCCGGGCTCGAAAAAGGCATAGAAGATATTAGAGAAACCCTCTCCGGAGAGATAAAAGCCCTTTCTGGAGAAATAAAAGAACTAAAATCTAACCAAGTTGAAATCAAAAAAGCTATTCATGAGGTGCAATCAAAAATGGAAGCTCTCACTGCCAGGATAAATGAGGCAGAAGAAAGAATTAGTGACATAGAAGACCAAATGACAGAGAATAAAGAAGCTGAGCAAAAGAGAGACAAACAACTACTGGAACACGAGGAGAGGATTCGAGAGATAAGTGACACCATAAGACGACACAACATTAGAATAATTGGGATTCCAGAAGAAGAAGAAAGAGAGAGGGGAGCAGAAGGTATATTGGAGACAATTATTGGAGAGAATTTCCCTAATATGGCAAAGGGAACAAACATCAAAATCCAGGAGATGCTAAGAACGCCCCTCAAAATCAATAAAAATAGGTCCACACCTCGTCACCTGATAGTAAAATTTACAAGTCTTAGCGACAAAGAGAAAATCCTGAAAGCAGCCCGGGAAAAGAAGTCTGTAACATACAAGGGTAAAAACATTAGATTGGCAGCGGACCTATCCACAGAGACCTGGCAGGCCAGAAAGAACTGGCATGACATATTCAGAGCACTAAACGAGAAAAACATGCAGCCAAGAATACTATATCCGGCTAGGCTATCATTGAAAATAGAAGGAGAGATAAAGAGCTTCCAGGACAAACAAAAGCTGAAAGAATTTGCAAACACCAAACCAGCTCTACAGGAAATATTGAAAGGGGTCCTCTAAGCAAAGAGAGACCCTAAAAGTAGTAGATCAGAAAGAAGCAGAAACAATATACAGTAACAATCACCTTACAGGCAATACAATGGCACTAAATTCATATCTCTCAATAGTTACCCTGAATGTTAATGGGCTAAATGCCCCAATCAAAAGACACAGGGTATCAGAATGGATAAAAAAACAAAACCCATCAATATGCTGCCTACAAGAAACTCATTTTAGACCCGAAGACACCTCCAGATTTAAAGTGAGGGGGTGGAAAACAATGTACCATGCTAATGGACATCAGAAGAAAGCTGGGGTGGCAATCCTTATATCAGATCAATTAGATTTTAAGCCAAAGACTATAATAAGAGATGAGGAAGGACACTATATCATACTCAAAGGGTCTGTCCAACAAGAAGATCTAACAATCTTAAATATCTATGCCCCTAACATGGGAGCAGCCAACTATATAAACCAATTAATAACAAAATCAAAGAAATACATCGACAGTAATACAATAATAGCAGGGGACTTTAACACTCCCCTCACTGAAATGGACAGATCATCTAAGCAAAAGATCAACAAGGAAATAAAGGCCTTAAATGACACACTGGACCAGATGGACATCACAGATATATTCAGAACATTCCATCCCAAAGCAACAGAATATACATTCTTCTCTAGTGCACATGGAACATTCTCCAGAATAGACCACATCCTGGGTCATAAATCAGGTCTCAATCGGTACCAAAAGATCGAGATCATTCCCTGCATATTTTCAGACCACAATGCTCTGAAGCTCGAACTCAATCACAAGAGGAAATTTGGAAAGAACGCAAATACATGGAGACTAAACAGCATCCTTCTAAAAAATGAATGGGTCAACCAGGAAATTAAAGAAGAATTGAAAAAATTCATGGAAACAAATGATAATGAAAACACAACAGTTCAAAATCTGTGGGACACAACAAAGGCAGTCCTGAGAGGAAAATATATAGCAGTGCAAGCCTTTCTCAAGAAACAAGAAAGGTCTCAAATACACAACCTAACCCTACACCTAAAGGAGCTGGAGAGAGAACAACAAAGAAAGCCTAAACCCAGCAGGAGAAGAGAAATCATAAAGATCAGAGCAGAAATCAATGAAATAGAAACTAAAAAAACAATAGAACAAATCAACAAAACTAGGAGCTGGTTCTTTGAAAGAATTAATAAGATTGATAAGCCCCTGGCCAGACTTATCAAAAAGAAAAGAGAAAGGACGCAAATAAATAAAATCATGAATGAAAGAGGAGAGATCACAACCAACACCAAAGAAATACAAACAATTATAAGAACATACTACGAGCAACTCTATGGCAACAAATTTGACAACCTGGAAGAAATGGATACATTTCTAGAGATGTATAAACTACCACAACTGAACCAGGAAGAAATAGATAACCTGAACAGACCCATAACCAGTAAGGAGATTGAAACAGTCATCAAAAATCTTCAAACAAACAAAAGTCCAGGACCAGACGGCTTCCCAGGGGAATTCTACCAAACATTTAAAGAAGAATTAATTCCTATTCTCCTGAAACTGTTCCAAAAAATAGAAATGGAAGGAAAACTTCCAAACTCATTCTATGAGGCCAGCATCACCTTGATCCCAAAACCAGACAAGGATCCCACCAAAAAAGAGAATTACAGACCAATATCCTTGATGAACACAGATGCGAAAATTCTCACCAAAATACTGGCCAATAGGATCCAACAGTACATTAAAAGGATTATTCACCACGACCAAGTGGGATTTATTCCAGGGCTGCAAGGTTGGTTCAACATCCGCAAATCCATCAATGTGATACAATACATTAATAAAAGAAAGAGTAAGAACCATATGATACTCTCAATAGATGCTGAAAAAGCGTTTGACAAAGTGCAGCATCCCTTCCTGATTAAAACTCTTCAAAGTACAGGGATAGAAGGCACATACCTCAATATTATCAAAGCCATCTATGAAAAACCCACCGCAAATATCATTCTCAATGGAGAAAAACTGAAAGCTTTTCCGCTAAGGTCAGGAACACGGCAGGGATGTCCGTTATCACCACTGCTGTTCAATGTAGTACTAGAAGTCCTAGCCTCAGCAATCAGACAACAAAAAGAAATTAAAGGCATCCAAATCGGCAAAGAAGAAGTCAAACTATCACTCTTTGCAGATGATATGATACTATATGTGGAAAACCCAAAAGGCTCCACTCCAAAACTGCTAGAACTTATACAGGAATTCAGTAAAGTGTCAGGATATAAAGTCAATGCACAGAAATCAGTCGCATTTCTTTACACTAACAACAAGACAGAAGAAAGAGAAATTGAGGAGTCAGTCCCATTTACAATCGTACCCAAAACCATAAGATACCTAGGAATAAATCTAACCAAAGAGGCAAAGAATCTATACTCAGAAAACTATAAAGTACTCATGAAAGAAATTGAGGAAGACACAAAGAAATGGAAAAATATTCCATGCTCATGGATTGGAAGAACAAATATTGTGAAAATGTCTATTCTACCTAAAGCAATCTACACATTTAATGCAATCCCTATCAAAATCCCATCCATTTTTTTTAAAGAAATAGAACAAATAATCCTAAAATTTATATGGAACCAGAAAAGACCTCGAATAGCCAAAGGAATATTGAAAAAGAAAGCCAAAGTCGGTGGCATCACAATTCCAGACTTCAAGCTCTATTACAAAGCTGTCATCATCAAGACAGTATGGTACTGGCACAAAAACAGACATATAGATCAATGGAACAGAATAGAGAGCCCAGAAATAGACCCTCAACTCTATGGTCAACTAATCTTCGACAAAGCAGGAAAGAATATCCAATGGAAAAAAGACAGCCTCTTCAACAAATGGTGCTGGGAAAATTGGACAGCCACATGCAGAAAAATGAAATTGGACTATTTCCTTACACCACACACGAAAATAGACTCAAAGTGGATGAAGGACCTCAATGTGCGAAAGGAATCTATCAAAATCCTTGAGGACAATGCAGGCAGCAACCTCTTTGACCTCAACCGCAGCAACTTTTTCCTAGGAACATCGCCAAAGGCAACAGAAGCAAGGGCAAAAATGAACTATTGGGATTTCATCAAGATCAAAAGCTTTTGCACAGCAAAGGAAACAGTTAACAAAACCAAAAGACAACTGACAGAATGGGAGAAGATATTTGCAAACGACATATCAGATAAAGGGCTCGTATCCAAAATCTATAAAGAGCTTATCAAACTCAATACCCAAAGAACAAATAATCCAGTCAAGAAATGGGCAGAGGACATGAACAGACATTTCTGCAAGGAAGACATCCAGATGGCCAACAGACACATGAAAAAATGCTCCACATCACTTGGCATCAGGGAAATACAAATCAAAACCACAATGAGATACCACCTCACACCAGTCAGAATGGCTAAAATTAACAAGTCAAGAAATGACAGATGCTGGCGAGGATGCGGAGAGAGGGGAACCCTCCTACACTGTTGGTGGGAATGCAAGCTGGTGCAACCACTCTGGAAAACAGTGTGGAGGTTCCTCAAAAAACTGAAAATAGAGCTACCCTACGACCCAGCAATTGCACTCCTGGGTATATATCCTAAAGATACAAACGTGGTGCTCCGAAGGGGCACATGCACCCGAATGTTTATAGCAGCAATGTCCACAATAGCCAAACTGTGGAAAGCGCCTAGATGTCCATCAACAGATGAATGGATAAAGAAGATGTGGTATATATACACAATGGAATACTATGCAGCCATCAAAAGACATGAAATCTTGCCATTTGCGACGACGTGGATGGAACTAGAGGGTATCATGCTTAGCGAAATAAGTCAATCGGAGAAATATAACTATCATATGATCTCTTTGATATGAGGAAGTGGAGATGCAAGGTGGGGGGGTTTGGGGGGAGGTAGGAAAAGAAAAAATGAAAAGATGGGATTGGGAGGGAGACAAACCATAAAAGACTCAATCTCAAGAAACAGACTGAGGGTTGCGGGGGGGAAGGGGGACGGGAGAGGGTGGTGGGGAAATGGACATTGGGGAGGGTATGGGCTATGATGAGTGCTGTGAAATGTGTAAACCAGACGATTCACAGACCTGTACCCCTGGGGATAAAAATACATTATATGTTTATTAAAATAAAAAAATTAAAAAAAAAAAAAAAAAAAAAAAAAAAAAAAAAAAAAAAAAAACAACTAAAGATGTGGCAAAATGCTCATAATCAGGGTTTTACAGAATTCTGAACTTGGTCAAGAACTTATAATAACCAGGGAAAGGCTTAGGGAAGAAAGAAGAGGCTGAGTCTGCTAAGAAAGTGCTGTGACATTTTTAAGTTGTCCACCCCCCCATTCCTTCATGATGCCACAGCAGTGGTGGCCATGTGACAGCAACCTACATTCTTGCTGCAGGCTTCTATTGCCAGAGATAGCACTATGGATCTAATTTTCAAAGAATGTGTTTGTCTCTTGAAATGAAGTTGTCTCTTGGCTCCCTGAAGAACTGGCATAAGGACTAGCCTTTGTTTTTGCCTATTTAGGAGTATTTTTAGGGCTGAGAGGCATCCCATGTGACATTTGTTGAAAGCATTTATAGGCACAAGTACTGGGTATAGTAGACTGGGCCAACAGCTGGGACATCAGACAACACAAAGTTGGAGAAAGAAGTGTATACATGGGGTAATAGGGCTTTTAAAGCTCCCACATATACTGGGGAATTAAGAAAGCTATTCACATGCCCGAAACTGGATGTGTGCTCAGAAAAGTCATGAGAAGATCCGAAACTTTCCCCTCTGGCTGAACTTCAGGGTCCAGGCAAATGGAAAATGAAGGCTAAGGCAGAGTTGTAAATAGCCTGGCTGAGCATTGAAAGAGTATTCCAACACATAGCCAATCTGCAAAGGCCAGTAGAGTAATTTTTCTTTTTGTTTTGTTTATTTCCTTTTCTTTTTTTCTTTCTGATATTTAAGGAAACTATCAAAACACTGGTTGGCCACAAGCAAGTAGAACACGAACTTCAGTGGTCACACATAACAAAGAGTACAGACTTTACAAAAATAGTTGAGAAATTTCACCAAAGAAAACAACACCCACAAAAGCAGCAGCACTAAACTTGAAGGAGAGGGGAGAATCTCATTTTCAGAGTTGCCACAATATAATGTCCAAAATGTCTAGTCTTCAACAAAAAAACTATAAGGCATGCAAAAAACCAAGTATGGCCCATTCACAGAAAAAAAGAAATCAATAGAAAGTGTTCATGTGAAGTCCAGTCATTGTACTTATTAGACAAAAACTTTAAATCAACTGTCTTAAATGTTAAAAGAGCTAAAGGAAAGTATGGACAAAGAACTAAAGGAAGTCAAGAGAATGGTATCTTATCAAAAAAAGTATCAATAAAAAGATAGAAATGACAAAAAGAAATCAAATAGCAATTCTGTAGCTGAAAAGTAAAATAAGCTAAATGATTAAAAAATCAGATAACAAAACATATGAGTTGTAGCAAAAGGATTGCTCAAGGAGAAATTTATTCTTGTAAATACAGATATTTATTCTTGTAAATACAGATATTGAAGAAAAAAAGACACCAAATCAGTAAATGAAACTTATACCTTTAGGAACTAGATAAAGAATAGCAAGCTAAATCCAAAGTTAGCAGAAAAACAGAATAATAAAGATTAGAATGGAAGTAAGCAAAATAGGGAACAGAAAACCGATATAGAAAATCAACAAAACCAACAGCTTTTTCTTTGAAAAGAAAAAATAAAAACCTGATAAATATTTAGTTAGACTGACCAAGAAATAAAAGACTCAAACTACTAAGCTCAGAAATGAAAGTAGAGACATTACTATCAACATTACAGAAATAAAAAGAGAACATTATAAACAATTATATGCCAATAAATTAGATAATCTAGACAAATGGAAAAATTCCAAGAAATGTACAACTATCTGACAGACTCAAGAAGAAATAAAAAATTTGAACATATTATAACAAGAGACTGAATCAGTAATGACAAACCTCTCAACAAAGAAAAACCGAGGACCCCATGACTTCACTGGTGAATTCTATAGTATAACATTTAAAGAGTTAAGACTATAGATCTTTACATTAAAGGCAGTGCAAAGAAGCTTATAGTTATAGTTAAAAACATGAGTATCTTTATGGAATAAAGATACTTGGAGTAAAGAAACAAAGTCAGTTTTAACTGAATTATAATTAAGAGCTTCTGTTTGTTAGAGATACCATTGAGAGAGAGAATATTATCCTTATAAGACTTGTGACTGATAGGTGACTCATGTATATAAATAACCCATACAAATCGGTAAAAAAAAGAGAGAACACAAATGGAAAAGTAGGCAAGAGACTTAAATAGGAATGTCATACACACACACACACATCATATCCTATTGAATATTAAACAAATGTAAAGGCACTCAGTGTTATTACTCAATAAGGAAATAAATGTCAAAACAACAAGTGACACATCACTACATACCCACAAGAATAGCTAAGAATAAAGATTTGGCACATTAAATATTGGTGAGGTTGCGGAGCAATTGAAATTCTCATATCCGTTGATAAACAGGATAAACATATACAAACAGTTTGTAAAAGTATTGGGAATTAGTTATCAAAGTGGAATGTATGTGTATCTTATTGACCCAGAAATTCTAGGTCCATCTTCAACAGAAATGTGTTCCTATGTGTATCAAATGATATGCACAAAGATGTTTATAGGAGCATTAAAAAACTGAAACAACTCAAATATTCATCACTTTTGAATGAATTAAAAATGGTGTATTCACATATTAGAATACTCCACGGCATGCATTCTCAAAGGATGCTATTGTTTCCAATAGGTGAAAATTAGTTTTCGAGGGTCAGAAGAGTCTTACTCCTTTATATACCACAGACATGGAGTATATCTACGGCATTAAAATTTATGTCTAAATTTATGGCTCCTTGTGGGGGCACAACAATGAAAAAAATTGAGGTGAGGGTTATGCAACTGTTCTGCATTACTAAAAAAAAAAAATCAACAGTTGCTGCATTCAACATGATTGAACTCACAAGCATAATGTTGAGTTAAAGAAGGCTGTCATGGGAGTACATACTGCATGACTCAATTTATATAAATATCAAAAAATTATGTAAATTTAAAAAACCAGATAAAACTAAATTACCATTATCCTTGGGAAATAGGGAAGGATTAAAAATGGGGCAGTAACATAAAGGTGACCTTTGTTCAAAAGGGCAGTTGAGGATCAAACATATTCTTCCTTTTCCTATTCTTCACAATTATTAGTAGTTATTAGAAAAGAGGCAAATAAGGGCTACGAAGAGACAAAAAGAACAGAGGCTAGGTGATTTGAAGTAGAAATTTTTAATGCCATATTGGGAAAAATGAAAAAAAAAAAAAGCCATGATGCTTTGGCTCTTCCTTCCCTTCTCTCAGGGATAACAGAGCTGAGATACTGGGATGGGAGCATGCTACATGCACCAGGTCACAAGATCATGTTAAGACTATTAAGCTAGGCACAGAATAAAGTTCTATAAACCATGTACATGGGGGTAGAGCCTGGAGAAACACACTCAGAGTGGACATAGAAGTTTTTCCTGTCGCTGTAGTGATTGGTTTAACCACGCTACTGATATATTCTAAACTACTTCTGGGTCAAGAATACTTCAGTAGATGTTGTAGCAACTCAGATCCCATCCACCCTGTCTGAGTTGAAACATTCATTCTCCTAACCTGCTATAAATTTTGCCTGGTGATGGTGCACTGTTGAAGACCTTAGCTGAAAGAGTTGCTGTTCAACCCACGGTAGTGAACCTTTCATAGGAGCAGTGAACCTGGCCAACATGGATTGGCAGAAGCTAGGCGACAATATACGGGAATAATGCTGAGGGTGCTGGCTCCAAGGACAGAACAGAAACTTGGTTAAGGGAGAGTTGACTAATATGGGATTGTTCTCCTAGGATATAGGATTTAAGAGCCTGGTAAGGATCCTGGAAAGTAGTGCAACACTGCTACGCTGATTCTTAGAAGTTTGGAGAAAGCAATGGCTCATACTAAGTAGAAATTCTAGTGGCCAAAACAAACAGGCAAGGAAGATATCAAATGGCTCATAGAACTGAGCCTGCTACGGAAGATAAATTACGTAAGCCTAAAAAACCCACCAGCCAACAACGGGTCACAGAGGGGTCAATCCTTTCACTAAAGCCAAAGAGTGGGGGGTGAGGGGGTGGGAAAGGAGTGGGAACCCCTGATGAGAGCAGCATTAGTATCACTGAGAAACTTCTTGGTGACTTTCTGTGATGACAAAACATCCATTTTGAGTAGCTGCCTAGATATTTTGCAATGTGACAATTTTGCTCATACCTAGTCTGGACATTTAGAAAAGGACCCAAGCTTAGGATTTTCACCCCAAGTTCTTGCTTTGCTTTTCCTGGGACATCTTTTATAATGGCCATTCAGAGTTGGATCCATGAAAAATTAGTGACAGCTGTGCCAATCTCCTTATAAATAATAGGTGTTTGCTACTCTGCTTGTGCTCTCTCTCTTGCTCACGGGTGACCTGGGATGTAGAAATGCTTTCCCTCTGGCTTGTTGCACCCCATTTTGAGTCTTCAAAGTAATAAATTTTGTGACTTGACTTCTTCTGTGTGAGTGTATCGAAACTGTGCTTTCAATCAAAATGGTCCTAGGGTTTTCTCTTCCCAAAATGAGCTCAGATGCCAAGGGAATTACCTGCCAACCTTGTAGGGGTGGCTTGTGCCTTCTCACTCAGCAAGTCATCATCTGCATATACTTAGCACACAAACTCTGGGTTTTCCAGCACTTATTTCTCTGTAGGTCAGGGCTAACTATTACTAAATTGCTGTCTCTGACAGCAATGGAAATCAAATCCCAGAATCGTAGAGGTGAGGTGGAGGCAATTTACTGCCAAAAGTAAGGAAGATGCTAGTATTATACATATATAAAATATATATATATAATATATAGCATATATATTATATATATAACATATTATACATATATTATATATAAAGTGGCAATAGAACAAGGATGGGAGCTAGGAGGACCTGACCCTCAGAAAGCTGTGGGTATGGTTAATATAACATGGCGTTCCTGGAGGTTAAATAGATAGGCAGCCAAAAAAATTTCTGCTTAATATATACAACAAAAAGACACCAAAGACAAATGACTGAGAGCACTTGCACCAATGAAAGTCACAATCGCTTGCTCAGTTTCTAAACATGAGTCAATTTTCAGACCCGGAACGCATTGACTGAAGAAAGGTCTCCATGAAGGAAGACCCTACAGCATTATGGAACTCGAATTCTAATGATACTTGCAGTCCCTCTCCAATGGGACATTTGAGCATTTATTCCAGTCACTGGAAGGGAAATATCTAGTCATTTCAAGGACTATTGAACACAAGGGTGCTAGTTAACACTGTCTGGATCCCCAGAATGTCATCATCAACCCCAGTAGGGAAGGCACTTATGAAGATAGCTAATAAGTGGAGTCCTGGCCTAGGTATAGCTCACAGTGGGCCCAGTGGGCCCACAAACCCATTCAGTAGTGATTTCTCCAATCCCTACACATATACTGGACTGGAATTACTTGGTAGTTGGTAGGATCGCCACATTATTTCCTTGGTCTAAGGAGTAAGAGCTATTATGGTGAGAAAGATCAAGTGGAAGCCTCTGAAACTCTTTCCGTGTCCCTACTCAAGATGATAAAAACAGTATCACATTCTGAGGATAATAGCAGAGACTAATGCTACCCTTAAAAAACTGAAGAGATGGCTTCATATCCTAAATAATTAAGTTATGAAATCATTACTAAGGTTAAGACAAGATAGGTGTCAGCACAAAAAGGGAGAAAAAGCCACAAGATTCCAGGTAGGGTAAGGGGACTTCCCCAAAGAAGTACTGCCCTACACTGGGAGCTGAAGCCCAAGCTGGGTGAGGAGCATAACCCCATGAAGGGCAAGTTGGATTGGAGAATTCAGAACTCAAGCAAGATGAGGAGGACATCTACACAAAGGAGGACCCAGCATATGGAGTTCAGCTGGGGTGAGAATGGCACTGACATTGGGACATAAAGGAGCAGACCAGCATGAAGTTTGGAAACTTGAACAGAATGAGAAAGATAAGGGCACCTCAGTTGGTTGAGTGTCTGACTCTTGATTTTGGCACAGAGGCATTTCTTTAGTGTAATATAGACTATCATACAAAAAAACCTTATAGCTAACACCATAACTAATAGTGAGAAAGTTTTTAAACTAACATTACATACAAGACAATTATGTCCTTTTACCACTCCTTTTCAACATTGTGCTGAAAGTTCTAGCAAATGCAATAAGATAAGAAAAGGAAGTAAAAGTTACACAGAGTGGAAAAGAAGAATTAAAACTTTTCTTGTTTGTATATGTATGACTATGTATGTAGAAAATCCAAAAGAATTGACAAGAAATCTTCTGGAGCTCATAAGCAATTATAGTGAAGTTGCAGAATACAAGGTTAATACGCAGGTGCCAATCTTTCGTATATACTAGCAGAGAACAAATGAAATTTGAAATTAAAAACACAATGCCATTTATGTTAGTGCAACCACACTGAGATACTTTTGTTTCCTTTAGGCATACACATAACAAAATATATACAAAACCTATATGAGGAATTACAAACCTCTATTGAACTAATTCAAAGAAGAATAAAATAAATGGGGAGGTTTTCCCTGTTCGTAGATAGGAAGACTCAGTATTGTCAAGATGTGAATTATTCCCAACTTGATACATGCAGTTACAATGAAAATTCCAGTTACTTAATTGTGGATATAGGCATACCTTAGAGATATTTTGGGTGCAGGTCTAGACTGCCACAATAAAGTATATATCATGATACAATGAATGAAATGATTTTTTTGCTTTCTTTCTTTTTTTTTTTTTAAGATTTTATTTATTTATTTGACAGAGAGAGAGAGAGATCACAAGTAGGCAGAGAGGCAGGCAGAGAGAAGGCGGGGAAGCAGGCTCCTCGCTGAGCAGAGAGCCCAACACATGGCTCGATCCCAGGACCCTGAGATCATGACCTGAGCCGAAGGCAAAGACCTAACCCACTGAGACACCCAGGTGCCCCATTTTTTCTTAATGCATATAAGAGTATTTTCTTAATGCATATAAGAGTTATGTTTACACTATACTGTAGTTTGTTTAGTTTACTAAGAAACATGTAATTGCTAAAAAATGCTAACCATCATCAAAGCTTCCAGTGAGTTGTGACCCTGGTAGAGGGTCTTGCCTTGATGTTGATGGCTGGTCACTGATCAAGGTGGTCGCCGCTTAAGGTTAGGGTGACTGTGGAAATTTCTTAAAATAAGACAACAATGAAGTTTGCCACATTAATTGACTCTTCCTTTCCCCAAAATTTCTCTGTATATACAATGCTGTTTGATAGCATTTTCCCCACAGAATTACTTTCAAAATTGGAGTCAATCCTCTCAAAACCTGCCACTGCTTTATCAACTAAAATCTATGTAATATTCTATATTTATGTAATATTCTAAATTCTTTGTTGTCATTTCAACAATCTTCATGGCATCTTTGTCAGAAGTACATTCCACCTCAAGAAACTACTTTCTTTGCTCATTCATAAGAAGCAACTCTTCATCCACTCAAGTTTTATCATGAGATTGCCGCAATTCAGTCCCATCTTTAGGAGCCCTTTCTAGTTCTAGTTTTCTTGCTATTTCTACCACATATGCAGTTGTTTCCTCCACTGAAGTCTTGAACACTTCAAAGTCATCCATGGAAATTGGAGTCAACTTCTATAAAACTCCTGTTAATGTTGATGTTTGGAACTCTTCCCATGAAATTTTTTTCAAAGATATTCATTTGGGAGACAGAGAGACAGTGTGAGTGAGAGAGGCAGAGGGAGAAGGAGAAGCAGACTCCCCACTGAGCAGGGAGCCCAACTTGGGGCTCTATCCCAGAACCCAGAGATCCTGACCTGAGCCAAAGGCAGTTGCTCAACCACCTGAGCCACCCAGGTGCCCCAAATCATGAATGTTCTTAATGACATCCAGAATGGGAATCCTTTCCTGAAGATTTTCAACTTTTTTGCCCAAACCCATTAGAGGAATCACTATGTATGGCCGCTATAGCCTTAAGAAATGTATTCCTTAAATAATAAGACTTGAAAGTCAAAATTACTACTTGACCCATGGGCTGCAGAATAAATGTTGTGTTAGCAGGCATACAAATAGCATTAAAGTTGTACATCTTGATCAGAGCTATTGGGTGACCAGGTGCATCGTCAATGAGCAGTAATATTTTGAAAGGAATCTTTTTCTGAGCAGTAGGTCTCAACAGTGGGCTTAAAATATTTGGTAAACCATGTTATAAACAGATGTGCTATCATCCAGGCTTTGTTGTTCCATTTATGGAGCATAAGCAAGTAGATTTAGTATAATGCTTAAGACCCTACACTTAAAGATAAAAAAGGTAAATGAACATTGGTTTCAGCTTAAAGTCACCAGCAGCATTATACCCTAACAAGAGAGCCTGTTTGTTGAAGCTTTGAAGGCACACCTTGACTTCTCTCCAACCAAGAAAAATTGTAAATGGCGTCTTCTTCCAATATGAGACTGTTTTGTCTACACTGAAAATCTGTTGTTTAGGGTAGCCACCTTCATGAATTTTCTTGGCTACACCTGGATATCTTGCAGAAGTTTCTACATCAACACTAGCTGCTTTACCTTGTACTTTTATGTTATGGAGATGGCTTCTTCCCTTAAACCTCATGAACCAACCTCTCTTAGCTTCAAACTTGTCTTTGCAGCTTCTTCACCTCTCTCAGCCTTTATAGAATGAAGAGACCTAGGACCTTGCTTTGTGTTAGGCTTTGGCTTAAGGAAAGGCTATGTCTGGTTTGATCTTCTATCCAGACCATTAACATTTTCTCTATCAGCAATAAAGCTGTTTTGCCTTCTTACCATTCATGTATTCACTGGAGTGTTGCGTTTAATTTCCGTCAAGAATTTTTCCTTTGCATTCACAACTTGGGTAACTGTTTGGTGCAAGAGGCCTAGCTTTCATCCTATCTCAGCTTTTGACATGCCTTCCTCACTAAGCTTAATCATTTATAACTTTTGATTTAAAGTGAAAGATGTGTAATACTTCTTTTCACTCAAACACCTAGAGGTCATTGTGGGGTTATTAATAGCCTAATTTCAATATTGTTGTGCCTCAGGGAAGAGGGAGGCCCAAGGAGAGGGAGTGGCTAGTCATCGGCGTAGTCAGAATACACACAAATTTCATCAATTATATGGGTGAGGTTTGTGGCACCCCAAAACACTTACAATAGTAACATCAAAGATCACTGATTACAGATCATCATAACAAATAAAATAATAAAAATGTTTGAAATGTTTTAGGAATTACCAAAATGTGACACAGATGCACAAAGTGAGCAAATGCTTTTGGAAAAATGGCACCAATAGACTTGCTCAAGATAGGGTTGCCATAAACTTTCAATATGTAAAAATGCAACACCTGTAAAGCATAATAAAATGAAATGCAATAAAATGAGTTACACCTGTGTTGAAAAACGGACTCTAAAGTTCCTGTGGGTAGGCAAAAGACCTGGAATCACCAACACAATAGTGAAGGAGAAAAGCGGTTAGAAGACTGACTGACTTCAGGACTTACTATAAAAAAAGGAAAAACAACCTACTGTAAAGCAAGAATAATCAAGACAATGTGATCATGGTGAAAGAACAGACAAATAGATTAATGGGACAGAATAGAGAGCCCAGAAATAGGCCCATGTGAATACAGACAGCTGATATTTGACAAAAGAACAAAGGCAATAGAATACAACAAAGATAGCCTTTTTCTTTCTTTCTTTTTTCTTTTTAGATTTTTATTTATTTATTGGAGAAAGAGAGAGGGCACAGAGGGAGAGGCAGACTCCCCACTGAACAGAGAGCCTGATGTGGGCCTTGATCCCAAGACCCTGGGATCATGATGTGAGCTGAAGGCAGATGCTTAACGACTGAGCCACCCAGGTACCCCAAAGACAGTCTTTTCATCTTTTCAACAAATGGTGCAGAAACCATTTGACATCCACATAAAAAAAAAAAAAAAATCAATGTGGACAGAGACCTTATGCCCTTTACAAAAAAATAACTCAAAGTGGATCATAGACCCAAATGTAAAATGCAAAACTATTAGACTCCTGGAAGATAACATAGGAAAAATTTAGATAATTTTGGATTTGGCAATGACTTTTTAGATATAATAGCAAAGGCACAATCCATGAAAAAAAGAATTGATAAGCTGTACTTTATTCAAAATAAATACCCTGCTCTATGGAAGACAATTAGAAGACTAGAGAAAGGGAGAAAATAGTTGCAAAAGACATATGTGATAAAGAACTATTTTTCCAAAAATATACAAAGAACTCAAGTCTCAACAATAAGAAAACAAATAATCTGACTAACAAATGGACTAAACACCTTAACAGATACTTAGGCAAAGGAGTATACAGATAGAAAATAACCTTTTTAAGAATACTTATTTATTTATTTGAGAGAGAGAAAGAGATAGACTGCACAACTGGGAGGGGCAAAGGGAGAGAGAGAGAGAATCTGAAGAAGATTCTGCACTGGGCGTCAAGCTCAACCTGGGGTTTGACCCTATGAGCCAGAGATCACAATCTGAGCTGAAACCAAGAGCTGGATGTCTAACTGACTATGCCACCCGGGTACCCTGAAAATAGCATTTAAAAAGAACCTTCATACTGTATATCATTAGGAAAAAGCAAATTAAGCAATAATGAGATACTACTACACACCTATTAGAATGGCCCAAATCTGCAACAGAAATTCTCTCTCATTACTGGTAGGAAAGCAAAATTGTACAACCACTTTGGAAGACATTTCCAAAGACACTTTGGAAAAAGTCTGGCACTTCTTTATAAAACTGAACCTGGGGCACCTGGGAGGCTCTGTCACTTAAGTGTCTGCCTTCAGCTTGGGTTGTGACCTCGGGGTCCTGGGATGAGCCCTGCATCCAGCTCCCTGCTCAGTGGGAGGCCTGCTTCTCCCTCTCCCACTCCTCCTGCTTGTGTTCCCTCTCTCGCTGTCTCTCTGTCAAATAAAATTTTAAAAAAACAAAACAAAAAATGAACCTGCTATTATCATGAAACCCATCAATTGTGCTTCTTGGTATTACCCAATAAAAACTTATGACCACACAGAAACCTGCACATGGTTGTTTATAACAGCTCTATTCGTAACTGACCAAACTCGAAAGCAATCGAGATGTCCTTCAGTAGGTGAATGGATAAACAAATGCTGGTAAACCATTGAAATGCTATTTAGTGTTCAAAAGAAACAAACTATTAAGGCAAAATTAGACATGGAGGAAGCTTAAATGTCTACTACAAAGTCTGAGAAGACAATCTGGAGAGCTATATAGTATATGATTTCAATTTATATGATATTTTTAAAAAAGCAAAACTATGGAGGTAGTGAAAAGATCAGTGATTGCTAGGGGTTGGCAGTATGGAGAGGGATGAACAGGTGGAGGTTATTAGGACTTTTAGGGCACAGAGACTTTTTAGGGCCATGAAAATACTTTGTATGATGTGATAATGATGGGTACATGTTATTATACATTTGTCCAAACTCAAAGAAAGTACACTACCAAGAGGAAACCCTATGGTAAACTATGGGTTTGGGCAATTATCATGTGTTAGTGTAGGTTCATCAGTTGTAGCAAATGTAGCACTCTGATGGGGGATGTTGATGATGGGAGAGGTGGTGCAAGTGTTGGAGCGTGGGGTATATAGGAAATATCTGTACTTCCCTCTTAATTTTTTTGTGAATCTAAAACTACTCTAAACAAAGCCTTTAAAAAAAAAAGAATACTGGGAGGAAGGAAGACATATGTGGATGAATCTACGGGAGTAAGGATGAAGAACAAAAGTTTTTGCATTGTATCTTAAAGCTCACTCATAAACAACCACTGTGAAATAGGGCACGAAGTAACCAAGTAGACAAAATGACTTGGATGATTGATTTCAGCAAATCTCTGTCATAATCCGCCAGTGCTGGCACAATGAACTCGTGAACAGAGTGGCTAGATGGGTACTAGACTACTAGCGATGGAAGTTGTATGTGTACCCAATGGCATGGGCCCCACACTCACCAAGGCTGATTTAGTTACCACTGCTGCCAAATGTTCAACTTGTCAGTGACAGGGACAAATGCCAAGGCCACATACTTCGATAACTCTCAGAGAAAACCAAACGCCTACTTGGTGACAGATTGATGACATTGGATCACTTCTACTCTGGAAAGGCCATCAATTCATCTTGCTTGGAAGTGACAAGGATTCCTGCCTGTAAGGCCTCAGTGAGCACTGCTATCAGGGGGCTTACAAGATCCCTGAATGAGATCCCATGTAACGTTTGGGGGATACACTTCCAGCCCAGGAGGTTGGCAATGGACATATGATGATGGGATCCACTAGGTCTATCAGTCGTGAGAGGTGCTGGCCTGGTAGAGCAATGGAGTCATTTCTTGAAGGTGCAGCTGTGAAGCCAGCTTGATTATGATCTTGGGACATGGGACATCATCCTTCAGGTTAAACTGAAGGTGTTGTGTCCCCAATGACTAGAGTACATGTGTATGGGACAAAGGATAAAAGTAGGAGTGATCCATTTAACATTAGTATCAATGACTTACTTAGGGAAATTTCTAATCCTTACAACTTTAGGTTCTGTGGGTCTAGACCAGTGCTGTCCAATAGAAATGCAACTCGAATCACATATATAATTTTAAATTTTCTAGTAGTCACATTAAAAAAGATAAAATAAAAAGGATGAAATTAATTTAAATAATATGTATTTGTGTAACCTATTTGTATCAGATACATTTCAAGTGTTCAATGGCCACATGATGCTAGTGGTTCCTGTACTGGGCAGTGCTGGTCTAGAGATCCTGGTTTCCAGATGGGGAGTGCTTCTACCAGGGACAGAGTAGGCACTCAGTCACTTTAAACTCCTTAGGCTAAGAGGCTAACAGGCAAGAAAAGGAGTTACTGTACTGATAGGGTAATTGACTCTTACCATCTAGGTCATCAGTAACACAGCAGGGGCAATGGAGAATTCATTTGGCACTCTTGGTATTCTGATGCCTAATTCTGATGATAAATTGTCAAGGGCAGTAACTATAGCCTGAGAAGTGATGATGACCAGGGAGCTCAGGTCCCCTAGGGATGACAGTCTACGTCATCCTCTCAGTTAAGTCCCTCAAGACCAGCAGAGACACTAGCTGAAAATAAAGGAACTCTAGGATGGGCAGCAAAGGAGGGTGAAGAGGAGTATTCATTGTGGTCTCCAGATAAGCTACAGGAGTGTGAGTCAGCCCTTCCAGGCTAAGTACCCCAGGGGGGAAAAAAACCAACAAAACTAACCAGAAGTTACTGGGGTAGCTACTCCAGGATGGAGTGAAATTTCCATACAACGAAAGTCAACAGGGTGCTACTGTGCACAGCTGATGCATAGCTCAGATCCTCCTTTTAGGACCAAATCACTCATCCTCAGCTGCCTGGGACGTTGGCTAGAGACAGCTCATAGTTGAGACCCCCTCTGGGCATTACCTCGGCCAAAGGGTGCTGCATGACCCAAGGTTATATCTTCCCTACAAGCAGCCAAATCCCTTACGAGTCAATGTGAATGTAAACAACGAAACAAAACAAAACAAACCAAAACCCCAAAAATCCTTTGTCTCAGTGAGGCACAACTTGGAAAGGCCATCCTAGCTTTAGAGTTTCTTCTATGGGACCTGCTGAGGTCTACTGTAACTGCCTGGCCAGCATCCACCTCTGCCAATGCTGCTTTCCTTATTTCTTGAAAGGGGTTATTACTAAGAACACACACCAACAAATCTCCTTCCACACATCTCTGACTCTATGAAACATGGTAGAAGACGAATCTGCATTATGAAGTCCCAGAATAACTAGGTGAGAAGGTAGGAATGAACAATTTTCATCACCATTCTCATTCATTTATAATTGCCTGTCAGTTTCATGATGCCCTCCTGTGGCCATGTAGGAGGAAAAAAAAAAGATGTGGCAATTCTCCCCTGACCATCCCTCATTTCAAAAGAAGCATGGTTCCTCTCTTGGCTTATGCCTCTTGCAGTTGGACAGACTCTTACCTGATTGTTTCAAATGTCTCTCTGAGTTGTAAACACTTACCTAGTTTAGGTGCTTTTTCACAATATATTTTGTAGTCATCACTGATCTTCTGTATGGCCACCTTTGGAAACTTATAGCAGAGTTCCTCAAAGGACATTTTCCTGATGTCTATCAAGTAGGGGAAAAAAGGTATACAGCCTGGTTGTCCACTCTGGTTCAAAGATTCATACACTTTTATTGACAGTATTACCTTTAAAATGTTATTTAAAGAAGACAATAATGTTTTAATAAAATGTTTACACAAGGAATATAAGTTCCTCATGGAAATTAGAAGCAAGGAAATATAGCCTTCCTTCCTCTCCAGAATGGGAGGATTCTGCCCTTCTTGGGAACACCTGACCCATGGAGATTTTCTGCCTGAGGGATACTAGGGTAACTGAGATATGATTTTGAAAGCGGTACTAATTGTTAACACATATACAAGAAGTAATTTATTCAAATGAATACTGATCACTCCTTCAAAGTAGCCATCTGTTGTGGGAAGGAATTGCAAATGTATTTCAAACATTCTGCTATTGCTTCAAAGAATTTGATACACTTAGGGATAATATGTAGCAGATAACATGCTAGGAACTTTCTCTCTTGCTTGGCTCTGTCTTTGGGAATTACTTTCAGAATTGACAGCTCATATATGTAAATATCATTAATAGTTGCAAATCATTGTCCTTTGAGGACGAATTACTTTTTCTAGAAATAGCCATACATTATTTCTAGCTATACATAGTTGATTGAGAGGGGATACGTTTTTGCATCCAAAATAAGATGAGACAGGAAGGCTGAGACATCAAGGGAAGTTTTAGTCATATACTGAACAATAGAAACAGATTAGCAGCAACTTGCCTCCTACCTAGGTGAAAACACTCAATCATGTTGTGAGTTCTGGGGTTTAAAGTAAGTCTAATTGTGCACATTCTTCAGAAACTCTCCCAAGGCAGTCCAGTACTTTCTGAAGATGATACTGGTGGGAGTCTAGAAGGAAGGTTGGGGTATGGACCCACAAATGTCAGCATTGTCATTGTTATCATTATCATCTCTCAGCCAGGGGAATCAGGCTGTAAGTTGTTAAGAGCAGTAGATCATTCCTGCAATAGATCCAGTTTTCTAGTCCTGGACCAAACCCTCCCTTGCTAAGCAACCTTGACCAAGTCTTTCCACTTCTCAGAGACTCGTTTTCTCCGTATGAAAGCTGAGGGTATTCTAGCTCTGGTGTGCTTTGAGTTTATGGTATATCCTGACTGGATCAGCCCACCTGTGAGTCAGGGCCTTGGGTTGGGCAAATATACAGGAGGACCTTTATCAGGTCATACTTGCATTTCTAAAAAGCAGTGGTAGAGAAAGTAATGATGTGTGCTGAGGGAAGGAAGAAGCATCTTCATGGAGAGTGGTTCCCACTCTTCCTGGCCATCCCTGGCACTCCAAGACCACCAAAGCCAAGCCTATTGCCAAGTATGTGTGCCATCAAATATACCAGCCATCCTTTCTTCCACTTTTCTCTTGATTTCTGGAACAGGTTCTGGCATGTTCGGTATTTAGAGAGGGTGACATTCTGATATGAAACACAGGGTTTGTTCATGCTAGATTTAATAACTCAAGCCCAAGCATGGCTATGAGAGGCAAGCATTCAAGGCATCTTGTTTTGTATATGGAGTGCACATCAAAGTTTCAAAAAGCTGAATGGTTTTTAGTATAATCTAACAAGTACTTACTGAGTACCTGCTTGCTCTGTAAAGGCATTGCCTCGAATCCCCTCAACAATCCTACCAAGTAGGGGCCATTATCCCCACTCCACAGCTGAGGAAATGAGGCTCAAAGAGGTGAAATAACTCGCCCAGGCTCACTGAGCAAGGGAGCAGTGAAATAGAATTTTTGAAGCTTTGGCTTATTCCTCTTCTGTATTTTTTAAAGTGCAGGTCATGACTCAATAATGTTGAAAAATTGTCATTGCCTGCCTTTTCAAAATGAAATAGAATAAAATAGAATAGAGAAACTAGAGGAAATCACATTATACAATAAGGGTAAATATTGCTTTGTGAAAATGCTTTTCCACATATACACGCACACATATACACAAGTACACGTTCCCTGATGTCTAATGTGTTTATTGTAGATTGCAGTACTGCAGTGCTCTGACTGCCTCAGCACAGATAATTAAAGCAGTTTGCTCAAGTTAGATATTAATGGCTGACATTATTGAACTTTAACTATTGCCAAACATTGTGGTAAACGGTTTCATAGGTGACCTTGGAGCTTCTTCACAACAAAGAACAAACCTATTATGATTAGGCCCATTTTAAAGATGAGAAAACTGGGGCTTACAGAGAGGTTGAATACATTGCTCAAGTTTACAGTCACTAGCAGACCTAGGATATAACCCCGTCCTCTGGGACAGCACAGTCTTGGGCTCCTAACCACTCCTCTCTACTGCCTGAGTGAGCTGCTGTGTTATGTTGGGAAAGAGGAGTAGCTATTAAAAATATATTCACAGAAATGCTTTGGACCTGACTCTGGAGGAGGCGTGGTAAGATGAAATAGGCTTAGCAGATGAACAACAGAGAATTATTCTGTAACTAAGGTGATAAGGTGATAACTGCTTTGATGGGGATGAGTCTGGCCAAACTTATAAAGCCAGTCAATCAGACCTTGGCGCTGCCACTTACTGTGTGACCTTGGGAAGGTCATTTAACCTCTCTGTTACACAGTTACTCAGTACTTACCTCATAGGTTATTTTGAAGATCAAATGAGGTAATCTTTGCATTGCACAGTGCTGGCGTGCAGTGAATTATCACTAAATGTTGAATATTAATATTTCCCAGTTGCCTATATGTTAGGGTCAAAAAATTATGGTGACTGCCCTTACCTGCTTGGAACACTGGAGACTTTAGTTCTACCTGGAGAGACCCGCCTTGTTTCAGGTCCTCGGTGGCTATCTTTTGCCACTGCATAGAATCCATTTCCTCCATGTCAGCCAAACCCTGGCTTAACTCCAGGGATTCCTCACACCTCTTGTAAAGAAGAATGTTCTCTTCTTTACTTATAGATCCCTTTTTATGCCATTTGCTGCTGATGAACTTGGCCTGAGTCTAAGAGAATGGGATGGGGTCAAAGAGCATTTGCTATAGGAACTAGACCAGAAGCAAGATTTTTGTAACCACCCAGTCCTCCTGTGCCTCCTTGCCACATGGACTTATGCTGGTTGCTTTTCTTAAGAACCACTGCTCCTTTCCACGCCAACCCCAACCCTCTTCTAATCAAACCCATATCTATAAGGGAGAAGTTCTATATGAACGTGACTTCTTCACAATCAGCTACTGCACTTGAGTCTTTTTCCTTGAGGTTTGTGTTTAGAATATCAGGGACCACGTCAATGCCCACTGGCCTCTAGGAAAAATAAAAATTTCATTTACTTTGATAAATAAGCCTTCTAAGAGAGCAGTGACTCCTTTTTCTTCCCACAACCTCATAATTCCTCCCCAACTCAAAGGCCCTCCTACTGTGAAAATGAGAAACCAGTGGTCCTCTTCCTCCAGGAACTCATCATACCAGGAGCTGAGCATCTGAAATCCAAACAGGATATAAGCGCTATGAGGTGATGCTGAGTTTGCTGCTCTCTTGTGCTAGTGTTCATGTGGGAGAAGAGCAGGCTGCAGAGTCTGGTTTCTCTACTTTGGAGATACAATGGAACAGCAAGCATTAGCCATAACCAACCAGGAGGCAACCTTTGTCCCCCTGAAGATGGCAGCTTGCGCAGTCTCTCTCTGAATCTCAGAGAACGGTAATTGATATCTACCTAAGGAAAGAATAACAACTTACTGAAGGACAATTACTTGGCATCTTCCTACTTCCTTGTTCTTTTTAAATAAAGTGCCATCTCATTTGAGCCTCAAAATGGCCCTGAAAACCAAAGATCTTTTCTGCAGTGACTTCTCTCAAGATTTCCCACTTGAAGACCTTACCCATTTGTGAAGGATATTTCACTACATTAGAACAAGCAAAAACCAACAATAACAACAAAAACACCTAAGAGTTAGTGCTCAGCTAGGTTTATTTGTCTGTACTCTCACCTTTGTTCATTCATTTATTTGACAAATAGTTTCTGAGGGCCTCCTATCTGCCAGGCACTATGCAAATGGCTGGGAATATACGGATAATATATTACAAACCTTGTTCTCAAGGAGCATACCTTCTAGCATGATGAATAGCACAGGATAGCACATGCTACAGTACAAGGGTGAAGAACGTCCTCTGGGAGCAGAGTCCAGGAAATTCAGAAAGAATTAAAAAAGACAAGGAAATTTTAACCAGAATTTGCATTTTGCAGGATAAGTAGGAGCTCACCATATGGAAGTTGAGTAAAGGGCATTCCAGACAGTAGAAAGAACTTAAGCAAAGGCATAGACATGGGCAAGGACAGTTTGAGAATGATGAGTACTCCAGTATAGGTGAGCTGTAGCATCCTGCAGAGAGCAGAGGGGTGGGGTAGTAGCAAGAGATGAGGCAGTGAAGCTTGGTTGGGACTATCCATGAAGGACTCGAATGCCTTGGTATGTAGTCTAGGCATTAGTTTGCTGGGAATGAGTCAACAACAGTAAATTTTAGGGAATGTAAGATTGTTTCCGCAAACCACCTCAGTCATGCTGCCAAAAGGTGAGTGAGTTAAAGAGTATGAGTTTTAGTAACTTCATCAGATCTCCTGGGCTCCTAGGGAGCTTGAGTGAAGTATATTTCTGAGAAAATTCAGCTCAGTGATTGAATATTAGCAATATATAATGTAATATGATGTGATTGAACAGTGGATAATCTCTGAATATGCATATTAAATATGAGTAATAAATAAACATGTGACATGAGTACCCTATTAATGTTCCTTCTAGTTTAAAAGATTTATGACTCTAGTAACTAGTGAATAAGTGATCTAATTGGTATCTTAACCAACAATGCTTAATAAGGCAATTCCCATTAGAAGAAATAGAGTTGCAGCAAAATAATGGTAATAAATAATAAATATAATAAAGCAATATCTAAACTTAAACTTACATTTTTAAATTTGAATGTCAAATATATGTCAAAAATTTGAATATATATATATATATATTCAAAAATTTGAATGTCAAATATATGTCAAAAATATGTCAAAATACCATTGACAAGATGTCAATGGTATTTTCATAGGGATTTCATTGAATGTATAGATTGCTCTGGGTAACATAGATATTTTAACAATATTCTTCCAATCCATGAGCATGGAATGTTTTTCCAGTTCTTTGTGTCTTCCTCAATTTCTTTCATAAGTGTTCTGTAGTTTTTAGAGTATAGATCCTTTACTCCTTTGGTTAGATTTATTCCTAGGTATCTTATGGTTTTTGGTGCAATTGTAAATGGGATTGATTCCTTAATTTCTCTTTCTTATGTCTCATTGTTAGTATATAGAAATGCAACTGAGCTGGAACAAATAATCTTAAAATTTGTATGGAACTAGAAAAGACCCTAAATAGCCAGAGGAGTGTTAAAAAAGAAAACCAAAGCTGGTGGCATCACAATGCTGGACTTCAAGCTATATTACAAAGCTGTAATCATCAAGACAGTATGGTACTGGCACAAAAACAGACACATGAATCAAAGTAACAGAATAGAGAACCCAGAAATGGACACTCCAACTCTATGGTCAACTAATATTTGATGAAGAAAGAAAAAATATCCAATGGAAAAAGGACAGTCTCTTCGATAAAGCGTGCTGGGAAAATTAGACAGCTACCTGTAGAAGAATGAAATGACCATTTTCTTACACCATACACAAAGATAATATGCAGGGAATGATCTCAATCTTTTGGTACCGATTGAGACCTGATTTATGACCCAGGATGTGGTCTATTCTGGAGAATGTTCCATGTGCACTAGAGAAGAATGTATATTCAGTTGCTTTGGGATGGAATGTTCTGAATATATCTGTGATGTCCATCTGGTCCAGTGTGTCATTTAAGGCCTTTATTTCCTTATTGATCTTTTGCTTAGATGATCTGTCCATTTCGGTGAGGGGAGTGTTAAAGTCCCCTGCTATTATTGTATTACTGTCAATGTGTTTCTTTGATTTTGTTATTAATTGGTTTATATAGTTGGCTGCTCCCATGTTAGGGGCATAGATATTTAAGATTGTTAGGTCTTCTTGTTGGACAGACCCTTTGAGTATGATATAGTGTCCTTCCTCATCTCTTATTATAGTCTTTGGCTTAAAATCTAATTGATCTGATATAAGGATTGCCACCCCAGCTTTCTTCTGATGTCCATTAGCATGGTACATTGTTTTCCACCCCCTCACTTTAAATCTGGAGGTGTCTTCGGGTCTAAAATGAGTTTCTTGTAGGCAGCATATTGATGGGTTTTGTTTTTTTATCCATTCTGATACCCTGTGTCTTTTGATTGGGGCATTTAGCCCATTAACATTCAGGGTAACTATTGAGAGATATGAATTTAGTGCCATTGTATTGCCTGTAAGGTGACTGTTACTGTATATTGTCTCTGTTTCTTTCTGATCTACTCCTTTTAGGGTCTCTCTTTGCTTAGAGGACCCCTTTCAATATTTCCTGTAGAGCTTGTTTGGTGTTTGCAAATTCTTTCAGCTTTTGTTTGTCCTGGAAGCTCTTTATCTCTCCTTCTATTTTCAACGATAGCCTAGCTGGATATAGTATTCTTGGCTGCATGTTTTTCTCATTTAGTGCTCTGAATATATCATGCCAATTCTTTCTGGCCTGCCAGGTCTCTGTGGATAGGTCCGCTGCCAATCTAATGTTTTTACCCTTGTATGTTACAGACTTCTTTTCCCGGGCTGCTTTCAGGATTTTCTCTTTGTCGCTAAGACTTGTAAATTTTACTATCAGGTGACGAGGTGTGGACCTATTTTTATTGATTTTGAGGGGCGTTCTTAGTATCTCCTGGATTTTGATGTTTGTTCCCTTTGCCATATTAGGGAAATTCTCTCCAATAATTGTCTCCAATATACCTTCTGCTCCCCTCTCTTCTTTCTTCTTCTTCTGGAATCCCAATTATTCTAATGTTGTGTCGTCTTATGGTGTCGCTTATCTCTCGAATTCTCTCCTCGTGGTCCAGTATTTGTTTGTCTCTCTTTTGCTCAGCTTCTTTATTCTCTGTCACTTGGTCTTCTATGTCACTAATTCTTTCTTCTGCCTCATTTATCCTAGCAGTGAGAGCTTCCATTTTTGATTGCATCTCATTAATAGCTTTTTTGATTTCAACTTGGTTAGATTTTAGTTCTTTTATTTCTCCAGAAAGGGCTTTTATCTCTCCGGAGAGGGTTTCTCTAATATCTTCAATGCCTTTTTCGAGCCTGGCTAGAACCTTGAGAATTGTCATTCTGAACTCTAGATCTGTCATATTACCAATGTCCGTATTGATTAGGTCTCCAGCCTTCGGTACGGCCTCTTGTTCTTTTTTTTGAGGTGAGTTTTTCCACCTTGTCACTTTGTCCAGATAAGATTTGCTTTCTCCTGCTGTGGAATTCCACTGTTCTTGGTGACTGAAGTTGGTTTTGGATGGGTTTCTTGTTGATCTTCTGGGGGAGGGGCCTGTTGTAGTGATTCTCAAGTGTCTTTGCCGCAGGCGGAATTGCACTGCCCTTGCCAGGGGCTGGGCTAAGTAATCCGCTCGGGTTTGCTTTCGGGAGCTTTTGTTCCCTGAGCGCTTTCCGTAGAGTTCCGGAGGACGGGAATGAAGACGGCGGCCTCCCAATCTCTCGGCCCGGAGGAGCCGAGAGCTTGGGGTTCCACTCCTCAGTGCGCTCTCAGAGCAAAGCGCCCAACCGCCCCGACTCCCTGGCCTGCGGTCGCGCCTTGAGGAAAGCAGTCAATTGCTGGAGCTGGAGAAAAGCGCCAGGTCGCTTCTGTCTCCGTGGCCTCCGCCCGCGCTCCGAGCCCACCCAGTCTGCGACCGGCACAAGGTAACCCCGGGCTGAGAGCTCACTCCTCGGCTTTGTCGCTGTAGCCGGCTTCCCTGCTCTAAAACCTGTGAGCTCTGCCACACTCAGACACCCCCAGTCCTTCTGTGACCCCGCGGAACCTGGGGTTATGCTGATCCCGCCTGGGTTTCCCCCCGGTTTAGCCTCTGGAGCGATGTCTCCCAGTGGAGCCGACTTTTAAAAGTCCCGATTTTGTGCTCCGTCGCTCCGTCGCTTGCTGGGTGCCGGCCCCTCCCCCGGGGTCTATCTTCCTGTCGCTTTGGATTCACTTCTCCGCAGGTCCTACCTTTCAGAAAGTGATCGATTTTCTGTTTCTGGAATCGTTGCTCTTCTTCTCTTCGATTTCCCGTTGGATTTGTAGGTGTTCACAATGGTTAGATAAGCTGTCTAGCTGATCTCCTGCTACCCGATGTCGTCTCAGCCTGCTACTTCTCCGCCATCTTGACTCCTCCCCACCCACCATACACAAAGATAAACTCAAAATGGATGAAAGGCCTAAATGTGAGACAGGAATCCATCAAAATCCTAGCAGCAACCTCTTTGACCTTGGCCACAACAGCTTCTTGCTAGACGTCTCCAAAGGCAAGGGAAATAAAAGCAAAAATGAACTACTGGGACTTCATCAAGTTAAAAAGCTTCTGCACAGCAAAGGAAATAGTTGACAAAACCAAAAGACAACTGACAGAATGGGAGAAGATATTTACAAATGACATATTGGATGAACAGCTAGTATCCAAAATCTCTAAAGAACTTAGCAAACCCAACCCCCCCCCCCGCCCCGCAAAAGAATCCAATCAAGAAATGGGCAGAGGACATGAACAGACATTTCTGCAAAGAAGACACATACAAATGGTCAACAGACACATGAGAAAACGCTCCACATCACTTGGCATCAGGGAAATACACATCAAAACCACAATGAGATACCACCTCACACCAGTCAGAATGGCTAAAATTAATAAGACAGGAAACAACAAATGTTGGTGAGGATGCAGAGAAAAGGGGAACCTCTTACACTCTTGGTGGGACTGCAAGCTGGTGCAGCCACTCTGGAAAACAGTATGGAGGTACTTCAAGAAGTTAAAAATGGAGGAGTTATTTGCACTAATGACTAAAAGCTAATGATGTAATATGTTGGATAATTGAACATAATAATAATTAAAAAATCTAAAAAATAAACTTAAAAAAAATAGAACTACCCTATGACCCAACAATTACACTGCTAGGTATTTACCCAAAGGATACAAATGTAGTGATCTGAAGGGGCACCTGCATCCCAGTTTTTATAGCAGCAATATTCACAAAAACCAAACTGTGGAAAGAGCTGAGATGTCCATCAATGGATGAATGGATAAAGATGTGGTATATAAATACAATGGAATATTACTCAGCCACCAGAAAGGATGAATACGTAATATTTGCATTGACATGGATGGGATTAGAGGGTATCATGCTAAGCGAAGTAAGCCAGAGAAAGACAATTATCATATGATTTCACTCATACATGGAATATAAGAAACAGTGCAGAGGATCATGGGGGAAGGGAGGAAAAACTGAATAGGAAGTCATTAGGGAGAGAGAAAAACAGTGAGAAACTCTTAACTATAGGAAACAAACTAAGTATTGCTAGAGGGAAGGTGGGGGGGGATGGGGTAACTGGGTGATGGGCATTAAGGAGGGCATGTGATTGTGATGAGTAGGGGGTTTATATAATGAATTATTGAATATTACATCTGAAACTGATGATGTACTATATGTTGGCTAATTGAATCTAAATAAAATTGATGTACTGTTCCATGATTCATTACTTGTTTATAACACCATGAACACATGTTGTGCTTATCACAACATGTGCTCTCCTTAATACCTGTCATGGGGCTACCACATCCCCCGACCTCCCCTCCCCTCTGAAACCCTCAGATTGTTTCATGGAGCCCATAGTCTCTCATGGTTCGTCGCCCCCTTTGATGTCCCCCTCTTCGGTTTTCCCTTCCTTCCCCTAATGTCCTCCATACTATTCCTTATGTTGAGAAAGGGGAACCCTCTTACACTGTTGGTGGGAATTCAACTTGGTGCAGCCACTTTGGAAAACAATATGGAGGTTCCTCAAAAAGTTAAAAATAGAGCTACCCTATGACCCAGCAATTGCACTACTATGTATTTACCCCAAAGATACAGATGTAGTGAAAAGAAGGGGAACATGTACCCCAGTGTTCATAGCAGCAATGTCCACAATAGCCAAACTGTGGAAGGAGCCAAGATGCTCTCCAACAGATAAATGGATAAAGAAGATGTGGTCCATATATACAATGGAATATTACTCAGCCATCAGAAAGGATACATTCCCACCATTTGCATCGACATGGATGGAATTGGAGGGGATTATGCTAAGTGAAATAAGTCAAGCAGAGAAAGACAATTATGTGGTTTCACCCTATAATTGTTTTTCATTAAAATATATTAGGGTTTCCTTCAGAATTCAGTTTGCCCATCACTTGGTAAACTCTCCTGCCCTATCCTGAGAACGTTGCATGAAAGGCCAGATAGTAAATATTTTCCAGTGTCTGTGGAACTCCTTACTCCTGCCATCTTCAGTACCTTCTCTCAATCCTGCCCTCTCTGATTAGAACCCAAGGCAATTTTTAAACTGATGCACTGTCCTCCATGTTCACACTTACTTCTCTCTACCCATTTCCTTTTATGGTATAGTATTCTCAATGTATCTATAAACTTATTAAGTCCACAAATACAATGACAAAATATGATTTTGTCCCATTTCTCATTTTATATATGAAGCAAAGAGACCTAGGAAAATTCAAGAATTATACTTTGGGTTTTTTCAAGATCACATAGCCAAACAGTGACACAGTCAGAACTTTAAAAACTTTTCCCCTACTCCACATAGACGTGTTTCCACATTGGTGAGTCAGAAGTCAGGAAATGGACATATCCGTGGACATACTATAGGTAATTCACAAAGGTTGACTGGATAATTGGAGGATGATTGAAGAGATGGATGAAAATCAGAGTTCTCACAGAATCTAGTTGTCTCAAAAAAGAAAAAAAAAAAAAAAGAAAAGAAAAAGAAAAAAGAAAAAAAGAATCTAGTTGTTTCCAATCAGAAAAGAGCTCTGGGCAAGGCCAAAAGGAGGGCCATTGCTAACTGGGATTGATCAGTTCAACAGACATCTATTGAGCATGAATGTCTATTAGCACTATCAAGCACTGAATACTATACCCCCCCAGGTAGTGTTCCAAATGCTGGTGAGACAGTACTGACAAAATGATGAAAATCCCAGCCCTCATAGGGAGAAATAAGCAAAATAAGTTAAATAAATAAATATATATATGCACACACACATACATACATACACATATGTGTATATATATATATACATATATATTATGCATCTATCTGAAAAATAATACAAGTATATGTATATATAATAGATGTGTATATAATAGATGTATGCACATATGCCTACGTGTACACTGTAAGGATTATATGTGTATTATATACACACTCACACAGAGTGTTTGTGTGTACATATGTATGTTAGAATGGTGTATGTAAGAATGGATGGTTGGATCTGGATGATATGTGCTAAGGAGAAAAATAAAGTGGGGATGGGATGAAATTTTATATGAAGTGGGTAAGGAAGGCCTTGCTGAGAGGACTTGAGCAAACAGTTGAAGGCAGGGGGACAAGCTGTGTGAGCATCTGCACTTTACACAGAGTGGGAGCACTGTCACTGAGCAGGCAGTATGCCTAGCATGGCTGGAGTGGTGTGCCCAGAGGCAGTGGAAGATGAAACCAAATAGGGAGGTAGAGAAGAAATTATTTGGCCTTGCCCGTTTTGGCAAGGTCTTTGGATTTTACTGAAGACAGAAAGCCATCTGTTTTCAAGGTCCCCACTCAATTCCTTTTACTTATTTTCAATTTTCATTACACAGTTTATGTTTTTGCAGAATCACCACAGCCAGTGTGGAAATGAGCCTGCTTGCCATGTCCAAGGACAAATCCATAGACATCAGTTAGGAGGCCACTGCAGTAATCTAGGTGACACTGGATCGGTCTTAGACAAGAGCAGTTGTAACAGGGAAGGGGAGGCATGCTAAGACCTCCTGGGTTCTGATCCTGGTCACTCCACTAGCCTGCTGTGTGCCTTTGGGCTAACCCACCTACCTTCTAGGGTCAGTCTCATTTACCTCAGTTACGTAACAGTGGCAATAGCACTACCCTGTCTACTACCCCTGAGGTTCTAAGAAGCCTAAAAGAGGTAATATGTGAAAACACACTTTATAAGGCAAATACATTCTAATGCACTAAATAAGTTGTTTATGTCCACCTGCCCTTCCGGATCTACTCTCTATCCTTCTTCACTCTGCTTGTGCCTTGAGAAATTAACCTGTATGGACCACATCAACAGGCTCCCTTGACCTCACGTTGGGTTCATCTAATTAAGAGTCCTTACAGGAGATGGGAAAGCAGGAGGAGAGTAAGCTTGGGATTAGTTATTCCCCATGATCCCTTCTGGCCAGATCACTTGAGGACTGGCTATACATTTCTACTGACAGAGTTCCTGCCAACTGTCCCACCCCAAACAGCTCTTTCTCTCCTGGTTCTGGTAACTGCTCCCTCTCCTCAATTCTTCAAGCCACAGAGGGAGAAAAATGACCCTTGCTTACTGGCCCTGAGGTGTTACACTATCTCTTGGGGTGTCCCTACCCTCATGCCCTTTCCTGTGTAAGCAGTCCCTTGTTTCAGACTTTCATCTGCTACCCAACTTGATTCTGCCATTTGTCTCTGCCAAGATCTTGACCATAAATATTCAAGCTACGGGCCTCATTGGCTGTGAGTCTTCAGGAAAGTTGCATGCTTTTATCTAATGTTTTGGGATAAGAATAAACTCTTACCAATTGGCCACTTCCTGATGGCTAGTCTACCCTGCATTTCAATACATTATGTTTGGAACAGAATTCTTGGAACTTTCCTTAGTACAACACTCTGGGGTTCATGGTTTTGGGAGATTCCATATAAGGGGAAATTAAAGAAGAAATAAAAAGTGGATGTTGATCAATCACCCACTTCCATTCTACTTTGGATTTGAGCTGTTTCTTGGGAATTTGTATAGCTTTTTCCTAAGAAAGCAACCAAGTCTTCAATAAGTGAAAAATTATGTAGGTAATTATATCATTAACTTAACCAGTCTAGATGACCAGATAGGATTTTTGGTCAGTCTTGACCTAATCTTCCAGATACTAACCAATTTCTACATTGCAGACTTTTACCTTGCAATTCTTACCTTGCTGATCTCCCTCTGGGCTCTGGGAATCCAGGGGTTTATATCCCCAGAAGGCAGCATCTCCTTCAGGCCTTCAATGGTTTGCGATTTGAGTGGTAGGCATGGACCCATCTGTTCATTCAGGTAGAGCTCACAAATTCTGTTGCCCAGCATGTGCCGAAAGGTGGCGTTCCCAGTCTTTCTGTTATTCATCAGGACACTGAGAAAATGGTGCAGGTCCTGCCAGAGGTCCAGGAGTTGGGTCTCCACTTTCAAATTCTGCTTTTTCAGGTGGTTCCGGAAGGGACTCCCTGCACAGGCATCAGCACACAAGGCCCAGTGGGTGTACCCTAAGGAGATGGTTTGCCTGATGGCCTTCTTGACTTTCATTTGGGGGGAGTGATTGATGATAGGGGTGACAGTCCTCAGGTGTGTAGAGAACGTTGTCTCAAAGAGACCCTCCATGTGGAGGTGACTCTTGGCTTTCTTTTTCATGTCAGACTTCCTGGCACATAAAATATCCTTTTCCAGGGAACTGATTATTCTCTCTTTTGAAGAAGTCACTTTCGGGGAAGACATTTGTATATATCTATATTTGTATGTGTCCTTCTCTGGAGAACACATCTTCTGGGGGTGCGTAATGTTGGTGTCTGGCTTAGTATCCATTTTCAGGGTAGTGCTATGGTCTATCAATTGCCACATCCTCCTCCTGGTCTTCCTGCTCGAGTACTGCTTCTGAGGGTGGTGGCTCTCCTTGATGCTCATGTTTAGAGGGAGTCCTCCTACATGAGTACAGCAAATAGTGTACAGGCGAGTCTCATATTCCTGCATCAGACCTTGGCATGATTCCTCCTTGGCCATAATTGTCCTGGCATGGGTGTAAAAGTTGGGGAGCCAATAGCTCTGAATTTTGAACAGAGCCACTTTCTGCATGTGGCTCAAGATCTCCCTCCTGGTGGTTGACTGGTTGGGATGCCAGATGGAGAGGTTCAGGAGGGACTCTGGAAAGAGAAGAGACATGAAGGATGAAAATAATGTAGTGGTGGTGATGATGATGATGTTGGGAGTGGTTTTTTGAATTTTTCCAAATATCATTTCATTTGTTCTTCATACAACCTTTGGGTATGGACAGGACAAATATATAATAAACACATTTTTAGGGTTTTCTCAGGGAACAGTGACCCCTTTCTCTGATTACCCTCCTTCTTCACCATAGCAATAAGCCAGTTTATGGATTCCTTGAATTATTGTTTAGACAACTGGATGATATTTTGTAGGGAAAAGCAAAAGGTACACGAAAACATATTTAAGAATGGGATTTCTGAGTCAGATCTGCCTGGAGGAAGGGGTTTAGATGGGTAATTTGAAGGAGTCATTACTAGCCCTGATTTTAATGTTGTAAATTCTCAACTTATCTCTAAGAATAGAGGAGTGTGACCAATCCCAAACAGCAAATCTTCTGGAACACATTTATATTTGGGTTAGGAATGTCTCCTTACTTACTAAACAAACAAACAAACAAACAAATAAATAAATTTAGATGAATCTGATGTTCTAGAGAAGAGGCTGGCAAACCTGTAAAGGACCAGATAATAAAATATTATTCTTTGCTCGCTTCTCAGCCTTTTGGCTAAGATCAAGTGAAATATTCTTTGAGAGCCACATGCAGGCTCTGCTGCATAGTCTTCTTCCTTAACCCTTTACAAACACAAAAACATTCTTAGTTCATAGGCTACATGAACTATGTTTGGCCTGTGAACTGTAGATTGTTCTGGGGAATCTCAGTTTAAAGAAAGACAAGCCATGCAGTCTCAGAAGATACAGCAGCTGTTTAATTACCCTGTCCCAATTCCTCCTCCCTCCTTCCAGCCAACCTTTACTGGCGAGTAGTATCTCAGGAAGAAGCTTAAGGATAACGGGTCTCTTGCAACCCTTCCCTGTTCAGGGTTCTCAGTGGCATCCCTGATACATAGAAAATGGAGAGGGTAGCAGTCTGCAAAATGAGAAACTGAGTATTATCAGACACCAAATTGACTTCTTTATTACATCCCCCCAGTGATTTCAGTTCAGATGTAATTCTCTATGATTCTTACTGATGTTCATGTTGCAGAGAGTTACCACTCTTGAGCCCTCCTGTAGATGCGTAGCTTTCAGCACAAGGAGGAGGGACAGGTAGTGGTCTCTCATCTCCAGGTCCATCTCATCTATGCTCAAGATCTCCTCAGCAAGGATCCAGAAGTCCACCAGCTCTTCACCTACAGATCAGAAAGTGTGAGCCCAGAGCCACAGCCCAGTCTTGCCCCTGCAGTGGCTGCATCTGGACGTAGCAGCTGATACCACTCCCCACCACCAGCCTGTTTTTTGGGCTCCAATATCACCATTAGTCACTTCTTTAGGTTAAGGCATGGTCTTTAGTAATGTCATAATGTAGGGGCCGATGGAGGGACAGAGAAAAGGGGCTTAATGGGTAGGGATCTTTTGTGACTTCTGTTGTTGTTGTGAGAAAAAGTGTCACTTTAGGGAAAAATTGCAAGACTCCAAGGATGGATCGTGAGACATTTGAGATTTATCAAAAAAAAAAAAATGATGATGAGAAGAAAAAAAGAATATTTGCTATAACGTGGACCGAGAGCAGCCAGAAGAAGAATAATGGAGCCCAAAGGTGTCAAAGACTACATTCCCTGTTTCACAACTTTGCCAGGGCTGGAGTCTGAGTGACAGACTTAAAGATGGTCTGTCTAGTTCTTCCCTATCCGCTCCCTGGAAACACAGGATTTCACCCTTAAACGAGAGCTTGTCCTTAGATGAAACTTAATGCTGCCGAACTGGAGTGTTGGCTAGTGTGGCTGCTGACCTCCCAGCACTCATCAACCACTGGACCCAACAGAACAGAAAGCCGTGCATCCCAACACTTGTGCTTCAGGTTTGTTTATCTACTTGTTTCCTTGTCTGTTTCCCCACCGTTGTGGCAGCTTTATTAAGTGGGGATTTATGGCTCTGTTCACAGTGGCTGCCATACAGTGGTGCTCCACAAACACTGTTAAATGAATGGGTGGATGGATGGATAAAAGAAAAGCACTCTGATTGCTTTTTCCCTAACCTACACCATGGACCCATTTTCAAAGACGTTCATCCAAACAACAATAATAAAACACGATATTTCCCATATACATACCCTGCTGTCAGTAAGTGCTCTGGGGCATCCTGGAAGCTGTTGAGAACTTGCAAAGGCTCCAGAAACAACTCAAGAACCTACCTGTACTGCTGGTGAGGTAGGTACAGAAGCGCCACATCCCTCTGACCCCACCAATGCACTTATGGAGTAGCCACTGGTCTGCTTTTCTCCATCTCATCATCTTGGCTGCCAGGAGAAGTTCATGATGAGAGAGAGAGAATGAGCTCTTCCCCCAGCACCTCTGTCAGCCTTGCACAGCTGACCCCCATTCAGTCAGTGTGAGTGAGGAAAAATAGTGGCCAGTTGGATGAGCTGGTTATGAATATGTGGTACTTCTGAATGTAGGAAAAGACCCTCTTAGTGACATGCATAATATGAAGGACCCACAAACAGTACAACCCACAGATTAAAAAACCCTCTGACCAAGACCTCTTGCCTTCTGTAATCCCCACTTGATAGTGATTTTGCCAAACCTATTTTTCCAATATATATATATACTGGGATGGATGAAGGAGATGAGTATATGAGTATATTGGGTGTTTTGTTACATTTTAATCAATCGTATCTCCTGAATCTTGACTTTCCCCAGGGTGGAGTTGAGAGTCAAATTATCAATTCAGCCCTAGATGGAAATTTTATTAATTCATTTTTTCAATAAATATTTATTACATGTCTACTACTTAGTACCATACTATTTTAGGTGTTTGGGATACATCAGCAAACAAAGTCCCTGCCCTCAAGGAGCTTACATTCTGGTGAAGGAGACAGATAATAAATAATAACCATAGTAAATACATTATCTGGTAAGGTTGAACATTATAAGCACTACAGGAAAAAATGGAAAAGTGAGAGACGATAAAGGGGGTTGGGAGTACTAGGGCAACAGTTGGATGAGCGGACACTAGGGTCATCAGGGTAGTTCTCCACTGAGGAGATGAGATTTGCACAGAGATCTGAAGAGGTGAGAGAGAGAGCCAGTGTGGATATGTGGAGAAAGAGCATTCCAGGCAGAGTGCACAGTCAATGTAAAGCCTTGAAGTGAGAATGTATCCAGCATGTTTAAGGAACTGCAAACAGATCAAGCAAAACTGGAACGGAGTAAGCAAGGTGGGGGGAGTGGGAGCAGATGAGGTCCTAAAAGTAATGGGACCACATCGGTAGGATCCAGAAGGCCATTGTAGGGACACAGGATTTGACACTGAGACAGGAGCCATTGGTCGGGTATGGAGCAGTGAGTAGAGGAGTGACATGATCTGAATTAAGTTTTAAAATGCTCTCTCTGGCTGCTGAGAACAGGAGAACAAGAGAAGAAGCAAGGAGATTAATTAAGAGATGAGTTCAGTAGCCAGGTGAGAAATGATGGAGGCTTAGACCAGGTGGTGAGCTATGTTTGATTCTGGATATATTTTAGGCAATTTTTCATGTTGTGTGTCCACCAGTAATTCTCTCATTTCTGACAGCTAATGCACATAACCTATTTGAGCCCTGCTTATTGCTCTAGGTACCAACACTTCAGCCCAAGATTTCAACCACTGCTGCATTACATTACAAGCTGAGGTACCCTCCCATCTAAGGCTACAAAGCTGGCCAGTATTTGTACCTTACTATAGAACTAACAGGCACAGGATCATTACACAGCCTGGTTTCCCATATTTCTCCACACACACACTCTCATGCTTACCTCCTTCTGGGGAGTTAATGAAGCTGATGAGCTCCTGACAGAGAATGTAATGGAAACACAAATTGGTTTTACAGAAGAAAGGTAACCGGTATTTTTCCAACCAGGTCAATAATCCTTTGTACTTTGCAATCTAGAGTCCAAACAACATGGGAACAGAAAAGAGAAATGGAACTGAATGCTAAGAAATGCAGCTTAGCAAGGAGAAACAACTTCATTCTTGCAGTATCCGGCCCGCAGAAGAGGTATATTGATTAAAAATAGTATCTAAGGGAAGTGAAGACTTGAGCTGAGGTTCCCAAAGGAGTGAATGAATTGGTAGGAAAGAAAAACCTTGGTCTTTTATCAAAAAATTGTCCTTATTCCTGAGTGAAGTTGCTTAAGAAAAGATCTAAGTCTTGTTAGGTAGAAGAGAAGCAGAAGAAATTTTGATCTGTGGTGTTGTCATAACTCTATTCAACTTGTTTCTTTGTAAGCACACTTACAATTTCTCACAAGTTCCTAACCCATATCAAATGCACAACATGTACCAAAAGACACAAAACTCACATCATTTATAGTACAGGTTGGATCCCTGAAGGACTGAACCACCAGAGAAGGAAGAAGAATATAATTTTTCTTTTTACTTGAACCTCTCACTTCTCTTCACCCATTTTTTTCATCCCTCCTCACCCACTTCCTAACTGGCAACTACCAGTTTGTTCTCTGTATTACGGGTCTGTTTCTGCTTTTATTTGTTCATTTGGGTTTTGTTTTTTAGATTCCACATATAAGTGAAATCATACAGTATTTGCTTTTATTTCATCTAGGATTATAGTCTCTAGTCCGATCCATGTTGTCACAAATCGCAAGATTTCTCTCTCTCTCTTTTTTTTTTTATGGCTGAGTAGTATTCTATTGATGGACACTTAGGGTATGTCCGTATTTTGGATATTGTAAATAACGCATAAACATATGTGTGCATATAACTTTTCAAATTATTATTTTCATTTTCTTTGGGTAAATACCCAGTAGCAGAATTACTGGATTTTATGGCAGTTCTATTTTTAATTTTTTGAGGCATCGCCATACTGTTTTCCACAGTGGTGACACCAATTTACATTCTCACCAACAGTGAATGAGGGTTCCCTCTTCTCCACATCCTCGCCAACACTTGTTTTTGCTTGTCATTCTGACAGGTATAAGGTGGTACCTCATTATAGTTTTGATTTACATTTTCTCGATGAATCATGATATTGAACATCTTTTCACATGTATATTGGTGATCTATACCTCTTTTTTTTTAAAGATTGTATTAATTTTAATGAAAGAGAGCACAAGCAGGGGGAGGGTCAGAAGGAGAGAGGGAGGCAGACCATCTTAAGCAGACTCCTTGCTGAGTGCCGACCCCTACATCAGGCTCGATCTCATGATCCTGAGATCATGGCCTGTGCTGAAATTGTAAGCCCAACATTTAACTGATGGAGCTACCCAGCCACCTCCATCTGTACGTCTTTTTTGGAAAAAATTTCTATTCAGGTCTTCTGCCCATTTTTAGTTGGATTTATTTTTGGTGTTGAGTTGTATAGTTCTTTATATATTTTTGGATAGTAACACTTTCTTATATATATATCACTTGCAAATATTTTCTTCTTTCACTAGGTTGCCTTTTTGTTTCCTGATGGTTTCCTTTGCTGTGCAAAAGGTATTTATTTTGGTATAGTCTCAATAGTTTAATTTTGCTTTTGTTTCCCTTGCTGAGGAGACATATCCACAAATATGTTGTTAAGGCTGATATCAAAGAGATTATTGTCTGTGCTTTCTTTCAGGATTTTTATGGTTTCGGGTCTCACACTTAGGTCTCTAATCCATTTTGAGTTGATTTTTGTGTATGGTAAAAGAAAAGTGGTTTCATTCATTTGCATGTAGCTGTCCAGTTTTTTCAACATTATTTAAGAGACTGTATTTTCTCCCATTGTATTTTCTTCCCTCATTCATCATAGATTAATTGACCATAAAAGTGTGGGTTTATTTCTGGACTCTATGTACTATGAATAGATCTAGGATAGATTTATCCACAGATCTAGCCAAATTGATCTACGTGTCTATTTTTGTGTCAGTGCAATATTGATTTTTATAGCTTTGTAGTATATTTTAAACTCTAGGATTCTGATACCTTCAGCTTTGTTCTTTTGCAAGATTGCTTTGGTATTCTGGAGTCTTCTGTGGTTCTATAAAAATGTTAGGATTACCTGTTCTAGTTCCGTGAAAAATAGTATTGGTATTTTGATAGGGATCGAATTGAATCTGTAGATTGCTTTGGGTAGTACAGACTTTTAACAATATTAACTCTTCCAATTCATGAGCATGGTATGTCTATCCATTTATTTGTGTCATCTTCAATTTCGTTCATCAGTGTTTTATAGTTTTCAGAGTACAGGTCTTTCACCTCTTTGACTAGGTTTATTCCTAGGAATCTTATCCTTTTTGGTATAATTATAAATGCAATTGTTTTCTTAGTTTCTCTTTCTGCTATTTCATTATTAGTATATAGAAACATTTCTGTCCACTAATTTTCTATCCTCCAACTTTACAGAATTACATAAATTACATTTATTACTTCTAACTTTTTTTGATGGCATCTTTAGTGCTTCATATGTATCATATCTGCAAATAGTGACTGTTTTATTTCTTCCTTACCAATTTGGATGGCTTTTTAAAAAAAATCTGATTGCTGTGGTTTGTACTATGTTAAAAAAAAAAGTAGTAAAAGTGGACATTCATGTCTTATTTCTGATCTGAGAGGAAAAGCTCTCAATTTTTCATCATCAAGTATGATGTTAGCTGTGGGTTTGTCATATATATATGGTCTTTATTATGTTGAGGTATGTTCCTTTTCAACAAACTTTGTTGAGAGTTTTTATCATGAATGGATGTTGAATTTTGTGAGATGTGTTTTCTTCCTCTATTAAGATTATCATATGATTTTTATCCTTCATTTTGTTAATGTGGTATATCATGTTGATTGATTTGAAAACACTGAACCATCCTTGCAACCATAAAATAAATCTCACTAGATCATAGTAAATGACCCTTTTAATGTATTGCTGATTTCAGTTTGCTAATATTTTGTTGAGGAGTTTTGCATTTATGTTCTTCAGAGATATTGGCCTGTAGTTCTCCCTTTTTGTAACGTCTTTGACTAGTTTTGGTATCAGGGTAATGCTGGCCTTGTAGAAGGTATTTGGAAACTTTCCTCCATATTCTATTTTTTAGAAGAGTTTGATGAAAATAGGTATTAATTCTTTTTTAAACATTTGGTAGCATTCCCCTGTGAATCCATCTGGTTCTGGTCTTTGAAATTTTCTGATCACCAGTTCAATTTCATTACTAGTAATTGTTCTATTCAGATTTTCTATTCCTTCCTGATTCATTTTTGGAAATTGTATGTTTCTATGAATCTATCCATTTCTTCTGGGTTGTCCAATTTTTTGGCATATAATTTTTCATGGTAGTCTCTCATAATTCTTTATATTTCTGTGGTGTTGGTGGTTATTTCTTCTCTTTTAAGAAAATAAAGATTTTTTAAGTTTTAGGGGTTTCCTAGGGAAATCAGATATAAGAATCAGAGGGGAGTGTCTTTCTAAGCTGTCCAGGTCTCAGAGAAAAACAAAATCTTGTTATGAGGATGGTTTAGAGTGATCTTTCTGATCCCACATGCCACTGGTACAGCATGCAGAAGTCATTGGTAAGTCTTAGGTGTACATAGTGGAAAAGGAGAACAGGAAGGGGGAGAAGGAGAAGACAAAGACAACGGACGAGGAGAACATATAAGAGATAAAAAAGATTGGGAGAAAGACATGTTTCTGAAGGCGTATCGTAGGATAGTCTTAGGAATTGAAGAGTGGCGCCTTACCCTAAGCTATAGCTTATAATGCAAATAATCACTGTGTGGCCGGTAGGCTGACACTTCCTGTCCTGCTCGCATGGCAGGCATTCTCAATCAATTCTCAGACTTTTTCTGGATTAGGTGCTGCCTCAGAGTTCTTCTAAATGGTGTTCCAAACATTTGCTACCCAATTATTACAGTGGACATGAAAGATGAATATCATTTGCTGACCATAGACTAGAATACAGAGGAGATAATTCACCAGCGATTGTCTGCCCAAGTGGTAAAAACACAAAAAGGAGAAAAGTCTACAAGTGGCTTGATGCTGTTTACAAGGTCCTACTCACCTGCTTTGTAGTTTCTTCCAGAGTCACACTCTGGACTTCCTCTTCCTTTTATCTCTCTATCTCTCAATTCACACTTCAGATTTACGTCCCTCTCTCCCCATCCCAAAGGCTCTGCCACTCAAGAATCTTACCAAGTTATAAGGTATTTCTGGCCACAAGCTCCACTGTGAATTTTCAACAGTATAAAATGGTGTCTGACCAAAGACCTGCAAAAGAAAGCTAGGAAACAGCCAAAGAGGTAGAGCTTCTCTTCACAAATATGTCACACTCCAATTGCAGCCACGAGGGAAGGGGGTTCCATTGATTTCCTATCTCAAGGGACATTAACTCTTAAATTCATTCCCCTAAATCAACTTGCCTTGCAGAAAAGCACCCAAAATAGACTAAACTTCAAGATTCGTTGATCTTTTGGGTCTGTTCTTCCCCAGCCTGGGAGTTATCTTGTCTGTGTACAAAAGCCAAAGCCCATAATATTATTTTTGCATTGAATTATTCATTTCTTTTTTTTTTAAGATTTATTTATTTATTTGAGAGAGAAAAAGAGAGAAAACACAAGTGGGGGAAAGGGTAGAGGGAGAGGGAGAGACAGAATCCTCAAGTAGACTTCCCTCTGAGTGCAGAGCCTGATGTAGGGCTCGATCCCAGTACCCTGAGATCATAACCTGAGCTGAAACCAGGAGTTGGACACTCAACTGATAAGCCACCCAGGCACTCTGCCTTACTCATTTCTGCATGGATTTAGAGAGTTAGAGCAACGACTTGAAGCTTTTTATAAAGAGAAACAGCTTTGGATTTGCCTCAACCCTTGAACTGGAGAAAGTAGAGAGGCCTAAGAATATGAGGATTAGGGGTACAAATTACTTAGTGGATGCAATTAGAGTGTCCAAAATTGATAGATAATTCTAGATTACTGTCCTGGAGAAGGGACAACCAGCTTTGAGACTAATGGGCATGGGGTTCTATGTTTACAGGTATCTAAGCTTAGCATTCTCACCATAGGTACCATGTCTCGAAGTATCCCCATATCAATTGTGATAAACTAGAGGGTCTAAAGCCCCAACTCCTGGCTGCACTGTCAGCACTTTATGTCAGCCTGACCATCTCCCCAAGACTATCAGCCCCGTATTTTGTCAGTCTGAGACCCCCGCCTTCTCTCCCCTTTGTCCTTGGCTATGAGATATAAAAGGAAGGCAGTGGTACCTGTTGTACCTTACAAATATCAGGTTGTGAAGGAGGCTCAGTCCTTAGTGACCCCTCTCTGCTCTGCACTCGGGGTTTGACATGACACGCCCTGCCTGGCATGTGAAGATGCCTTTATGAGATGTGTGGTAGGGCTAAGGAGTCATGAGGTTATTGTGGGAGTAGCGCATGGAAGCAGTCTCACCACGTGACGTTGGTACCACAGAGGCCATGAGGCTGATGTGGAAAACATGCCAGGTATAGAGCCTCAAAACCCGGAACTTCCCCAGACTTGCCATGTGTTCTTAGGCAAGTCATTTAATTTCTGAGATCCATCTGTGAGAAGGGAATGGTGTCCATCTCCCAGGGTGATTAAAGAAATTAAATGGCCAAATTATAAGTTGACAGTGGTATTCAACAGCAACTAATACTGTCTCTCTAAATAGACCACAGCTGCCTAAATGGCCAAGACTTTCTTATATTATTGGCTGGCATTCTACTTTCCACACCATTCTCACCATTTCTAGAACATTAGTATAGGCTGCATAAATTGTATTGATGAATTAATGAGAATGCCTCATGATTACTTCTGTAAACTTTCATCAAGACGGTAGCACCTGACTCCTCCCCTAGGTACCAACTCTCCCTGCATTCAAACAGTGACAAGTCCAATGTTTTTCTTCCTAAAAAATCTCTTATTTGTTCCATTCTCTTCATTCTCTTGCCTTTAGACCTCCCTCACTGAAATAATCTCCTAACTGGTCTCTTTGCCTCTATCATGATCCCCCAGACAGCCCAACCTAAGGTCAGACCTCAGCAGAAATCATTTTCCCAAATCAAAGTCTGGTCATGTCACTTCTTTACTTGAAACCCTTTGATGGCTCTCTAGTACCTTCAGGATGATGCCCGCCTGCTCTCAGAGTCCATCTGTGCTGTTTTGTGTCTTGCTATGTCTGCCTCTCACGACTTCTTCTTCAGCCTGTCTTAGTTGCTTAGAATTTCTCCCCAAGTACCACAGGATTGTTCTCCCTGGTGCCTTTACTTACTCCATTCTGTTTGTAGGGTCTCTGCTTCTTAATACTCAACCCCTCCCCCATCCCCATCTTTTCCTCCTACCTCTTTATTCACATATTTCTCCCCATTTTCTTTCCCAGAAAACTGTCAAATATGTTGTCTTCTTTAAAAACTTGCTTGTGTCTTCTATTCACGGAAGTCCTTCCTGACCTACCAGCTCTGATGCACTTACACTCTTGCTACCTTCTAGACATTCATATCATGTCACCTAGAACGCTTTTTGCACTTACCTTAAATATTACTCTCATTAGACTGGGAATTCCTTGAGAACAGCAATGGCGTCATTAATATCTGTATCCCCAGTACCAAGCCCACTGGCTGGCACAAAGTAACTACCCAATAAATATTTGTGAGGTAGTATAAAATGTTTTTTCCCCAGTTGTATGAATTTCACATTTTAATATGTAGTGTTACATGGGAAAGGACACACTGAGCCACAAATTATAAGGCACCAACTTTAAGATATAAACAGAAACTTAAACCAAAAAAGATATGGGATCAGTCTAGGTTTGGATCTAAGAATATTTTGATGTTTCAGATTTTAGTTGCACGGGTTAAGGAAATACGTGTTTGTTTTCAGGCAACAGCTCAGAAAGTGCTAGATGCCAAACACCTGGTAAGAAAAATAGAGCAAAACACGTAATCCCAGGTCCTTGTCTTGCAGGAATTCACAGTCTCACCATGAAGTGGGAGAGACACACCCATACAATACAGGAGGGTTGGGAAGTGCCAATGGACTCAGAGGCAGGGAGAAGTAAGTTCTGATTAGGAGATAGAAATTTCTCAAGAATAGGATTTACGTGGAGATTTGAAAAGTGGTTAAGACTTTGCTAGGTGCTGGGGCGCCTAGGTGCTCAGTCGGTTAAGCGGCTGCCTTCAGCTCAGGTCATGATTCTGGGATCGAGCCCCCCATGGGGCTCCCTGCCCAGTGGGATGTCTACTTATTCTTCCCCCTCTGCCCCTCCCCTGCTTATGCTCCCCCCTCAAATAAATAAATAAAATCTTTTTTTAAAAAAAGACTTTGGTAGGTGGAATTATAAAAATTAACAACACAGCCAAGAAGGGGTGCAGAGGTGAGAGAATGCCAAGTGCACTCCGTGAACGTGCAGTTGCTGTCCCTGCAGATCTGGGTGCCAGCAGAGGATGCAATGGGAAATAACCGGACAAGCAAAGGCAACCCAGAAAGCTGGGGGTTTGGGATTTATCGGTAATGGGAACCTCCCAGAGATTTTAAAGGAGATTTTGGTTCCTACTTATTTGCTCAAATTTAGTCTTGAGTTAGTAGTTTATTATTTTTTTTTAAATGTACTCAGCGCAGTGTGATTCACTATTTGGTTATTGATGAAATATTTGAATTTAATTCTGGGAATACTGACCGGAAGAGAAAGAAATGTGTTGAAAAAGTCGGCAAAGATTTCATCTTCTAGCAGAATTATAAGATTTGTAGAACCGATAATCTCTATATGGGGAGAAAAAGCAAACAAATAAACAAACAAACTAATAAAACCTTATGAACTGGAGTTGTTTTCGGGATGAGAAAACGAAGCAATAGCACAGATTATTTCACTTGGACAAATCTCAGCATTTGATGACCTTTAGGGTCATCTATCTTGATTTTTCCCTCTCTCTAGGACTCTCCCATGCAATATCACTCTGCTTAAACACTCCCAGCTGTGGGGAACTCACAGCCTCCGAGGGCTACCCATTCCATTCATGAAGAAATGAAATTGTAAGGAAGACTTTCCTATTGTAAACTGCCTTCTTTTTATCTTCTTTCCATTTGTAGAAATTCTGCCGTCTGAAGCGCAACAGAATTCATCTAAAAGTCCTCTTAAACGGGTTGATGCTCCCATATTTATAAAAACATCTCAACCTTCTGTCCACCTCCAACCTCTCTGGCTCATAGGTCACTAAACAATTCTTCAGCCATTCTTCAAATGGCCTCCTTTCTACCTGGGTCCTTCCTCTCTGGCTAGAGTGGCACCTGTAACTCAAGCACTCTGCATGCTTCCCAGGGAAGGGCATAGACAACTTTGTCCATTTATATGTTCTATTGGTGTGGCCCAAAATGGGATTAGCTTTGGGTGCTCCCATATTATACTATTAACTCCACTATCCTTTATTCATGCAGTCACTTTTCAGAAACCAAGGGCAGGAATTTACTTTCATTCCATTTGAATTTCAACTTGTTGACCCAACAAGAACTTTTTTGAATACTGACTTGGTCATGCAAAGTACTTATTACTCCTTTCAGGGTTGATCATTGTGTAGCGGAATTTAATCTGAGGGGATGAATGTTGAATGTCATGAAGCCAAGCACAGAGACCATAGGTGGACTGTGTGCCCCCTCAAAGTTTGCTCTAACTCACTGTGTACGCTCTCTAATGCCCAATATTCAACAAGTGAATAATCCAGTTGTTTTATCAATGCCTAGCATTTCCCCATCATACCCAAAGTTTATAATGAACGACGTAGTCCTATCTCTTAGTCTAGATGTATGGTGAGAATAGTAAATGCCACTCACAACTGCTAGAGTGCAGTTATGATGATATAAGAAAACTAAACATTTTTCATGATGATGGTCGCTATTATCTTTGTGTAATAGAAATAGGAACCCAGACAATCAAACACTATTGCAACACAGCTGATGTCAGGTTTGCCCTTTGCTACACAGAGGTCTCTGCTCTTCTTTTTAGAAGCATTCCCTTATCTGTTATGTAGTCCACATGAATGATTCCAAAACATATGTTTTTGGTCCAGACTTCTTTCCTTGGCTCTAGTTCTAAATATCCAATGAGCTATGGGACATCCCTCCATGGACATCTACCAGCACTTGCATCTCAACATTTTCAAAGCTGATTTGATCATTTTGTTTCCTAACCTGATCTTTTTCCCGTATTCCCAATCTCAATCACTAGAACCACCACTCTTTCAATTGTCTAAATCAGAATCCTGAAAATCATCTTTGATTACCCCCTTGTTCTGTTTCTCTTCCTCTCAAATACTCCCCTAAGAAATGGAGGACCATGTTATGTGGTCTCTCCTCCTACATACTCTGGAATCTATCCTCTCCTCTCCATCCATTAAGTCACTGTCCTTTTTTCAGATCCTATCATCTCTCACCTAATGGTCTCCCTAACTTTCCCTTTCAAGCGCTTTCCACATACTGCCACTATAGTCTTCTAATGCTGTGATTATTAAAGCCCTTCCAAAACTACTCAGTGTCCTACAAATCTAAGGCTTCACCAGATCTGGCTTTTGGGTTGTATGCCAGCACTATGCCATGCTTCCTCCTAAATTTGCCAGCCAAGATATTGCTCTTTCCTACACATGCTATGCACTCTCACTTTCAGTCTCCATATCTTTGTTCCCATATTCCCATCACTTAAAATGTCCTCTCAACCCATTTGATTTGCAAATCACTAGTCATCAAGAACTGGTTTACATATGATCTTCTTGGTGAACCAATCATGGTAGAATCTACCACAACTGTAAAGTCAATCGCTACCCCCCTGCACCACTATTTATATCTCCCATTATTATAATTAACAAGTCACTGTTTTCTTCCATTGAAGTTTCATCTGCCTTCCTCAATAGACTGAGCTCAATGAGATGAGGGACTCTGTCTTTTAATATTCTTCTCCTAGGCACTAAAGTGCTTACATTAATATCTAAGCTCTATAAAAGTTGAATGAATTGTTCCTTCAAGAGTTCTTCAGTCTTTTGAGCTTTTGTTCAATTGTTGATTTACCATTCAGAGAGCCTGTCATGGATTTTTTAATAAGATTATTGAGACAATCTGAATGCAGGAAAGTGGGGTTTGGCAGAAATTTCCCAATTGATTGTGTTCCATAGCTATACACGCTGTTGGTGACAAGGGGCTTGAGTATGACAGAATTTGCCATTAATAAGACAGTCTTAATGGGGTATAGAAACTAGGTTTTCCACATCTTCCCCTTCCTTATCCTACTATGTCTTCATTCCTGTGTTTCTATTATCACCTGTTCTGCCTTGAAACTTCCTAGTAATTTGGGCAGGCCTTCAACATTCATTCCATACAATAATACTGACTTGGGAACAAAAGAAATCATTGGGTAATCCCAAACCTCATGCTAGCCTTCTCCCTGGAGGAGACATGGCACATGATAGCCCAATCTGTGTTTTTCTTCCTCCTTCTTAGTTGCTCTACTCTTCTATGATTGGGGCTCTGTCCTATTCTTAAAGATCAGGTGGCATAAAGTGGGGGTGGGAGTTGGGGAGGAGAAGAGGAGAAAAAGAAAATAAAGGGCATGAAACATAAAAGCCACACGTGGTTTAAGACTGGGCAGCTGAGAGGTTTGCCTTATGTAGAGGGAGCCAAAAGCCTCAGAAACATCCCTTTTTAGATACTCACCAGCATTGCTCATGTTGCCATGCTTTCCCTGCCACTGTGATTGATTAGGAAGCAGAATTTTAGCCCCCAGTCAACAGAACTTCACCCCTTGTGAACACGCAGCGACACCCCCTCCAAGGGGTTCCAGATTCTATCAGGAAGTGGCCTATTTATGTCTGGTGTAGACTTCAGTCTGAAGATAAGTCTTTGTTACCTCATCTCCTGGATCTCCTGGAATGTACCAGACTCTTCCTATACTTAGGCTTTTAGTCCATGTACTATTTTGTGTGTACTGACAAGTTCTTCATAAATTGTTTTCGAGTTATATAGGTCCTGAGTTTTAGTTCTGTCTCTTTAACTTGACTCTATGCTTCAGGGAAGCAAGGATCTGTTCATTTATTTCTAATGTGTCTCTAGTGTCTAAGATCCTTCTAGAAATTTAATAGGTACTTGGTGAATGTTTAATGAGTTGACTTATCTTCCAGATAAGCTGGCAAATTCAAATATCCAAGTGTGTTTTCTACCCCGTCTCCTCTTTCCCACATAGTTTCTCTTCTGGTTGGCTGTGGGTTACTTCATAATCCATTGGCTTTGAAAAGGAATAGAATAAACATTCGTTGAGTATCTTCCATGAGGAAGAAGCTAGGCTAGGTATTTATAGTTTGTTCTAATTCGATTCTTAACCCACAAACTAGAGGTTATTACCTCCCTTTCACTGAAAGGAAGTACAACACAGATTTTAGTTTGCCCATTTGCTTCAAGAGCCCATGTTATTTCAAATATGCTAGTAAATCATACCTACTTTCCACATGCATTTGAATGGACTTAAAAATAAGCCCCTTGGACTTCTTTCAGAAATTACTATGAATCTCTTTTCTAATCTTTGCTAAAGAGATCTGCTGCCATTTCCAGGGTAAAGATACACTGGGGTAAAGAAGACACCCAGAGATCTGGGAAATCATTGCATTGTAGATCTGACCCAACCCACAGCCACTAAGTATCAGAGCTGAGATGTGAACTCAAATCTATCTAATTCAAAAATTTTCTGTATTTGCCTGAGAATAATCATCATCTTGGGGCACCTGTAAAATATATGGATTCCTGAGCCCCACCCCTGCCTTCTAGATCAGAGTTATCAGAAGAAGGACATGGAAATGTACAAGTACCCCACGTGATTCTTATCACACAAGTTTGGGAGACGTCTGATTCCCTTTCCTTTTGGGAACTAAAAGGTCTTGAAAGGTCAGGGATCATGCTTGAAATGCCTGTAGCCAGTGATGTTGGCTTTTAGTCCTTGCCATTGTTGGAGCACACCGCTCCATTAAGTTGTTAATAGCTCCAATAGCTAGCCTCTCTGAGTTGCTGGGATGATGGTGGGTGAGTGGTCAGGAGTAGAGAATGCTGCACACAGCTTCATTGAGGACAAGTCTGAAAGCTCACTCTGTTAAGGAATGTGGGTACATATATCAGTATTATATATGCCATTCTTTTAGGAAGAGACTGGAAAGGTTTTTTGTTTGTTTGTTTTCTTCTTTGCCCAGGTTGTGATAGCTCTTTTCCAAAGGACATGATAAACTAAGGAATAGATGAGATTAGAGATTAGTAAACCATCCAGAGCTTCACCCTGATATCTCTCTCTCTCTCTCTCTCTCTCATGTGTGTGTGTGTGTGTGTGTGTGTGTGTGTGTGTGTATAATACTGACAAACAAAGGAGGTAACTGATAACTGATTGAAGAAATATGGTAGGCTACCAACTCTTCTTGGAACATGAATCTCTTCACTTTAAAAATCAAAATCACTTTAAGAAAGAGTATTTGGTCTTTACATATGCCAAAGGAAGCATAACACTTTTTCAAATGTAAATGATTATTGGTGGTTCATTATTAACATGGCTGCCAACTACCAAAGTTCTTCTCTTTGGGACAACAAGATTTTTTAGACATGACAGGCTTCCCAACAATTCCAGAACTTTTCTAATCTTTTAACCCTTTCTTTGGTATGACACTGATTGACTCTCTTCTCAGTAACTTTTGGCTAAATTATTAAGGTTTACAGAGGTGATGGTCTTTCATTTGAATATTCACTTCCTATGGGAAAAGAACCAGAAAAATGGAAGACTTGTTTGATAAGATAACCAAGTGCCCGACAGCCCTCCAGAGAAAGGGAATCCAAGACTCTGGTAGGCTGATGTTTTCAGTGAACAGAATAGCCAGGAGATACTGCCTGCCGAAATAATATCCACCAGTTTACAAAACCCTTGGAAGCTGAGTTTAGTGATTCAAAAGTCACGAGGTGGGAGAGGATGGAGCCATCTGGAAAGGGACTTAAGAAACATTGTTAAACACATAGAAAGTTGGATGACAATAAATTGTAATAGCTGCCCCCTTGCAATCTGTTCTCTCAAACTGGAATCCTCTTTTAACAGTAGGAAAATAAATCACACTACTTAGGAATTGGGTGAAATCAGCTGAAAGGAAATGGCATAGAGGACGTGGTACTCCACATCCTGTAGTGCCCGGCAGTAGTAGGTACCGGGTAATGTTTGTTCAGTTCAGCTGAGAAATTGATGTGAAGGCCATACGGAAAGCTCGAAGTCTTGCCCAAATATAAAGACCTAAATATTGTGATTGAGAAAAGGGGACACTGAAAGAGGGTGAGGGAGAGATAAAGCAAGTAACAGAGTCATTGTCCCAGTGTTAACTTATGAAAGCTTTAGATATAATATCAACAGACAATAGAATTCTCCTAAGCAGAGCTGTGCCTTCTGATTTAGAACTTTGTGTGCATTACTGCTCATTGTTAGCTATCTAAGGAAAAGATGGCAACATGCAGAATTTAGACCTTACTCCTAATTTTTGTCATCTTTGCTGATATAATAGATTTCAATCAAAGACTTCAGAATGGTGGTCGATGCAATACATGTAATTCTTAAAGTCAAAGGAGGAGCAATTTCATCCTACATAAAGGGGTTAAAATGCTACATAATGGTACATAATAGGTCTTGGTGCATTTAGCTACAGTAATATAGAAAGAGAATAAAAACTGGAAAAGACGTTCACTAAATTGCCCTATTTAGCTAACGATTCATTTTAAGGAAAGATACTGAAGTTATAAGAAGTATAATCTTTTTTTTTTTAAGATTAATTTATTTGACAGACAGAGACAGCAAGAGAGGAAACACAAGCAAGGGGAGTGGGAGAGGGAGAAGCAGGCTTCCCACTGAATAGGGAGCCCAATGAGGGGCTCCATCCCAGAACCCTGGGATCATGACCTGAGCTGAAGGCAGATGTTTAACAACTGAACCATCCAGGCACCCCAAGAAGTACAATTTTTTGTGACTGGTGATTAGTGAAGTCTTGGCCAAAGGCAAAACCAAAACAAAATAAAACAGAAAACAAAAAACAAAACAAAACAAAACAGAAAACAAAAAAACAAAACAAAACAAAAAACATAAAAACAAAAACCAAAATAAAACAGAAAACAAAAAACAAAACAAACAACAACAACAACAACAAAAATGGATATAATCCTACAAAGAAAGGGTTAGTCTTGATCTTTTATTCTTTGACCTAAAATATATATAAAAATTCTGAGTTTTGGACAGAGAAGCCTCAAGAAGTTGGCAACAGTAATTTTATTTCTTTTGGTTGAGTGGGTTAATTTAAATTTTAATTTTATAATAGGAAATGACAAAGGAATTTCAACTAACAAAATATGGAAATGGTATCTGTTTAGGAAAATTTTTTTTCCTATGATTTATGATATGCATGATGTATCAAATGCATGATTTTATTGAAAGATGATGAACAAATGATAGCAATTTTAAATAATATTACATTTACAAATAATTTTTTATATCAAGTTAAAAAATTTAATAATTAGTATACCAGTGTATGCCTAATCTATTGAATGTTAACTACAATACAAGTAATTGCAAATGTTTTTGTTATTTTGGAACAATATTCCCCTTCAACTAGTAAGAGCCCATTAATAACCTTCTGCCTTCAAACTGAAAAGTAAATTATTAAACTTCTCATTAAACAATTTTGTGTGGCTCTTCCTTAGCACCCATCCTGAGGGACAGGAACTTGGTAGTTTTCTCTGTATCCCTGGGCCATGAAATTCCATCCCCTCAACTGCTCTGCTAAGGTTGTGTTTGCTGGGCTTTGGTGTCTGAGCAGAGGAACATAAAAGACCTCAGAATTCCTATCCTGAACTCCTCTAACAAACTCCTACTTATCCATCAAAACGCAGATCAGAATTAAACCAACATTTCATCTGTGCTACACCTGTACTAGATACTTTATTTACTCATTCACCAAATATTTGATGTCTGTCTATTATGTGATGAGCTAAACGAAAGCATTTTGATTATTTTATAAAGTTGCTAAAAAACAGCAGCCATTTCAGCTCAAAGGGCATTGTACACGGTTTTGTTTTTGAGATACACACATATCTATCTATCTATATATATACATAGATATTTATACATGTATACACCTATATACCTTATATATCTATGTATCAATGTTTCCAGTTATCTATCTATCTATAATCTATACCTAGTGTTTGAATTCTGTGTTTACTCATGTCCACACACCTAAGTTTAACAAGAAACAAACAGACCTTCATTATGTTTACCAGATGCCTGGATAACACTTGCTTATGGATTTTTTTGTCCTCTTCCTCATCCCTTCATTTTTTCTTAATTGATACTTCAATACCAAACGGAGAGCAATGACCTTTTCCAGGCTCGTGTAAAAATGTGCCCTCTGGTGGGTGGTGGTGAAGATTACACCTTTCTCTCTACAACTCTGGGGTTTTTTGCCGCGGCTCTTGTTTCTAAATTTATCTTCAGTTGGTTTTACATTCCAAAGGTTTACATTCCAAAGATACAAACCCAAAGGATTACTTTCAGAGTGCTCATACCTACTGTGATGTGAAGAGAACAGAAAAACCCTTTCATTCAAACATCAGGTCTGTCCGTTCCGCCATTATATCCGCCCTTAGTAGCAATTCTTTGTGGCGTTGTGACCGTGCTAATATTTATTATTTTACCTCAAAGGTACATATTGTGAGACATAATAATATTGGGAGGCATTAATTTGCTACAGGAGATGAGTTCATCAGCATCTACCGGGAGCTCAAAAGTACTCAGAAAGGGACAGATCTGTCAGTAGATGGCTTTGGTATCTCTTCGACTTCTATCTTTATAGAGAGATAATATCTTGAAATATTAATATATTAATATTAGGCTTTGCTTTTCCACCCTTGTAAGTAACTTCTTCCCCAGTTGGTGGCAGACACTGCCACAAGATGAGGTTTGATTGTCATTGTAAAAAAAGAAGAGTCAATTTTTAGATTAAAAAAATCCAAAACATGCTCTTAATCCAAAAATAGGAGGGCTGAGTGAAGTAGAAAACAGGGGTTTGCCATATCAGTAGGAAAGAATGCAGAGGAAAAACACATTCCCTACTTTCCCAACCTCAGGACACTCCAAGAGGTTCAGCTAGGGTTGAGGAAGGATGAGTTGTAAGGTTAGGCAAGGCCTGAAAAATACCCAAGATTGTGAGGGAGAAACACGGGGAAGGGACCCAGAGGTGACAACCAGGAACAGAGCAGGACCTACAGAGAACTGCAGAGCTCCACGGGTCACCAGGACCAAGGAGAGGCCAAGAAGCTGAACTAATGCCTAAGAAATATTTTATTTCCACCCCGCAGACCACTGTTATCCCCGGTGGAGAGCTGCATTGTTACCTGATTGGATACCCTACTGGTGCAAGGTGAAAGCCTTCCCTGGAGAGTTGGTGCCTGCTGGTCACATGCATGCCATCCCGCATTCAGAGACATTGCTGACCACCCCTGACATGACACTGGGAAGCACCATCCCCTTTGCAGTAACTCTGAATGCTCACAGCTCCTCAAACCACAGAGTAGAAAACCTTAACAAGCAGACAATAATTCACCCCTGCTACACTGTAACTGTTGAACTAGAAAATTAACCAGGAAGAGTAAGTCCAGACCCAAAGGAAGACAGGTGTGTCTAGTTCTCGTAAGAACTAGAAGCAAAAGGGAAACCGGAAGGATGATGACCCCCTAGAATCCCTGCCCTAGCCTCACTCTGTCCTAAGCCTGGATATTATAATCGTGGCCAAGAGTAAGAGAAGCCTAACAGATTGTCTGTATCCTGGGCACAGCAGGGGAAGAAGCATAACAGGGGTCATAAAGACATTGTTTTGCAAGTTGCCAACAATTTAACTCTACTACTTAGAATTCCACCTCCGTGGACACCCAGGCATAGCATCATGCGACATAACTAGATATCTGACTGCCTTAAGCTAGTTTTTTTTTTTTTTTAAAGCCTTTTGAGTCTTAGATTATCATCTATAAACCTACATGACAAGATAGTGGTGAGGATTAAAAAAATTTTTTTGTGTGGAATAAATAAGCCACTGAATTTCACGACACATGAGAACCAGAAAGGAGCAGTTCCAGGTGAGTCTACTACTTGGAAATGGATTGAGGTGTGTACAGAATAATGGGCTGATCTACCCAGGCAGAAGAATCTGACAGACTCTACACTCAGTGAGACTCACTCCTGGAAGCACACAGGTCCTTTGGCGCCCTCGCTATGTGCAAGGTGCTGCTCTGTTGTCCTAGACCCTGCGGAGGAAATTGCCTTCCAGGAGTGTGATGATGTTATCACGGTATCACATATGCCCAAACTCACCAAAATATATACATTAAGTATGTGCAGTTGTTTGTAAATTAAGTATATCTCAATAAAGCTGAAAATAAAAGATCTCTTTGACAAACCATAAGAAAATAATTCAACAATCATTCTCCGAGCCCTTTCTAGTTAAAATAACAGTTTAGATTTTGGGTAGGTATTGAAGAGATCCAGAAAGAGAAAGGGTGAGGAGGTGCTTACTATGATGGGTAAATTATGATGTACTAAATGTAACTTGTGGTCAGTATTCTCTTGGGTGAGTCAGGATATATATAAAGACCCAAAGGGAAGATACAGTACACTTATTTTCATGTTCTCCCGGGGGGGAATGTGAAGATTACAGAGAGGAGAAAGGCAAAGAGAATGCCTTGGCTGGAGTTGAGGAGAGGAAGAGGAGGTGGGGGAAATACTTCGGAAGCCGAGAACGAAGGTCATTGTGACACGCCTCTTGTGTTTCAGTTGCCTGTCCCAGCACACTGCTCAGCAAATGAGACTGAGAGAAGCCAGAGGGGAGACGGGGTAGGTCCATCCCAGCAGAGTGTGCTGCCTTGGTCATCTTCCTCTCTAACACCACCACTTCCCACAACTTCTCATCCAGGTGTTTCAGAATGTGCAGGTGATAGGACCCATTCTGGGCTTCCCCAGGTCCGGACATCAACAAATGCAACAATACCACACAACGGAGAAGCCGTAGACCCAGATCATCAAAATGGCAATGAAAGCCACATGCCAGCAGAAGAACGTAGTGACAAATATAATGTTGGTTTCATCATCGTCCATCCATTTATAGCCAGAAATTGGTTTGTATAGCATAAAGCCTATCTGAATCAGCCAAGAGCCTGTCAACATATAAAAAAAGGCCTTCATCACCCAAAGCTGCAGCATATTGGGAGCCCACAGCTCTGCGACCACCACCAGCGCCAGCAGGAATATGGCCTGCGTGAGCAGAACGTGGGACTGCAGCTCCACACCTTCGGAGTCCTGCATGTGAGACACCATCAGAGGCAGAAAGAGAAAGATGCCCAGGGCTTGGGCGCCCTGCTCCAGAGCAGCACACCGCTGGGGCAGCAAGTTCTGGCTCACCACATCCACACACCCACTCAGAAAGAAGGCCATATAGAGAGTGAAATGTTGCCACTGTTTGCGGTACAAAAAGTTTCTCTGATGATATATCTTGCTGATAAGTACGAACTGTCCCTGTATGTTATGCAGCTCTTGGGCTGCTAAAATGAAGGCGCTTAATATCTTCACCAACCCAACACAGCATACTTGCTGCAGTCTCGCCCATCGTCCTTTGCTCCAGGGATAGCGTGGCAGATACTGGACTGGGTGGTTGCATATTAAGGCCCTGGAGACTAATCGTGCATGATAAAGTCCATAGAAGAAGAGAGACAGTCCTGGGTACAGATGACCCTCAAAGCCTCCCATGGAACTGAAGGTAGATCTGACCAAAGGGAGAGAGAAGCAGCTCAGAAATGGTCTCCTTGGGTCCTAGAGCGTGGAGGGAGCTTCCTGAAGCCTACTTATATCTTTTCTCCAGCTCACTGCATCCACATACACAGGGAAATGGCTTTGGAGGAAACCCAAACTTATGCTGGGGTGGGTGTCATGGTTTCCGTTCTGGTCTTCTGCTCTGGTTCATTGATACCTAACCAAGCATTGCCAAACAGTAAAATAAGCATATTCTCCATCACAGTGCCTGGACACCTACAGTTCTCAGAGATTATGCTATAGACTCCCCTTGCCTGTCCTCCTACGTGCTCTTCATGCCATCGCTACCTTCCTTACTTCCCAAATTCATAGAACGTAAGGAAGAACCGAGAGAAAGCATGGAGAGGATACAGTGTGGGGCATATCCCTTAAGATTCCTTACATATAATCTCATATAAGTACTAGGTACAAATGTATTCTCCTGGGTATAAACAGTCTTAACTAAACATATATGTACAATATTCAATTTCTCTGACGTTATTTGAGGTTTGCCAGAAAAATATTCCCTCCTGAGGATCTGTCTTCTGCTGATCTCCAGATCAGAAAGGAGGTGCCATCTCCCGAGAGTCTTTCCTCTGGGCTGAAGCAATGTTTCTCCAAGTTAAAATGCAGGTGAATAGGTTCTACTCAAGAGGTACTAATTTGGAACTTCTTCTTCCCAGGTAGCTCTTAGGCAGACTAAAATTTGAATCACTTAGTAAAATGTATGGACTGGTTAGAAAGAAGACCCTCTTGGGCACCCGGGTGGCTCAGTTAGTTAAGCAACTGCCTTCGGCTCAGGTCATGATCCTGGAGTCCCAGGATCAAGTCCCACATCGGGCCCTCTGCTCAGCAGGGAGCCGGCTTCTCCCTCTGCCCCTCGCCCCTCTCATGCTCTCTCTCTCAAATAAATAAAATCTTAAAAAAAAAAAAAAAGAAAGAAAGAAGATCCTATTAAGCTAAGCTTAGTGTGAAGTAGCCATCAAATATTTTCTCTCATGAAATAAGCATTTATTTATTTATTTACTTATTTATTATACATATTTTTAAGGATTTTATTTATTTATTTGACAGACATCACAAGTAGGCAGAGAGGCAGGCAGAGAGAGAGGGGGAAGCAGGCTCCCCACTGAGCAGAGAGCCCGATGCGGGGCTTGATCCCAGGACCCAGGATCATGACCCGAGCTGAAGGCAGAGGCTTAACCCACTGAGCCACCCAGGCACCCCTTCATTTAGTTAGAATGTAACGGTCATATTACTCCTCATGACAGTCAGTCAAGTGCAAGAATGTCTCAAGTTAAATTTTTCTCATACTGATCCTACAGATTTCCATTTTGGTTCATTTGTTGGTAAATTCTCTTTTGGTCTATCAACGGATCTTCCATTTTATTTTATAATTTTTACTGATATAAAAAAACTACAATTTTAGATTGATCTTCACATTAACCATCTTGTTGCATGTACCTATGCTCTTGTTAATTTTCAAATGATTTTATATAATCATATGAACTTCAATAATGAAAAAATGATCTCCTTTTAGGTATACCTGTCTTTTCTAATTGTCTCCCAATTGCATTAGCATGACAGAATTCTGTTGTTTTAACTGTGAAAGCTCCCCTCTCCTGGGAAGTGTCTCCTCTAGCCATGTGGCTTAAATGGGAGCTGTCACTTGCTGACAAATCCTGCTTTCTTCGTCACACATCAGTCAAGGGATTGAGCACCTAAACCAGTGAGGCTGATCTAAGCCCTTCACCAATAATTTAACTAAAGAAAAGAGCTCTCAGTTCTTTCATAGATTATATCGGTTCTGCTTACAGCAGAACTAATTAGCATATTGGGGTTATATTTCCTTCTCCGTGGATCCATTAATGTATTCATTATCTCTTGCTGTGTAACAGTTTAACACAACTTAATTCTGTGACGTAAAACAACATGCATTTGGGGGACTGGGTGACTCAGTTGGTTAAGCGTCCGCCTTTGGCTTAGGTCATGATCCCAGAGTGCTGGGACCCAGCCCTGTGTAGGGCTCCCTGCTCAGCGGGGAGCCTGCTTCTCCCTTTCCTCCCTGCTTGTGCTCTCTCGCTATCTCTGTAGCTATCTCTGTGTGTGTCTCTCTCTCAAATAAATAAATAAAATCTTAAAAAACAACAACAACATGCATTTATCTCACCTTCTGTGGGTCAGGATGCAGACAGAGCTTTGTCAGTCCTCTGCTCCCAGTCTCAAAAGGTATAGTCATGATGTTGACCAGGTTGCACTTCATGCTGAAGCTGAGTCCTCTTCCAAGCTCATGGGGTTGTAGCAGAATTCAGTTCTTTGTAGCAGTAGGATTGGAGTCCCACTTTACTTGCTAGCTATCACTTCTCATTCACTAGACTGACAAAAATTAGCTTGACAACTGTCTGACAATGTGAAACAAACAGAATAATGAATGTATTGCTAATAAGAATATAAGTTGATACAATCACTTTGGGAAAAAATTTGATATTATATGGCATAATATAGAAAGTTGAAGATCTACATCCATACTTGTATATGGTATACAGTAACCCATCCACACAAGGATCATATGCAGGAATGTCCACAGCAGCCCGTCCATAGCTGGCAGAGAGAAGGAGGAATAATAAAAATGTCCCTCAAGGGGCGCCTGGTGGCTCAGTGGGTTAAGCCTCTGCCTTTGGCTCAGGTCATGATCTCAGGGTCCTGGGATCAAGCCCCACATCGGGCTCTCTGCTCAGCAGGGAGCCTGCTTCCTCCTCTCTCTCTGCCTGCCTCTCTGCCTACTTGTGATCTCTCTCTGTCTCTGTCAAATAAATAAAATAAAAAAATCTTTTAAAAAAATCCCTCAATATTAAAATATATAGATGATCTTGTATGATATTCATAAAATAAAATATGGTAGAGAAGTAAGAATGAAAAATACAGCTACATTCAACAACATCGTGATAATTTTATGTGTTGACTGAACCCAGGGTTGCCCAGATTAAACCTTATTTCCGGGTGTATCTGTGAGATTAACATTTGAATCAGTGGATTTAGTAAAGTGGATTGGCCATCCCAGTGTGGATGGGCCTCATCTAATCCTTTGGGGCCTGAACAGAAAAAAAGGCAGAGAAAGATGGAATTCATCCCTTTTTCTTCCAGCTTTTCTGCTGGTCTGGGACATAGATCTTCTTCTGGGCTTACACTGGGTTTATATCATCAGCTTCCTTGGTCTCAGGTCTGTAGACTCGGACTGGAATTACACTACAGTGTCTCCAGCTTGGAGACAGCAGATGGTGGATTTCTGTGTCTTTGTAATCATACGAACCATTTCCTCGTGATCAATCTCCTTTATATATATCTTCTGTGGGTTCTGCTTCTCTGGGGAACTCTGACTGATACCAACATGGAACCTCAAAAATATATTTAGATGAAAAAAGAATGTCACAAAATAATATATACTGTGTGGTTCCACATATATAAAAAGGTCAAAACTACACAAAATTAAACAATGTGAACACATACATAGAACCATAAACAAAATTCAGGAAAGTGGTTACCTCTCAGAGAGGGGAGAATAGGATAGATTTGAGAGGGACACAGGCATGGAAAATAACAACGTTTTTCAGTTCTTATAGTTGGTGGGGACCACAGGAGTGTTGCTTATATCCCAAATCTATAGAGTTTATATGTATTCTAATAATGTTATTTTGTATCTACTTAGTGTTAATTTTTTTTTTTTACACAAATAAGAATTTTAGGTAGAAGCACTGTGTGGATAAGTGCGACTTGATGTCTATTCAGTCTGCTTTATGGGCAGAAGGTAGGAAGACAGCTGTTTGCAATGGGCCTCTCCAAATGCCAAAATGAGATTTTCTCTAGGACATCAACACTTACATGTATCATTCTACTACTGGCTGTTTTTCACTCAGTCATAATGATGCTTGAGACAGAACTATTTTGTTATATATATAGAAGCATTTTGTGATATAGATAGTACTGATACATTTAATATTATATTCTTTATCTAGTCCCCTAGTGATGGATGTGTTGGTCTAGCTGATTTACTTTTTAACAAACAATGCTGAGTAAGTATTTTTCTTTAGAGGAGATAACCAGAACTAGCATTTCTGAGTCACAGAACTATTACCTTCTCAAAATTTCATAACTAATGATATATGACCCTTCAAAGTGGTAGTACCAATTTTCACTCACCCCTACAATATATTAATCAAGTTCTCTGGACATTGTATCCCTACTTATACTGCCCTTGTCCAAGCATGACCAATTTTGCTTTGTTGCCACATCCCTTAACTGGGTTCCAATCCTCATCTATTCCTATCCACACTGCAGCCAGAGTGAGCTTTGGGAATAGAGAGCTAATGATATCATTGGCTAATTTAAATTCTCTAGTAGCATCCATGGCTTTGTGGATAAAATCCATGACCTTAGATTAACCCATGAAGGTGTCTCTCACTTTGGCCTGGCCTCATTTCCGGTCCCTTCCTACGTGTATCATTGTCTTTAGGCATATCAGAAGCTTCAAGTCTGCAATGGACTTCCTATTCCACATTCTTTCTCTGTTTGGGAAACTCCTCCTTTCTCCTTCAAAGCTCAGCTTGAGTATTGTCTCCTCTCAACAAGGAATGATACACATATTTCTAGTTACACTTATACACATGCACTTATACTCATCTGTATAGTCACACGGTTTTACCACTCTTTATTTACTAGGAAGCATTTGCAGTTGGAGACCATGTCCTGTTTTCTTTTTCTCTTAAGAATCTAGCCCCATGCCTGGAGGTGCTCAGTGAGTGTTTGATGAATGAATATACGAGTGAAGTATCACATGAACACATGATCTCTACCATAAAATGCTTTATAATCTAGTTATAAAGACAGAACAGATACATACAAATGATGCAAGGCTACTAATGCTAAGAGCTAAATGCCAAATAAGTGAAACAAAAGACCAGACCTATTTAATTAGAGGAAAGAGCTCACCCCAGCTGTAGAAGTCAGGGCAAATATGATCATTCCCAGTGAACAACTGGATAGGCTAACATATGTGAGTTCAAATTTTATCTTCGACTCCTTTGTCCTCGGATCTATGGGTGTGGGGGACTTGGCATAACTGTAACACAAATACTTTCTCTCAGGGGCAATATTCCCTGTACTGAGAGCACACAGTATAAACCAAGGGCAGAGTGTAATCCCAGCCAAGAGCTTGGTAATGTCGCACAGAGCTCATATTCAAAGAACTTTTGTCTTTCAGCAATTGAGGTTCGTTAGTGAGGGGTAGACTAGATGGCCTCAAACCAGGCTCTGCATGTGTGGCTTTCAGAACTCACAGATTTCATGCCTAAAGTCCTGATACAATAATTGGAAAATTCACGTTCCATTAGAGGGACATAAATGAAAACTTCTCTCCTCTTACTCCTTACTGTATGAAAGAAGAAGTATCATCTGAAAGGATGAAAGGAATGGGCATATCCTGTTGATTTAGGGGTTTGTGACTAAAAATAGGCGGAATGTAAGTCAAGAGCTTCTGTTTGACTGAATGTGGCAGGAGCAAGGAGTTCCCCATATTGAGCCAGATACACCACTGATGGGGCAGACTCCTGGGATGGGGAAGGAGCAGGTGCCGACTTACGAACTGATGTTTTATAATCTACAAACAAGACCTCCACCAGAAGCAGCCCTCCTGGTACTGTAGTGGATTCTTGGCTACTCATTGACTCACCCCTAGGGACAGGGTCTGGTGGGCACAGGCCAATAGTATGGTATGCAACTTGGCTGTTCATAATAATTATCTCAGAAGAGTCTTTAAAAATACAGAGCACTAAATTCTCACCCTGACCCTAATGAATAAAGTCCCTCTGGGTAGGAGCCTAGGAATCTGAATTTTGAGTTATACCCAACCAACCCGCCACCACCCAACTATTGGTGATTCCAATGCAGGCCATCTTTCCTGAGGCTTGGAAACCATTGCACTAGACTAGAAAACACCATCCGCATCATTAGGCCATGCATGGGCACCATCTTCCCGCCCTAACTAACCCACAGATTCACCCAGGAGTATGGGGTGACATCTTTATAAAAACAGAACCCATAATGTTTATCAAGAGATGCAGGCATGCAGGAGGAGGAGGAGAGGAGGCAGAGGTGGGAGGAGGCTAAATGAGGGATGGACAGGCAGGTAAAGGGAAGGGAAGGTGGAGGAGAGAAAGAGAGATGGAGGAAACTGAGAGAGAACATGGGGAACTCAACAGAAATGAAAGAAAGGTTGAAAGCAGCCCAGACCCTGAGAAGACAGAGACAAAGAAAAGGGGACTCAAGGGAGCCAGAGATTGTGCTTTCTTTCCCAAGGGTGGGAAAGAAGTAAAAAACCCTCCTTGTCCTGGCTCCAGGAGACCTTATCAGGTAGTGATTAAGAAAATGAGGAATCTGATTGGTGTTTGACACCTAGTTTGGCCATTTGCTAGGTGGATGCTTTAAGACAAGGTACTCATTTTCTCTAAGATTCATTCTTCTCATAGGTAAATGTGAAATTATGGGGCATCCATGAAATACAGTATTTTAAAGCAGGTTATAAATATAAAGTATTTTAAGTTGGCAATCTTAGGGCTGGATGAGATCATAGAGCCTATTTCTTCCAAATCTCTGAAGATTCACAAAGGAAGGAAGGAACTGAAGCACAGAAAGTGATTCACAGGATGTCACATGGTTAGTGGATTAGTTCGTAACAAAGTCTACGCTGAGATATTTAGTCACAAGTTGACTGTCACTAAGAAGTACAAGGGAAGTCCAGCTCAACATGAGGCAAAGAATATGGGGGTGAAGGCTGTGACCCCCTTTTTCATCTAGTCCCTCCACTGATGGGGCCTGTGACACCAGAGAGACACAAACACTTGGAAACAAGAATGTATCTGTTTTTATCCAGCACCACCCAAGGACAAAGACTATTGGGAGAAAATAAGTATTACAGAAGTACAGTCTTTTTGGGAAAGGAAAAAATTTATCAAGCTTTTCTTTCTTTCTTTCTTTTTTTTTTTTAAAGATTTTATTTATTTATTTGACATAGAGAGAGAGCGTACAAGCAGGGGGAGTGTCAGTCAGAGGGAGAGGGAGAAGCAGGCTCTCCACTGAGCAAGAAGTCTGATGAGATGTGGGGCTTGATCCCAGGACTCTGGGATCATGACCTGAGCTGAAGGCAGACACTTAACTGACTGAGCCTCCCAGGCACTCCTGTCAAGCTTTTCTTTTACCTGCCAGTTCATTTAGTTTATCTACGTTCAGTTGAGGTTCTGAGTTAAATTATCCAGAGCCACTTTGATCCTAGAGTGAGGGGTTGGGGGACAGGGAGCATGGATGGGTGGTGGGGAACAGGAGAGTACCTCATTGGCAGACACTGGTATTTCCATCATTGGAAAGACAGATCCTCTAATGTTAATTAATAAATTGGCCTTCTGGTTTACATATTAGTGTCACTCAGTCTTTTAGAACATAAACAGGCTGATAAAATTGAGTTTCTGGATCTGTAATGCTGATTTACTCTGGTTTCCTATGAACCCCAAGTCCTGCCCCACCCCACTTTCTGCCACCCCAGCTACAGCTGTCTAATGCTGCCCAGATCCCATATTTGCATTTAAAGGAGACACCTCAGAAGCACCAATGCCTTAATTTGATTCATTTCAATTCAATGTATTTGTATTAACTACATATAATCAGCCAGACACTGTGCTAAAAGCTGATGTTACAAGGATGAATAAGACAGGACACCTGCCCTCAAGGAACTCAAAAGCAGTACCTGGACATTCAGAGTGGCCCATAGGCCACCAATGTCAGCAACACTTGGGAGCTTGTTAAAAATGCAGACTCCTAGGCCCCAAATCAGACCTATCGAATCTGAATCTCTAGGTGATTTTTATGTGTATTAAGTTTGAGAAGCACTGATTTAGTAGAAAAGGCCCAACTGACGCCATTTTGAGTTAAATTTTATGTTGAATAAACCAAGTATGGTGGGAACATAGAGGAGCGCATAGTTAACTCTGATGGAAAGGCAGACATTTGCACTGCAATTTAAATTCAACAGGCCAACAACTTGGGGTTAGGGAGCAGATGAGAGAAGGTGGGAGCATTCAGGTGTGGAAAATAGCATGAACAAAGTTATGAATGTGTATGGTGTCTGGGGCAGGGGTGAGGGTGGGGGTAGGCCATATTACAGGGCCAGACTAGGACAGACAGGAACAAAAGTCTTTTAACAGCTTTTTGATCTCACCGTGGGATGGATGGCACCATCCATGCGTAGATGCTGTACCCTCTTTTGACTTGGGTGGGGAGTCTCTTCCTACCCTTGTTACCAGCCCTCCACGCCAGGGGCTGATCAGTGTGTGGACAGGGAGAGGCCTCTTCTCAACCTCTAGCCCTCAGTGACCCCTCAGGGATGAGGGGCTGATGTTTGCAGTCAGCAAAGGATGCCGAATCTCAGATCTCATGCCAGGCCACCTGGTCCCTGGCAGCGACTCTGCAGAATGACCTTGGGAGGCAGTGGATGCACAGATTCCCACAGATTCCCATGGACTCCTATGAATTCCTGGCAGCCCAAATGGCCTTTAGGGAGAGGGCTTCCCTCTTACTAAGGTTGTAAGGGAAGCTGACTATGGAGAAAGTTGAGAAGGTAATGACAAAGGTGGGTAAGGGATGGAACCAGGGTCTGGAGGCTGGGTTATTGTCCTGGACTGGCCTCTAGAGCATGAAGAAAGGCCTCAGCTATAAAATGAAGATGTACATATGATTTCCAGGGAGCCCCAACAGGCTGTGATATGATACTTTCCAGTTTTAGAAAGGGCGGCCATTTTCCCCATTTTTTAAACTACTTAGATCCTCTTGGAATTCACTGCCCAGTGACAAAATAAAATATTCTTCTTGGGGACACACAGTCTCCACCAAACACAAGGGCACCCAGGTTAGATTGTCCATCAGGGTTATATTTAGGGAAAAAATAAAAATATATTAATTAATCATGAAATATATATTAAATATCTACTATGTGTTTTGTCTGGTAGCCAAATTGGGCACCAAAGGGGCAGAAGCTTAGGTTCTGGCCAAAAATTTCTCAGATATTTTTAGAGAACTATGGCACACTTTAGTAAGGAAGAAAGCTGTAAATAATTCTACAATGAAGTGTTTTATTAATGATAATTGTTAACATTTCACAGTGCTAAACACTTTATAGGAATTACCTCATTTATTCACGTAAATATATGAGGTAATAAATCACTTAGGATGTTTGGGATGTAGCCAGTAGAAAACCCTGATTCCGCTGACTTAAACATTAAGAAATGTATTCTCTCACTTAATAAGAACTTCACAGGTAGACTATTCCCAGAGCTGGTTAGTACAGTGGCCGAGTAAAGTCATCAAGGACTCAGATTCTCTCTAGTTTTTCTCTCTGCCTTTCTCATTGGTATTGTTCACAGATTAACAACCATATTGTTTCAAGCTGCTGCCACACTTCCCAATGGCACATCTTTACAGAACGTCCAGAGGCAGAGAAGAGAGCTTTTTTTCTTCATTAAGTATATAAAGCCTGGAGATATATGTCTATAGAGATATCTATATAGATGTAAATATATACATAAAGGATTTATTTATGATGGGGACATTTCCCCAACAGGACCTGGATTTCATGTCCACACCTAAACCCAACACCAGCAAGGGAATCACCACTGGGCTCAACGGGCTTCACTCTCTGCTGCTGGGGCGCGCACACACACACACACACACACACAAATTTGGGGGAGGATGTTTCTTTAGGATAAAAGAAGAGGCAGGGGGCTATTAAGAAGGCAAACAAATAGCTGTTTCCATTTTACAGTTGAAGGAACAGAAGTTTTGAGATTTAAGTAATTGGTTCAAGGTCATTCAATTTTACACAGTAGAACTGGAATTAAAAATGGAGCCCATGGCCATAGCAACTTCTTGCTAGACATGTCTCCAAAGGCAAGGGAAACAAAAGCAAAAATGAAATATTGGGACTTGATCAAGATAAAAAGCTTTTTCACAGCAAAGGAAAAAGTCGGCAAAACCCAAAGACAACCGACAGAATGGGGAAGGTATTTGCAAATGACATATCAGATAAAGGGCTAGTATCCAGAATATATAAAGAACTTATCACACTCAACACCCAAAGAACAAATAATCCAGCCAAGAAATGGGCAGAAGACATAAACAGACATTTCTGTGAAGAAGACATACAGTTGGCCAACAGACACATGAAAAAATGTTCAACATCACTTGGCATCAGGGAAATACAACTCAAAAGCACAATGAGATACCACTTCATGGTTAGAATGGCTAAAATTAGCAACTCAGGAAACAACAAATGTTGGCGAGGACATGGAGAAAGGGGAAATTTCTTATACTGTTGGTGGGAATGCAAGACGGTGCAGCCAGTCTGGAAAACAGTACGGAGGTTCCTCAAAAAGTTGAAAACAGAGCTACCCTATGATCTAGCAATTGTATTATTAGGTATTTACCGCAAAGATAGAAATGTATTGATCCCAAGGGGTACCCGCACCCCAATATTTATAGCAGCAATGTCCACAGTAGCCAAACTATGTAAAGAGCCCAGATGTTCACCAACAGAGGAATTGGTAAAGAAGATGGGGTATATAAACAGAATGGAATAGTACTCAGCCATCCAAAAACATGAAATCTTGCCCCTTGCCACAATGCGGATGGGACTAGAGGGTATTATGCTAAGCAAAATAAGTCAACCAAAGAAAGACAATTATCATATGATCTCATTCATATGCGGAATTTAGGAAACAAAACAGAGGAGCATGGAGGAAGGGAGGGAAAAATAAAACAAGATGTAATCAGAGAGGGAGACAAACCATGAGACACTCTTAACCATAGGAAACAAACTAAGGGTCCTGGAGGGGAGAGGAGGAGGGCATGAGGTAACAGGGTGATGGACTTTAAGGAGGGCACATGATATAATGAGCACTGGGTGTTATATACAACATTTGAATCACTGTAAGCTACCTCTGAAACTAATTTTGAAAAGTAAATGTGAAAAAAAATGAAATGAGGAAAAAAAAACCAAGAAAATGAAGGCAGAGATAGAGCTGATGTTTCTACAAGCCAAGGAGCACTGAAGACTGCCGGTGAAGCACCAGAGACCAGGGAGAAGGCACAGAACAGACCCCTCGTCACAGCCTCAGAAGGAACAACCCTGCTGACACCTAGAACTCAGAATCTTCACCTGCAGAACTGTGAGACAATACATTTCTGTTGAAACCACTCAGTTTGTGGTACTTTGTTATGTCACCTCTAGCAACTGCTACAGTCTCCTTGGGCAGGGGGCTATAAATCTGAGGGTGAGCCCACTTCTGCTAGGGTTGCTTTTTCCTTTGGGAGTCTCGTGTGATTCGCTGGACACACCATGAGTTTCACTAGGCTGGTGCTAACTCCATTTGACATTAATTTCTTGGCTTGAGATTCTTGGACACCCCCCCACTTGAATAGTGTGAATTCAGAGAGGGTGCAGATTCTCACGTGGGCCTTGTTTTCTTCCCTGGGCTCGTACCAGAGAACAGCTTCCTTACTTCCTGAGCTGGTGGGAAGAATTTGTTGAGTCTCTCTTACACTGACAGGACCACTTCCAAATCCATCCTTTATGTAGAAATCTGTGTTTTAGTTTTGCCAATGTCTGAGCCCAAGCACATACCTCCTGTACCCCTACTGTCACGAAAACCCCAGCTAGCAGAGCCACAGAATCAACTCACGATCTTGTCCTCTAGCTCTGAGCTACAGTGTATATTTTATCACCTGGGGATTGGGGGGGCTTCTTCTTTAGATCTTGGATAAAAAAAATAATGATCTTGTTCTGCTACATCTTATTTATTTTATCCCCCATGTCTTTTCCTGTGAAAGTGGGAGGGGGATTAGATCAGCCTATTATGTTGTCAAAAACAGAAGTCCTTGGAGTAGTTATTAAAGAGAAGTTCATCTTTTAAAGGGAGCAAAGGTGTTGAGTTGTTGGGGCAGTTCACACATCTAGGTGGGTGCTTTGCTTTCTTTTGAGGGTATGGTGTTGCTGGTCCAGCCAAGCTACTGTATGCATGGGGCTGGAAGAGGGTGTTCCACAGTCTAGAAATAGCCTCCCTGGGGGGGTTGAGGTTGCTCCCACAGGAGGGTCCCTAATGTAACTCTCTTTCGTCCCACATCTATTCCTGTCAGGAGCTTTACAATACTCATGAGAAATCAGAGAACATAGCTGGATGGCAACTGAGTCTCAAACCACCTGAAAAGGATTTTGATTTCTCCTTTCATTGGGAGGCTAGACATAAGGGAGCCAATTATGGAAAATCCCAACTACTTAAATCAGGGTTACAGCCATCAGAAATATCCCACTAAACCCATAATCTGTGTTAATGATCATAACTAAGAGGACCTGCCCATTCTCATTAACATTATCTCCATCATGAGCTTAAGAGACTCAAGCCCATGAAGAAGTCCAATTTCTCATGTGAGGGAAGGAGGAGAGGGTCCTTTACTTTAAGGCCTCCTGAGACCCTGTTCCCCTGGAGTGTTCCTAGCAATCCCATCTGCATCTACTAGATGTGGCGCTGCAAGGCTTCAGCCAGCAAGTCAGCCAGCCCAGGATGCTGGCCAGCTTTCAGAATGACCCTAAAAACTATGAAGTACTCCATGCAATATGAAAGCTCTCATTTCTTACAATGGGGAATTCAAGCACGTTTCCTCTCTTGGAGGCATATTCAGGACCCAGACTTGATTTTTTAAGTGTTGCAACACAAGGCTATTCTGATGTATCTTGGGCCAGCTAACTAGCTGGCTGGCGGAAGCATCACAGAGTCAAATCTTAGCAGATGGGATTGCTAAGAGGAAGAGCATCAGAATTACTTATCTCCTTTGAATAGCCATAAGAGCGGATGGTTTGGTTTTATGAACATCAGACATGAGAAGATCTAGCCCTTTTCCCTGGTCTTCTGACTACAGAGATGTAAAAAAAAAAAAAAAAGAAAAAAAAAGAAAATCACACATAAATGGTTTCATGCTCTCTGGACAGAAGTAATGTCAGTCACTTCTCAAATGAAAATAGAACTGGCTCCAGCCCCAGTCTACCAGATTGTCAGGAAATGGATCCTTCGTCATCGACCACATCCACCACTATCTCCCTCCTTCTGCAAGAACCCCATGACTAAGGCAGTCGCGTAGTCTGTCCAACAGCCTTTCTCATTCTTGCTGTTGATACAGCAACAATGTCCCTGCGTTTCCAGCTCGGGAGGGGCGCTGAAGCTCTATGTTTCCGGTGATTTAGCCTCAGTAAGGTAGTGGCTGCCACAGTCTAGTCTCCATTCAAGCCAGCAGAGGCCTTGGAACGAGGGCCCCTCTGAGTAATAGTCACTCGGTAAGGCCTCAGATGCCAGTGCTTGTTACCTGGGCCCCAGGACCCTCTCTCTCCCATTCAATCCCGGCGGACCCCTGGTGCCCCCTCTGAGGCCCTACTCAGAAGAAGTGATTGAATTTACTCCCAGTCCCTGGGATTTTCTCCAGGATCAGGCAGCTGTTCACTTTTAACTTCCTGAAAGCCCCAAAGCCCATTCTGACTTCTTCTGCTTCAAGAGTTTGAGCACCACGAGGAAAGGCCTGCGTTTTCAGGACAAAGAGAGAGCCATCCACTCTCCCAAGGAGGAGGATCCAAACTTTAGGAACACAAAATTCTATTTGCCATCCTGGCAGTGTAGTTAGGACAATATCTTTTATTCCTTCTGGATGAGTTTCTACCTCTTTTTCCAGGACAGAAAGGGGAACTATTACTGCTCCAGGGACACATACACAGCACACAATGAAAAGTCCCGCCAGGTCTTCCTGAGGCACAGAAACAGAAAATTCAAGTTGAGTTTTTAATGGCTCACTCTTGTAGCAGCAAAGGGTATCCCGTGACTTTGAGATCTGACCCACTGGTCCTTAGCACTTAATAATGTTTATGCAAATGAATTAATTTTCAGTGACAATAACATCTAATTTTGTCTGCCATCAAATTGCCCGGGAAATTGGAATAAAAATGGGTTTTAGAAACAATTTTAGGCATGATTATTGCTAAAATGTATTAAAACACATTTGCTACCTTTGATAAGATATGATGAATATATTTTACTTTTTTATCTTCTTATAGCTTGGTTAGTTATTTTGTTCAGTCATCATATAGGAATGAATGCAGGGTAGGATATGGAGGGAGCACTGTGAGTATCTACACTGAGACCCAAATTGTTACACGCTTTTGAGTTTTATTCTGCTTGTCACAGTTTTTTCCTCTTGTCAGGCCATCAGCTTGTTTTTTTTTTTTTTTTAATTTTATTTATTTATTTGAGAGAGATTACAAGTAGGCAGAGAGGCAGGCAGAGAGAGAGGGAGAAGCAGGCTCCCCGCTGAGCAGAGACCCCGATGTGGGGCTCGATCCCAGGACCCTGAGATCATGACCTGGGCCAAAGGCAGAGGCTCAACACACTGAGCCACCCAGGCGCCCCCATCAGCTTGGTTTTTATCTGCTGTCATATATGTGAATTTTCTTCTTCAGTTGCTATGCTGCTTCTAATCTATGACCTAGGCAATGAATCAGTAAGATAAACTAACATTGCATATATAGAGACAGTAAATTGGTTTTGAATGAGTTTTTTTAATGCATAATTGTCACTGTTCAAACCGTAGAACATTAACTGAAATTAAAATTTTAGGGGTGCTTCTTTTCTCTTGGACATTCCCTATATTCTAAATACTTGACTTTCCTATATATGATCTTTCAAAGGTGAGTTAAGTGTAATGACAGGTCTACTCTCAGAGATTCCACTAGTTAACATCTAATTCCATGCATAAAATTGTGGATTTGGGAACCCTCTCCTTTTTCCTTCTGTGTGCCCTCCCATTCCTGCCTCATACTGCTCTGTCCCCTTCTTTCCAAGCATTCATGCTGGCAGCACATGGTGATAAAATAAAATTGGCATTGAACTTGGACCACCGCACTGAATCCTAATTTTTCTTACTTGGGAAGTCACATTGCTTCTCTGAACCTCAATCATCTAATTAAAGGGAGTGACAATTCTTCTTACATATTTGGGTGTTGTGAAAATTTAAAGTGATAATGCTTGGGAAAGCATTGTCTAAAAATGTTATTATCCCAATGTAACATTTTTTTTTTAAAGATTTTATGTATTTATCTACAGAGAGAGATCACAAGTATGCAGAGAAGCAGGCAGGCAGAGGGAGAGGGGAAAGCAGGCTCCCTGCTGAGCAGAGAGCCCGATGTGGAATTCGATCCCAGGACACTGAGATCATGACCTGAGCTGAAGGCAGAGGCTTAACCCACTGAGCCACCCAGGCACCACCAATGTAACATTCTTACATGTCCTTGTTGCTAACAATTATTGAGGTATTCTGTGACAGACAATGAGTTAGGCTTTATTGCTTTTGTGGGTTTGCGGTTTTTTTTTAAGATTTTATTTTTATTTATTTATTTGAGAGAAAGAGAGTGAGCATGAGAAGGGGAGGGGCAGCAAGAGAGACAAAATTTTAAGCAGGTTCCATGTCCAGTGTTGAACCCATTGAGGGGCTCAATCCCACGACCCTGAGATCACGACTTGAGCTGAAATCAAGAGTCTGACACTTAACCGACTGAGCCACCCAGGCACCTCTAGACTTTATAGTTTTTTTTTTTTATCATTTAATATTCACAAAAATATCTGAAATTATGCTAATAATAATGCTAACTATTGTCCTCACTTTGAGAATGAGGAAACTAATGTTGAGAAAGGCTAACTAGTTAGGGGCAGCTAAGTGCCTCAGTTGGTTAAGTGTTGGATCTCAGAGACTCAGGTCCTGATCTCAGGGTCATGAACTCAAGTCCTACTTTGGGCTCCATGCTGGGTGTAGAGTCTACTTAAAAAAATAAATAGATAGACGGTACTTGGAGCGGCCAGACCTTCTGGCTTAACAATTGTCCTCGGTGCCTGTAGCATCTTTTGCTTCTTTCCCGGGCTGTGCTATCTGGCGGCCAGAAAGTCACCATGTCTATTCTCAAGATCCACGCCAGAGAGATCTTCGACTCTCATGGGAATCCCACTGTTGAGGTTGACCTCTACACTTCCAAAGGTCTCTTCAGAGCTGCTGTGCCCAGTGGTGCGTCCACTGGTATCTACGAGGCCCTCGAGCTCCGGAACAATGACAAGACCCGCTACCTGGGGAAAGGTGTCTCAAAGGCTGTTGAGTACATCAATAAAACTATTGCTCCTGCCCTGATTAGCAAGACACTGAATGTCGTGGAGCAAGAGAAGATTGACAGACTGATGATCAAGATGGACGGAACAGAAAATAAATCTAAATTTGGTGCAAACGCCATTCTGGGTGTGTTCCTGGCTGTCTGCAAGGCGGGGGCCGTTGAGAAGGGGGTGCCTCTGTACCGTCACATTGCCGACTTGGCGGGCCGAAGTCATCCTGCGGGTTCTGGCTTTCAACGTCATCAACGGTGGCTCTCACGCCAGCAATAAGCTGGCCATGCAGGAGTTCATGATCCTGCCCGTGGGTGTGGCTGGCTTCGGGGAGGCCATGCGCATCGGGGCCAAGGTCTACCACAACCTGAAGAATGTTATCAAGGAGAAATACAGGAAGGAGCCACCAACGTGGGGGATGAAGGCAGGTTTGCACCTAACATCTGGAGAACAAAGCAGCTCTGGAGCTGCTGAAGAACGCCGTCGGGAAAGCCGGCTACACCAACAAGGTGGTCATCGGCATGGACGTAGCTGCCTCGGAGTTCTTCTGGTCAGGCAAGTATGACCTGGACTTGAAGTCCCCCGATGACCCCAGCAGGTACATCACGCCCGACGAGCTGGCCAACTTGTACAGGTCCTTCACCAAGGATTACCGAGTGGTGTCCATTGAAGACCCCTTTGACCAGGATGACCAGGAAGCTTGGCAGAAGTGCGCTGCCAGCACGGGCATCCAGGGGGTGGGGGACGATCTCATTGTGACCAGCCCGAAGTGGATTTCCAAGGCCGGGGGCGAGAAATCGTGAAACTGCCTCCTGCTGAATATGAACCAAATTGGCTCCGTGACCGAGTCTCTCCAGGCGTGCAAGCTGGCCCAGTCCAATGGCTGGGGTGTCACGGTGTTGCATCGCTCTGGGGAGACTGAGGATACTTTCATCGCTGACCTGGTGGTGGGACTTTGCACTGGGCAGATCAAGATGGGGACACCTTGCTGATCTGAGCTCTTGGCCAAGTACAACCAGATCCTCAGAATTGAAGAGGAACTGGGTAGCAGGCTAAGTTCCCGGCAGAAACTTCCGAAACCCCCTCGCCAAGTAAGCTCCAGGTGGTGCACCCCAGGTCCTGCGGTCCTGAGTCGGCTCATTAGACCTCTGCTCCCCCCTTTGCCCCCAGCCAAGACTGGCCGGGGCCTCTGCTAGTTAACTGCCCGCTCCCCTCCCTGTGCTGTTCTCGCTGCTTCCTTAGAACTGCTGCAGAAGCCTGAAATGACCGTCTGGAACCCTGCTGGAAACCCTAGCTCTGCAGTCCTGAGGTTGGCCCAAATCATTGTTTTCTCACCTCACTTCCCACCCAGCGTCTGGAGCCAACTCTGTCTACATGATAATCTCTAGGTGTCCACAGGGGAGATCCCCAGTGGTTCTGTGAGCAGAATAAAAAGGCCTCAGTGACCCATAGGGAAAATAAATAAATAAATAAATAAAGGCTAACTAATTATCATGAGTCCACATAGCTAATAAATGCGAGTCTGGGTTGGAGCTCCAGACCCCAGATCTGGGTCTTCAGACAACGGCAGAATTCAGGTATTTGGGCTCATGGAGATCAGGGAAAGAGAAGAGGCAGCTTAGAAGAGATTCTGGAAGCCCTTCATATCACACGCTGGTGTGTGGCTGTCTCTCCACCTCCCTCTACAGGCACAGAGGCTGCCCTGGCTCCTGGTTCTAATGGCTAGCCTTCAAAGTTCCACTTGAAGAATAATTCAAACTCCCTTCCAGATGGAGGGGTCAGACTGACCGGCCATGCTGATTTCCTGTGGCTGCTCATATGTAGTCAGCTTTGCAACTTCTCCATGGTGCAGTGGGGTAAGCCGGGCTCTCCCACTCGTAGAAACATATCTGGTGTCCCAATCATCCCAGCCAGCAGTTGATGATCTAAAAGAAAGCTACAGTTTAAGATGGTTAGAGAGTCCAAAGTCCCCTATTTACATTTTATTTGCCTGCTCATTCCCTTACAGCTATGCACCTGCCCAATCTCTCTATGTAAAAAGCCCAGGATCCAAAGGGATATTGACTCAGAACCTAATAATCTTTAAAAAAAAATTCAGAAATGACTGCAATCTCCTGTTTGAGCTTTCCTTATAACCTGTACCATGTGAACAAAATAGGATTGCCAAAGAGAACACTATAAACTGAGGCATAGAGGGGTTTATCTAGGTGGAACCATCATGTTCCAGCCTGACACTCTGCTTCTCCCCTATTTTCCTCCATTTACTCATTTATTGACTGGATAGAACTTAAAAACTAATGGCAGTAATAAATATTCTTCTTATCAGCAAATGCTGGTGACAACTAATGCTTACAATTAGCACCATCTCTATTTGACAGATAAAGTAATCAAGGTTCAGGGACTTGCCAAATGTCCTGAAGGCAGGAGGTGAAAGATTGGAATTCAAACCCAGGTTCAGGTAGAGCCAAAGACTGGTGGTTGCTCCTGGGCCACAGTGCCTCTTAGACCCCTCCTCACCACTCATTCCCCTGTGTCCTGGGACAGCACCAACCGTATCTGGTCAGAACCTCAAGACCGTATGTGACAAGATGAATGGCCCTGACTCTAAAATAACCAGCGAGGTCACTCCTTCCTCACTCTGATTCATGGAAATGGGAAAGATGCCATTAAGGCATACACACCACTGCCTCAGAAACGCAAAACAGCTGCTAACAGGGCCAGCCTAGACAGCAGTCCCTGGCTTTCTGCAAAAAACAGTCTTTTTTTAAGCCAACATCAAATGTGCTTATTCAGAGGACCCCTTCTCCCCATCCCTCCTTAAATCCCTAAAGTGCATTTCTATTTTCTATTAATTTATTTATATATTTTTATTAATTATATTTATTCATTTATTTTCTATTTCTTTATCCCCAGAATTTTATTCCCAGGATTGTCCCAGCCTAGGGAAGAAACTAAAGGTTGGAGTGAGCATAAAAACATGTGCTTCTCATTAGATTGTCTGGAACATGAGTTGTAACCTGCCCAACTTCAACACTTGGAATAGAAACACAGCATGCAGTTGAAAATACAATTAATGCTATATTCCCACCAGATCTCTGACTGCTCAAGATCTCTGGCTCCCTACTGACTCATCAGACCCAAAATAAATGCCACCCTCTGGCATTCAAGGTCTTCTGTCAGCTGTATCTCCAGGTCCTCCTCTTCAAGCCTCCTGTTTGGAGGCCCCCAAAACTCCCTGGCTTGGCAGACAGGCTGCCCCTTCCCTCAACATCTCTCCATCTTGGTTCCTCACCTTGTGCCTGAAACACCCTCTCACCTCTATGCACCTCCTCCAACTCCATCATTTCTTTCAAAGCTCAAAAGAAAAGTCTCCAAGAAGCCCTTCCTCACCAGCCCCTATGCCTATATGTCTTTTTATTAGTACCCAGTCAATGAACCATTTCCTGAGCACTTCCCATGGGTCATCAAGCCCTTTTCTGACCAACATGCACTGAGCCCTTTCTATGTGCCAGGCATTGTGCCAAATTCTCTACATGTCACCCTATTGCTCTGCTCCCTGTTACAGAAAACCTTCTCAAAGAAGTTGTTTATACTCATGTCTCAACTCCTGTCCTCTCACGCTCTTTTGAACCAACTTCAAACAGACTCTTGTCCCCACCTCTGCGCTGAAATTGCTCTTTTCAAGGTCACTAATGATTTCTATGCTTCTAAATCCAATGGCCAATTTCCAGTGTTCTTCTTCATTGATGTCTCAGCAGTATTTGTACAAGAATCTGACTATATTGTCTCATCTCATAATGAATGAGTTTTAAGAGAAGTTAGATAATATTCAAAAAAATCTTCATTTTTGACTTTATGAAATAAAGGTGGGATAAATACATATTCACATACACATAAGATCACTATAACTGTGTCAACTACAATTGTACTCTGACATAAGTACAGCTACTCAAATAACTGGTATTGCTGTTAGCAATATATTTATTTTTCCCTATAAATGTTAACTTGGATAGAATTCTAAACAAAACAAAGTACAATGTTCTTTTGATTTAAATGATTAAATATTACATGTTTGGTAAGTTATACTGAGGCTATTTTATAAAGTAGACATAGAGTCTAGACTCAAATAATTTAATTACATTTTTTTTCACTAAAGTGAACGCTTGACAGTAAAAGTTGTGTGGGATCTGGGGCACAACTCATGAGCAGAGATGGTGACCGGCTTTATTCTGAACTATCTTTTCAAGGTTGTTTGTATAGCAAACAGATTTCAAACACAGAACTAGTGTCCCCCTCAGAGCAAAGGGTAGGCACACTTACTGCACAAAAGATTCAAGTTTCCTCAGCCTGGGGTTCTGCTCCTGTCATGCAACTGTATCTCTGTCATTTCCTGTCATTTCATGTATCTCTGGCCCTTCCACACTGCCCTGGGGAACGGAGACTCAGGGAACTAGGGAAGGAAGAGGCAAATAACTCTGTCGACCGTGATTATCGTAATAAAGGTCTTTATCTATGACCCCAGAGGCTCCTGTCTTCTGCCAGCATCCATGAGGCTGTGGTAGGCTGACTTCCTGGCTTGTAAATCAGGTAAAATTCAGACCCTTCAGAGTTCTTGACAGTCGTTCCACGGACACTTACTAGAAGTATATCCTTACACCCAAATCTATATTTTAGTCTTGATCTCTCGCTGAACTCCAGGCATTTCTAATTAATTGCCCTCACTACCTGAATATCAAACAGTCATCTCAAACTTAAAGTATCCCAGATAAACTCCTTATCTTTTCCCCCAAATCCTTTTTCTCCTGAAGTGTTTGCCAATACACACACACAAATGCAAATTCGTCTTTCTAGTTTTTCTAGTTTTTTCGACTGAAAATCCTGGCATCATTTTTGGGGCCTTTCTTGCTCTTATATTACTCATCTAATGGCTCTCTCAATCTTTTTGACACTACCTTCAAAAAAAAACATGCAAAAATCTGACCACTTCTCACCATCTTCACCCCTCCTCCTGGTTGTCAGCACTGCCGGCCTCCATGTGGATAACTGCCATAGTCTTAACCAGTCTCTCCCCAAATATCCAGGTGACCCCCCCAGCTTACCACTCAGGTCTCTGCTCGAATGCCAGCACTATCACATTGGCCTTCAAACATGATCCCACTGAAAACAGCCATCTCTCACAGGCCTGGCATGTCCTATTCCTTTGCCCCATTTCATTTTTCTTTCCAGCCTTTACCAGCATCTGATACATAGATGCTCATTTTTTATTGTCTTTCTCCTTCCACTAATTTCTTTCCCATTTCCCTCTATTCCATTGGAATGCTACTGTCAGTCTTTTCAGGGTGTGTCTTTTATTTATTTATTTATTTTTTAAAGATTATTTATTTATTTATTTGACAGAGAGAAAGAAGTCACAAGTAGGCAGAGAGGCAGGCAGAGAGAGAGGGGGAAGCAGGCTCCTCGCTGAGCAGAGAGCCTGATGCGGGGCTAGATCCCAGGACCCTGGGATCCTGACCTTAGCGGAAGGAAGACAGAGGCTTAACCCACTGAGCCACCCAGGCGCCCCAGGGTGTGTCTCTCATTAAAGGTGTTCCTGTTCTTTAGCAGCTCCCAGACTGCGGGTACTGGGCTGTGTTCACCCTTTGACTCCCACAGCTCCTAACACAGTTGCGGTTACAGCGTAGACTCTAGTTGGTTGAATCAGCCCAACTATCCAGGTGCAAGCTGGAAGCAATTTATCCTTTCCTACCGTGGTCCCCTAAAACTTGCTCTGTGGAATGAATTTTCTTTGCTCCTGGGCCAAAATCTCGGTCACTCAGAAAACAAAACAAAACAAAACAAAACAAAACAAAACAAAACAAACAAAAAAAATTACAAGCGTTCAGTCTGGTACAGTCATCAAATAATCTAGCCCAATTCATGTGCATTATCTAAACTCTGAACTTTTGTCCAGTTTAAATCTCATCTTCTAGCTTGGGCTGCTCTGGGCTGAGAAGTTCCCAGAGGTGGTGGGGATGGCTGAGATGGTGTGTGGTCAGCTTCGCTCTCTTCCTCGCTTAATCTCTGTCCACTCTCTAGCTACCCTTCCTGATCTGTCCCAGGTTGGCTCAGAGAAAAGGAGATTGGGGAAAGGCATGTGGTCTTATGAGGCTGATCTATTTGCCCATGCCCTCTTCATGGCCTTCTTTCTAGAGATACCTCTGGTGCTTCCTCAGAGATTGTGCACTGAGGCTACCCCAATGCTGGCTATGCCTTGCCTTCACATGACCACCTGTGACTCCCCCTTTCAACCCCTTAGGTCCCTTCACCCCTCCAGGCAGCCTTCTATGGAAAGATCCCTTGAAGAAGCCCAGTCCCGCTGACTTCCATGGGGTTTATACGCAGACTTTGGACACAACCGTCATTGCCCTTCTGTCAGTGGGGATGCACCCCACTCCCTCTGTGCCACCTCTCAGCACTCTGTACCAGGTAGGAACAACCCCATGCAAGCTTCTTGCCGCTGGACTCCCAGGTGGGAGTCAGACTCAGCCCTCCATCCCTCCAGGTAACACAGTCCTACTCTCCTCACAGCACCTCCTGGAGTCCTTGTCCCATGGCTTGACATAAGGGGAGTGGACCTTCCTCCCTCCCACTAGCCAGTGAGGATGGTTCAGAAAATGCACAGGACACTGACAAGTCTCTGCAAAGAAATCCCCACTTTCCAATCTTTTGTCAACATCAACTTATTAGATGAGCTAGAGCTGGGTGGTAAGCAAAAGCCAGCAGCAGCATGACCCCAGGGTTTCCTGCAAAAGTCTGGCATAACAGCTCCAGCACCTCCACTTGGGTGAGAGGTGGCACAGAGGGAGTGGGGTGCATGCCCACTGTCATTCCTTTTGGAATGACAATAGGATTTCCCACCAACAGTTTTATTACTAGCCTTTGAAACTCAGGACAAAAGGATGAGTTACAGGTAAGACCCTGTTTTTTTTTTTTTTTTTTTTTTTTTTTTTTTTTAAATATTTTATTTATTTATTCGACAGACAGAGATCACAAGCAGGCAGAGAGGCAGGAGGAAGCAGGCTCCCTGCTGAGCAGAGAGCCCGATGCGGGATTCGATCCCAGGACCCTGGGATCATGACCTGAGCTGAAAGCAGAGGCTTTAACCCACTGAGCCACCCAGGTTCCCAAGACCCTGTTTTAACATTTGTTGAATTGAATACCACAAATGGAACATGATAAGATACATCTCCAAATGAGGTCTACTACTCTTGAGACAAATCCAAAGTCCATCTCTGCTAATCTGATGGATTGGATCATCTGATGGATTCTTAAGTTCCTTTCTGGGGAAGTCTTCAACCAGAAGCCTGGAGAAGCAGTGAAGGAACAGTCTTCGATAGGAGAGTTTTTTTGGTGGTGTGGCTGTGATGGACACTTGGAAAAGATGACCATGCCAGCTGAGAGTTTGTAATGGGACAGAAACAGTGTGGATAGTCAGTCTAGGACTGGTTCTATTCAGGACACTGGGACCCTTTTATGATAGGAGAAAACTGCCTCTGCTGAGGACTGCCTGTGGCAATCCTAAATGTCCTTATTTAAACATTAGAATTGACCTGAAGCTCCCCTCTCCTTTTTTTTTTTTGCCCCCAAACTCCATATCCCAGTAGAAATTCCTGGGGATATGCTTCTCACCAGCTTAGGGACTGGAATAAAAGAGAAAAACAGAAATAAGCATGAGGGACATTATTCAAGCACATACAATGATCCACATGTTTGCCTATTATAAAACAAGTCATCTAATCTTTGCAATTATTCTGAGGAGTAAATAGAACTAGCCCCTGGGGAAACTGAGGCTCGAATCGATTAAGAGATTTTCCTCATGAACACAAAGATGGATGAAACAGAATAGGTACAACTTGCTATAACCAAAACATTCCCTGGATTTTCCTGCCAGTTCTCACTGTGTGCTCTACCTGAAAGACCACTGCTCACCCCTACATTTCCAGATCCTACCATTCTTAAAGGGCAGCTTCTATCTACCTTCCTGCATATAGCAGTCTTGGTTCCCTCCAAGGTGGAAGCAATCGCTTCTTCCTCGATCTGATGGAAATTTGTATCTCTTTTGTGACATGCCAGTCTTCGCACCCTCCCAACCCCACATAGAATGTGGCCATTTGTGTGCCCCTTATTTCCACAACGTGGAATCCTTGAAGGCAGTGACAGTGCCTCATCCACCTTGATATTACCCAAAGCATGTAATAAAAGCATTAGAGCATATTTCTTGCTCATAGATGGTATTCAACACACGTTTGTTGAATGAACAACAGAGAGGCATTGCGAAAAATGAAATCTCAGGTATACTGATTTCTCAGAGCACCTTGTTTGCAGCTCAAATGAACAAGATCTAAAGGTCCGCTGTCATCAAAAGCAAACGCTGGCCCATCTCCAGAGGGCATCTACCCCATCCTGGCTTCTGCTTCAAAGTTTCCCCTAAGTCCCAGTCGCAGCCTCTTGATCTTTCCCTGTTTGCTCATTAAAGTTAATTTGGGACATGAAAAGATCTAGGACTGAATATTTCATTAAGGTCAGGTCTTCTTAATGCACCAACTGCAGACAAAATGTAAACATAGCACAGAGGTCGCCAGTACGAGGCCAGTGCCCGTAGTACCTGCTTAAAGCCCAAACCCTCTGTTCATGGACTCACATCTTCAGTCAGCTTTGGGAATGCTAATACCAAGAGAAATAGATCTTGTCTCTCCGTCAGTCTTCAAGGAGCTCCGAGGTTCTCCTTCAGGAAAGGGGAAAGGCAATTAGGAAACAGCAGTTTGTATGAAAATAGTCTTGTCTAGAGTCCTGGGTATGGACTAAGACAATTGCTAACAATGTCAGCTACCATTTTCTGAGTTCTTACTGTGTATCAAGGATTGTGCCTAGTGTTTTTACGTGGATTACTTTTTTCTAATCTTCACAGCGACCCCCTGAGGAGATATTATTATTGATCCCATATTGTACTTATGGGGAATAAATAAAATTCTGACCATGGAATGAGAGAGTCTAACCATGGCAGAGTTCTCCTAGAGTCTGGACTACTAACTGCCTCACTATATTTTTTTCCTTAAGCTATCTTAGAACATTCTAGTCTTTCTAAGCAGGCAAGAAAGATTCTAGCCAAGAGCTGGTACAGCCAATAGTGTGGCTTTGAATGAGATACTGGTGAGGCGAGGCCTTGATTTGTATTAAATTTCATATGTAAAAATTCATTTATGAGGAATGAAAGAATAGAGGTTGTCAGTACAACTACTGGTGCTACAAGAACCCAAGGACAATTTTGCCCTATGTGACATGTCTGGTGACACATCAAGTTTCCAAGATTCCACAGGATTGTTTGTAAAGTTTAGCAAAACAGGAGCTGAAGGAGTGAGGGAAGTTGGAGAACACTGAAACACAGTAATGTGTCACCAGTCTCAAGTCCCCAAACCTTCAATTTCAACAGACATGTTTATTTCAGTGGAAATTTTAAATCTAGTAAGTGTAAGTTACTCATTCTGATGGAAATATTTTCAAAGGAGGAACTGGGGTCAGGACCAAGAAAGGAACATGGAGCCATAAAAGAAGTCCAAATATATCAATGATAACAGTAAGAGTGACTATCTTAAATTCCCTTGTCACAGATTTTCCAGAGCAAGTTAAGGTACCAAGTTAAGCTAAGTATATGACATGCTTAAACAATAAGCACAGGAGGGTTGAAAACATAGGCATAAAAGTATACTAGAAAAATAAAAGAAAGTAGATGTTAAAATGCTAATATCAGACAAAAGAAAACTAAAGATGAGAACCATTAATAATTAACAGGGACACATGTGATTTCTTCTATTATATTCAATTCACTGAGAAGACATGATGATTACATATTTAATGTATTAATATTAGGCAGTTATATACATAAAATAAAAATGGAAAGAAATAAAAAGAGAGTAAGCAAATTCAGAGTCATAGTCAAAAACCATAATAGAGGGGCATCTGAGTGTCTCAGTCAGTTAAAGTTCTGCCTTCAGCTCAGGTCATGATCCTGAAGTTCTGGGATTGAGCTCCATGTTGGACTCCCTGCTCAGTAGGGAGTCTGCTCCTCCCTCTCCCTCTGCCCCTCCCCCTGCTCTTTCTTGCTCTCTCAAATAAATAAATAAACAAACAAATAAAATGTTTTTTTTTAAATAAATGACCTTTAAAAAAAACCCATAATACAGCCATCTCAGAAGTGATATCATATCAAAATGAATAAGAATATAGAATATTCAAATATTTCTCATGGGACCTTTATGAAGAAAAACAACGTAGTTTTTTTTTTGTTTTTTTAAAAGACTTTATTTATTTATTTGACAGAGATCACAAGCAGGCAGAGAGGCAGGCAGAGGCGGGGGGCGGGGGGGGGGGAGCAGGCTCCCCGCCGAGCAGAGAGCCCAACGCAGGACCTGATCCCAGGACCCTGAGATCATGACCTGAGCCAAAGGCAGAAGCCTTAACCCACCCAGGCACCCAAAACAATGTAGTTTTAAGAAACAGAAATAACATCAACATAAAAAGGATAATTAAAAAAGGATGCAATTTGTTTGCAAATTAAAAGATGCTTTCCTAGATAACGTTTGGATTAAGTAGAAAATAAAAATAGAAATGTAAAAATTGAAAAGTGAACGGTAACGAGAGTACTCCACATTTCAAAACCTGTGGGATGCAGCTCGAATGGACTTAGGTAAAAAAGGAAGTGTCTGTACTGTCATTTGCAAATATCTTCTCCCATTCCGTGGGTTGCCTCTTTGTTTTGTTGACTGTTTCTTTTGCTGTGCAGAAGCTTTTGATCTTGATGAAGTCCCAAAAGTTCATTTTCACTTTTGTTTCCTTCGCCTTCGGAGACATATCTTGAAAGAAGTTGCTGTGGCTGATATCAAAGAGGTTACTGCCTATGTTCTCCTCGAGGATTCTGATGGATTCCTGTCTCACATTGAGGTCTTTTATCCATTTCGAGTTTATCTTTGTGTAGGGTGTAAGAGAATGGTCGAGTTTCATTCTTCTACATATAGCTGTCCAGTTTTCCCAGCACCATTTATTGAAGAGACTGTCTTTTTGCCACTGGATATTTTTTCCTGTTTTGTCGAAGATTATTTGACCATAGAGTTGAGGGTCCATATCTGGGCTCTCTACTCTGTTCCACTGGTCCATGTGTCTGTTTTTATGCCAGTACCATGCTGTCTTGGTGATCACAGCTTTGTAGTAAAGCTTGAAATCAGGTAACGTGATGCCGCCAGTTTTATTTTTGTTTTTCAACATTTCCTTAGCAATTCGGGGTCTCTTCTGATTCCATACAAATTTTAGGATTATTTGCTCCAGCTCTTTGAAAAATACTGGTGGAATTTTGATTGGAATGGCATTAAAAGTATAAATTGCTCTGGGCAGTATAGACATTTTAACGATGTTTATTCTTCCGATCCAAGAGCATGGAATGGCCTTCCATCTTTTTGTGTCTTCTTCAATTTCTTTTAGGAGTGTTCTGTAGTTCCTCGAGTACAGATCTTTAACCTCTTTGGTTAGGTTTATTCCGAGGTATCTTATCGTTCTTGGTGCTATAGTAAAAACGTTGATATCCAGGATCTATAAAGAACTCCTCAAACTCAACACACACAAAACAGACAATCATATTAAAAAATGGGCAGAAGATATGAACACACACTTCTCCAATGAAGACATACAAATGGCTACCAGACACATGAAAAAATGTTCATCATCACTAGCCATCAGGGAGATTCAAATTAAAACCACATTGAGATACCACCTTATACCAGTTAGAATGGCCAAAATTAGCAAGACAGGAAACAACGTGTGTTGGAGAGGTTGTGGAGAAAGGGGAACCCTCTTACACTGTTGGTGGGAATGCAAGTTGGTGCAGCCACTTTGGAGAACAGTGTGGAGATTCCTCAGGAAATTAAAAATAGAGCTTCCCTATGACCCTGCAATTGCACTACTGGGTATTTACCCCCAAAATACAGATGTAGTGAAAAGATGGGCCATCTGTACCCCAATGTTTATAGCAGCAATGGCCACGGTTGCCAAACTGTGGAAAGAACCAAGAAGCCCTTCAATGGATGAATGGATAAGGAAGATGTGGTCCATATACACTATGGAGTATTATGCCTCCATCAGAAAGGACGAATACCCAACTTTTGTAGCAACATGGACAGGACTGGAAGAGATTATGCTGAGTGAAATAAGTCAAGCAGAGAGAGTCAAGTATCATATGGTTTCACTTATTTGTGGAGCATAACAAATAATATAGAGGACAAGGGTAGATGGAGAGGAGAAGGGAGTTGAGGGAAATTGGAAGGGGAGGTGAACCATGAGAGACTATGGACTCTGAAAAACAACCTGAGAGTTTTAAAGGGGCGGGGGGTGGGAGGTTGGGGGAACCAGGTGGTGGGTATTAGGGAGGGCACAGATTGCATGGAGCACTGGGTGTGGTGAAAAAACAATGAATACTGTTACGCTGAAAATAAATAAAAAATTAAAAAAAAAAAAAAAAGGAAGTGTCCTTGCCATTCCTGTGAGACTTCAGGCTTCCTACACTGGAACTGTACCATTCAGCACAACAGCCGCTGTCCACACGTGGCTAGTTAAATTTAAATAATTAAAATGAAAAATTCAGGTTCCTAGTTGCACTGGCCACATTTCAAGTACTCCATAGCCACTGGGGGCTAGAAGTTTTCATATTGGACAGGATAGATTACAGAAGTCCCCCATCTTTACAGAAAATTCTCTTTGGTGGCGCTTCTCTGGAATTTCCAGTATGTCAACTTCACTGGGTGTAAGCCAACATTAAGTCCATCTTTCAACTGGCCACCTAGCAGACTCTTTATACCAGAATCTCAGGAAAGTAAAGTCTTAAATGATGACTGTGTTTCTATCGGTGATCCAATCTCACTTGACATGGTCGAACATCTTTAGAATTTATTCACATCCATGCTCCCCACGCTCTTGCCAATACTGACTGGTGAGGCCTTGTAACTCCTTGGGTTTATTGGTTTCCTCTCCCACTTCAGACAAGGTCTTGTACATCCTTGTCTGGGCTATACTGAAATCTAGTCTTGTTATGGACATGGCGGTATTAAGTGTGTTGGAAGTGGGTCCTACAGAAACTGGGATCCCCTTGGATGGGACTCTCCCTGGTGCAGACACTGAAAGGTGTTCATGCAGAGGAAGACTTCTCTTGGGTGGGAGGAGGGGTTTCCTCCATCAGAAAGGCAGGTTCAAAGGAATTGAGGAAGTCAAAGTTCTCAGCCTCACCTGTTTCCTGGTCCTGTCCCAGAATTCCTCCTCCTATAAGTGCCCCTGATTTTTTTTTAAAGATTTTTTTTATTATTATTTATTTGACAGATGGAGATCACAAGTAGGCAGAGAAGGAGGCAGAGAGAGAGAGAGGAGGAAGCAGGCTCCCCGCTGAGCAGAGAGCCCGATGCGGGGCTCCATCCCAGGATCCTGGGATCACGACCTGAGCTGAAGGCAGAGGCTTTAACCCACTGAGCCACCCAGGCGCCCCCCTGATTTTTTTTTTAATTTTTTTATTTTAATAAACATATAATGTATTTTTATCCCCAGGGGTACAGGTCTGTGAATCGTCAATCGGAGAAAGACAACTATCATATGATCTCTTTGATATGACAAGTGGAGATGCAAGGCGGGGGGGGGGGTTGGGGGGAGGTAGGAAAAGAAAAAACTGATTTTTTTTTTTAAAGATTTTTTATTTATTTGTCAGAGTGAGCACAAGCAGAGAGAGAAGCAAGCTCTCCACTGAGCAAGGAGCCCAATTTGCATCAGGACTCGAACCCAGGACTCTGGCATCATGACCCGAGCTGAAGGCAGACGCTTAACTGACTGAGCCACCCAGGCATCCCTAAGTGCCCTTCATGGAGAGACTGGTGGGCCAAGCACTTGATTGACACAACCACTCTAGAACCCATATTTTACCCTGGTTCCTTAGCTGCATCTGCCTTGTAATGGTAAGAGAAATGAAGGATTCCTTGAAAACTGGTATAAACTGGTATAAAGGCTTTTGAAAGAATCTGACTCTAGAACATTCCCTGAGTTACTGGCAGTTTTCTAGGACACATCTAGGAATGATTCTGATTAAACTTGAACCTCCCCCATGAACAACTCCTGTCAATGAAATCTTCTAAAATGCACTCTATATACAACCCAGCATGACATTCTCTAATTCTAACTAATTTTGTAATTAATATCTATTTGTATATTTTCTGTGTCTGTGTGTACTACACACTTAATACATTGTAATCTTTATGAGGACAAGATTATCTCACAGCATTTAGTTAATTCACGTTTACTAGCTTCCTGAGGACATTCTTGCTCACCTTGGCATTTCACACCAGACAAGTGTCAATGGTTGTGCCTGAGGATCTTTGAGAACGGGGGTGGGGGGACAGGTCTGAGGGGCGTCTCAGTGTGGAACAGTGTGGAACAGGCAGCACATGAAGGACCTCCAGGGGCTCCTGTGGTCAAGCAGTTTTCCCCTCATGAAACAGCTGTCCAGGCACTCATTGCCCACAGACTCTGGAGCTGTCTGCCGGTTCTGCTAATCATTCACCACCTTTGGCTTCCTTCTCAGCTACTTGTGGGCAGTGTCTGGTTTGGGATGGGTGATCCCTATCTTCAAAGCCCAAGATCAGGATGTTCATGTTTTAATGAACAACATGTAGTGCTGGTGCCTGGCCAAGGTGGGGGGCCTGAGTATCCCAGACGGGACCTTAAATGGAGCTACTAGTCCTCATACGTGCCACTTCCAACCTCACATGGCAGCTGGATCAGTGCTGGTCATCTCCCTCCTCCCCTGACCACTGCTTCACAGCTGCCAGGAGTGGCCAAACATGGAGATTAATATGGTGGTCAAGCAATGAATGGTATCTGCTTGTCGCTCAACGTCTACTATGTCCATTAAACCCACAGCTCTGAGGTGCTGGAGATAATACTACTAGTGACCCCAAATAGTTTCTTCTGATACCTGCAGTCCATTCAAGGTGGAGCTGGGCTACTCAGGAACATACACTGGCTCTTTGCTGATGGTAAATACTTAGTAGAGCAATGGGTTTTGCTGTACTGAGGGCCAGTTCCTCTCAGAGAAGCTCAATAATTTGGCAGGTCAAGGCAAGAACCACAGAGATTTCTCCTCCCTAGTCCACTCTATGACAATGTCGTACTCTTGGCTTCCCTCTGTACCTCCTCTCCCTGAGCATTCAGCTCTTTGAAGTTTCCTGGGCGTTTTGACCACTTAAAAAGGAAGACTTGTGGGTGACAAAATCGTTCCTTTCTATGCAAAACCCCCAAGTGTTTCCCTCCCTCCTCCTCCTCATCTATTCCCCCACCTCGCCTCTCCATTTAGAGAACACAGATGACAGTTCTTTCTTTTCAATTAGTCAATTAGGGGGAAACTGGGACAGGAATCCAGGTCTCTCAATTTCCAGTCATTTTTCTCCCACAGCTGGGATTTTACAGCAAAATGTTAACAGTGGTTCTCATCAGGTTTAGAACTGCAGGTGCTTATTTTTCTCTCATTTTGCTTATGTGTTTTTCTAAATTTTTTCTATAAAGGCTATGTGTTAGTTTTGGATTTGATTGGGTATTCCAGCTACAATAGCAAACAGATGTGAAAATTTCCATTGCTCAAGAAAAACAGTTCATTCCTTGTTTATTTATAGTCCAAAAGGAGTGTTCCTGAACAATGTATAGTTCCCTAGGAGGAGTAACCCAGGAACCCTGTTCCTTCCATCCTAGGGATCCTCCATCCTTAACAACATATGGTAATCTATGATATTCTGTATAAAGCCAGAGAAAGGAAAATAATATGGAAGAGTATGTGAAGGAGGATTTTATGGGTGAGGCCAGGAAGTCATCGGTATCGTTTCCATTTACATCCCATTGGCTAGAACTCAGTTTCAAGGCTACATCTAACTACAAGGCAGGGTAGGAAATGTAGTTTATCAATGCCCAAAGGAAGAAAAGGAGATGAATATAGTGAAATGCTGGCCAGTATATGCCACGCTTGTGTAAGGAAGGAAATTTGAAATTAAAATGGAATAAGGAAGTCAAGTCTCTCTGTAAAGCAATCTTCAGCTCTCTCTTTACAGCACTTTTACATCCAAATCCTCACTCTCCCACTACTAAGAAATGGCTTTCATCCCTAAGGGTATGGACAGATTGGATTTTTTCCTGTTATTTATTAAGTAGTTGTAGGAAAGGGAGATAGGTGGTGAGGGTTCATAATCGGTGCTGTGACCTGGGTGTAACCACTCCTCCTTCCCACTGGGGGTGCTATGTGCATACAAATGTTGCCTCTCTGCCCCACAGCATTGCTCTAGCCTGAGGACAAATCATTATGCAGAAAACTGTGATGTCAGCATCCTTCACATTGAGTGACGAACTTCTTCCTCTTCCACACACCTATCACTCTCAGAGTCACTCCTATTCCATATACTTCCTGCAATAAACCCAGAACCACTTGTGTGCCAAAGGCCTGCCTCACATTCTCTATACCTTGTTCTCTATCATCCCTTCTAAATGAAGACTCTTGCCCTGATGCATTGACTTAGATGCAGCTGGCTATCATCTAATGCTTAGGTCTTTTCTTACCTATATGTATTAGACACATAGTAAATGATAATTTATAAACTTCCATGTCTGGAAAGAATATGATTGCTTTCAATATATGGCCAAAGATATGAGTATGGGTTCTTAAAAGATCCACAAATATTTTTGAGTAGCCCAGGCCTTTTCTGGTTAGTCTCCAGTTCATGTACCACTCCTCTAAGTGCTGCTCCTCTAAGCACTTAGACAGGAGCAGAAGAAAGCAGGCCACAGGAGAGAGAGAGAGACCGTGTGACCAGAAGCATCTCAAAAGTCCAAACACAGAGCTCCTGAGAGCATACGTTCTCACAGGTGCATTCTAGGAAATATTCACCTTCCTTTTTTTTTGGCAGATGTCAATTTGTTCCCAGTGTACTAGAATGGAATGGAACAATGAGACTCATATCACCCAAAGTATAGGCTCCTATCCAGAACTTTGCATTCTCTCTGGGAGCAGTGGGCAGAAGAAGATGATAAAAGTAGGTAGAAGTTAGCTCTGAATATGCAGTTCAAAACTTGAAGGGCCCTCAATGGAGAGGAGAGAAGAGAGATCGGGAGTTTTGGTCTTCAGTCTGTAGTAGGACAGACCTGTAATTTCATGGGAAAGTTCATATGTCATTTCTACCTAGGGCTATATCTTTTCCCTTATGGACTGTATCAGGCCACAGTGGTCTTGAAGACCATGATAGTCAATGACTCACTCCTCTATCCTTCATGCCCCCCCACCCCCGCCAAGAATAAAGGAATATGGGCCAGGCTGTGGAAAATATCCTATGGAGGTTTGCTGAAGATGTTGACTGGTTCCATCTTAGCGGTTTATGTGGTCTTCTGTCTTGATGATGTGATGGTACTATGGACAAGAATGCACTGAGATTTCTGTATCCCAAAGAGTGGCAGCACCTCACCATGTTCATCCTCCTCACCCTCAATGGCTGTGTAGATGTCATGAGCAAGACCTTGCTGCCTCAGAGGTGTGTGCTTCTAGAAAAAGGTTCCCTGGCCCTGACCTTCTACGTGTTCCTGCTATTGCTGACGTCACATGTCTAGCCAATTTTAAGAAAAATCAGATTTTTAAAAAGTAGGATCTTTTTTTCACTGTCAAGTTGTCAAAAACCATCCAAAGTATTAAAGAAATAATACTACCTATTGCTGGAGAAGATGTAGGGAAAGAGGTCTAGGGAATTATCACACACTGTCTACATTTCCTTAAAGTCAGTTTGGCAGAGTTTGCCAGAATTTAAAGTGTACATATTCTTCAAGCAAACAATTCCATTTCTTGCTGTCTGCAGTGGACATCTGTCATATAAGCCTAATGCCGTCTTTGAAAGAGCCTCCCAATATTTTGGACAATTTCCACATAATCAGGCCTTCCTTTTTGGTAGATTTTTATATTTAATCCCTGCTCTCCTTTGAGGCTAGCTAGGGTACAGGTATGTGACCAGTTAGACACACCTACTTAAGACTCGAACACACAAATGAGCAATGTAAGGAAATTGGCTGTGCATGGGGTTTCTGTTCTGTAGAAGAGTAGTGGCAAAGATAGGAACCTATGTTCATCATTATACTGGTTCTGCCCCATAGTACTGGGGTTAGTGCCAAAAAGAGCAACCTAAGCCCATTTTGTGAACTAACTTATCTATTTAAATAGATTCCTTCTCTTAAACTTCCCAGAATAGATTCTTATTGTCTGTAGCTAGGAACTCTGATATAGCATCTCATCTAGAAATCCTCATACATCTATACAAAGAGCATATACAAGAATGGCCACTGAAGCATGTTTTTTTCTATCAAGAACTTTGACCTCAGAAGGTCTTAATTTTTCTTCTTACACCTGCCAAGAATGGTCAGGACCACAAGGCAGTCAGGAGAGATGGTATCCTAATGGTGCGGTGAACTTCACTTAACATATCCTACAGAAAACTTTCTATTTGAATACTAATTCAATCAGATTTTACCCTATAACTAATGTGACCTTATATAATTTATCATTCAAACCTGGATACTTGAGAAAAAAAGGCAAAATTAGTATTTGTACTGGGACAACAGGTAAAAACCAAACTGCTACAGACACACCGGGATTTACTGGTACCCTTCCTATAACCTAAAAAGAGATGTGCTGTATGTCTTCAGTTTGCCCCTCCACCCCACCTTTCACCTCCATCCTGTTCCCTCTCCCAGGAGACTGCCCTGGTCTGTAGCACATCACTGAGCTCCTCATCCTCTGGCTTCAGGCAACCGTTGGGCAATGACGAACCCCAGGAGGACAATGGATAAGAGTGAGATTAAGGTTTTTATTCTTTTAGCTCCTTCTTCTGGGGTCACCTTAGGCTGGCAGTACCTTGCCCCCAGGACACCATCAGTATCAGTTTCTCTGGCTACCATAAAAAATGACCACAAACTTACAAGGTGGCTTAAAACAGAAATCTACTTTCTCACAGTTCTGGATGCCAGAAGTCCAAAATCAAGGTGTTGATTCCTTCTAGAAGCTCTCAGGAGAATCTGTCCCGTATTTCTCCCCTAGCTTCTCATGACTGCCGGCAGTCCTTGGCATTCCTTGGCTTGTAGATACATACTCTAATCTCTGCTTCCATCTTCACATTGTCTTCTCTTCTCAAATCTTCCTCAGACTTCCTCATAAGGTATCCTGCCACTGGATTTAGAGCCCACCTTAAAACCAAGATGCTTTCATCTCAAGATCCTTAATTTTTTCCACAAATGTCAAATGTCAAATGAGGTCATATTCACAGGGTCTAGGGGTTAGGACTTGGAAATACCTTTTTAGGGGCCACCATTCAATACACTACACTGTCCTTGCTTATAGCCTAGCTTCTCCTGTTCTATGTCCCCTGGGGCCCAGAGTAAACAACAGCTCCAACTGTTACCCAGCTATCTCTTGTGGTCTCCTTCTACCCTGCTGACATCTGCATACGCAGTATCTTTATGAAACCCTCCTTGAACTATCCCAATTTGTGCTGCCATCTATTTCCTGTGGGGACCCTATCTGAAACGCCAGCGGAGCAATTTGCCCAGGAGGCTAGAATCCTTAAATACAATTCACGCTCAGATGTTCAGAATAGTGACAAGAGAAAAACTACAACTGGATTTCACAAACATGAACATACGACAAAGGAGACTAATTCGTAAACATGTGGGTAATAAGGGGATTTTCCAAATTCAATCAAGGCTACCAAAGGACTAAATTAATTTAACAAAAAATCCTAAATGGCTACTATTTTACAGGTACTATGCAGGGATTAGCAACAAGGAGAAAGGTACAAAGATGTACATGATTATATTGCAACTTATAATAAGGAATGGAAAGGAGGACTGGGTGGTGTGGTAAGCTGAATTCTAGGATGGCTCCCATGATTCCTGCCCCTGGCATACACTCTGTACAATCCCCTCCCCTTGAATGGGACCAGTGAATATAATGGATTATCATGACCAAGATTGGTTACTAATTGGTTGAGTCTGCATTACTGAAAAGAGAGATTGTTCTGGATTGTCTGACTGCGTCAGGTGAAGTCTTTAGAAGAAGGTAAATCATTGAGGAGATGTACTCCTGTTAGCCTAAAAGAAAGCCAACATCCATGCTGTGATCTTCCTGTGGGGTCTCATGCCAAGGAACCCTGAGCAACCTCTAGATGCTGAGAACCATCCTGGCTGACAGCCAGCAACAAAACAATAGCTTCAGTCTTAAAACTGCAAGGAACTGAATTTTGTCCATAGTCAATGAGCTTGCAAGAGGACCCCGAGCCTCAGATCAGAATCACAGCGCCAGCCAACACCTGATTTCAGCGTGGTGAGATTCTCAGTAGAGGTCTCAGCAAAGCCTTGTTGGATTTCTGATCCAAGGAAACTGAGATAATAAGTGGTTCTCCTAAATTCCTATATTTATGTGAAAGTGTTACACAAAAATAGAAAGCTAATATAGCTGGTATTAGCTCTGGGTGAAGGTGTATCCAGCACTGGTCAGTGATGAGAAACACTGTATCTCATTAAGATGTGCGGCCCACATCTTAATGAGATAAGATGTGTGGCCCAACTTTGGAGAACAGTGTGGAGATTCCTCAGGAAATTAAAAATAGAGCTTCCCTGTGACCCTGCAATTGCACTACTGGGTATTTACCCCAAAGATACAGATGTAGTGAAAAGAAGGGCCATCTGTACCCCAATGTTTATAGCAGCAATGGCCACGGTCGCCAAACTGTGGAAAGAACCAAGATGCCCTTCAACAGACGAATGGATAAGGAAGATGTGGTCCATATACACTATGGAGTATTATGCCTCCATCAGAAAGGATGAATACCCAACTTTTGTATCAACACGGACAGGACTGGAAGAGATTATGCTGAGTGAAATAAGTCAAGCAGAGAGAGTCAATTATCATATGGTTTCACTTATTTGTGGAGCATAACAAATAACATGGAGGACATGGGGAGATGGAGAGGAGAAGGGAGTTGAGGGAAATTGGAAGGGGAGATGAACCATGAGAGACTATGGACTCTGAAAAACAACCTGAGGGTTTTGAAGGGGCGGGGGGTGGGAGATTGGGGGAGCCAAGTGGTAGGTATTATGGAGGGCACGTATTGCATGGAGCCCTGGGTGTGGTGCATAAACAATGAATTCTGTTATGGTGAAAAGAAATTAAAAAAAAAATAAATTCATATATATATATATATAATGGGAGAAAGAGAGAATCGTATAGTAAAAAAAAAAAAAGATGTGCGGCTCATTGCTGAAAGATTATAACCAAAATGAAGCAGGGATCCTAATGAGAATGAGAAGCTTCAGGACCATCAAGTTCTTTTGCTCTCTGTCTACAATCACAAGGCAACCTTTGTGAACTCAGTTTCTGAGGCTCCAGAAACAGTGGCTTGGACAGGGCCCATGAAAATAATTCTAGACTTTGAGGTATCGAAGGCAGAGGAGAGAACTGGTCGGAAGAAATCAACTTAACCTTTCAGGTGGTTTATCCCATCAAAGTTGATGGCCAAGTGTTGAATTGACATGAGCTTCCAGGAGCCTCTTGGAGGCTTGGCAGACAATACTAACTACCAAATTTAAAACAGATAAATCCTTAAATCTTATTGGCTTAACACAAAAAAAGGTTATTTCTCCCATGCTTATAAGCCTTCTGCCTGCTCTTTTGGATATGACTCCTCCCATCTCGTGTCTTTGTCTTTCTCTAGTACCTCACAGTCTACATAATCAGCCAGTAAATATGGAAAAGGAAAGGGTGAAAAATAGGCAGAAGTTTCGAGAGGCCCCGTCTTGACGTGGTGTGCATCACTTCCCCACACAGTCTGCGGGACAAGCACAGTCACTGAGTGGCTGGGAAGTGTGGTCCCAGAACCACACTACATTGTGGGAGGGGAGCAAGAGTGTTCTGTGATGATGAAGATATCCTTCCTAAACAGAAATGAGATAAGTGAATCTCGCACATGGAATTTGGAAGTTTACTGTGGGGTTCCCAAGTCACAGAATTAAGAATTCTGAAGAAGAGAGAGCAAAGGTTAACTCCTAACCTGGGCCTGCGTATCTGGTATAGAAGAGAAATGATCTATGGAAAAACAGGCCCAGGGTCCGTCCTTCAAGCTCTATCCTCAGCCATGGGTATGAGTTGGTCACACAGTCATAGAGGAAGGACTAGGTATAACAGAGGTAAGGTGCGTATATACTTCCACCTTGCCAAAGGCTTCTAGAAGGAAAAGAAATTTGCAGCCATTGAAATGTGATCGTTGAAAAGTACCTGAAATGGAGTATATAAACTGCGAAACCCAAGTCATAATTATGTAATGAGGTATAAAGCTCACATTCTAGAAAAATTCAAAGAGGAAAATTATGGGCTGGTGTGCCAAGAGAAATAAAGTACATATATCCTTTCAAACTGAGAAGTTAGAATGTTGTTTTCCATCTCCTGTGAGCCTTGTTTTGGTAAGTCAATGACAAACCCCAAGGCTTAGTAACCATTAGTTGAACTAAGATGAAAGTCTGACCCATGAACAGATCTCTGACCTTGTGCGTATTTCCGGACCCACGTCCTGTGTGGTTCTTCTTGAGTTCTCAGCCTCTGGCTTTTTCCTTCTGCGGTGTATTTCTGCCTTGCAGCAAGGTGAGTTGCAATCATTTTTTTGTTGTTGATGATGATGATATCCCTCCTAAAAAGAAAGGAGATAAATTAAAAGATGCTTTTGGAAGACACCATGCTAAAACCCCACAGCTATTAAGAAGTTTATAGTGTAGTTCTCTAGATGTCCTTTTTTTAAAAAAAGAGTTTATTTATTTGAGAGAGAGAGAATGAGTGGTGGGGAAGGGCAGATGGAGAGAGAGAAGCAGACCCTCCGCTGAGCAGGATGACTGATGCGGGGCTCCTTTCCAGGACCCAGAGACCATGACCTGAGCTGAAGGCAGATGCTTCACCAACCGAGCCACCCAGGGGCCCTGCTAGATACCATTTTGACCAAACTTCTATCTCCTCCATGATCTGTTCTTTTCACTAAAACTTTAAAATTCACCTAACATGTCATTCCATACTGTCAAAATCTGCGCAATCCAATATGGTAGCTACTGAGAGATTGAGTCATTGAGTGCTTGTAATATGGCCTGTCTGAACTGAGGTGTGCTGTAGGTAGAAAATAAATACTGGAATTTGATGACTTAGTATGAAGTGAGGAATCTGACATACTTTATTTATAGTTTTTATATTAATTACATGTTGTAATAACATTTTGGATATATTGGGTAAAAATAATCTCATTAAAATTAATTTCACCATTTTGTGTTTTCAATATGCTGTTAGAAAATTTAAAATTACATATAATATTTGATTTCTATGAAACAGAGTTAGTCCAAAGAGTCTCTGATGTCTGTTTTATGTGTGTGTGTATATGCAGAGGTATATGCCTTCAACTAAATTGTAAGCTCTTTGAGGGTAAGAACTATGTCATATACTTTTTTTTATGTGCCCTGCTATACTCAGTAGAATCCACAGCAGTAGCAAATTCTTATTTCCTGAATTCCTAAAGACCTTCTTGTTCATTCTAGCATTTCATGCCAGACATGTGGGGTGGAGGGTGGGGCGGGTCTGAGGGGCGTCTCAGTGTGGAACAGTGTGGAACAGGCAGCACATGAAGGACCTCCAGGGGCTCCTGTGGTCAAGCAGTTTTCCCCTCATGAAACAGCTGTCCAGGCACTCATTGCCCACAGACTCTGGAGCTGTCTGCCGGTTCTGCTAATCATTCACCACCTTTGGCTTCCTTCTCAGCTACTTGTGGGCAGTGTGTGGTTTGGGACGGGTGATTCCCTATCTTCAAAGCCCCAGATCAGGATGTTCATGTTTTAATGAACAACATGTAGTGCTGGTGTCTGGCCAAGGTGGGGGCCCTGAGCATCCCAGACGGGACCTTAAGTGGAGCTACTTGTCCTTTGCCACTTCCAACCTTGCATTGCTGCTGGGTCAGTGCTGGGCATCTCCCTCCTCCCCTGACCACTGGCAGCCAGCTCACAGCTGCCAGAAACAACTGGGAGATGAGTGTGGGAGCTGGAATGAACCTTGCTGCCCCCAGCATACAGGAACCACAGCCTTGAAGTATGAGGAGCAACCTTAAAAGTGACTAAATACAGTTCCCTGGGCCTGTAGACCATGCACTCCCCAGCCCAGCCCTACCATTACTTAGGGGAGTGATGAACCCTGTGCTTCTCCCAGAGCAAGTCTAAAACCAAAGAGAATCCCTGGGCTTCTCTCCTCCATGACTCACTTCAGAAGTGTCAATTCAGACTCTTCCTTTGAATCTCCTTGCCCTGAGCACTGAGCTCTACTGGGATCTCCAAGCATTTTGATACTTCACCAAAAGGAAGAAAGAAAAAGGAGACAAATATGCTCACTTCTGTGCAACAACGTTCATGCTCTTTTATTTTCACCTCAATAGAAGGTCAAGTTTGACACGCAATTTTTTCAGCTAAGAGGTATGACATTCAGCAAATGAAGAGAGAACTGAAATTAGAACCCCAATTTATGACTTCCAATTGATGCATTTTTCACTGCCATATACTGCCTTCTTAAAACTGCATTTCTATACCTCAATGGTGGCAATGGTCACCTCCAGGTTACAGGACTAAAGATGATTTTTAATGTTGTTCTTTTTGCTTATATATTTACCTGATTTTTCTACAATGACTCTATATCAATTGAAAAAAAAAAAAAACCCACCTGGGTGCCTCAGTGGCTCAGCCAGTTAAGCATGACTCAGGGTCCTGCGATCAAGCCCCACATTGGGCTTCACACTGGGTGTGGAGCCTGCTTAAGATTCTCTCCCTTCTCCCTACGCCACTTTCCCACCCCCGCTCACATGCTCTCTAAAAAACAAAAGAAAAGAAATGGGGGGGGGGGAGAAACACCTAAAACTAAATTTTAAAATAAGCAATTCCTTCGTAAGGCAGAATTCAGCCTTTTCCCAACTTGCTTTCATCCTCAAATCTTAGCCCCTGCAAATCTCTCAATTATAAGAAGCAATCTGAATTATTGTCATCTTCAAGGGCAGAGAGAGATTTAATTTTTCTGGAATTAAGTGAACTTGAGAAGTAATAGGTATTTGGATAGGAGGGAGGGATCGGAGACGGTGCTATGACCTGGGCATAAATTCTCCTCCTCTCTTCTAGGGCCATTGCTGGCATACAGGTGCTGCCTCTCTGCCCCATGACATTGCTTGTACTGAAATGACTGATGATTATGCAGAACACTGTGATGTCAGCATGGTTCATGCTGAGTGATGAACTTCCTTCCCCCTTCGCACAACTGCCATGCCCCAAAAAACTATTTCAGTACCTACTGCAATAAACCCAAATCCATGTGTGGGTCCAGGGCATGCCTCACATTCCCACTACCCTTTTCCTCCACCATCCTCTCTGCTCTATTTTCATTACTTTTTTCCCATCCTCTCTGCTTTATACTCAGCTTCCTATTACCCAATACCTAGGACTCCGTCTTCTGAGGTGCATTAGACACGAGCGGAGTAACAGATAAACGAAGCTGATGGGCTAAGTCACATTAAAATAAAATGGCCGACACCAGTTCACAGGGGTCACTCACTCAACAGTGCCTGCATTTTAAGGATTTGACCTTAATCCCTTGTACCAGTTAGGGATGAATCCTGGGAGAAAGTGATATGAAATATGAATTTCTTATGGCCACTAGACCTTACAGATTTGTAGCAGAGAAGTCTAGGGAAGGCTGCTATGGAATGAGGTTGGAGATCATTTCAGGTCAACGTGGCAGCAGTCAGGAGGAAGAATTCTGCAGCAAGTTAGGGAAGAACAAGGACAGACCGAAACCTATGAGAACAAAGCGGAGCCTGTGTCTGCCTCTCGCCACCTCATTCTTCAGTGGCAAGTGACCCTCCGAAGAAGCTGGTGCCCCGACTCTAAGAGAAGCGAAGAGCTATGGGCGTGGTTGCTGCCCATGCCAAGGAGATGAGACAACAGGTCAGGAGCAGAATGCAGGAGCTTCAGGGGCACCTGGCACCATCATACACCTTCAGGGTGTGCTTGGGTTGCTCCTTCAGTTCCGCCTTCACATGATCATATAAATCTCTTCTGTAGCCAACCCAACCTGGACCCATAGAAGGAAGGGCATTCCAGGAAATACAGCTCAAGCTCTGTGAAGCTGACCCACTACAAACCCACCGCAGTCCCTGAAAATCAATGATCAAAAGATAGCTTTTGGATCCATTTATCGGCCAGTAGAGATGCTGATGCAGGGGTAGGGACACAGATGGAGATGTGAAGAAGTAAGAGGAGGAGGTGAAGGGAGATTTCTTGGAGATCTTCAGAATGTGTCTGTAAGAGAAAAGAAAAGCCAGATTGGTGCTAGGTGTGTAATATATGGTCACATATCCCAATGTTTATAAACATAGGTGTTCAGAAAGAAAACCCTACAACTGGACCAAAGTTATGTCTGAATGGCCAGGCTACCTCGGGATACCACAGCAACCCTTACCCCTATCCCATGCCCCTTTCTCCTCATTTGAGTGCTGGGCAGTACACGGGCAGGAAGCCATGGGAGAAAGGGACAGATGTGCACAGGTGTGGACCCTTCTCAAGGGCCACAGAGAGGAGCCTCTAAAAGCACATTCACAAGCTTCCTTCTCTGGCAGAAGTCAGTTGGTTCCCAATGTACCAGACTGGAATGGAACAATGAGGCTTTACGCCACCAAAGGTGTAGGCTTGTTTCAAGAGACATTTCCTCTGTGGGGGAGCAGTGGGTGGGGTGAGACGATAAAAGATGGTGGAAGGCAATTTTTTCCAAAGGCCAGAACTTGAAGTGGCCCCAGAAGGTGTGGACTTGCCCAAATTTTGCTCTTCTCTCCTTTGTTAGGCAGATCTGTAGTTCAATGGGAACCTTTATTGGTCATGTGTACCCAGGACTATTTCTAATCTTATATGGACTGTATCAGGCAATAGTAGTCTCCAAAGCTGTGATATTCAAAGACTCTCCGCTGGACCCTTCATGCCATCCTAGGAAGAAGGGAAAATGGGCCAGATTATGGAAGATATGCCACGGAGGTGTGCTGAAGATGGTGATTGGCTCCTTCTTGATAGCTTACGAGATCCGTTGCATTAAAGGAGGGTTGATACTGATGAACAGACTGTTGCCACCAACATTTATGTACCCCAAAGAGTGGCAGCACCTCACCATGTTCATCCTCCTCACCCTCAATGGCTGTGTAGATGTCATGAGCAAGAACTTGCTGCCTCAGAGGTGTGTGCTTCTAGAAAAAGGTTCCCTGGCCCTGACCTTCTACGTGCTCCTGCTGCTCTTGACATCACATGTCCAGGACTCAACGGGGATAGAGTTTCAGATACATTGTCTGCTCATCTTGCTGGTGTTTCTGTTGATGCTGGTGTTGACTGTAGAGCTGTGGACTCCTGACACATTTCACCTCTTGCTGATTGAGACTTTTCTGTTTCTGATGATGGGTTCCTGGCTCATACAGGCGGGCTTTATTCTGTACAAGCCAGTCACTGGTTACCCATGGCAGGATGATGACATCAGCGACATCATGTTTATCACCACCTTCTTCTGTTGGCATGTGATGATCAATGCTTTGTGTCTGCTGGGAATCTATGGCATCTCTTCCCTTTGGCATCGTTGTTACCGTCCCAGCTTGAAGCTGATGGGATCCAAAGAAACTCCGTATCACAAGGGTACTGTAGGACCCCTCTACAAATTACTGCAGGAAGTGGAGCAGTCAGAAAGTGATGACCAGACTCTTCTCCTTTCAGAAAGCTCTTCCTGAGACAGCCTAGGATGCTTGGCACATTGTGACCCATCTTCCTCCACGCAGGTTCTCTCAGTCATGTGCACTGGACCCTTTTTGGTACCGAGTGAAGGTAATGGCCATGAAGGAGCGCAGTTGGTCTCCATCTGCTGGCACATCTGCTGCCCTTGAATGTCTAATTGCTGAGGAGATGAGGAGAGAGAGGCCTGAGAAAGGGACGCTGATGAAATTGGTGGGGTGGTGGGGAGAGCACCAGAGGAGTAGGTGAGTGTGCAAGAGAAGCCCGGGGTGGGGGTGGGGGACAGCGGGCGGATGAGATAGAAGGGAGGCTTTCAAAGGAAGGAGAGCAGAGTCATGCCTTCACCAGCTACTTCTCCAGGGACAAGTGACTGCCTTTTACCTGAGACTATAATGATTTCTCACAATTCAAAACTGGAATCATTGAAGTCTCATCCTGATAAAGAAAAGTGGGTACTTCAATGTGCTCACCAAAGGGGCACCATCACGTGGAAGTAATATAAACAGAATTTAGAATTAATTTATACTGGTTGAAAGTATGCTTTGTATCCCCCCTCCCACTTCTAAGGATTGCCTTCATTTCAAATCCGAATTAATAAAATGAGACTTTATAAATGTTTTAATTTAGTAACACTTCAAATGTGCAGAATTCAAATATAGAATTCAAAGGCTTAGTACTTCTTCAGATTCCTCTTTTATTACTCCTATTCCAGTCAAAGCTTACCTATTTCCCTATCACTGCCTTTGCACATGTACAATTTCCTCAATTGTACCCATGGGTCTTTGCAAATTTCACTCCCTTGCATCTCACAGAAAGCCATCAGACAATCACATGTTTACTATGTTGTTTGGTACCCAGCATAAAACCCAACCTCACCCTCACCCCACTGAGTACCCTCCAGGAGGCCCTCTCCAAGAACTCTTACTGACTCCTTTGTTCTGGAACTCTTAGGTGCTTATACGAAATCCACTTTGTTAAGCTGTTCATATAGCTGATACATTGCGCTTTGTACTATCTCTGAAATCATCTCTTTTGGGGAGGTTTTTCTAACCACCTAAAGACTCCTAAAGGGTAGGGACTTTGCCAGATCCAAGTGACAAACTTTCCTGTATATGCACCAGATATGTAGCACAGGTGATGCTGAATAAAGGCTTATTTGCTTCCAGAATCTCCGCCTACCCCTGTTTCTTCTAAATGTTTTTCAAGACAGGTCTATGGTTCTGTGAACCTTCGGGAAACACCAACAGTCCTAAAGCCTGAGTCATGTCCTTTGTAATGGGCCCACTCTCTTCCTCGTTTCTGGGATAACAAAATCCACCAAACTATTTCTAAATTGTTTACTCTGTTATTGCTTGTTAATCCTCAAAAGTGTTTCTATAAGGAACTTCCAGAAAACCGAGACTCAGAAGGCTGACTTACTCACGTCTTGGACCTGGTACAAAGCAAGACAGGAATTCGAATACAGGTGTGTCTGACTCAAGCCAGTGGCTGTGTCCTCTGGGCTATGGTGACTTTGCTAATAGCAACGGTGAAGGAAGTGATCCTCAAACTGAAATTTTTTGAAAAAAAGAGAAAAGGAGAAAAAGGAGGAAGGAAGGAAGAAAAATGGTCACCCAGAAGGCCCAGCTGAAATGAGTGGCACCCTATAAGTACTCCAGATATCCCCTAAAAGGCATGTCTATGTCAGATTTCTGTCCACCACCCAGTACTCCCACCCTGGCCTCCCCTGGGAGTGAGTCTGGCAGACTCTCAGCTTCTGGCTGGGTCTTAAATTTCTGGGCTCAGATCTGAGGGAGGGCTGAGGATAAGACTTGTTTTTAACCACGTTTTCTGGTCCTTGCCGTTCCCACCTTAACTCTTGGGTTCTAGACTCTTCAGTTACTCTTCGTGGCGGACATCCTTTTCTCTTTACCTCTTGCACACACTGGTGGGAGATGAGGAAAAAGTACCAAACATCCTTAAGCTGCTCTTTCCTAGTCATTTGAAACCTAATTTTATAATAATAAAGAAACCACTGGTAATCAATTCATACTCCCAACACAGTATCTCTTAGATGGCAGTGGAGATAATAAACTTGCATGTTATTAATTAACTATATTGGAGATAATAACACAGAGGCCTTCCCCTGGAAGGCCAGTGGGGGGGGGGGAGCGGAATTCCCGCTCTTAAACTTTGGGGATATTCTTCACAAAATTACACCAGAGGGCGCTATGATCACGCTGCCCCAGCCAAGCCTCCCCCTCTCCAAGGTGGTAAACAAGTCTCCCAGAACCGGTTTAAAAGAAGTGGGGGGAGGGGATAGGAGTTCAGGAAAAATAAGGAACTAAGTCTAAGTATTGCCCAAGCAAGCATCCCGAGAACATATCCCAGGGTTGTTTCCCATTAAAATCTGGCATGTGAACGGGAAGCAAACAGGGTTTCAAATCAACGAATGGGACAGAGGGTAGAAGGCAGGACTGGGGAACCCGTGGAGGCTATCTCTGGGAAAAGAACTGACTAAAGGACACACTCTGGTCCAAGCAAATTTTCTTTTTTCTTTTTTTTTTTTAAACCACGATGCTAAATTTCCCAAGCTTTTATTTTTATTTATTTTTTTATTAACATCTAATGTATTATTAGCCCCAAGGGTACAGGTCTGTGAATCTCCGGGTTTACACACTTCACAGCACTCACCATAGCACCTACCCTCCCCAATGTCCATATGTTCATAACCCACCCTCTCCCTACCCACACCCCCACCCTCAGTTTATTTTCCTAAGCTTTTAAAAATAAGCTTCACTAATGTTCCAATCAATCTAGAGAAGACAGATCCATACATATATTGAGAATAAGGAACAAGATTTATCTATGAAAATCCCAGATTCATGAAATAATGAAACTGGGGACAGATGATTAAATAGGCAAAATGTTCTCCAAAGATTCCTTTAAAGAGAACCTGACATAAAGTATCCCCCTCCCTTTGTTATTCGCAAAGAGTATATAGAATGTCCACTCTGTGGGAGACGCTGGACAAGCCACCCTGTAGGATTCGGAGGTAGACTGGCTGGCCCCCTCAGCGAGCGCTTTGCTCAATGGGAAGGAGAGGGATTGCAGGGGTGTGGCGGTGGTGGCCCAGGAAAGCACCCACAGCAGACCGGAGGAAGGAAAACAGAGAAGGCTCCCAAGGGAGTTGCTCCTGGGAAGTGCACTTGGCTGTGAAGTACTGCCCTAGGGTGACTTCAGCAAGCTACTGCAGGTTATGGGCGCCTTGGCCTCCTCATCTTTCAGAACGATGTGCAGATTAGTTCCAGAAGTGCACGGCTTTAATTTTCTCAGTAGGACTTATTTCCCCACGGTGTTAGCGAAGATGAACTTAACTCCCCAGGTTCCTATTAGAGTGAAGATTCAGAGTGGGGCTCAAGCCCAACGAAACTCGTAACACACACTTTGGGAAATGGAGTGTTCCCTATATTTGAGTGATTTCAAAGGGCCTTCAACAAACCTCAAATTGGGCTAAAGAACAGATCGCCGAGACTTGAGCTTCTCGTTTCCTAACCAGGGTTTAAGAATATCAAACAATCCATCTGGGGCCATACCATCCTGGACACACACCCCATCTCGAGGATTCTGGGAAGCTCAGCCCGGTCAGGCCTGGTTAGTACTTGGATGGGAGACTACCAAACAACCAGGAAGGATATAAAGAGCAATTCTTCTGTGTTCAGTGTTCGGTACTGAATTGAAGGAAAAACTGGTCTTTCGTTCCTTATTTATGGAGAGTGAAATTGGAAAGCTTGGCCAATGGTAGCTTCTTCCCAGAATTTGGTTTAAGAGTCATGATATCAACTTCCAAGGCTGTTTGTTTTGTTTTTGTGTGTGTGTGTGTTCTTCTCGTTTTGTTTTAAGATTATACTATGGTCTATTCTTTGGGAAAGAACTGGTGTTGTTTTATTAAAAAAAAAAAAAAAAGCATAATTTACAATTCTGGGTTGGGTTTCCAGGGTGTTCCTCAAGTCTGGGTCTCAGCTATGTTTTTTGAGCCTGAGCTAAGAGTTTTGTTGAATGCTTATTGAACTCATTCAAATATAAGGAAAACTCCACTTCCCAAACTGCCTGTTAGGGTTGAAGGTTTGATTATGTTTCAGCCCTACCCCCAATCCTATCTATGATGAGTGCAAGACAACCACACAGGCCCTGGGAAGGCACTTCCAGACCACTAGATTAAGAACTTTACAGGGTTCCTGGGTGGATGGGTTGGTTAATCATCTGCCTTTGGCTCAGGTTGTGATCCTAGGGTCCTGGGCTCTCTGCTCAGCGGGGAGCCTGCTTCTCCCTCTCCATTTGCCTGCTGCTCTGCCGGCTTGGGTGCTCTCTCTCACTCTCAAATAAATAAATAAATAAAAATCTTTAAGAGCTTTACAGCTGGTAAGTGAGAATCGGTCCTTTAGGAGGCAGAGAGAAATTGAGAGAAACTCACAAAGCCCACCCAAGGCAAGGCCTTTATATTACAGGTAGCAGGACAACACAGAAGGGAAACTCTTAGTCCCTAGCCCTATCCTGTAGATTCGTAGCAAAAAATGTTTACCTGTAATACTGCTCTCCCACTCCACTCACCTGTTGGACATAGCTACCTCGTTCTAAGAGAGAAAAACCTGACTTCAAAGCACATGTAATAGAACCCCCCTATCAGCTCTGATACTCAGTGTACCTAGAGATGGAACAGTTCACCGGTTCAAGCATGCTAATGCTCTTTTATGGAGAGGGTGGAAAATGGGGGCGAGTGGCAATTTAGGGAAGAAGGGGGAGGAGGACAAAGGTCACCAGACACAGTCAAGTCAAACGGAATGGCACAGGCAGTCCTCCTTCTAACTTCTCTGAAAGTACAGTCTGGGTTTCTGGGGGCGAACCAGTTAGCTTCTTCTGCTTTTTCTTCCCCTCATACCCTTCAAAGCTTCCCTGATCGGTCCCCAGACTCATTTGGGCCCTAACTGGGCTGGTTTTAGTAAGCAGGGGGCCGACCAAGGACAAGGCCTCTTGTTCCTTCCTGAAAGACTCAGTGGTCATGTATTAGGTTTCTAACCCTCACGAAGTATGCCTCTGGTCACATGAATGGATCAAAGCAAATCCATTTGCATTCTCGGAAAAGCAGCTCAAAGCACATGTTTTCTTGATGGTGCCGCTGTCATTTCTGTGTGATCAACAAACATCACGTATTGAACACTCACTCTGGACACTACTGGGAGATAGAAAGATGGATGAGTTGTTCAAGGCAGTGAAGATCCCTAGCAAGTGAAACCACACAGCAAAATACAATCCCATAAATTTTAAAAACTGCATTTACTTCTTGCTATCCCATTTTCTATTATGCTTGCCACCTGCATCTCAGAATCTGGTGGTGACGAGTTCAGGAGAAGGCTCTGGTTTTTGCTGAGGCAGTTGGGCAACTGAAAACGACCATCTTTTAAAATGAAACCATGACCTTTCCTCTCCCCCAGTTCCCCTCAACTCAGGACTGAGTCAGAATGTTGTACTTCATGGGTTGTTATGGGGAAAGAAAGAATCCAATCTCTTTGGATTACCTTGACCTATAATAATTATAATTACTGTTTTCCAAGTTTACCATCTGCATCTAGTGGATGTGCTTATCAGAAGGAATCCTTACAATACAGTTACAACAGTTAACTGTTATCTCTATTATGTGGGCAAGAAAACTGGTTTCATGTGGATGAGAAAGCTAACACAAAGCTGGTAAGAAGTGAAGCCCGGATTTGAACCGGTGTTTGTATGATATGAACCCCAGCCTTTAAACATATTGTAATACTTCAACATACAGCACTCAAACTCAAGATGGACCTTCTTAAGGGTTCTGCAGTGCAGAATGTCACCTGTCTGAAATATATCAAAATCCCCTTTGAGGTGAAATTTGCATCTGTCACTTGAAAGCACTACAGTGTCAGACACTCTGGAAGGATGGTGACCGAAGAAGCCAAGTTATGTGTGTGTGGTCACAGGCAACATTTCTTTTCCATAATTGTGGTACGAAAAATAACCACAAGCACAAACTTCTTCCCTTCCTCTTCCAAAGACAATGAAGCCTGACTTCTTGGTGTTCATACAGAAAATTCTCCAAGTCTCAAACACTGGGGCTCCTGAAAGATGCAATAAAGACTAGACACCATCAGGGGGATTTCAGGGAAGAAAAAATACTCAAGCAAGGGCACTGGTAGCAATGAAAATATGGTAGGTGTGCGGGCATTGTGTGTGTCTCTCTCTATACTATATAGTTATTATGTATCTGTTTACAAGCATGTATTTCAAGATTGTGCTCACAGACACATTTTCTCAACCAACATAGCAAGGCTGACAGGAGGAAGGGGTACCGATTCAAATTTTCCAGATTAAAAAGGAGGCGCGATAAGTTCCTTGAAAAGGAAACGAAAGCATTACTTTCAAACATTCTAAAATTTGGACGTACCCTGGGTTTCCAAGGGGGGCACGCGAAGACCTCACTTTTCTTTCAGCTGCCCTTGGGGAACAGTTCGCACCCAGAATTTCAGATCTGGTTGGGCGGCTCTAAACGTCCTCTCTCCAAGGGCTTTATTTGCAGATGAGGAAGCCTGGGCCCAGACAGTCGCTGAGAGACTTGTCTCGGAGTGTCCGAGGCGGAATCGGACAGGTCCCCTGACCGTTCCTGTGCCCGCCCGGATCCTCTCCAGGGCAGGACCTAAGCACAGCGTGTGGATGACTGAAGCGAGAACGCACACTGCGGTTCCCTTCCCCAGCCCCACGGCGAGGGCAGCCGGGCGGGCGGGCGGGCGGGCGCGCTGCAGGCCCCGCTCCCGCAGGCCCTCCCCGGGCAGCCCCCTCGGTGCCCCACCACCGCCCAGGCCGCGGCCCCCGCTCCCGCACCGCGCCTCAAACCAGACGCCAGCGCCGAGGAGGGCTGCAGGTTCTCTAACAACAAAAGGCAAAACGACGTCCCCGGGGATCAGAACGTCCTTAGGGAGCCTTGGGGTCTGCGGTACGACCTCGAAAAAGACAGGCCTCTCCTGCAAAACTATCCAACCTGAAGGCGGCAGGGGCGGAGGCCGGGCGGTGTGCGGGGCGCCTCGGTCGGGCCCCGGGGGTGGGGGCTGAGGGGACGGTCCCAGGCCCGCGGTGGGCGCGCCAGGGCTAGCGGCAGCCGGGGCAGGCGGGGTCCTTCCTGGCAGGAGCTCGCCTGTCCGCGCGCCGCCGGCCTGCCCTTCCTCCGCTCCCCTCCCCCCGCAAGCCCCCTCCCCCCCAAGGCCCTTTCCCTTTCTTTCTTTCCCGGCCCTCGAGTCCCCACCCCGACGGCGCCGGCTCCACGGCTCGCCCAATGGCAGCGGGGCCCGGGCGCGCATCAGCCGATCCGCCCCGGCTCCCGGCCGCTGGGAGCCAATCAGGGCGCCGGGGGCGGCCCGGGCAGCGGATAAAAAATGCGGGACAACTTGCAGCCCCGCAGAGCCGAGAATGGGAGAAGAGTGGAGCTGTTGAGCAGCACGCCGGCTTCCTCTCCTCTCCTCACCTCGCTCTCGAGGCCTGCCCGTCCCGCCGCCTGCTCGCCGCTCAGGTAAGCGCGCCGTCGTCCCGGGGGCTGGAAGTGGTGCGCGCCGCCCCTGCAGCCCCCGGACCCCCTGAGCCCGGCCTGTCGACCCCGCGCCTCGGGGCAGCCCCTTGCACCTCCCGCCCCTAAGGTGCTCCTCTGCCCCAGCGCCCTCCGCGTGCTCTCGCCGCCCGCGGCTCTCGGAGGCTCTGGGCTGGCGATTGTGGGGTGCGCTGCTCGCCGGGCTCGGAGGAGGGCGGGGAGTTGTTTTGATCTCTCTCGCCGCTCGCGGCCCTAGGCGCCGCCCCTGGAGGTCGCTCTGCGAGGCGAACGGTGGAGCCGCTGCTCCGGCCCAGCGCTCCCACCTCGGCGGTGTTGTGTGCGCCGCGGTGGAGTGGCCGGGTGGCCCCTGGGAGGCTCGCTCCTGCTCCGCGCTGGCGGGCCTTGGAGGATCGTCGTGGTTTGGAGGCTCTCTAGACGCCTACACCGAGGCGAGTGGCCGTGAGGGTCGCTGGTACGGGCCGCTCCTGCGCGGGGTCCCGGGGGCCTTGCACTGTGACTGAACAATGGGGAGCCCGGGCTGCGGTTTGGCCGGCGGGCGCCGCGGGCGGAGAGGCCTGGCGGGGCAGAGGCAGCGGCGGTGCGCTGTCCCTCCCCCGCGACATCCCCACTCCCTCCCAGCCTCGGCCCTCGGAGGGATGTGGCCCCCTCGGCCAGGCCTTGAGATCCAGACCGGGGCCCGAGGGGCAGGGCAACGACTTTAGGGACGTTTTAGTGGGAAAGGGCTACCCTCAAAGTGGATTATCCCAACTGCCCCGGGGGCGGGAAGCGGGTAACCCCCCCCAGCCGCAAATCCGCGAAGACCACCAACAACGAAGATGAAGACGAAGGGGAGTCGCGGTCCTCGGAGTCTCCCTCCAACTGCTTCGGCTTCGTCGCCTACTCGATGAACTCCGGAGAGAAATCACGAGTCAAGATTAAGACCGTGGGCCACCAGCCCTCGTATTCCTCCTCGTCCCGATGCGATCCCGAACGCTCCCTGACCCCTCCTTCTCCGTCTCCGTCTCCCTCGCCCAGAAAGCTCCGGTGCATGGACCAGCGAGAGCCGGAGAACCAGGAGAGGCGCGAACGCAACTCCAAAAGGAGAAGGGCCAGGGAGGGCTACCCCAACGATCCGATTGACCTTCTGTGGCTGGGGTGAGTGAAGAGGCAGGGAAGAAGACCCCGGAGCCGGAGACAGCTGCAGAGACAGCTAGAAAGTGCAGAATCCCATTTTTACCCTACATAACCTCAGGGCACACCGCGTTACCAGTCGGGAACAGTAGACTAGAATGTTGGCATCCAACTCGTCTCACGGAAAAGAGCAGGAAGTCTGGAACTGAGGCTTAAAGGGAGGAAGTGTGCCTGGATATTGGTGGCGGTAACAGGTTGGGGAGGAAGGCCAGGGACTGGGTTGTAGGCTTTGTAGTGGGAGCTGAAAGGGTCAGGTGTTGTTCCTTCCGGCCTTTAAAGGCAGGGGTGGCGGAGGTTTGGGGGCTGTGTGTGACCCACGGAGACCTCTGCTCGCGCGGTAATACAGAGGGATATGGAAAAGGACCGGTACTGCAGTCCAGTGCTGGAGACCAGACCAAGGAGGTTCTGCTCTTCCCCAAGGGAAGGGGTGAGGCTCTTGGAGGGAGAAGCTGTTCTGTTTTCAGCTGGGCAAACATGGACGGTTGCCCATAGAAACTTAGCCACTGTACTTCAGAAAGTTGCCCAAGTCGTTGGAGAACAATGTGTTCCCTTTCCAGGCACTCTGGGCCACTGAGCTGGGGAAGGGGGGGCCGTTGTACAACATTTCCTCTTATGTTGGGTTTTTCAGAGGTTTTGTGGCAGTGGCTCGCAGTTTTTAGCGTGCCCAGCTTTTAAAAACCCGGATCTTTTTGTTACTGAAGTGGGAATTTCCTCATTAAAAGTTCTCTGGTGGGATCTGAGAAGGTCCTTGGCAAATGTAGATCTACCTTCCAAAGTGAGAAAACCCGTGGAAACGATGGCAAGGTGCATGCCGCTCAGAATCCAACGCAGATCAGCTCTTTGATACTTTGGGGATTTGCAATTGCGCCGCTGTTAGGAAAACCCCACCAGGCTTTTGACTACTCTAGCTAGCCCCCTTGTTTCTTCTTCCTAATGTCTCAATGTGTAGGGGTGCTTTTGGGAGAGGGGAGACTCTCCAAAAAGGGTTTTTCACAGAGGTGCCGGCTAGAATGCAAGGAAGAGACGAGATGGACCCAGACACCGTAGCAAACCAGCCTTTCTGTGGCTGCATTTCACTCATATTGGGAGAGAGAGACCTTCTGCAAATCCTCTCTTCCCGAACTTTAGTGCTTCACCCAGTGCTTGAGTATAAAATATAAAATGCTACACTGACAAAATAGAGCTTCGTCCTCACAAGTGTGGATTCTAGCTCAAGGAAGCCTACAGGGACATTTTGTCTAATACAAAAGCTTAAATCCCTCTGAAAGCAGCATGAAGTAGTATACTCTGGAGAGTGGCTTCCAAAGGGAGGGGATGACATTTCCCACCGGGACTTTTTGCTTTAATTGTCCTCACTGAGTCATTCCTGCCAGAGGATCAGTTTGGAGTTGGTAATCATTTTTTGGTGGGTTCTTCTCAGCAGAACAACGTCCACCATGGCCACCTCCGCGAGCTCCCACCTGAACAAAGGCATCAAGCAGTTGTACATGTCCCTGCCTCAGGGCGAGAAAGTGCAAGCTATGTATATTTGGATTGACGGGACGGGAGAAGGATTGCGTTGCAAGACCCGGACCTTGGACAGTGAGCCCAAGTGTATAGAAGGTGAGAGACCGAGCAGAGTGGGAGCCGTGGGGAGGGGTGGGAGCAGCCTTGAAAGCAAGCCACTAGATTTAGCCACTTTATTATTCTGTGTGTCAGGCTTTCCTGAGGCAGGGTTTCTCAGACTTCATTCATTCAACGCTAAGCTCCTCTGCTGCCTCAAAGCGTGGCAACAATGGACCCCTTTATTTCAATAGAATCTTCCATGTAAGCCAGTATATTGAGGAAAAAAGATTAAAAGTCTAGTTGGGGCAGGAGGGGGTTGGGGACTTTGCTGACTTGGGCATCCCCACTTAATTTGCTCTGAGGTATCCCCAGGAACCCAGTTTGAAAACCACTGCTCTAACCTGACGATGTTTATCTACTGTATAAACTCTATAGAGTACTGTTTCGGATTCTGATCAGTGAGGTTCTGGATGTGAAGCAGACTCTGTGTGAAGTGGTTTCCAAATAGGACTGGCCCATCGTTTGTTTCTGGTTGATTCCACTTTTGGAAATTCTTAAACCACCTGATTGCTTATCACACTAGGGGCTCTTAGATAAGAGTCGTGACCTTCATTTTTCAGTCTAGAGCAAACCATAGCCCTCCTCCTGGAAGGGGACTAGAGAAAAAAATGTCACCTCTTACCTACTTTTAGGATGGCTTACTCTTCTGTTAGTAGTCACACTGGAGTGAATGCATAAGCATAAAATAAAGTATATGGCATGTACCTGCTTTGTGGCAGGTATTAGACAGGTGCTGGGGGCGGGGGTACAAGGTAAGAGAGTCTGATCTCTCTGCTTTTGGAAAACTCCTAGTCAACTTGAGAGATGAAGAAACCCACCTTTAAAACACAGTGGGGAAAGTCGATAAGTGACCATGGGAGCACCCTTGACCACTTACCCTGCTAGTTATCCATGTCCTTGTCTATAGAAAAGGACATGACTTGAGCTAGAACAGTCCCTAGATGCAGTGGGGAGATGAGTTAAAGAAGCAACACAGGTGACCTAGTAGGGGAATCAGAATCTGAAGAAGTTTTTTAAATGATGACTGACTTCCTGGTTGTCAGAATATTTCAGTTTGTCTCCTTGGTGTCCGGTAGACAGACTTATGGAAGATACGTCAGGCGTTCCTTGGGTGTTGATGCAGTGGTCTGTGCCGCTCCCACAGGAAGGACATGAAAGCCGTGTGCAGTTGTCAGAGTTTGCATATGAGTAGCAGGAGTCCCACATCTCTGACTTTCTGGAAAGAAAGTGTAGATCTTTAGACGTGGAAAGGTTAAGGAAGGGGCTGTATTCTTGTCTGAAAAGCTCTGCATTTTTAAGTTAAGTTTCCCTTCTCTTTTTACCCCAGAGTTGCCTGAGTGGAATTTTGATGGCTCTAGTACCTTTCAGTCCGAAGGCTCCAACAGTGACATGTATCTCGTCCCCGTTGCCATGTTTCGGGACCCTTTCCGTAAGGACCCCAACAAGCTGGTGTTCTGTGAAGTCTTCAAGTACAACCGGAAGCCTGCAGGTGTGTATTGGAGAGGTAGGGATGCTCCCTCCTTAATCAATGAACGTTGTAAAGGGGAAGTACAGGAGATTCCGAAACCAGTACTGAAAACACTAGACTAGGTGAGATGATCTCAGGTCTCAGAATTGTTTCGGGAGTCTGGGCGAGTGGACCAGGATCTCCACTCCAAACTTCCTCATTCACAGGTGGTGTGGTCCGTCTACGCAGGGTCTCCTCTACTGGTTGTGTAAATAAAACAGCAGTGAATTCCTTTAAATCTGTCCACCAGTAGAGCTCCCCCATGACACAGCCCTCCCACCTGCCTCTAGATTTGAAAAACATGGATTCTGAAGTTCGAATGGTGGGTTTGAATTCTGGATCTGTCACTTACCTGGCTATGAACCTTGGCAAACGATTTATCCTCTGTCCTTAGTTTTCCTGATTTTAAAAGGTGGGGTGGGGGATAAAATCCATCTCCTGTCTGGGTTCCCCGATAACCTACATGTGCTTCAAGTTCACTGTATCTGCATTTTTGGCTTTTGCCCGGCGTGGCTGTTGATCCTGATTCTCCGCCGATCCTATTGTTACCATAGCAGAAGCCCCCCAATCCCCCCTCCTGTTTAGTCTCTTGGTACACTCTGCCAGTGCGACTTGTGACGAGTCAGTCCATGCCTGGACCTTAATTGCCTTTGTTTTGGGGAGGCCGTACCCTTCTGGTAAAGGGCACGAGCTCTGAAGCCAAGGTAGCTGCCGCCTTCCCGGTTCTGCTACTCGCCGTGTAAGCTGGGCAGGCTGCCTGGTGTCTCTGGGCTGAGCTGCGTTTTCTCCTGTGTAAAAGTAGAGGCTTTCATATGTCCCTCAGGGTTGCTAGGTAGACTCCTGTTGTGGGTTTCCCATAATGCAGAGGTCTTAAAGTGGTGTTTTGGGATGTAGTTAAGCAGCTGATAAGTCTGTATTTACTTATTTGAAGGTTCTTTTCCAGCTTAGACGTCTCCAGCTGAGCTCCTCTCGTTTTAATATTTTACTTTTGTGCTGGTCAGTTTAGCTCTTCATCTTCTCACCTGGAATGGGGGGCCCCCAGTAGACAAATGATTCTCTCAAGGAAAATTACAGGTTTGGCTCTAAATGCTTGAGAAACTAGGGATAAGTCTGACAGCTAAAGCGGCTGTCTTGTGCACAGAGAGCTGAAGTGCCTGACATGTGGCACTTGGGAGGTGGCCAGCGTGCAGATAAGATGCAGACCTGCTCTGTTCTGGATCCAGGGTCATGGGGTTTGTGTGTGACTCAGGAGTCTCCCTGCAGATATATGATTACCGCTTCACCCATTTTCTTTTCTTTTAAAAAGATTTTATTTATTTGACAGACAGATCACAGTTAGGCAGAGAGAGAGGAGGAAGCAGGCTCCCTGCTGAGCAGAGAGCCTGATGCGGGGCTCGATCCCAGGACCCCGGGATCATGACCTGAGCCGAAGGCAGAGGCATTAACCCACTGAGCCACCCAGGCGCCCCTGCTTCGCCCATTTTCTACATTTAGGCTGATGGGACAGAGAAAAGGTTTATTATTCTGGGTCAGTTCACCTTAGAGTCCACACTTCAGCTTTGTGGAATCCAAAGCCCTTTTCCCCAGCAGCACTGGAATTCAGTGGATTTGCCCATATGGCTCTAATGGCGCATTGACTCTTTTTTTCTAGAGACCAATTTGAGGCATACCTGTAAACGGATAATGGACATGGTGAGCAATCAGCATCCTTGGTTTGGAATGGAACAGGAATATACTCTCATGGGCACAGATGGGCACCCTTTTGGTTGGCCTTCCAATGGCTTCCCTGGGCCCCAAGGTAAGTTGTCTATCCGCCCCGTGAGATGGACCTCCTGCTCCCTGTTTGCTTCATTGCCAAGGACAGACTCCCTCCCCAGAGACGATAGTGGCTCCTCATGGATCAGAAAAGCTGTGGGCATATCACTGAGGCTGGCTGAAATAGTGTGGAGAAGAGCCTTCTTGTTACCCAAATCCGGACATGGATTTTTATTTTTTATTTTTATTTATGTATTTATTTTTAAAAAGATTTTATTTATTTATTTGACAGAGATCACAAGTAGGCAGAGAAACAGGCGGAGAGAGGGGGGAAGGCAGACTCCCCGCTGAGCAGAGAGCCCGATGTAGGGCTCGATCCCAGGACCCTGGGACCATGACCTGAGCTGAAGGCAGAGGCTTTAACCCACGGAGCCACCCAGGCGCCCCCGGACATAGATTTTTAAACATTAACATGGAGGGAAACCCTTTGGGTCCACTGACGTTATGGCCAAGAGGAGCCCCCTGCATGTCACGCCCCTGCCTCCCTGTGAAGGCAGGCATAGTGATTCCAGAAAGCAAGTGTTGAGAGCTTTCTGATTTCTGACTTTTGCGGAAAGGGATTTCTTGGTTTCCTGTCTCTTGACCTTTCATCTTAATGCCTCTGCAGGTCCATACTACTGTGGCGTGGGAGCAGACAAAGCCTATGGGAGGGATATCGTGGAGGCTCACTACCGAGCCTGCTTGTACGCTGGCATCAAGATCGCTGGGACAAATGCTGAGGTCATGCCTGCCCAGGTAAATGACGTGTTCATCTGTAGGACATAGGGGCCAGTGGGGACTTGTACTGGCATCCCTCATTTACCCAGAACTTAGGTGGGTTGGGATAGAGGTGAGAAAAGAACAGGGTTTGGAGCTTGTGAATTGGGGTTAGAAACTGGCATTATTTTTAAAGGCCAGCCATGTTGTTTTCTCTAGTGGGAATTCCAGATAGGACCCTGCGAAGGAATCGACATGGGAGATCATCTCTGGGTGGCCCGTTTCATCTTGCATCGTGTATGTGAAGACTTTGGAGTGATAGCAACCTTTGATCCTAAGCCCATTCCTGGGAACTGGAATGGTGCAGGCTGCCACACCAACTTCAGCACCAAGGCCATGCGCGAGGAGAATGGTCTGAAGTGAGTGCCTTCTCGTGATGGGGCCATCTTCCTTTCTTGGCTGGCATACTTGCCGAGGGTTTGATGTGCTGGGGCTAATAAGTAAGCCAGACTTCTCCATTCGTACCTTAGCTTTTAGCACATGGCTTTGAAAGTTGTCTCCTAATTCTCTTGTTTTGTTCGTATTTGAAGAGGACCAAAGCATACTCTAGGAATAGAATTCAAGAATAGCTATCGGAAAGGGGGATCTAATTTAATGTGTTTGAAAATCTTCAGTATGAAATAACTTAGTAACGATAAAAGCACGTGAGTGAACTTAATGCTTCTGGGTGGGGAAGGGTCTTTGATTAGGGTCTTTTCGTTCAGCAAATACAATCTACTGAGCATCCAGCACCATTCTGAGGCCCTGAGTGGGGCACACGGGTAAGAAGGCAGAGTTGCTGCCCTCGTGGATCATTTGATCTGTGGGGACAGCGTTTTAGTGAACAGTCTGATAGATGAGTCCCTTCATTCTTAGTTCCATACGTGCACCTGCCACTGAAGGGCAGATTTCTGGGTACCAAGTTGGACCCCCGTCTTTTCTCCTCTTAGGTACATTGAGGAGTCCATCGAGAAACTGAGCAAGCGGCACCACTACCACATCCGAGCCTACGACCCCAAGGGGGGCCTGGATAACGCCCGGCGCCTGACTGGATTCCACGAAACATCCAACATCAACGACTTCTCCGCCGGCGTGGCCAACCGTGGGGCTAGCATCCGCATTCCCCGGACTGTCGGCCAGGAGAAGAAGGGTTACTTTGAAGACCGTCGCCCCTCTGCCAACTGTGACCCCTTTTCAGTGACAGAAGCCCTCATCCGCACGTGTCTTCTCAATGAAACTGGCGACGAACCCTTCCAGTACAAAAACTAAGTGGACTAGACTTGCCGCCGTCAAACCCCTCCTCGTTCTCCATCTTGCCTCCGTGTTTGCCCCTCTCTTGACTGTCCTAATAGCTGTAACTCAAAGGGCGGAATATCAAGGTCTTTTTTTATTCCTCCTGCCCAGTTAATATCTCTTTGCTTCCTTTGGCCAGGATAGAGGGGTCAGGTTCTTAATCTTTTTACACCCCCACCCCCCACCTTTTTTTCCCCTGTCACTGAAGCTGTCTAGTACATTAGTGGGGAGGGGGTGGGGAGGCATAACCACTGTTTCCAGTTAATCAGGTGTGTTTGTCCAGTAGGCGTAGCTATCCGGACAGAGCATAGTGTTTGTGAAGGGAGGGGGAGGGCTCTTTCTTCCAGGTAGCTGAGTGTTGGGGGAGGGGGGGTTACTTACTTACTCTGGGGTTAGGTTAGGATTTCCCCCTCTTGACGGGGAGTTCCACTTCGTGTCAGGTTATAACCGACTTTCTATTAAAAGTGAAACTTAGGAGAGAACCAGGCAGAAAAATGCACCCCGTCCTCCTGGTACAGGGCTTCCCTCACCCGGGTCGAAATGGCCCTCCCCTGAAGACAAGCTCAGCATAAGGATGGATTGACCTACCTTAGAAGAAGAAGTTCTTAACTGCTTGGTCCTTCCTTTATAACACAAAGCAGAGTAGTATTTTTATATTTAAATGTAAAAACAAAAAAAATTATATATATGGGTGTGCAGATATGTGTGTTTTTTTTGCTAAAGGAGGAAGAACATTCTGGTCACTGGGGAGCCAAACTGGAGACGAATAGTCTGGTTGGAAATAAGGAATCTTCTCTTGAGTGGGGGTGAGGGAGGCAGTGCTTGCAAAGGTGGCTCTCCGGGGCCCTTTGCTGTTCCCTTGCTGTCACTGTAGGGTCCTCTGTCCTCTGCCCACTCTTCCGGAGGTGGGGGTGGACACCCGGTCGGGTTGACAGGTGCAGGCACGTTGTGGAAGGAGCACTCACCTGAGCCCCGTGGCTTTGGTTTAAAAGACACACCTGCCCACACGGATTTAGAAATAAGAGTTGGCTGGTCAACTTGAGCATGTTACTGACAAGGGGTGATTGGGATTATTTTCTGGTGGGACTAGCATGTCACTAAAGCAGGCCTTTTGATATATTAAAATTTTTAAAAAAGCAAAACCAGAAGTTTAGATTTTAATCCTGTTCGTAGGGTTTCTGAGTCTCTTTGTTTTTACAGAATGGCTTGTTTGTTTGCTTCAACGGTCCCCTTCCCATCTCCGCTCTCTGAGGAGACGGGGACAGCCTGGAGTCCGAACACCGGTCGGTTTGTGTCCCGGTGTTGATTCTCTTGAGTGTGAGATTCTCCTTCCCTTTGCTCAGATTTCTGAGGAGTTTCTTTTTCTTTTATAATAAAAAGCAAACCCCACCTTGGTCCCTCCCATCTTCCCTGCGGTGTCTGGCTGTTTTCATGTGGTTCCTGTTTGGCCGCCCAGGCTGGCCGTGGCTTCCTCTTGCCGTGACGACTTCTAATTGCCATGTACAGTATGTTCAGCGGTAGACAGCTCATTGTAAACAGACTGTTAACTGCCCAGAGCGGCTCTTATAAATCAACCTAACATTTATAAGATCTCTTCTGACTTGATTCTTTGTGTTTCTTTTAAATCCCCATGTGCTTTTCCTTTACTTTCCTACCCGAAAAGGGGATTTTTTTTTTTTTTTTTAAGAGACAAAGGAAGCTCAAGTTTACTTGCTCAAGGAAATTTAAAAAATCTGTCCTGAGTCACATGGCCCACAGCTCTTCCCTGTACTTGGGTGTTGGGAATCTCAGGATGAAGGCATATCCCAGCTGTACAGTTTGGTAGGAGGATACAAACTCCAACCCTCCTCTCTCCTCCACACCTTGGCTTTAACTTACAATGCCCCGACATTGTCTTAAGCGCCCCTCTGGCTTAATTTTAAAGCAGCCTGAAACTGTTAATGTGTTACAGAGGCTTCTCATTTCCCTGCTGGTCTTGATTTCACCCTTACTCACCTGCCAGGGGTGGTTCTACATGGCCCATATTGACCCCGTGGCTGCCCCGGTTGAAGCTTTCCAAGGTCAACTGCTCTCAGGGCCAGGTAGCCGGGATGTGACTTGGACATGCCTTCCCTGGCACTAGCCCAATGAGCTGCTCACGATTCCCCCAAAAGCTCCATGGGACGCCTCTGTGCCCTTGTTCTTCGTCCCTTTACTGGGAAGTTAGTTTTCAACTCTCACCTTTCCTGGTGTATCTTAGTTCATGTCCATGCAGGTCAGGTAGGCTCTTCCTTTGCCATAGTGATGTGCATGTACCTCTAGCCAGAAGCACTATTCATCCAACACTTGAAGCTAATGTGCCAGGTGTTGTGTGCAGTAAGAATTACCATCTTTAAAAGATGGTGTCCTCTATGATAGTTTGGAAGTAGGTGGGTCCTGTCACAGCAAACTCAGAGATGACCTTTTATTTTTTTTTTTTTTTTTGAGCAAGTGTATCTTTTGCTCTAGTTGTAAGCAATCCTAGATATTCGTGTTTTTTTGTTTTTTTGTTTTTTGTTTGCTTTCCCTAGGAAGGTTGGCTCCCCACATTTTCAAATTTGGATGATGTTACTGCTTTGCTGGGTATGGTTCCAGTTTATATTGGCTGTTTTCAGCATGATTATCAAGAGTGCCCTCTGTCACTCAGCATTCTCCTGGTTTTGCTGATAAATTGTGGGGTTTCCTTTCTATGGAAGCCCTACTTCCCCCTTCCCAGCTGAAATTGGCTTCCGTTCACTGGAGCACCCTTGCAGTCCAGGGCGAGTGGAAGGGGACGTGGGAGGGTATGTTATCTGCACCACAAGCATCAGATCAAGGCAACGGCCTAAGCAGAGTTCCCCAGCAAAGATCACACGAAAAGGAACTCCAAATTAATGTGATCAGACTTAGGTGGAAACAAGTTTATTTCCTTCTTTACCCTCTCACCTAGAATTAGCTTTGACCTACAGGTTGCTGTGTAATCCCCTTGTATTCTAAGGTGTTTTTTTTTTTTTTTATAGCTCATTTAACAGACACTGGGTTACTTGATAAGTTATCAGTGATAGATTAAGCAGAATGGCGGCCAAGCCTTCAGCCTTAAAGAGACAGAGGCCAGTGTTCACAAAAGGAGTCCTCAACTTTAAACCTCAGTTTCCTCAATTTCCTCCAGCCGGTTACTGGGTAGGAGCTCAATGACAGCACAGGCTACTAGAGGAATGTCAGGGAGCGAATGGAGGATTCCGTGGCATTCCTTGGATGGTCACATTGGGGCCATTTAACAAGGCAGATCTGTGCTCCTGGGTGGAGCTCACATGGGAACACTCACATGTGAGCATGGACATTCCTGAAAACACCTGTGGCTCCAAGACTTCAAATATCTCACCAAAGTCTTCCTTAGATAATTCCAGAAACTGCTCGGCCCTCACACCAATGAAGTCAAGTCTAGAAAGTAACTTGCTATCTTAAAGAAAGCCCATCCCTCAACAGGACTTTCTGATTATAAACTTCAGGAAGACAGGGGTCCTGGTTTTCTCTCTCAGCACTGTATCCCAGTCCTGTTGTGGTGCCTGAGCGACTTGCTTAATGAATTATTTTTAACTCTCGGTTTTGTGAGTTCTAAGCCTTGTGGCTCTATTGGTGACATCAAACCCATGAGATCCTGGTGGTCTGGCTGTGTTCTAACCTGGGTCATGACACTCAAGCTAAGTTCTGTTTCACTGAGCTTAATGACTGCTGGCTTGGTTCATTCTGGCTGGATTCAGGCTGCCAAGAGCCTTGTGTTGCTTTATGAGTTATAACTAATATGAAGTGGCAATTCATTATGTAATTCCAAAGGCTTCAGGTCAATTGCAACTGTAAACAAATTTGAGCTGACTAGAGCCCTGCCATTTTATAGCCGTTAGCTCAATCACCAACCACTCATTTAAGAAAATGTCATACTTGATTTTACAATATGCAGATATACTCACATTCCCGTGGGCACAGGCTAGCCATACACCATATGTGGACATGTGTATGTGTACACATCAGACACACAGTACAGGTCTCCTACATGAACATTTTCCCCAAGATACAGCATCTTATGAAGGAGACAGGAACTTAGGAGTATCCCTTCTAGAAGCAGCACACCCTCAGTAGAATTCACCAGGCTGATAAGCTGTCACTAGGAGTGGGAAGGCAGGCCATACAGCTGTTAAGTCTTCAAGCATAGTTCTGCGGCCAGCTCTTTCTCTGCTTTAGGGATTGGAGATTTTCAGGGACTGTGAACTTAGAAGTATTTGTCTATGGTGCACTGCCCAGAGCCCTCTGATGTCAGGGGCTGGTGTCGTAGTCCCACATTCCCAAAGGGTGTGGGTGTGGTTCCTACTGCCATTTCATGAATTGTTTTCTGGGATCCTCGGACGTCAGCAAATTGTCCTCTTTCTCATGCATTTCAGGTTGAGTTACTTGCATTGTCTTGGGACGGCAGCCCGTCTCGGTTTGCTCAGCTCCTGCCCCCTGTCTATGGCCTGGTCGGCAGACCTGTGTACTTCACTCCAGGGGCGTGGACTTACAAATCTAAACTCTGCCTGGAAGACTTTCTGCACTTTCAGTAAAAGTTCAGAGTAACTCCTTCCTTGGACTATCATACGACTATTATATTGACATTAAATGGAAGAGACGTTCAAGATACCTCCAAAATTTAGTAAAATAGGCACCAAATAGACACTATTTGGTGTATTTGACACAGGCATATGAATGAAGGGGTCAAATGAATGGAAATTTTTCTCTTTCTCTTCTTATGCCCTCCTCTTCTTACTGCTAAAAGAATGTCATTGGCATCACCAACCACTATGGGACTTCTGGTCCTATCGCTATATATACTAGCTTATCTTCAAATGATTTTGCAAGCTGTTTTGATTACTCAAGTAATGTTATGTATAAAGAAATACAGTATTATATTGGTAGAGGGGAGAGAGGAGGATTGGGTTTTTTTTTTGTTGGTTGGGTTGGTTGGTTAGTTTTGTTCTTGTTTGGGAAAAGTAAACACTTGTCTCTGGGAAGGAATCTGTGATTTGTTAGGAACTAAGTTTAGAGAGACAGAGCTGTAGGAGTATCCACTTCTCCGGGTCTTCCTTTAGAAGAGATCATAAAATGAAATATTGGAATTCTCCCTAAGGAGCCTACCACCAGCCTCATTCCTAGGTGGGCTTAGGATCCAGAACTGCCAACTTAGAAACATATTTCTATACCTATATTATGACCTAGCCCACTTAAGTTACTCAGCCAAGTTAGCCTTCAGTAAGTGTTTGTTGAATTAGATTGTTAGAGAAAAGTTACTACCAATATCGTTGGCTAGAGGAAGCAGATAAAAACCTACAGTAGGATGGGGGCCAGTTTATTCACAAGCATCAGTCTTAGGTGTTAATGGCTTGGGTATGAACTGCCCCACTCCTGCAGTTAATTCCAAGTACCTGGTTCAGAAATATCTTCTCCCTGATCCAAAATGCAGAGCCTTTTGGGGGTGATCATCCCTATCTTCTCCCTGATCCAAAATGCAAAGCCTTTGGGGGTGATCATCCCAATTGCTATATCCTCGTAGCAGCTGAGTCTTCTAGATTTTTTTCTTCCCCCCAGGAGGGGATGAGATTCCTTCCAGATTTAGAATTCTGTGTTATGAACTATCATCTCCAAAACTGAAATAAAGCATTTCAATCTTAAATGTGCTTTCTGGGAGCACAAGAGTGATCTCCTAGTTTACGAATACATATTTGCCATCAGCGTTCTCAGTGGAACTCAGAAAGTCAGATATGTTAGAGAAGACTGAAAGAAAGAAATGACCAAGCCATATTTTAATACAGCATTTCTTTGGGGAGAAAATTATGAGGTGACATTTTAGTATGGCTAGTAATAATAATATTTAACCCTAAGTGATTTAAAACTCATTTCTTCCACGTGAGAATCATTCCTCTGTTTGAAGACTCCAGCTTCATGAATAGGCATTCTAGAGCTGGGTAGCAATTCTCCTTAGGTGGCTTGGCCCAGGGCTCTCCATCCCCAAGGGATGTCTATTACTGGAAAGCATCCCAAGTGTGTTGTCTGTTGCTCCATAACAAATCACCCCCAAAATGTAGTTCCATAAAACAGCGAATATCTATGATTTCATATGGTTTCCTAGGGCCAGGAATCTGGGAGTGACTTAGCTGGGTGGTTCTGCCTCAGAGTTTCTTTGGAGGTTATAATTAAACTGTCAGGACTGCAACCCATGAAGATGTGATTAGAACTGCAGATCATGTTTCCCATGACTGTCGGCAGGAGGCTTCGGTTCCTTGCCGCGTGGACTTCTCCATAGTGCTGCTCAGGACGTGTCTTGCCCAGAGTGAGTGAATCAAGAAGGCAAATCCAAGAGGGAGAGAGAAAGTATGTGGAAGCCACAGCCTTTTTATAACCTAATCTTAGAAGTGATAACCCATCACTTTTTGCTGTACTCTAAATGCTAGAAGTGAGTCACTAAATTCAGTCCACATTTGGAGGAAGGAAACGCTCCACTTTTCAAGGAGATGTGTATCTAAGAATTTGTGGGTAAATTTTAAAATTCACCACAATGGACTCTTGTCCCCTACCCTCCCTTGTCAACGTTGGCCCTGAGCCAATAGTAAAGATTAAACTACTGTCCTAGGGAGAAAATCTTTTATTTAGGCTTCTGGTTTTTTTCCTTTGACTCTCGTTCTTATTTGTGTCCTTTTGTTTGTCAGAGAGTGGAATTCAGGATTCCCAGGACATTGTCCGCACTTCGTTGGACGTGAGGGATAAGGTTGATTGCTTCTCTCCCTTTCTCCATCTCAAAGAGCAGGAGGGTCCTCTGCAAGCCATTCAGGGAACCTGGAGCAGACAGGAAGAAAGAGACAATGTCTACAGGGACCAAAAAAGCCCGAAGGTGTGTGTTAATGCATATAAAGTAATGGCTAGCCTGGATTCCTATTGACCTTCCCAAACCAGTTGCAACCTCTGTCTTCACATTAGACCCACCACAAGCCCATGCCTGCATGCTTCTCCGTGACATCTCCCCACCAGAGACACACCTGAGAGTCATCCTAACCACATCTCATCTGGATCGAAGTGTTGGGAGAAGACATATATACACAATGTGATTGATTCCTTCCTTATCCTAGACTAGACTTTCTCTAATCCCAGAACCAAAATAAAACAAAACAAAAACTTCATGAACAAACAACCCTTCTTCTGATCCTTCAGGAAGAAAAGCAGATTCTTAGCAGAAAGAATATAAACTCAGAAACCCCCAAAGATGTCTATATTTTTTTTTTTAAAGATTATTTATTTATTTATTTGACAGGCAGAGATCACAAGTAGGCAGAGAGGCAGGCACAGAGAGAGGGGGAAACAGGCTCCCTGCTGAGCAGAGAGCCTGATGTGGGGCTCTATCCCAGAACCCTGGAATCATGACCTTAGCCAAAGGCAGAGGCTTTAACCCACTGACCCACCCAGGTGCCCCAAGACTCCTATATTCTTGCTACAGCATTCCTGGGAGGGAACCTAAAGGGCCCCAATTTATATTTCTGCTCGAATCATCAGGATGTAGGAACCAGGGACATTCCCCAGGGGACAAGGTTATCATAAGCCATTTCAGGATGCTTCAAAATATTGGTATGACCCTGCCCTTTTGTCTACAGAACTACTGAAAAAGCAAGAAACACTTCCAGAATCCATGATGTGGATCGTGCAAAGTTTTTAGTAGAGATGCCGACTAAGAATTCCAGAGGCAGTCACCGAGGGTGGAAAGGACAGAAGACTCTTGTCCTCGTCCTCTTATGATTGAACCATCCGGTCTCCCCTTACCAACACCCACTATGCCCCCACCCTCCCTTGTCTCTGACATGTTCTTTCTCTGCCTTTGGCAGATCAGGAAACTCCAAGACCTGACTGAGAGCACCCCAGGAGAGACTCGGGGGTCTGGTGCCCTCGGGAGAGACTGGGGGCCCGTGACCCCGGGGCCGCTGACCCTCCTTTTAAACAGTCCAAGAAAGTCAGAAAGCACCAGGTGTTTCTGTTCACTCCGGATCTCGCCCAGCCTGGCACGGCAGGCAGCAGGGTTATTTTGCTTTCATAAGCCATATTATGTAAGATCTGGAACAGTGACGCTGAGCCAACTTAGAGGTCACAACAGAAGGGGAGGAGAAGAACAAAGAAATGGAGAGAGAAGGAGGAAGGAGCAGGAAGGGAGAAAGAGAAGAGAGAGAGGGGACAAAGGGAAGGAGGGTGGAGACAGAGGGAGACCGTTTAATTTTCACTGCCTGTTCATATGTTCTTGGTCTCCAGTGACCGCGTACGCTATCTGTAAAGTGCTTCCCCCCTCATTTTAGCTGTGCCAGAGGTCTCCTTGGTTCACAGTCTGTGGAGGACCTCAATGAATGTCAGCTGCCTGCAGGCGTCACCCTGGGGCCCGTTGGTGTCTCTGTTGGGGGCCGCAGCCACTGGCATGATGGAGCACTGAGTGTTCTTGTGGGAGCATACACAGGGGTGACTGTGAAGGTCATTCCTGAGCCTGCCATGCTTGCTGGTGAGTGGGGAAGCTCCAAAGGGAGCCGGAGACCTGAGGCATCCTTCCTTTGCTGTATTTCGGAAGGTGATGGCTTACTTCCAGGAACTTGGGTAGACAGGAGGAACAGGTGCCAAAGATAGGGTAGAGGGTTCTGAATTTACACCCACAGAACATCACTTTGAATCAGTTCAGAGCCCTTTACTCTGTCTTTGGCATCTGCTCCTGAGCTCTATCTAATATCTGGGAAAATACCCAACCCATGTTTTCAAATGAGTAGACGAGTCCTTGTGGATCTGAGCTACGCATCTTTCTTCGTCTTCTACCTGTTGAACGTCTGCTTTGAAAAATTACAAACTCTTTATCAGGGACACCTGGGTGGCTCAGTCGGTTAAGCGTCTGCCTTTGGCTCAGCTCATGACCCAGGATCCTGGGATCACGTCCCGAGTCAGGCTCCTTGCTCAGCGGGGAGCCTGCTTCTCCCTCTGCCTGCCGCTCCCCCTGCTTGTGCTCTCTCTCCGTCTCTCTGATAAATAAATAAAATCTTAAACAAAAATCTGTATCAGGAAAGACTTTCTCTGTAAAGATACAGATGAAGATAAAGATAAAGATTTTACCCTGCATGGGTAATTACTGATGTCAGGTGCTGTTGACTCATTTCACTGCACAACAACCCTTTGTAGCAGCCTTACTGTTGTTGTTCCCATTTTACAGAGAAGAGGGCTGAGGTACTGAAAAGATGAGGTGCGGCCGCGCACTGGTAAGAAGCAGAGTCAGGACCTGACCCCAAGCAGCCTAATTCCACAGTTTTCCGGGTCTCAGTCTGTTTGCTCATCTTGAACATGGCAGTGGTAACTGGCCTGTTGCTGTGGGGGCAGAGTCAGTGTGAAAGTTCTCTGTAACCGATGTGCTGTGGCATCAAGACACATTTCTTAGACAAGAGCTCTTCGTTTTCCCTTTTTTTGTGACATGGCCACAGTTTTGTTGGAGAGCTGGTGTTCTTGGTGTCTGCTCCTTTGCTTCCGTGTCTCCCAGGAGAGAACATTTCTTTGCGGGACTCGATCCCGGGATCCCAGGATCACGACCCGAGCCGAGGGCAGACACCTAACTGACTGAACCACCCAGGTGTCCCTGGGAGAGAACATTGCTGATGCAGATAAGTTGTTTGACTTCTTGATGCTCTCTTCTTCTCCCTTACAAAGTGCAATCTCCCGATTTATATCTTTAATGAACACTGACTGGGAAGCCCCCTGGCGCTGGGATGGAGAGAGGAGGTGACAGAGGAAGATCCCGAGGAGAATATGTCATATCCACTTCGCTGTCTTGTGTGATCTGAAAAGACCGAAGCATAACAATGACGACTCTGTTAGGTTCTTGAAACAATGGCAACCAGGGGCTAAAATGATGAATGAGGAAGGAAAACCAGCAGCATGCATTTCCCACTGTGATTTTTCACTGTTTTTTTTTTTTTAATTTTTTACTTCTTTTCAGCGTAACAGTATTCATTGTTTTTGCACCACACCCAGTGCTCCATGCAATCCGAGCCCTCCCTAATACCCACCACCTGGTTCCCCCAACCTCCCCCCACCCCGCCCCTTCAAAACCCTCAGGTTGTTTTTCAGAGTCCATAGTCTCTCATGGTTCACTTCCCCTTCCAATTTCCCTCAACTCCGATTTTCGCTGTTAACTCGGTTCCCCACATCTAAGTAGGCAGTCATACTGGCAGGCAACCTCTTGCCTTTTTAGGATAGCCCTCAAAGGCAGGTGGAGAGGAAGTTCAGTGAGGAAAGGAACACAGAAACTAAGGGTGATTTCCCTGAGGTCCCTCAGAGAAATGCTTTCTGGATGTAGAAGTGGCAATTGCTTTACAGCGAGTATATTCTTTGACTGTATAAATGTTGCTTTTCCAAAGGCAAAGGACTTAATTCATACACTGTTTGGTTTTAATTGGCAGGAGGACATTAGTCTAAGCTATAACTAATTTGTAATTTCCGTGCCACTTTTTCCTCAAATTTCACAACCATACACAAGATGGTCTTCTAAAAGTCCAAACTAACCAAAGAGTTCTGTGCTCCTCGCACTATTGTCTTTCCTACAGTTGTGGCAATGGGGACAAATTGTAAGCTTTCAGAATCAGGGACCTTACCCTAAAGCTAACTGCATAATAATCTCCAAAGGAGGGAGAACGGAGTATAGATTTGTAAGAACCATCCCAAATGGTTCTTTTCAGTTGATCTCAGGAAATACCTAGTGGCTTCAGAAGACTGAGCAAAGCCATGATTTGGGGCTCAAAGAGCCTGAGTTCACTCTCCACCTGGCATTAGTTTACTTAAACTTAGTAAGATTAATGGCCCATTCCTGTGAGGTCGAGCTTATAATACCTCAAGCTGCACAAGGGTCTTGTAGCTACAAAGCCTAGCCTCCTCCCTCAGGCATTAGGATGATTCTGGACTATACTTTGAACTGACTGCCCTACAGTAATTTCATCAAGCCCCGATCTCTATTTTTCTCAAACCAACTGGAGCCCACAGCTTAGCCTTTATAACAGAGTCTTTTCACGTCCTCGCTGCTCCACACATCCCCTAGCCCCTAGTGTGGATCCATCCACTCCCCGCTTCTCCACATCTGACCCTTCCACTGTGCTCTCTGGAACTAGTCCTAACTTGATCTCAGCATCTGCCCTCCGACTCATCACCTTGACCAACACCTTCAGGACAAGGCTTTCCTTTGGGGTCAATCGGATGTATGAATCCAGAGCTCTGGATTTGCAGATGCCGCTCTGAGTTCTTGGTCTCTCCTTATCTCCCACGTCTTAACTCCTTTCCTTTTTCGTCTCCCTCACGGGCTCCTCCCTCCTGACCGGCTTGAACCTCTGCATTTTAGAGAGTTTCTTGGGCTCTATCCTAGACTTTTAAAATGTACATCTCCCCCCAGATAACCCTCAGGCTCTGTGCCCCAATTTTTCTCTCCTTCGGGCTCTAGACTTGTGTATCCAACTTCACACTTGATAACCCAGTTGGCTGGTTACTAGGAACCTAAAACTTAAATATGACCAATATGGAGCTCTTTGTTTCAAAGCACCCTTTCTAAGACTCTTCCGCCCCATCTCTCCGGCACCATCCATTGTTGCCAAACCTGCTCATTAATCTTAATCTAGTAATTAATCTTAATTAATCTTAATCTTAATCTTCCTTTTCATTCATGACATGCTCTCTTCCAGTCTTGTCCATCAGCAAATCTGTACATTTTATTTACAAATACATTTCGAATCCTTCCATCTTTACCCACCTCCACCATCGCATTCCCAGCCCCAACCACTACACCTCTCACTTGTACTTCTACTTTAGCCTTGCAAATGGCCTCTCTCCTTCAACTCTAAGCTCCAGTGAATGTATTTCCCGACAGCAACAGCAACCAGAGCAATCTTTCAAAAACCTAAATCAGGTGATGTCCTATCTCTTCTAAAACTTTTCTTTCTTTTTTTTTAATTAAGATTTTGTCTATTTGTCAGAGAGAGAGAGAGCATAAGCAGGGGGAGTGGAGTGGCAGAGGCAGAGAGAGAAGCAGGCTCCTCCCTGAGCAGGAAGCCTAATGTGGGACTTGATCCCATGACCCTGGGATCATGACCTGAGCAGAAGGCAGGTGCTTAACTGACTGAGCCATCTAGGCGTCCCTGTTCTAAAACTTTTCAATGGTTTTCCATCAATGTTGCAATGAAATGTATGCTCCATTCTGTTGCCTGTTAGGCCCTGCATTCATCTGCACCCTTTCCGCTTTTCTGATTTCATCTCAGACCAGAGTGCCTTTTCTCCCTGTGTTCAGTCCTACTGTCCCACTTTCTGGTCTATGAACACACCAAGATGGTGATCGTTGAATATGTTATTTCTTCAGTAAGCAAAGCATCTTTCCCATTTCTAAGCAGAGCTGTCTGACTCTCAAGATCTCAGGTCACTGCCACCTTCCCAGAGCAAGCTTTTCCCTGACCTCCTCTAAAGCCTTGAGGTTGTCCTCTGTTTATTCCATCACGTCAATCTTAGGGTTTTTTTTCATCACAAGTATCAGAGTTGGCATAACATTACCAATCTATTGTACCAATCTACCAAGCTCATCTATTTATTTGTGCATTTACTATCTTAATTCCTTATTCGATAAATCAATAGGATTTACTAGAAAGATTTGGGGATGTGGAATTTGATGGAAGATTAATTGTTGGTCCCATTATTTACCTATTCTGTGATATTGTGATTAATTTCCTCTCTCTGTGCCTTATTTTTCTCATCAGTACAATGGGATTAACATAGCATTAAAAGGTTTTTGTTAGGATTAATGAGACAACATTCATTAAGTGCTAAGCAGAGTTTTTCCTGCTGCTACGCATTGGTCATAGTATTTCTAAAGATGCTCACCTTCTTATAATTGCATCCCAAGTAAAATCATTAAGAATTATTTAAGATGTCTTATATATATATATATAAAGATGTCCCATTTTTGTGGTATGAATCAAGGAAATGTTGTAGGCACCTTCATCACACAAATCAATAGAATGAACATGAGTAGAATGGCCATGATCCTCAGAGACCAGGGAAGGAAGGCAAAGCTTCCTGCCAGATGGTCAAACACTGCCAGCCAGATAAGCCCAGAAGATCCAGCAGAGACAAGATAACATTTTCAAGTAGCTCTATGCCTGCTCTGGGCTATGAGGCTCAGAATTAGGGCTGGCCATTGGAACCTGGGTTGTCGAGTGATTTGTTTAAAAGTCTGGATTGCTTTCTTTTACTCCTAGGAACGAAGCTAGGTAGAAAAACTATCCCTTCCATTTCATCTAAATTCTGACTTTCTCCTACCTCTCTTAGACCATGTCTCTGTGGAAGGTAACTTCTGCATCAAAGGAAAAATAAACACTACACTTAAAACCAGATGTCCTGGGTCTGGGCACTGGTTCTGCCAGATACAGCATAGAAAGAAATTCTGGACGTTTCTTGCAGGTTGGAATCACTGGCAGTCTCGCAGACATTGCTAGCAGAAGTGTGAATTGGGACATCCTTATATGAGGGCGGTTTGGTAATTTACATCATTATTTCCAATGTACATAACCTTTTGACACCTAGCATTCTCTTTCTAGGCATGTACATGCTTGCCTATGTGTCTAAAGACATGTACAGGAAGGATCATCATCCCATTGTTTATATTAGCAAACTTGGAATCAGTTGGTTAGAAAAATATGGCCCATCCATGTGTGTTATATAGTTGTTAACAAGAATGAAAGAGGTCTATTCGTACGGCTAGGGAAATAAGAGCTATATTGTTAGGTGAAAAAGCAAGGTGCCAAATAGCATACTGTATTCTACCATTGGTGTGTATGTGCACGTAACACACACACTCACAGACACACGGACTTACACACTTATATTCATAGACTGTTCCTGGAGAAACTTGCCAGTACTGATGGTAGTGACTTAACGGGAGACCGGGGTAGGAAAGAATTGTTTTTGGTTGTTTTCCCCCCATTTGGATTTTTTTTAAAAAAAGCATGCATTTGGGATATTTTGAGAAACGAAGTCTATACTTTTTAGTACCATGGCACTGAGTCTATAACACTTAGCCAGTGCAGGAGAGGTGTCTAATCCTATTATCTTCGGGCAAGTCACTTAATCTTGGTGAGATTTTTCATCACCTATAACATGATTGTAATGATGTACAGCCCTCAGGATTAAGTCAGGCCACTATGTGGACGTGCCAAAGCACGCTCGTTGGGAACACAGCAAATGTCCAACAGACGCTCGTCAGGCCCGCCCTCCGTCCACCCCGACCATAGGTAGAGCCATGGGCCCGTCATCTTGCACAGCTCGGGTTTCCTTTCTTAGGCCAGGGAAGTTGCCGTGGGTGCCATAGCTATTTAAATCAACTGACCTTTCCTGCTAAGGCTTCAGGACATCTCTATTTTAGGCTGGGGATGACTAAGGTTGCTGATGACGGAGGTTGCTGGGGCTGTGTTGGGAGGTGGGGCAGGGGTGGGGCAGGGGTGGGACTGTGTCTTCCTCAGACCCGTATGACCCACGGGCTCTCATTCCCTGCAAATTTCTCTTGATAGAGATGCCTGCCTGCTGGACTGGTAATCTCCGAGAAGATAGAAACAGCACAGCTCATGGCTCCAATTCCCATCCTCCCCTTGGCCTGAAGTCTTTGCCAGAGTTTTAATTTCCTTTCTCCATGGTCACCTTGTGGCTGCCTCAGGCCCTCTCCCAAGGGTATGGAGCTCTGTCAAAGCAACAGGGTTGGACTTGAGGACTTTCTGGAGGATAAACACCTTGATCTAGAGACACGGACAAGGACATTTCATTATCTTCTTAAGAGACACTGTCAGGATGCCATTGTCCCGCTAGTTCCCTTTAAGCCATGTGACCCCACCAAGGGAAGCCATGTGATTTAACCACTCCCACCTCAATTTCCATCAGATCTCCTTGGTCCCATGCCCATCATACAACCTAAACAAAAGTAGTGTGCTTGCTAACTCCAGAGAGTAAACCCATTCCTCTCACACCGTCACCCCCTACTAGAAAACTCTTGGAGTTAAGCTGGACATGCCCAGGTTGCACACCTGACATGGTTTCCACAAAGCTTTGCACAGATACAATTATGGTATGAGAAGCAACTTACAGAGTTCATTTGATCCTTTTAGTTTTTATTTATAAAAAGTTTTTTACAAAGTGTTAGTGTTCTGTACCAACTAGGCTGAGCCGTGGTGCCCAGATATTTGGTCAAACATTATTCTGGATGTTTCTGTGAGGGTATCTTTGGATGAAGTTAACATTTAAATTGGTGGACCTTGGGTAAAGTTTACCCTCACCCAATCTGACGATGGCCTTTAATAGAACAAAGATTGGCTTTCTCTGAGCCAGAAGGAATTCTGCTTTGACTTGAATTGCGACTCTTCCTCAATCTCCCACATGCAAGCTTACCCCATCAGGTTTTGGACTCGTGCTAAGCCTGCACAATAGTGTGAGCCAATGCCTTAAAATAAATCTACCCCCCCCTTCTCTGTCTTCCTCCTTCCCTGTCTCTCCCTGTCTCTGTCTCTCTCTCTCCTCCCTCTCTCCATTTGTATTTACAGTTTTCTCCTATGAGCAAATAAAACCCAGTTAGATAGTTTTTATCGACATCAACCAAAGTCAAAACAAAAAAAGGCACGCTTTGATAAACCTACAAAAAATATGTTAGGTGTTAAAATTAAATGGTAGAACAAAAGCTGATTTACCTAGATTTTCTAATGGTTGAATCATGAAAATGCATTATTTTATAGTGAAAACATTTAACATTCATTTCTTAATAGGGAAGCTGATGTTATGACAAAAACAGAATTTTGAATTAAAATTAACTTCAAAGTAAAACAAAAGAAAAAAAAAAACAGCCCTGTGCTTGCTCTGCAAATCTAGCTTTAAATCAAATAGCCCAAGGCTCTCTTTCCACCACATTCTGCCCCTAAGACCCTCTGTCTGGGAGTCCTGCCACTGCTTCGGTGTTCCTGATTTGGCAATCTGCAAAGGCTACTTGCCAAGCTTGAGCTGGGCAAGCACTTGCTTGCAGCTAGTTTCCATCTGATTCTCGCAGCTACGGGAGAGGTAGGTTATTCTTACATAAGAGATCAAGAAGGTGAGATTCCAAGAAGTAATATGATTTGCTTAAGGCCTCACAGCTAGTTAAGAGACGGAGGCAGAATTTGAACCCTAGTTTCCTAACTCCATCCCAGTCCTCTGGTCTCTGTATCATAGCTACATCTCCCTGGATCCCAGGAGATGTGGGAACGGGCAACACCAAGAGTCTGGTTCATTCTAGATCAGCTTTTGTATTGATGGGGGTGGGATGTTATAATATTCATATGATCAGAATTTTGCTCACCATCCCCTGCGGGGGGGGCACCTTCCACCCCACCTAGTCTTCATGCCCTACGCAACAACTCCTGCTCCCAAGGAAGGCCAGTTCCCCCCTTATATCCCGGAAGGGCTGTGGGCTCTGATCCTCGTTGGTTTGTGTCTCAGCCCCTTTCTGGCCTCCATGATGGTCCCTTTTATTCTTCCTTTACCATAGTTTCCACACCAGAGAAAACCAACCTCCTTCCCTGCCTCCATCAGAGGCTGGGAGCAAGGAGAGGACGTCTGTGGACATTGAAAAGGGTGAGGTGAGGGCGTGGGAGGGAAGTAGAGAGTGGGGCACGGCTGAAGTAGCTTGGGAGAGTGGAGAAAAGGCTGCCGAGGGAATCAAAAGGGAATCAAAAGAAGTGGTCAAGAGCACATCTCTGGAGGAAGGTGACATGGGTTCAAATCCCAGACCCTCCCTTGACCGTCTGTGCGACCTCAGCTGAATTACTTTGCCTGTCAGAGTATCTGTAAAGTTCCTGTCATATGTGCTCTGTATTTGCTTTTATAATCCACAAATCAGCTGTGTGACTTGGGCAGCTCACGTCCTTTCTCGGACCTTCGTTTCTTCTCGTTGATCAAGGGAATGGGTTTTGGATTAGGTGGTCCACTTCCCTTTCCAACGTTCGCGTTCTAGGCTTTTGACTTCTTTTTAGCCATTGGAAAATACTCACAAGTTTCCATCCAGAGCTGGCTTGATGCACAGCCCTTCAAATGACCGTTTAAGTAGAATGTCATTTCAATAAAAAGTCATTTAAAGATCACAGTACCCTCCCCTACTCAGCACCTACCATGATAAGTTTGTGTCTTTGGACATGACAAATGTTTTGAGTTTTAAGATTTTTCTAGTTGAAGTTCAAATTCTCTGGGAGATCCTGAAAGCCCAAAAGACTGAAGGACCCTAACGGCAAAAAGGGAGAGCAGCCACCCTGGGACGTGAGTGGAGGGTTGTGGCTGCAGCCTGGCGTCGGTCTAACATCCCCACTCGGTTTGCCCCCCGCAGTCCGACTGGCTACTTCCTTGGCCTAGACAGGCCTGCCTTCCTCCCTCCCATCCTGTTGTTAAGCTCCTACCATATCTGTTCCCTCGCTGACAGATGTTAGGAAAGTCGGGTCAACCCCGGCTGCCCACACTCCCTGGCCAGCTGCCTACATGTCCCCATCCTCCCTAGCCTAAGGAGCTTGATCCCCTTGACTCTTCCTCAAAATGCTCTTCCCCTTTACAGCCAGTGACTGACACTCCTGTCCCTTCTTTAGCTCGTTTTCTGTCCCTCTTTGACTTTCTGACAACCTCGACCTCTGCTGGAGCTGAGCCTTGGGCAAGCCTGGCCCTTGGGGGTGGTCGGGCTCAGGGCGCTGTCTTGGGGGATAGAATTCTCAGAGAGTTGGCCCTCTTTACCCCATTTCCAGGTGTGTACGTCTCCTCTTTTCCCCATGCCCCTTTTTCCACTCCCCCCCCAACCCGGAAATGTCCCCCCTCCCTTGCCTGCTTTTGAAACAAATGTTCCAGGAGCTGCCCAGGCAGGTTCAAAACAAGCAGCTGCCAGAGCCCTGCCCTGCCCCCCACGCAGCTCACTGTAGCTATAAGTAGCCTGGGATCTATAGCCCTAAACCCAGGAGTCAGGTTGCAGGTGCTCAACTCCCTCTGACGGTCCCTCTGGCCTGTGTTTTTTTCCTGAGGGGGATGTGAGGCCCAGGACAGCCCCTGGCTCCATTCCACATTTCCCTGTGTCTTTGTGGGCTGACGCTCTGTCTGATGGCTGGCTGTGGCTGGCACGTGCCCCGGGCCTGGTGGTCCCCGGGAGAACTGGAGCGAAGCAGCAAATCTTTTACATTTCCAAAGCCAGGCAAGGCTGAGACCTTTCAGGGATCTTGTTCTTTCCCCCGAACGAGCCTCTCTAGACCCCCACGTGTTCGTTAGACTGCATTCATCAGCATGGAACCTGACTGCAGGCTTAACCCAAGTTATTTTTCTTGCACAATACGAAGTTGGAGGTAGGTGCCTGGGCTCTGCAGCGGCTGGAGGATGTAATTAACGTAGCAAACTCCTTTGAGACCGCTTTTGCATCTCCAGGATTATTTCTGCATTCTAGGCAAGGAAAAAGAGCAATGGTGAAGGGCAAAAGGCCAAAGTGGCCCTTAACGGCGGCACTGGACCCTTTAACGAGCTCTCCTGCAAACATGCTCTGCCTGCATCTCACCCGCCAGACCGTGCCCGCGAAGGGACCCGTGAGAGTTTTAAATGAATTCCGACCCCTAGCACCAAGTCAGGGTTCTCTTAGTGCAAAAGGAAGGGGAAAGGAATATTGCATATGTAGGTAGCCCTGTCTTCCATGACGGTACTTCCTCTGACGATCCCCGTTCAAGTTCACAAACGTTTCCCGCTGTACTGCCAAAGATCGGCTGCGGTCTCGCCACACGTGGGCAAGAGGTCGTGCAGGTAAAGAGTTTGGACTCTGGAGTCTGAAGCGTATGTGTTCACATCCCTGTTCTGTACTCACTGGCCTTATGGGCTTGGCAAAGTAGGGGTAATCATTGTCCCTACTTCTAGGGTTATGGTCAGGATGAAATGATTTAATAACTAGGTAGCCCAAGGTACATAATAAGAGTTCAAGAAATGTTAGCTGTTGTTACTGGGTCGCTACACAGATCTTACTGCGTTCTATTTTAACGCATCATTTAAAAGATTGTGAGCCCGCTGAGCAAGGGTGCCGCCTTCTCCTCTTCTCTACTTTGAAGTATGAAAACAATGGTTTTCGCTAAACCACTACCCATAAATTCACTTGTTTTGTCAAAATTAAAAATACTACAGAGAAGGCTCAAGGCCCCTTTGACGATCCCCTGGCTTCAACCATCCCTTTTCCCAATCCCTGGGAGCAAACACTGATCACTCTGTTTTTCCTTCGGAACTTTTCTTATACATTTCCTATAATCATGTTAATGATGTTATAGGATCTTATACATTTCATATAATCACGTTATATAAAAATACGGGGGTTTTTTTCTTTGACATTTCATTCATACCATAGGATATGGATTCTCTTTCAGCAGCCTTTTTCTTTTGTTTTCAACTCAACTGTCTATCTTGGCAATCTCTTCTTTTATTTATCGGTAGCTTTCCCAAATTATCTTTTATTGTCCTTTGCCAAATGGCTCTGTGGTATTTCCTAACATGGATATATAATACTATCGTTTATTCAGCCAATCCCTATTAATTGGCACATAGGTCATTTCCAACTCAGGCTATTGCAAACAATGATGCAAAGATTATCCTTATAGATGAGCCTCTTGCACATGTGGACACCATAAAATGAAATTCCTAGGTTTTCGGATGAGGGCATTTTAAATCTTTATGATACTGCCAGTAACTCTCACTCTCTTGCAGAGATAGCTGTACCTAAGAATGTGTTTTTTTTTTCATCTTCAACTCATGTCTCCCTTTGGGCCTAGCACAGCCCAAGTTCAATAAACTTTTGTTAAATTGAATGCTCCCCCACGATTTCGTGTGGAGATCACACAGAGAAGTTGATGTATCTGAAGGCCTCCTTAGACACGTGACCTTCGAGAATTCTTTCTGTCGCATTCAAACGCTCTCTCCTCTCTCTCTCTAATGTTACACTTTGGTTCTTTTCTAGAACCAAAGAACAAGCCTCATTCCCATTTCACATGATGTGCCTGGTCTGTATCAGACTGTAATTCCTACTTCTCACTCCACCGTGCCCATTTTAAATTTTTCAGGGTTTTTGTGAAGATAAATGAGATAATATTTGTGAAATTAGCGCGAGTTCTTTTCAAGGCTGGAATGTAAGTGTGGCAACGATATGTCCTACGTTTCTTAGAACAGATTAATTTTTTATCTGATGAACTTGCATTTCATATTATTTAAGCTTTCGAATATGGAATACAGTCACGTGGCTGAAAAATTCAAAAGTACAAAAAGGTCCACATTGAAAAGTCTAGCTCCCGTCCTTATTCCCCATTTTTCTAGTTCCTGAGTCCTCTATCTGTGCCCTAGGTAACCACTTTAATTAATTTCTTGGGTATTATTCTGTAATTTCTTCACTATTTACGCATGTAAAAATAAAAATGTTTCCCCACTGTGTCCTCTCATATTGTCTCTCATTTCTTCCCATTCACATTGTTATCTTTGAGATATTTCCAGCTAAGAACATAGAGTGCTTCCCAATGATTACTTCTGACTTTTTCTAACACAGAAATTTAGAACTTAGTGTATAAAAAGAAGAAATTTAAGATTTTGTTTATTTATTTTATTTTAGAGAGAGAGCGAGCAGGGGGAGCAGAGAAAGAGAATCTCAGGCAGACTCTACACTGAGCAGGGAGCCAGGCTTGGGGCTGGATCTCACGACCTTGAGATCATGACCCCAGCTGAAACCAAGAGTATGATGCTTACCAGCTGAGCCAGTCATTTGGCCCAAAACTAGTGTATAGAAAATTTAACCTCTCATATAACCTCAACCCATCTCTAGCAATTGATAATTTGCCTATTTTAAAATCTATTCTTCCACTTTAACAATCTTCATTGTAGGATTTTAAGGCAAATCCCTTATGGCATGTCATAGTTCCATTTTTGTTTTTCTTTATTATTTTTAACGGATACACAGATACTCTGATATAAAGATATGTATGTACCATGATCTATATCAGCAGCCCTCCACTGATGGATATTGAAGTTGTTTCCATAGTATAGTTCTTTTTAATAAAACGGAATTGCTATATATGTATGGATACAGATACATCCAAAAATACACGGTATAATTATTTTACTGCTTAAAAATCTCAGATAAACAAATTCACTAATCAGAAAAAGAAATCCTTGATGACTCAGTTTGGAGTTCATATACTCTAATCACCGAAAGACCTGAACAGCAGCCATGGAGTCTCTGATCTGGGAAGCCAGGAGCTGCCCTTTTCCTGTTGCTTCTCTCAAAATGCTATAAGAGCTTTGGTTTTAAATACCTGCCTGTATGAATACTCCCCTACATTATCATGGTGAAGAAAGGTACTAATTTTCTGAATCCCATCTTCCGTTTTTTTCTGTGCAAAGCCTTTCTCAACTTACCCAGATTTGATCCAGAGTTTCCTAATCTCAGCACCATTGACATATGGGGCTGGATAATTTTTTGCTTTGCGGGGCTGTCCTGGGCATGGCACTGTGCTTAGCAGCATCCTGGTTCCTATGTATTAGATATCGGTAGTGCTCTGCTCCCCCACTTCCATCTTGACAACAAAAATGTCTCCAGACATTTCCAAATGCCCCCTGGGCTGCAGTCTCCCCACCTTGACAACTTTGGCTTTGGACTTAGGGCAAAAAAAGGGAAAATGGACAAGGAAGCCAGTAGCAGACACAGAAACACCTCATGGTTTACCATCTAATATATAAACAAGAGCAATTGGACTAAATCATGACTTGGTTTCTTGTTTTTTTTTTTTTTTTTAAAGACTTTATTCATTTGACAGACAGAGATCACAAGTAGGCAGAGAGGCAGGCAGAGAGAGAGGAGGAAGCAGGCTCCCCACTGAGCAGAGAGCCCAATGCAGGGCTCGATCCCAGGACCCTGGAATCATGACCTGAGCTGAAGGCAGAGGCTTAACCCCCTGCACCACCCACGTGCCTCACTGGTTTCATTTTCTATTCCAGAGCCAATTGCTTATCTGTTTATTTAGTTCTAACCTACTACTTTAAACAAGTAGAAGCATAATAGAAGTAGAAGCAGAAGGCTAATGAATGAATTTGTTAATCCCTCTTTCCAGACTGTGACCTTGATTGATAATATTTCTCAGCAGGGACATATCTCAAGTACTGTTTCTCTTTTACCTCTGATAGTCATGTTTCGTGCATTGATTTTGTGATTCAATGCCTTGTTTTCCGTTAAATGTCTCAAGTTAACTCGACGAAGTTGAAACATTTTTTTTACATGTGACATGTATTTGTATCCAAGTCTTGATTAATTTCTGCATCAAAAACTCTTTTTCAGTCTCAGGTCTCTGTGGCTTTCAGATTGTGCATTCAGTTTTAGACTTGGCCACTGACTTCATACGGAAAGTGGAAGAGGAGTATGAAGGAGTCTCCTTCATCCTCATTTTTGGGAAACAACTTGTCTCCTTTGCAGAGTGAAGAATGGAACTGAATTTTCCCAGCTTAGAATGTGAACGTGCTGTCAGATGCCTAGAAATCCTGCCCAGCTATGAAGGATCAGTTCCCTTGCCTACTCTTCCGCGAGGTCTTTGCACCTGCTAAGCAAAACGGCCTGTCTCATCCTCTCTGCTCTGACAGTATTTTGAAGCTGCTTGAGATCATGGCAAAGTGGGGACACATGTCCCCCTTGAACCCGGACCCTCTGTTTGGCTGTGAGCACCTGGAGAGCATGAACTCGTTTATAGAAATCCCTGTAATCCTCAGTTTCCATTATCTTATTTGGCACATACTAGTCGCCAAATAAATCGCAGTTTAGTTTGAATTGGTTATCTAATTGAACCCTTTCTTCTTAAGAGTTCTGACTGCTTGACAAATATTTATTGGTTACTCTTTTTGGAGTTTATGCCTTTGGAATATTTCCTCCATACCCTGAGATTAGCATTCCTATGTCACGTTCAGTGAGCGATGGCTTTCATCGTCATCATCAACCTCATCCTCAACATCAACATTATATCATTGTCAATAAATGCCTCTTAGGACGCCTGGGAGGCTCAGTCAGTTAAGTGTCTGCCTTCGGCTCAGGTCATGATCCTGGGGTCCTGGGATCGAGCCCCACATCAGGGTTCTTGCTCAGCGGGGAGTCTGCTTCTCTCTCTCCCTCTGCTGCTCTCCCTGCTTATGCTTTCTCTCGTGCTTTCACTCTCTCTCTCTCTCTGGCAAATAAATAAATAAATAAATAATCTTAAAAATTATAAAATAAGTGCCTCTTATATGTGGGACATTTTATACATAATCTCATCTGAAATCCTGCAATTGCATTGCAAAGGAGGCATTCTCATACCCACTTTTCTGATGAATTAGAAAGCTTAAGCTCAGAGAGGCTGACGAACTGACCCAAGATCACCCAACTCATAAGTAGGTAAGCTAGCATACAATTTGGATCTTTGACGGTTAAATACCTGCTCATTCCACTGTGTCATTTCACTACGGGATGGAAGAGAGTATCTGGTGAAGCTCTGATGTGGTGTGAAAATTTTGGTCAAAGACATTCCTATCTTCCTTCCTTGTAGGACATTCAAAACCAGAAACCCAGAAGTCAGTGTCCCTGTCACCTTTAAACACAGGTGATCTCTCAGATTTCTCTCCACGGGAGTGTCCTTTATCTGTTAGGGTTGGAAAGACACAGGTCACCTGAACAGAGGCTTAGTTTATTTTCAGTAATGCGGGGATCCACAGAAAGGGTCATCTGGGGGTACTGAGAACCCTCCGGCATGCTGATCTCATTTCCTCCTGTCCTGTAGGTCATACCTCCAGCATTGTACAAGGAGAAGTATGAGCAATATGGAAGGGAATGTATGAGGCAAAGCCAGCAAGGCAGACCCTGAGCACCTCAAAGCCCTATTGAGGCCTTTCTATGCCAGCTGCTCAGGGACCTGTTGAGCAATTCTTCTTCTTCTTTTTTTTTTTTTTTCCCCCATTTTCCTACTCTTTTGTTCCTTTGGATAGGGGGACAATGTCACTTATTATCCAAATGAAGATGATTTTGAAAAAAGAGAACTGTTAATAATACACAGTGATGGGGCGTGTGGGTGGCTTGGTGGGTTAAAGCCTCTGCCTTCGGCTCAGGTCATGATCTCAGGGTCCTGGGAGAGTCCCGCATCGGGCTCTCTGCTCAGCGGGGAGCCTGCTTCCTCCACTCTCTCTCTCTCTCTCTCTCTGCCTGCCTCCCTGCCTACTTGTGATCTCGGTGTGTCAAATAAATGAACAAAAAAAAATCTAAAAAAAAAAATACACAGTGATATCAGAACTCTCCTGGGGACACCAGGATGCACGGTGGATGTCTGGAACATCTGGAAGTCATATTTCCATAACATTTCGGAAACCCAGATGTCAGTGTCCCTGTCACCTTTAAACACAGAGAACACAACTGTCCAGGCTTGCTGGAAAACCCCAAAAGGCGGTCAAAACAGATGGGGCCTTTTTTGAATTGAATGACTTCGCATTAGCCACACCACCAAACCGAACTCAGTGTTCTTATGGATATAATGGGCACGATGGTATTTATCTTCAGGGGGTTATATGGAATAAGTAAGATGTCTTATGTCCTATGTCTGGTGCCCAGTAGTGTCTTTCTCAGAGGAGCCGGGGGCCCCTGGTAGCTGGTGGGGACAAGGGGACCACTGAAGGAGGGAACTTTGGAGAACTTGAGAGATGATCGGAATCTCAGGTTTCTGTGCTTCGAGGGTTCTTGGCTCATTCTTAGGTGATGCAAATGGAGCTCATTTCTTTCCACTGGTTAAGAGCTGTACATCCGCTAGCTGGGAACGAAGAGGGAACAAAGGAAGAGACGGAAGTATTTCAAGGGCAGCTCCTGCTGCCCCCAGGAAGGCTCAGGGGAGGCGTGGACACGATCCCACCCGTGACGATGCAGAGAGAGTCTGGAAGCTAATCTTGGTTGCTGTGTTGGCAGTTTCCAGCAGAATAAAAAAAGAACTGAAGGAAAGAGTTGAGATCCCAAGTGTGGGGCTGGAAAAGGCCTCAGTTTTGGCCTTTTACCTGTTTTCTTGGGCCTGGCCATAGGGTTGCAATCTGCTGATTGGGCAATGATCCTTCAGGCGCCCGAGCTCAGGGAGCATTTTTCAAGACTAATTAGAGTTTCAGAGAGACTGTCTGGGGCAGGACTTCCCTGCTGAAATGACTCCCACCTTAGGTTTCTTTGTTCTTAGGGAAGGAGAGGGGGGCGGGGACCCTGCTTGCCTGAGACCTACTAGGTTTGCTTAGAAAGGAAGACCAGTGAGCCCGATGCTTGCGGGGGTTGGTCCTGACTTTGTTAGTTAGGCTGGAACAGCTAGAAGAGGGGCCATGTGACGTCTGTCCCCTGAGCCTCAGCGGAGAACACCCAGTAAATAAGAGTCAGGAATTCCATGGAAAGGGGCAAGGACGCAAGTGACTCAGGTTACGGGTTTCAGAACAGCCCGGCACGCAGCTGGGCCCAGGCTGGCGCCCAGGGGCAGGCTGACTGTCACGCACTGTCCTCTTCTTGCCTCCTTGCGAGCCCCTCTGGCGTTGTCTCTCTTTTTCTGCCTCTGGGATGAGGGGCAGATGTGCTGAAACGCTAGAAGGCACATGGCTGGGGTGCTATTTCTGGTTCGGGCTTAGCTCAGAAGTCCTAGAAAGAATGTTTCTGACACCGCTTGCCTTCTGATAATCCACGAGGCTCAAGGACAAACTGTGGGGCTGCGCTCGGTACTCATTCAGACAATCGGCTTGCAGACCGGGGCATCCGAAGGGAGCAGGGCAGGAGGGTGCTGGAGGTCGTGACTCGGCCCCTACGGTGCTCCCCAGCGGCGGGCTGCTTCATTTATTTATTCATCCATTCACTTATTAACCACCGACATCTGCTGCCAGACCTCGCTCTGGGCACTCGATAGACATAAAAGAACAAAGCCGACTTGACATTCCTGCTTCCGTGGGTTTTATATTCTAGCAAGGGGAGATAGATAATACATAGGAACCTCATAAAATAGTGACATGTTTAGTGTTAGAAGATGTGAAATACTCTGGAAAGAAGAAAGAGTGGAGGAGAGAAAAGGGGGTGGGGAGTGTCCCGGAGGAGGCTGCCGTCAGACTAGATGTCGTGGAGAAAGCGATGTCGAAGTCTTGAAGGAAGAGGTTGAGTTAGTGCCCTCTGAGGGAAGAGTGACTGAGATAGAGGAAACTGCTAGAGCAAAGGCTGGAGATGGGAAGAGGCATGTCATGTTCGAGGAGCAGCAAGGATGCCCGTGGAGCCAGAGCCGAGAGCACAGACAGGAGAGCACCAGACAGGGTCTGAGGGGTGAGTACCGGAGAGGCCTTGATCCTACAGGGCTTCATAACCCTTTGTAGAGATTTCGGCTTTTACTTTGAGTGAAATGGGAAGTCATTTCTGGACTTTTTTTTTTTTTAAATTTGAGAGAGAGAGAGAGAGAGAGAATGTACCTGAATGGAGGGAGGGGCTTGTGGGGAGAGAAGGGGACAGAATCCTAAGCAGACTCCATGATAAGTGAGGAGTCTTACTTGGGGTTCCATCTCATAACTCATGAGATCATGACCCATGAGATCATGACCGGAGCCAAAATGAAGAGTCCGACGCTTAACAAATTAAGCCACCCAGGTGCCCCATTTCCAGACTTTTGAGAAGTGGTGCGATCTGACAGGTTTCAGAAGGAGCACTCTGGAAAGATGGCGGCCGCCGTGGCAGCATAGTATTTGGACATTTCTGAATCCCCAGAAATTCAGTTGAATCACAACTGAAAGAGAGACTGGAAGGAAAACTATGAACACTTGGACAATACTTCCCTCAAAATTAGGTGACTCGGAATTCTCACAAACCCCAGAAGAGAAGTAGAAAGAAACCGATCACCCAAAGCCACGACCTGCATGGTATCGGCATCTTTGCAGAGGAGAGGGACAGGACCTGAGGACAGATGAGCCACAAAATACTCAACAGTTATTCTCCATTCCTGAGCACAGTCATACCTGAGGAGAAGCAGCTGGGGGTGGAATCAAAAGAGGACAAAAGAGATGGGGGAGAGGTAAGCTCCAGAACAAAGCAGTGGAGAAGAGAACCAGGAGATCTGCGAGATAAGCCAAGCACATATCCTGCCTTTCCTATGTAACTGTAATACTAATGGAAGGAAACATCTCCTCATACAATTATTCTAGCTAATAAATGGAAACAAAATCATGCAATTCGGATATGCCCATTTTGCAAACCCTAATGAATGAATGGGTTTAGGCAATGAGCGTCATTGGCTGCTAACATCAAAAAGAGTGAAAGCTGAAAAATGAAATTTATTAAAAACCATAAAACAAAAAGAATGAATGCCAGACTTTATGTGTTTCCTCTTGAAAGAATAAACCACAGCTTGCCAAAGGAATGAGACCAGGGTCTGATCTGACTTTGGATCCAGCGTTTTTTCTTTTTTATTTTTTTTTTTAAACAGTTTAGGGTTTTTTGTGTTGGTTGTTTTGTTTTGTTTTTAGATTTTATTTATTTACTTGTCAGCGAGAGAGAGAGAGAGCGAGGACAAGCAGGGGGAGTGGCAGGCAGAGGAAGAAGTAGGCTCCCTGCTGAGCAAGGAGCCCAGTGCAGGACTGGATCCCAGGACCCTGGGATCATGACCTGAGCCCAAGGCAGGTGCTTAACTGACTGAGCCACTGAGGGGTCCCAGGATCCAGCTTTCAATGTGCAGGACATCAAGAGGACACAGGAAAGTGTTGAAATGCATCATGGTGTTCAATCTATAAAAACCCGTGCTAGGGGAGAGTATGCAGATCACATGGCCCAGGTTCATCAACAGGAAAAAAAGAAGGAAAAGAAAGTGATGGAGGGGATCCTGGAGATTAAAAGAGACTCAGAACACATACCAAGTTTTAAAAAGTAGGCAAGTCTGAGCTGTGGTACGGGGGGATGTCCTTGTGGATGCTAAAACCACGAAGAAGCACAAGGAAGCGAGGGCTATTAAGGTCAGGGTAATGCTACGTGTTGGGGGCTCAGATGGACTGTGTGGTTGGGATGGGGTAGACAGAAGGGGGCCTCGGTTGGCCCATCACATTCTTGATCTGGGTGGTGGTTACAAGGGTGTTTACCTCATACGGATTTGTTAAACTAGACATTTGTTTGTAGCTTTTTGTATCTTTGTGAGATTTTTTTTCACATTAAAGTGGTAAATTAAAAAGGTGGGGATCACTTTGGCTATAGTGTTAAGAATAAATTGTAGGTTTACAAGGGTAGGAGCCGGGAGACCAAGTAGGAGGCTCTTACTATTATTTGGGTAAGAGAGAAGATGCTGGTTCATACTGAAGGAAGTGGCCGTAAGTGGTCAGATTCTGGATGTATTTTGAAGCTAAGCCACGAGTATTTCCTGGTGGTCTGGATGTGTGATCTGAGAGAAAGGGGAGGAGTCAAGGATGATTCCGGGAATTTGCGCCTAAGCAACTGGAAGGATTAAGTTGCCCTTGGGTGAACCAGCAGCCACCACGCGTGTTAGAGGTTTCTGTTTTGTTTGGGGAAGAAGGCAGGAGTTCGGCTTAAACATGTTGTATCTAAGATCACTTTTGGAGGGGCAAGTGTTTGAGTAAGGAGCCCTGGAAAACGTCCTTCTCCTTCTCCTCCTCCTCCCTTCCTTACTTTTAAAGAAATCAGGAGTCTGGGGCACCGGGGTGGCTCAGTGGGTTAAAGCCTCTGCCTTCGGCTCGGGTCATGATCTCAGCGTCCTGGGATCGAGCCCCGCATCGGGCTCTCTGCTCAGCAGGGAGCCTGCTTCCCTTCCTCTCTCTCTGCCTGCCTCTCTGCCTACTTGTGATCTCTGTCTGTCAAATAAATAAATAAAAATCTTAAAAAAAAAAAAAAAGAAAGAAATCAGGAGTCTGACACGAGAGATGCCTGGACCAGAGCTTCTATCTTGGGGGACCCCTAGCACAGAGATGGTACTGGGGAGCACATAAAAGGCTGATGGAGTCAGATGACTTGAGGCCTAATCTCCTTCCTTCTAGCTTGTGCCGTCCTTGGTGACTTATTCAATGGCTCCGTTACTCATTCAGTTTCTTCATTGCAGCGACGGTGGTACCTGCCTCATAAAGTTGCGTGCTGTGAGTCTGAAAGGAGGGAAAGTGTACCAGCTGCTTAGCAGAGTTTTTACAGAGCAAAGTGCTCAGGAATTGTTGGGTGTGATGTTCTCACCTCACAGCCTGCTTCCTCAGGCGTCCAGTGAGCTTTGCCCACGGCCTCAAGCCCTGGCAGAGCCCCACCCCCATCATCCCTTCTGGAGAGCCGTTCCACAGCCCAGTTTCTGCTTTCTTCCCAGTTTTCTAAGTATACAGTGCTCCATTGTTTCCTTCCTTCCTTCCTTCCTTTGCTTGCTTGCTTTCTAGATTTTATTTACTTATTTATTTGAGCAACAGAGACAGAGAGAGAGTGAGCTCCAGTGGGGCGGAGGGTGGAGCAGGAGAGGGAAAAGCCGACCCCACGCCGAGCACAGAGCCTGACTCGGGGCTCTGTCTCAGGACCCTGAGATCATGACCTGAGCTGAAATCAAGAGTCGGGTGGTTAACTGACTGAGCCCCCCCCCCCCCAGGCACCCCTGCACTCCATTTTCTTAAGCCTCTGTTTCTTGCTGGTCGATCCGATAAACTTTGAATCCACCAATGTTGGTATTTAAGTAGCTTTTTAGACAAAATCAACGCATTTCCACAAATGCTTTTGAAGCCGTGACTTAAAGGAGGAAGTCCTGAAGGAAACATTTGACACTCAGGGGAAGCAGTGAGACCACACGGCCAACGCACGAAGCCCTGTACTCTGCCAAATAAAAGTCCTCTCTTGAGTCTTGCCCTAAGAGTGAGGTCACACTGAATGCCCTGCAGGCAGCAAAAGTACTTGTGTGCTCTGACTTGACCCTTACCCAGACCTCTCTTCCTTCCTCTGAGCCTTAGTAGATTGAGCTCAGTTATTTTCTTGTTGAGCCATTGAGCACGGAGAAGGTAGCACAGATCGATGGAGAGGGGGCAATGAGTCCAGCTTCTGAGGGATTTTGCAGAATAAAGGTGGAGAGTCTTATGTCCTGGGATCTGGAGGACCTGTCTCCCAGGGCTGGTCTAGGCTCAGGGTTCGCAGTCCTGCATGTGTGAGGAAAATTCACTGCCTCTTTCATCTCTGCATCACCCCACAGAGAAAGGCAGGGTAGCATCTGGTGATGGAAACACTGCCTGCATTTTCCTTCCCCCCTCCTTAGCACATAGCTGTGGTTCTCTTAGCCAGGCAGTGCGCAGGGATCTACACTCAGCACCCGTCCTCCCTGCCACACCGTCCATGCAATGCGCAAGAAGGTGGGTCCAGCCAGCAGACAGGTGGAGAGCCCCGTCCCAGCTCCAGCCTTGCGCTATGCGAAGAATCACAGTTCAGTTCCCAGAAGTCACCTCTGGCCTGAGACCAGGGTAGAAGGGTGTTTGTCCCTTAATGGTAGGTGTTGGTGTGGTTGAAGATTTTCAGTGTTGGAGTCCCCTTGCCTCCCGTGGATTCCCAAGGGGCGGACGTGGGACTTGAGAGCACTAATCCTTTTACATTATAGAACTTTTATTCTGAGATTTATATTAGTCCTCAGAACATCTAGAAACCCGAAATTATGTGAAAATTTGGTCAAAGAGTGTATTTTTCTCTTAGCGAGTTTAGCTATAGTTCTTATCAGATCCTTGTGTCTGTGTCTGTGTGTGTGTCTGTGCGAGATGAAGAAATTATTAATAAAAACAATAACAACATGTCCTTTTGATACCCCTTTTCACCTTCTGTTACTTTCTCTCATTTTCTAACCATTAAAAAAATGAACAAGAAGCACTAACAAATGTTTGTCCGGAAATTTAGAGTATGCAAAGATCTCGATGAGAGCTTCTTTAAAAGACTTCAGAGAGACCCGTGAGGGTAAGTACTAGGACCAGCATATTTTACAGAGGAGGAAACTGAGGCTCAGACAGGCGAGAAAATGATCAAAGGTGGGTCTAAGCTTCAACTCTGGTCTTTCTCATCTGAGAGTGGTTCGTTTCTCACTCTACCCAGAGCCGAAACTGTACAACATCGTACCACTTTACTTGTAGCCAGATGCCAAGAAATTGGCGCACGTTGAAAACAGTCCTACTAAAGCAACGGACCCTCAGTTTATAGTGGGAAAGAATGATTTGTTTCCTCAGCAGACAACTTTCCTTTGACACATCTTATAGGGTATATGAGGGAGGTGGGCAGGGTTCTGGAAGGCTGCTTTTCCAGAAGCAATTAAAGGGCTGGGGTGGAAAAATATTCTTACAAAGGAAAGTATTCCCTTTCCACGTGTTCTCAGGAATGTCTCCTACCATAGCCAGTCTCTTAATCTTCGTCTGTAAAGGGGTCTTGACTGAAAGGAGCTTTGCAACCAAGTTCAAACGGCCACCCACACACATTTTTCTAGCCCACGGGCTGTTTCCCTCCCCAGACCACGTCATCCTATGTCACTGCAGGGCCATCTTTTGCGGCTGGAACAACACCCTGAAGACACAGCTTAGACAGTTCAGGAGTTCACATTTTTATGGCGTTCCTCCTTTGCCACCTGTGTTCTTTTTGGACCGGCTTCACATTCCCCAGGCGGTGAGGACAGGCTGCTCGGGGCCGGTGCCTTGCTGATTGAAAGCTCAAGCCCCACGTGTGGCCGTTCTCCTTCGTCGGCATCCGTAACCTGAGGATCCCTGCCGCTTAGTGCGTGCTGAGCCCTCTCACGGTCTCCCGGGGCCAGAGCGACTTCCTGGCACCGGCAGACCCCAGGGTCCCCGGGACTTCCACCTCCTATGCTCCCGCTGCTGCCCCCGGCTCGCTTCCTTCTTTTCTGTCCATGCAGCTCGAGCCTGATGTACAAACACTCGGAATCGGGCTTGTTATGTAAGTTTCCTGGTCCCTGAGCTGGGTGATTCAGCATGAGGCGGTGCCCTGCTCTTTCCCAGCCCGGGGCAGCACGCTAACCAGGGCCAGGTCAGCGGCAAACTGGAATGGAAAACAAGGCCCGCTAATGAGGCCCAGCTGAGCAGCCTTCATTCCCAGTGGTGTCTGGTGAGCCCAGGAAACGCATGGCAATGATCGGATGGCTCTTGCCAATGAACCCATGGGTGGGATTTTCCATCTCCCTGCTCACTTCCTGTTCTCGCCTCTTATCTTTTTGGCTGAAGATTACAGAAGGTTCATGTTTGGTTCCTCTTTGCCCTGAGGCTGCCACTTTCTGGGTCCCTGTTATAAACTGGATGTTCATCTTGCCCCAAAATTCATATGGTGAAGCCCTGACCCTCCAATGTCACAGTGTTAGGAGGTGGGACCTTTCGAGGTAATTAAAGGGAGAGGAGGTCATTAAGGTAGAGCCTCCTTGCTGGGATCAGTGCCCTCTGAAGAAAAGGAAGAGACCGACATCCTCCCCTCTGTACCTTCCCCATGTGAGGATCCAGCAAGAAGGTGTTCACCTGAAAGCCAGGAAGGGGGTGTTCACTAGAACCCCGCTATCCTGGCACCCTGATCTCCAACCTCTAGCCTCTGGAACCGTGAGGAAATCAATTTGTGTTGAAGTCACAAAGTCTGTGTTATGTTGTTAAAGCAGCACGAAGTCTGTGTTATGTTGTTAAAGCTTAGCCCAAGCTAAGATAGGCTCAACTAACCTCAGGTGCTGGCAAGGCTCACATGGGAAGTGATGCTGGGTACAGCTCAACCTGGACCAAAACTCTCTCTCTCTCTTCCACCCCAGGTCCCAAGCACAGAGCAGGAAATCAGTTGGAAATACTACTTATAGAGAGGACTGACTTTGGCAATGAATTTGGTCTTTTGTCTGGCTCGCCCTCATTTCTCTTTCCTGCAGGCAGGTCGGTGAGTTTTCTTTCCTTTGCAGGACAAAGACAGGGACAGGGACAGGTGCTGGCTTCCTGCGAGCTATTAGACTAGGAGCCAGAGACCTCAGGTTCTAGAACAGGTTTTGCCACTAACCAGGTGTTCAGGCTTAGGCGGCAAACCTTCCTCTCTCTGTGCCCCAGGGACTCACCTCAGTGACACCTGCCTTAGAACTCTTGTTCATTCCTCAATAAAAATTGTGTGCCGCAGCAAAGGAAACAGTCAACAAAACAAAGAGGCAACCCACGGAATGGGAGAAGATATTTGCAAATGACAGTACAGACAAAAGGTTGATATCCAGGATCTATAAAGAACTCCTCAAACTCAACACACACAAAACAGACGATCATATTAAAAAATGGGCAGAAGATATGAACAGACACTTCTCCAGTGAAGACATACAAATGGCTATCAGACACATGAAAAAATGTTCATCATCACTAGCCATCAGGGAGATTCAAATCAAAACCACACTGAGATACCACCTTACACCAGTTAGAATGGCCAAAATTAGCAAGACAGGAAACAACGTGTGTTGGAGAGGATGTGGAGAAAGGGGAACCTTCTCACACTGTTGGTGGGAGTGCAAGTTGGTGCAGCCACTTTGGAGAACAGTGTGGAGATTCCTCAGGAAATTAAAAATAGAGCTTCCCTATGACCCTGCAATTGCACTACTGGGTATTTACCCTAAAGATACAGATGTAGTGAAAAGAAGGGCCATCTGTACCCCAATGTTTATAGCAGCAATGGCCACGGTCGCCAAACTGTGGAAAGAACCAAGATGCCCTTCAACAGACGAATGGATAAGGAAGATATACACTAGATATACACTATGGAGTATTATGCCTCCATCAGAAAGGACGAATACCCAACTTTTGTAGCAACATGGATGGGACTGGAAGAGATTATGCTGAGTGAAATAAGTCAAGCAGAGAGAGTCAATTATCATATGGTTTCACTTATTTGTGGAGCATAACAAATAATATGGAGGACAAGGGTAGATGGAGAGGAGAAGGGAGTTGAGGGAAATTGGAAGGGGAGGTGAACCATGAGAAACTGTAGACTCTGAAAAACAACCTGAGGGTTTTGAAGGAGTAGGGGGTGGGAGGTTGGGGGAACCAGGTGGTAGGTATTAGGGAGGGCACGGATTGCATGGAGCACTGGGTGTGGTGAAAAAACAATGAATACTGTTACGCTGAAAATAAATAAAAAATTAAAAAAAAAATTGTGTGCCGGCTGGGTCTAGGGTTGGGATATGGCGCTCAGTAAGACAGCTTGCTAAACAAGCAAGGCCCTGCCCTCATGCAGCCTGCCTTCCAGAGTGAGGAGACAGCCGGCAAACACGGAAATAGGATGATTACTGAATGTGGCAAGTGCTCTGAGGGAGAAAAGGCAGCATGGCCAACCAGGCAGAAACGTCCCAAGCAGAGTTAAAGGCTAACAAATGTAAAAACGCTTTAGAAAATAGACAGACATCCAGCTACACAGATAATCCAGTTTGATGTGAATTAAACTACCTTAATTCCCTGTGGCTTTGCCCTGCGTTCCTGGATCAGAGTCTAGAGTCCCGCACGACCCACCAGTGTCTGGAAAGCTGACCTAGGATGAGTTAAGTCCGCCGGGAGGGTGAGAGTCAGGCTCCTGGTGGGAGGGTGGGGTAGAAAGACAGTCGTCTGAGGGATGGGCTCTCTTTGAGGACATGATGATCCTTCTAGGCCGAGCCCCTGCTCCTCCCACAGCCTCCTGTCCCCAAATGCTTCCGCTCTTTGTCACCCTTCTTCCAGCACGCAGCTGACATTTATGGAGCACCTGCTAAGGGAGAGGGGTCCTCCCCTCCTCTGAGCAGGAACTCAGGAAGTAACACCCCTTCCTCCGTGTCGGAGGCCTGAGGAGGTCACCTCTCCCAGCTGTTCATGTTTGGGTCCGTGGTGGCTCCAGGCCCTTTTGTGTGTTATTTTGCTCTTCAGTGAGATTCCTTTTGGGAGCTAGTGGGGCTCCTGGCATGCTGTGTTTGTAAATCGATGCCATTAACCACCCAGAGGGGCCATCTAGGGGCTGGAATGTTCCAGCATGTGTGTTCTCTCTCTGGACAGATGCCCAGAGGTATGTGGAGCCGTCGGGCAGCCCATGTCCCTCAGGGAATCCCAGAAGCAAAATTTACTCACTGATCCGCCGAGCCAAACTCAGCCCGGTGGGCGCAGGGCAGCCTGCTGCTTCAGAGTCTGTCTGAGCACAATTCCTTAGGGCCAAGAACCCTGCACAGGGAGCCACCACATCGGGGTTTCCACCTCCTGGATGTGGGGCCTGATCTGCAGTTTCATATCTGTGAGTTATGCCCTTTATGCTCTACCATTCTCTAGCGGCCTGACTCTAGAAGGAGAGTGGTTTTGAACTTCAGGCATCCAAATTCTCGACGAGCTGGTAAAAGTGCAGAGTTCTCACATCCTCTGATTCAGCAGCTCATTGAGTAGGGGTGTAGGAATTTGCATTATTAACAGACGTTGAAAAGTGTTTCTGAGGCAAGTCAACTGCATTTTGAAAAACATGGCTGCTTAACATGGCTAACCACCAAAGCACGATCCAGTCAGTTCCTCTCTTATGGAACCCATGGGTCCTCGGCTAGCCTTGAAGCCAACTGCCCCGCGGCGGTTCCTGGAGGCAGCACGTGCAATGAGAATGTCTCCCCAGAGGTAGTCCCGATACTTCACGCAATGCCAGGGCCCAGAATCTGTGCTCAGTAAAGCTGGTTGAATGAATGAAGGATGCAGTGACTTGGAGAGATGGGAAGGGGTGTGGGGCAAGACTACTCGTAGGTGCCCCTAGAATGCAAATTCCAGAAGAGTAGGGGACAGGCTCTTCATTATTGCCAGGGCCTGAAATATACTCAAAATGTTGAGTAAATTAATGGCACCACCTACTTCTCTCTCTCCCTTGGGTGAGAGAGAAGGTCCAAAAGCCCACGGAAGTAGACTTACCCTGTCTGAAGGAATTCCCTATTTCCCCAAATTTAAACTGACTAACATAGATTTGAACTGATTTAAACTGACTAACATAGAATCAGCATTGCATGACTAAAGACCAAATTCAGGTTAGGGCATGAAGGTATTTTTGATACCTAGTGGCTGGCAAACATATCACCTGGGCATAATAAAGTGAGTCATACAATTTCTATTATAAGAAAAGATGGGGTAATTTATTTCCCTTAAACACCAGGGCCAGAACAGCTGGGCCATTTGGAAAACTTGCTAAATAACAAAACTCATGAAAGACAAAGAAACAGCAAATTAAACTGATCATGCAAAACCATTTACACCCATCAGATGGGCAAAGATTTAAAAAATACGACAATAGCAAGTGTCAACAATAGCATGTGGTAGAATAAAAATGCTGGTAGACTGCCCATGGTTCAACTCCTCTGAAAAAGAGGGGACACCCCGAAGCAAAGTTGTAAACAGGCCTGCATGCTTTATGACTCAGCAGTTCTGCTTATAAGGAGGTGTTGCATTCTTCACATGTGCAAGGCACATGGAGAAGAATGCTCAGGGCAGCATTGTTTTATAGGCAAAAACCTGAAACAAGGGGTCGCCTGGGTGGCTCAGTGGGTTAAGCATCCAACTCTTGGTTTTGGATCAGGTCATGATCTCAGGGTCCTGGGATCAAGCTCCACATCGGGCTCCATGGCCATTGTGGAGTCTGCTTGAGATTTTCTCTCTCCACTCTGCCTCTGTCCCTCCTGCTAGTGCTGTCTCTCTCTCTCTCTCTCTCAAATAAATAAATAAAATCTAAGCAAAACAAAACACCTGAAACAAGGAACCCAAAATAGTAAAATGAAGTGATCACTAATTAAGAAATAATGAGTATGACTTCGGTTTGTAATATGATTTACTTCATTTATAAGTTTAGGTAAGTTTTCAAATGCACATCAACAGTAGAAGAATAAATAGACCATTAAGTGGATACAGTGTCAAACTCTATAAGCAGTAAATAAAAATGAATGAACTCTGCTCATGCATCAACAGATGAAACCCAATCCTAGGATCCTCATTAAAAAAAACAAGATGTAGAAGAATATATATATCACGATTCCCCAGATGTAAAGGCCAATAACAGAGCAAACAAAGCAGGGTGTGGAATTTGCCCAAAATGTTTTATAATCTTTGTGGATTCTTTTCCTGGAATTCCCATCCCCATGGTATTTAACTTGAAAACTTCCCATTTTTCCCTTAGGCTAAAACTGAACTCACTTCCCCTGTCATGCCTTCCCCAGTGGATCCAGGTGAAGCTATTGCTCCCCCCTACATTATCATAGCACTTACTTGTCACACCATATTGCCAATATTGGCAAGGTCCAAGCCGGTTGTGTGCTGGTAACTGGCTACTAACTGGCTCTTCATGGGTTAAAAAAAAAAGTGTATATATACATACACACACACATTAAAAATACATGAATATTTTCTCAGTTTTCTGTGCCATTGACAATAGAGTAGTTACAGGTGGGACACGCTTTGGATTTTTACCTGTATTACTAATACTTTCTTTGTTACTTAAGTCTGATGGTCAACAAAACAATAAATCAAGCATGGGTTTGTAACGCTTGCTGATTCCCATGGTGTAAATTCCTCCTGTGTAGAAAATTCAGGGTTTTAAATGAGGTCACAGAATGAAGAGCTGCAGAGATGCACGGCGACCCCTCTGTTGAGGAACCCTCTTTTACACTTTTGTTGATTCACTCTACAACAACTATCTGCTAGAGGCTGAGACTACCGTATCGTTCAGGACAGGCCGTGTCCTCAACCGGAAGGAAATGAATGGAGCCAGCAAAACACAAATGGAGCCAGCAAAGAGAAGAAGGAGATTGTTGTGAGTGCAGTGAAGGAAATAAATAAGGTGGTTGGTGAAATCAATGAGGGGGGATGCCCTAGAGAGGCCCGTGAGGGCTTCCCTGAGTTGGTGACATCTAAGCTGTGACCTGAAGAATGAGAACAAGCCATTCTTTTAAGGAGCCAGAAGAAGACACTTCAGACAGCAGGAAAGCAATGTCAAAGCCTCTGAGGAGACAAGGAGCCCGGGCTAGGAGAGGACGAGACAGAGGGCAAAGAGGTAGGAACATATTTGGTGGCTGCAGTCAGATTGGAGCTGGGTTGTACTCTGACAGCAGTGGGAGCTCATGAAGGGAGTCTTGTAGGCTGGTTTCTGTTTGGGGAGCATGGCAAGACCCAACGATGGGTTCAGCCATCAGTTTTGTTCCTGAGTCTGACCCTTAAAATAGACAAAATTATAGCATTTGATTTCAGGCCCATTCCTTCTAGGAACGCACACTCGCCCTTAGTTCTTGCCATGGTGGGCTGAGAGACTATAGTTTGGGAGGCAACTGCACAGGATCACACTCCACCTGAACCCCATTAAAGGGCATCTTTTGGCCAGTCACAGGGAGGAGCCTAGGAAGAGAGATCAGGTTGAGAAAGAGGGGAAGTCAAGGCAAGTTAACCTCAAAGTTAGCATGGATAACGTAAAGGGCTCCAGACAATGGGCAGGTCTCTTTCTACACAGAGATCCTGGGCCTCTGAGATAAAAGGCTCTTTTTCCGATGAGGAAGCCCTGGTGGACAAACAGATCAGTGTCTCCTCGGGTGCCAGGATAAGCTGAGCTAAATAATGGTTTGTAGGCCCCCAATGGATATCCATCATATCCTTGAGTGGCTGTGGTGACTTGTGTTCTAAATCCATTCTGGCTACAACAGTCCCCAAAGATCCAAACCAGAGGTTAAAAAGTAGGGAAAGGAGAAATTCTTATCTTTATCCAAAGACAGCTTTTCCCAAAGCGTATTCTGAAGAATATTAGTTCCATGGGGTCCTGTCATGATGGAAGAGGCCCATGGTCGAATGAAATAACGACGACGCCGAAAGCCATATCCCCAACTTGGAGACCCACCGTGCATGTCAGAGAAGTCTTGCAGGCCAGAAATCGGGTTACTATCGTTCAACTCGGTCTCTGGAAGTGAGGCTGAAGAGCATTTTCGCTTATGACGTTCTCGGCCGCCCATATTTAGAGTAGCACTGCCTTTGGATACCTTCTCTCTTCAAAGGGAGGAATTTTGTTTTGTTCAGGATGGAAACTTCACGGGGGCACGCGAGAACAATCCAACACACACACTCGCACACCAGCCTCCAGCTTCAATCACCAGACTGGTGGGAGAGGAAGTTTCTCTGAGACCGTTCCTGTTCTCTTCCCTTCCAGATGTGAAGCAGCCTGGAGCTCCAGCCTTAGTTGCCGCCCGGGTGGGGCCCAGGGGCTGCTCTTTAATGGCGCAGCGAGGGTGGGTGGAAGACGAGGAGGAAACTCTGGGAGTCGGTGATAGTCGGCCAGGAAAGCCCTGGCCTAGGGAGCACCAAGTGGAATTTTCCTCTGGAAATCCTTTTGAACTAAGTGGATTTGAATGTTGCTCCCCTGGTTGCCTAGATCCCATGGCTAAGTGACTTTGTCTTCGTTTTTCAGTAATGATTAACATTGCTGTAGTCACCGCGGTACGGGGCCGTTTGTCTAACTGCGGTGACGGAAACAAGGAGGAAGCCTCTTCTGAGCCCTTCAGCAAAGTCTGCTTCCCACGTCTGACTGTTGGTGGCAAAAGGAGGGGCATTCAAAGACTCCTGTGCTTGGAAGGATCGCTCCGCCTTTTCTTAAATAACACTTCTTAGTGTTTTTATTTTCTTTGAACAAAACATCAATTGGGGGCTAATGGATGACGTTTTCATCAGTCATCCTGATGAAACTCGAATGATGAGAGTATTAGATGAGGTAGCAGAGGCCAAGAGGCCCACATCTTTCTGGCACAGGAGTCGGGAAGGATGTGGTACCTTATCTCCTGATCCATTGGCGACCTCTGATGCCACCTGGCAAGTTGTCTGGGCCCCACATTTCACTTTGAATAAACAAGTTGGATCTGATAACTAAGTGAGGTCAAAGACTCTTGGTCCTGGGATGGGTGCCACTTACAAAGCCCCTGTCTTGCAGAGCGGCCACTCTATCCCCCATGCCCAGCTCCCGAGCTGCTCTAAAAAGCATGGTTTTGTTGGGTGGTTTTAATTTTATCCGTTTTCAAAAGCCTTTCTTCCTCTTCCCTCCTTCCCTTCTTTCCTTCCTTCCTTCCTTCCTCTGTCCTTCTTTTCTTTCCTTTCCTTTTTTTTTTTTTTTAACAAAAAGGGAAAGGACAACAAAATGTCACTCCTTTGAGAGAGGTAACAGTGGACAGCCATCAGAGTCTGCACCCGGGATTAAGGGGAGAGCACTCTTCCCCATGACACAGTGTGTATCACAGAATGTCAGAACAAGGAGCGACTTTAGGGATTGTCCTGACCCACCTCCTCAGAGAAGATGGTGGCCCAAAGTGGAGGCTCCAGCTCAGGACTCTTAACCACTACCCCTTCATGCTGGAAGCTGGAGTGGTATTTATTATGTGGTTTCATGAGCTCTGCTGGAGCTCTCTCTGAAGCACAGCATGACATGACACTTTTGGGGACCTTTAGCAGGACCCGTCCATCAGCATCCTGGTGAGGACTTGGCCACCTTGGTCATACTTCCAGGTTGAGGTAGGGATGAAGTGAGCAGCCCAGCTGAGAAAGGCGGCTTATCCTAAAACTAAAGATACTGAAAATATGCTTGATGCTTTTCTGAGCGCCGAATCACAATTAGTTTGCCAAAATTAGACTGTCGGAGACTTTGATGATGGAAAGAGGGAAACTGAGCAGGCTGTGGAATACCGCAGGCTCAGGGAGCCATATCAGGATTCAGACATCACTTGAAGCCTTGTGTCGCTCCGTGCAACTCGGGGGCTGATGGCCAGGTGTAAATTCTGGGCCTCAGTCGTGCTGTGAGAAGTTGTCTCCTACGAAGGATGGCCATCGCGTAATTCAGGGTCTACCACTGAAACAAAACCTACCCATCTCGTTCCTCCTATAAGGGCGATCTCCCTGTTCATCGTTTCATGTCATTTGATGGCTATGGAGCTGCTGAAGCAGAGCATGACAATGTTTCTTCTAGACACTTTGTTCCTTACTCTCGTGACACAGGGATATTCCATTCTAGGGACATTTTTATGATTGGCAATATTATCAAGTATCAATTATTTATAAACCGCGTTCTCAGAGTTAACATGTAATGACAGAAACTGTTTCTTATACCTGTGCTATGCTAATAAAAATAATCTTAGTGTAGGGGCGCCTGGGTGGCTCAGTGGGTTAAAGCCTCTGCCTTCGGCTCAGGTCATGATCCCGGGGTCCTGGGATCGAGCCCCGCATCAGGCTCTCTGCTCAGCAGGGAGCCTGCTTCCCTCTCTCTCTGTCTCTGCCTGCCTCACTGCCTACTTGTGACCTCTGTCTGTCAAATAAATAAATAAATAAATCTTTAAAAAAATAATCTTAGTGTAGCTTATAGGGATAGACACACAGAGAGAGAGAAAGTCTGAAGTATAAAGACAGTGAGGACAACAGCAAGGAAAGCGACACAGAGAGACACAGGGAATTCTGTAGGGGATGGTGTGTCACTGTCTCTGAAATCTCTGAATCTTGGCCATGTCTTCATGGAATCACGTATGTGTTCTCTGGATCCAGGGTAAGGACTTGAGCTATGAACAGGAATGAGAAAGCAAGGGAAATCACATTTCCCAGAGTAAGGGTGCAAATATATGGTTCACAGCCTCAGAGTATATCCCCATGACTGGACCAACTCACACTGGTTAGAACCCAACTTGACTTTCCTCGCTTACAGTTATAAAGACTGGTGGCCATCAGAAACATGAGATTGCTAAGGACATAAAGGCCACCAAGTACTAGTGCTGGGAGGACTTTCAAGGTCATCTGGTCCCTTCTCCTGTGGTCTAGCTCTCCGACAATGAGTGAATTTGTGGGGTAGGAGGCGGGGAGATGGGATTCTTGCCTCTGATTTTGTCCTAAATATCCCAGAAATGAAGATGATGTCCTGGTCACCAAGGTGCTATCAGTTTATTCTAGTGTTTAGTTTTAAAGGAACCCCAGTGTATGGACAAGAGTAATTCATATTACTGAGGGCACATCATGGTGTGTTTGGCACCATGCTGAGAACCTGCCATGTATCTCACCCCATGTAATACTTGTAGAAGCCTGAATGAGGAATAACACAAGGAGAAGAGGAATAATTTACTCTAGACCACAGTCAGCAAAGGGCAGAGCTAAGGCTCAGGACTAGGTCTGCCTGATTTTATACTTCAAACTCTTAACAGTACTATTCTAGGCCCATTATGAAATTCCTACGGTTCTCTCTATATGTTGAATAATTGGTTTTGGTTTATGGGTCAAAAGACATTTCTCTTACAAATAAGAAGAGGTTCATTATTAGGGTTGCCAGATTCAGCCAACAAAAATAAAGACTACCAAGTATTTTTGAATTTCAGATGGATTCATAATTTCTTAGTTTAAAAAATTTTAGTATAATATGTCCCAAAGGTTGCATGGAACCTACTTAACACTAAAAAGCTATTCTTTGTTTGATCTAAAATTCAAATTTCCTGGACATTCTGTATCTTATATGACCTCCATATTCCTAATGAATGAGACCAAGTTGGTGAATTCAGTCCCTCTGGAGGTCACCTGTTGTTCTGTTCCATGGTTGACCTCTCCCTACTGGGAGCCTCTTCATCTAAGGCTGCTGTGAACCCCTTTAGTCCCACGGTTCCTCAAAGTCTATGTCTATCTCATTTGTTTATTTTAAGATATTTTTACTATTAAATGGTTGATACACACAGAAGGATATATGCAACAATTGCTGAGTCAAAGGTTATAGGAATGTTCAGCATTGCAAGATAAGGCCCACTGTTTTCCAAAATGATGGTACAAATATTATTCTCCTGTTGCGGTACATGAGTTCGCTGTGTTCAGTAACCTCACTGCCCACGGGGTACTGGCAGACTTTTTTAAATTTCTGCTTTTGTAGTGGGTATGAACTCCGCTCTCACTATGATTTCAATTTGCAATTCCCTGATTTCTAAGGAAGTTGAGCATCTCTTCACAAATTCATTGTCTCCTTGTTTTTTCAGATGTCTGTTTGAATTCCAACTATGTACTGGGGTTTAGTTCATTGTTGTTGTTTTTTTTTAAGATTTTATTCATTTATTTGACAGACAGTGCAAGTAGGCAGAGAGGCAGGCAGAGAGAGAGGAGGAAGCAGGCTCCCTGCTGAGCAGAAAGCCCGATGTGGGGCTCGATCCCAGGACCCCGGGATCATGACCCGAGCTGAAGGCAGAGGCTTTTACCCACTGAGCCACCCAGGTGCCCGTTTAGTTCATTGTTTTAAGGAAGATACTCAGAGAGTAACTTAGGAAAAGATTAAGCAGAGAAGGCCCCAGACACAGAACGTACATTGCCCCTCAGCAAGCAAGGTAAACTATACTTTGTCTAGAGCACTCCCGGAAGCCCCGAACCCCCTTGGTGCCCAACCAACACTTAGCTCCTTCCTTCTGGCAGCCAGGTGTTGTGGAAAGAATTTCCAAGCTAGATAGACCTAGACTTTAGTTCTGTTTCCCAGCTGTGTGACAGCAAGTTCGTTTCTTTCTCTGAGTTTCTTTTCCTTCCTTCCTTCCTTTCTTCATTACTTTCTTTATTTTTTCTAAAGATTTTATTTATTTATTAGAGAAAGAGAGAGCACAAGTAGGCAGAGCAGCAGGCAGAGGGAGAGGGAGAAGCAGGCTCTCCACTGAGCAGGGAGCCCGATGTGGGGCTTGATCCCAGGACCCTGGGATCATGACCTGAGCCGAAGGCAGACACCTAATTACTGAGCCACCCAGGCACCCCACTCTTTGAATTTCTTTATCTGTAGAATTGGTAGGGAAAACGTGCCTTGCAGGGTTGCTGTGGGATCCAATAAGATAGTAAGTGGAAAGACTGCCAGGTAGGGGCTCAATGAATGTTGCTTTCATTCAGGCTTTTTTTTTTTTTTTTTTTTTTTAAGTAGTCTCCACACCCAGCATGGAGCCTGATGCGTGGCTCGAACTCATGACCGGGAGATCAAGACCTGAGCTGAGATCAAGAATTGGACACTTAACCGAATGATCCACCCAGGCTCTCCTCTTTCATGCTTTTTTGTACCAAACTGACGAGTAGAAAAACACCCCAAGGCAACAAATATTCTGTTCCATTAGAATAAATTGTCAGAAACTTTGCATTAAAGATCTTATCTGTGGCAAAGAGAAGCCCAAGGTTTTTCCTAGAATCGAAAGAGTGGCTGGATTTTGGAGGTAATCTGACTGGAGATCTCCTTTCCTGGCAATACTGTGAAGTGCTCATCAAAGAGCTCTCGGCCATCATCCCCGAACACCTTCAGAAGGAGATCCCACCACCACCGAGATGGCTGCTCCGTATCTCACAAGACTTAGAGAGTCCAGAGTTATTCCTGATATCTTGCTTCGAATCCCTCGTTTTAGCATAAACTGTATACTTTTCATTCTTAAAAAAATATTTATTTATTTTAGAGAGAGAGTGCACAAGTTGGGGGAGGGGCAGAGGGAGAGCCTCTGCAGGATCCCTGATGAGCATGGAGCCCAGCTGTGGGGCTCAGTCCCACCACCCATGACATCATGACCAGAGCTGAGACCAAGAATCGGACCCTCAACCAACTGAGCCGCCCAGGTGCCCCTGTTCTTTTCTTCATATAATGAGGGAACACCTCTGTGAGACAGACATTTGAACTACACAGCAACGTCCTACTGCATTAAAGTCCTGCCAGTTGCATCATTGGCCTGGTTCACAAGTTACTATTATTATAGGACGTTGGGCCTAGGCCTGACCTCTGAATTCACATGAGAAAAAACTAATAGGCCCAGAGAGGTCCAGCACCTGGTTAGGAGAAACCACAGCTAGGAAGGCAAGAGAGCTGGGTTTCAATTCAAGTTTTCTGAGTCACAAATTTAGGACTTTTTTTTTTTTTTTCCTGTTCCCTTTCACTCAGGATCTCCTTTTACTGGACATGTGTCCTAAGGTGCCCCAGAATCCTTCAGACCTCTCCAAGGGCCAAGTGCAGATGTCTTAGCCCGGGAGTCAGAAGACCCGAGTCTCAATCTTGGTCCTTTCCAGAAGAAGAACTCCTCTGGAGAATGTGTGTGAAGATTCAATTTATCTGTATCTATATCTATATACACACACACACACACACACACGTGTATATACACGCATTAAATATGTATAAGAGAAGAGTTATATGTGTATATAAATATATAAAATGTAAAATATAAAATACAAATAGTTTACAAATATTTATAAATAAAATATAAATTTATAAATATCAACATAAAATAAAAACATATCAGTATGTATTTTGTGGAGGGAGAAGTTATAACTTGTACCCAATTTAAAAAAAAAAAGATTTAATTTATTTATTTGAGAGAGAGAGAGGGAGGGGCAGAGGGAGATGGAGACTCCCCTCTACTGAGCAAGGAGTCCAACCTTGGGCTCAACCCCAGAACCCTGATATCATGACCTGAGCTAGAGGCAGATGCTTAACCCACAGAGCCATCCAGGTGCCTCAACTTTTACCCAATTTTTAAAAAGAAGTTCAGAATTAAAAAAAAAAAAAAGGCTAAGTGTTCATGATTTATTCAATCAGCAAATCACTGTATGTGAAGTATGCTCAGTCCAGAGAATATAATAGAAATGAAAGAAATGTTTTTCTCCATTGAGAATGATATTCACTGCTTATTTTTCATAGATGGTTTTTATGATGCTGAGATTTGTTCCCTCTATCCCTATACTTTGAAGAGTTTTAATCAAGAAAAGATGCTGTATTTTGTCAAAAAATTTTTTTCTGCATCCACTGAGAGGATAATATGGTTCTTGTATCATTCTCAATGGAGAAAAAATGAGTGCTTTTCCTTTAAAGTGAGGAACACAACAAGGATGCCTGTTCTCACCACTATTATTCAACATAGAACTAGAAGTCCTAGCCTCAGTAATCAAACAACAAAAAGAAATAAAATGCAATCAAATTGGTAAAGAAGTCAAACTCTCTATCTTCACAGTTGACATGATACTTTATGTGGACAACCCAAAAGGCTTCACCCCCAAATTGGTAGAACTCATACAGCAATTGAGCAATGTGGAAGGATACAAAATCAATCCACAGAAAACAGTTACTTTTCTAACAGACTGAATAAAAGAGAAATTTAAAAATATATGCCATTTACCAAAATTAACAAGATAGAAGACAACATGTGCTGGAGAGGATGTGGAGAAAGGGGAACCCTCTTACACTGTAGGTGGGTAGGCAAGTTGGTGCAGCCACTTTGGAAAACAGTGTGGAGATTCCTTAAGAAATTAAAAATAGAGCTTCCCTATGACCCTGCAATTGCACTACTGGATATTTACCCCAAAGATATAGATGTAGTGAAAAGAAGGACCATCTCCTACCCCAGTGTTCATAGCAGCAATGGCCACAATCGCCAAACTGTGGAAAGAGCAAAGATGCCCTTCAACAGATGAATGAATAAAGAAGATGTGGTCCATATATACAATGGAATATTATACCTCCATCAGAAGGGATGAATACCCATCTTTTGCATCAACATGGACGGGACTGGAGGAGATTATGCTGAGTGAAATAAGCCAAGCAGAGAGAGTCAATTATCGTATGGTTTCACTTACTTGTGGAGCGTAAGGAGCAACACAGAGGACTTTGGAAGAAGGAAAGGAGAAGGGAGTTGGGGGAAATCGAAGGGGGAGATGAACCATAAGAGAGTGTGGACTCTGAGAAACAACTGTCGGTTTTAGAAGGGAGGTGGTTGGGAGGTTGGATAAGCCTGGTGGTGGGTATTAAGGAGGGCACATATTGCATGGAGCATGGGGTGTGATGCATAAACAATGAATCTTGGAGAAAAAAAAAAGTATAATTAATTAATTAATTAATTAATTAAATGTTTGGTAGGAAATAAAAGAAATGTGATCTCTACCTTCATGGCATTTACATGATAGAGAGGCAAATAATAAATAAGCAAATAATAACACCTGAAATAATACCTTATGACAGACTGAGAGAAAAAAAAAAACAAACCAAGAACTACTGACTTGACTTGACTGCATTTCTCTCTAGACTTTATTTTTGACCTTTCTTGTCCCGGGAAAGTCAAACCCCCTCCAGAAACAGACTCCATTTAACTTCTTAGTTGTAGTTTGAAGGCTTGTAGGTAAGTCCCTAAGTCCTCTGACCCTCCTTCCCTTGAATAGGGCTGCTTTCTGTGCCCAGACTGATTAGATTAACCCTTCATTCCTCCCTGGCTCCCAGGCAGGCGGGATAACTCCAGGTCCCTAGAAATGAAAGACAAGTCTGTTTGGCCAGGATCAGCAAAGTACTTTCCCCTTGCAGAATCGCCCTCCTGATTACCGCGGCTGCTTGAGCAAGAATAAATGATCTGAAAGCCCCAGAAACACAAACGACCAAGAAGTGCTGGCAAATTTTAGAATCTGTGGATTCTCATAATGAGGATATTGTTCAGCATTTTATCTCAGATCAGGTTTTTATTCATTGCTGAGTGGATTTTTATATGTGCACCTCTATTGTTAAAAAATGCAAGTGATTTAAAGCACCCCCCTGTCCCATTTTCAATCCTTAATAAAGTCCCAGAACAATGTAACATTGTTAAACTAGAATCATTGCTATTTTTGACTTGGTGTTGTCCTAAGTTCACCTAAGGAGGTGGGCAGTAGAAAGAAGGGGACCTGTTGAAAGACTTACAACTCCATGGCAAAGTTGAAATTTGAATCTAGGACATCTGATTTCTGCGTCTCTGCTCTCCAGGCACCAGATTAAGTCCAACGCCTTGCTCAAATTACACATGCATGTGCACACACTATTATCAGAATGCTGTGGGGTCAGTTGATTAGAATTTTCAGTCCTTACGAATTCTAGGGAAGGTGTCACACCACTGACTGAAGGGCCAGTTCTGATCTGGAGAAAGACAGACTCTGCCAACTAACCACGAGTGCACGGCTGTAACACTTTGAAGTGAAAATAAAACACAAGTTGGGGCGCCTGGGTGGCTCAGTGGGTTAAAGCCTCTTCCTTTGGCTCAGGTCATGATCCTGGGGTCCTGGGATCGAGCCCCACATCGGGCACTCTGCTTGGCAGGGAGCCTGCTTCCTCCTCTCTCTCTGCCTGCCTCTCTGCCTACTTGTGATGTCTGTCTGGCAAATTAAATAAAAAATCTTAAAAAAATAAAATAAAACACAAGTAAATAGGGTGGGGGGAAGCTATTGGGCAGAGTTGTGGATATCACTTGGAGGGTGAATAATGAAAGATGAATCATGGTGTACAGTTAAGGTTACCAGGTCAGGATCTAAAGTCCTGTTGATTGTCCAAAGGGGCCTGTTGGTTTGGACTCAGCCAATGGCTTCTCTCTTCCATTACCCTTCTTTCTACCTTCATTTTTGACTCTATTTCTCCCTCCCATCCATTCATATCTTGGATCTGGTGGGGAGGTGAGAGTCTCTTGGGGGACGGGCTTCAGGTCATGGTATTCTGTCTTAGCAGAGAATTAGCTTTTGGGGTCTCCTCTGTACAACGTTGCCCTCCTCAGGCCCCCAGTGAAGGCAGGGACAAGTGTCAGAAAAGGAATCAGGACTGAGGTGGAGAGAAAGTCAGGCTTCCTTCCCCAGGAACTATTTATAGAGTATTTCTGGAAAGCCAGCCCCAAGGTTTATGCCCACGGTGGAGAAGGTATCATGGCACAGAGTGAAACACATTAGGGACAGTGTCCTCCCATCTTGTAAGTCTGTGCAGCACTGGTGCCTGGGCTGGGGAGAGGAGAGGGGCTGTCTTGTGCTGGGAGAGTCTGGAAGCCAGGCTGAACAGGAGATCCTTCCTTCATAATTATTGTGACTCAGTCAATTCCAGGATTTAAGCTCTGGCTCCCTTAGGCCTCACATTCGGTTCTCTTGGGAAATGCCATCCTATTTCGAGGCAGCAAAAATGCTGTTAGTTCTCTTTTGTGCAGTTGCTATGTGGATGCCTCCTCTTCCCTTGGCCCAGGCAGCAGGGACAAAGCGTAGGGGTCTGGCGTTCACCATCGACCGTTCACCCTTTTTGTATATTCTGCTTGGTACCTCAGCTCCCAGACCCCCTCCCCGCTTGCCCTCACACATGCCCAGTCAAACCCTCCCTTCGTTTCCAAGCCACGACAAGGCTTACATGTTTATGTGAATTTCATACACAATCTGGTCTTTGTATCAAGGGTACTAAGCCTCAACATTTGCCTAGAGTAAATAAGGAAGTGCTGTTAGGAAATTCATGCCTTAGGATCTTATTGATGTCTGAAACTAGACCAGTACCTTTTGTTATTATAGCTGTTTTTTAGTGCAGTGCACAGAAAGCCTGCTTTTCTGACTCCTCCTTTTGAATGCTTTGTTGGTGGGCACTCACCCCTAGAATAAATTTCTACCCTTTCCCCAGTCAATGGGACAAATTCACACGCCAGTTCAGGTGTGGTTCCCCTGCCCATTGCTGTCGGGGATTTAAATAGGGTCGTCTTCATAGCACTTCTTGGGCCCAGGTACATAGGCACAGTCTACTCAGGAATGTGGTCCTGGCACAGGAGCTTTAAATTTCTTTACAGATTTGAGGAGGACGTAAGCATAAGCAGACATAGAGGAGGGGTGCATCTGCGGGCTTGAAACCCTGGAGACAAATTCCAGTCCAATGCCTGGGAAAGCTGGTTTTCTTGCTTAAGTCTCAGGGACACCAGACATTCCTGGAATGTGGGTAATAGAAGCTGGGGCTCAGGGTGGAGAAGGGGGGAGCAAGCCAGGTGCTCAAGTCAAAATTGTAGGTGACATTCTTGATGTTTTCTCTCCTTCTCACGCCCCCAACCAGTCTGTGAGCAAGTCCATCAGTCCCACCTTCAACGTGTGTCCTCAAGTTCCTCACACCTGCCTGCCTTTACTGTCACACCCCAGCCAAGCCTCTACCTTCCTCACCTGGTCCACCAGATAACCTCCTCTGCGGAGTTTTGGTGCATCTTCTCTTGTTGCTTTCTTAGTCACTCCCCAGGCAGGAGGGGGGAGAAATCGTCCACGATTGCACACTGGCTCACAGCACGTCCCTGCTTGAATCCCCTCATCAGCTCTCTGTTGTTCCTGGAATTACATCAAGTTCTGTACCAACGCCTGCAAGCCCACGTGCTTTGGTTCTGCCCACCCCTCAAGTCTTCCCATAGCATCCTCTTCTGGGATCATGTTCCCTGGCCATGCTGGAGAATATTCCCAGCCAAGCATTTGGATGCCTTTGGGCCTCTGTTCCTACTGTTCTCTCTGCCTGGATTGCTCTTGTGCACGTCACCTGGCTGGTCCATTTTTAGGTTGTAGGAATGCACTTGAAGGCCCCTTCTGTGAGAGGCCCCAGATGGTTTCTTTTGCTTTTAAAAAATTTATTCAATTTTTTGACAGAGAGATATACAGCAAGAGAGGAACACAGACAGGGGGAGTGGGAGAGGGAGAAGCAGGCTTCCTGCCAAGCAGGGAGCAGGATGTGCGGCTTGATCCCAAGATCCTGGGATCATGACCTGAGCTGAAGGCAGATGCTCAATGACTGAGCCACCCAGGTGCCTGACTTCTTTATCTAAGTAGCAACACCTCACATCCCTGCTCCTCAGTTGCTAGCTCGTCACCATTATTTTACTGCTAGCATTTATCATAATCTAAAGTCACTGTCTTTATTATCTCTTTCCTTATTTTCTAACCTTCCCACTCACAGAAGGACAAGAGACATTTCCATCTAGATCTGCACTGTCCAATGTGGCAGCCACGAGACCCGCACATGGCTGTCGACAACTTGATATGTAGCTAGTCTGAATGGAGATGGGCTTCAAGTCTAAAATACACACCAGATTTTAAAGACTCAGTAGGAAAATATCATATTGATGCATTCATACCGATTGCATGTTGCAAGGATAATATTTTGGGTATATTAAGTTAAATAAAATATATTCTAAAATTAATCACATTTTTTGATGTTTTTAGTTTTTTAGTGTGGTTACTAACCTTTCTAAATTACATGTATGGCTCACATTATATTCCTATTGACCAGTACTAATCTACATCACCATTACTCTCTTCAGTGTGCATCAAATATTTCTTTACAGTGATTGTTTATTTTCTTCCACTTTCTCTTTGAAGTTTATCAAAGATGAGTGGCTTCTGGGATTGTCAAGTGTTCTTCATTTTCTTGTTCTATTTGTTGTTCTACATTAGGAGAAAGACGAAGCAAAACTCAGGACCAGCAACATCAACAGAAGAAGCCCCTCCCCCCCCCCCAGCCATCCAGCCCCTAGCAGCAAGCTGAGCACGGATAGAGAGGGGGTAGGTAAACCAGGAAGGTGGCAGGACCGAGTCAGCAAGTTTCAGCAGTCAGAGGTCTTCCTTTAGGCTGGGGCAGTGACATAAGCAATTCTCCCAGTTTCCCAGAACCCCCTTGACACAGGCAATAAATCAAGTAAACAAGGCAAAAGGTCGCTGGAACCCATCTCCATCAATCTGGGTGTGACTCTCCCAACACCTGGGTGTGACTCTCCCATAACCTGTGAGCCGTGCTGGTGAGGAAGTCTTCTCTTTTTGTGCACCAGTTCTCACCTTTCTGCTTGTGTGGTGGGAGGAATTGCAGACTTTGGAGAGTCAAAGTGGGGTAGGGGAAAGGACAGAACCCAGGGGTTTGGAAAAACCTTAATGATTTTTTTTTTCCCCCAGCTCTCCTTTTAGGGACTTCTGGAGACACAAAGGGATTAAAACTTCAAGTTAGGGAAGAGTAAAAACTCGTAGCTAACTCATTAGTTGGGTTTATCTGATTAATCCTGGGGAGCTTGGGTCACAATTCAATCTGACAAAATTTACTAGAGTAGAGAGAGTTAAAAAAAGATTGGAAGCCAGAGGCTCTACCCCTATTCCTTGGATAATGGGAAGAAATGAAATAGGGCTAGGAGCTGCTTTGTTCTGAGACTATAAAAGCCCCCAGGGCAGGTAGAGTTGGCCCATGACTTGCTCCCTTCACAGATATGAGTCTTCTATTTTAGCCTTGCTTTCTTCTGGCTCCACTCACTCATTCATTCATTCCACAAATACTGGGGACCTACTCCGTGTTAGGCCTTTGCTAGCACTATGCCTTGAGTACAACATTGAGCAAGATACAGAAGATCTCCAACTTCTTAGAACTTACATTCTAATTGAAGAGCAGACAGTTGAAAAGTAAACAAAGCAGAACTGGAATTACTGGATTATATGGCATTTACCTGAAGAAAATGAAAACACTGATTCAAAAAGATACACGCACCCCTGTGTTTATTGCAGCATTTTTACAAGAGCCAAAATATGGAAGCAGCCCCAGTGTCCATGGATGGATGAATGGATTAAGAAGATGTGATATATATACACAGTGGAGTATCATTCAGTCATAACAATGAATGAGACCTTGCCATTTACAACACCCCAGATGGATATAGAGGGTATCATGCTAAGTGAAAAAAATTCAGTCAGAGAAAGACAAACACCATATGATTTCACTCATGTGGACTTTAAGAAACAAAGGAAAAAAGAGAAACAACCCAAAAAAGAGACTCTTAGCTATAGAGGAGAAACTGAAACTGATGATTACCAAGGGGGGAGGTGGGTGAGGGGATGGGTGAAATAGGTGAAGGGAATTCAGAGTACACTTATCATGATGAGCACTGAGAAATGTATAGAATTGTTGAATCACTATATTGTGGACCTGAAACGAATACAACACTGTATGTTAATTATACCTGAATAACAAAAAAAGTAAACAAAGCAAATGTAAACTGAGAAGTTCTGTGAAACAGTCAGTGAGTGCCAGTGAGCAAGAAAGTCCTCTTTGAGGAAGTGACCTTTAATCCCAGATTTGGGGAGAAGGACTACTCATTGCCTCTTTCACATCTTGTGTGAGATTTTATGTGTGCATTTATTCATGTATCAAACATTTATTGAATGCCTTTAATGGTCAGGCTTAGTGTTGGGTAGTATCCCCCCGACCTGCAAAAGAAAAAAAAAAAAAAGAAAAGAAAAGAAAAGAAAGAGTAAGTCAGGGACTCTGCCCCAGAGGAGTTCATAGTCAAGTGAAGGAGACTGATAAGTCAACAAGAAAGCCACGACACCGTAATTTGATACAGTGGAGCTGGAGATCTCTAAGGGGGCATTCCTGTATCTAAACATTCTATTGTCTAGGAAGTTCTTACTGTATGTTTAGTACTTTGGGGATGCTCATTCTTTCCAAGAATCTTATAATCTAACCATAGGTTAGATTGGCGTACATATTTGGAAAATTTCCTATCTCAGAAACCAGGTTGTAGCAAGTTATTTGTATGTTTTTGGTTCAGTCCCTATCTACTCAGAGAGACCATTAAGGATTGTAGAAACCCATCAGGCCAAGCACCTCTCCCTTACCCATTTTTAGATCCCATCCAGTCGATGGAAGATGTGTGTGCACTGCCTTTTTTTTTTTTTTTTTCAGAGTCCTGTGAGAGGGTCTGAAAGTAGGATTTGGGCACCATCCCTCCATGAAGGCTTTGAGCAAGATGCTTCCCGAGGCTCAGCTACCGTTCTGCATCCGTACCGACTGAGGTCTACTCTGAGTTGTGGGGAAGCCGAGAGACATCACGCTGGAAAATTAATACGTTGATCTTCCAGAAGCAAAGGCCAGAGTGAGGTTGCTCTCTCTATGGACTTCTAAAGCTGTGACTGTCCTCTGAGAGATGGTAGATACTGCCTTAAGATCTTTAAGCAGGGAAGAAAGTGCTTCATTTGAATAATGGTGGGTGGATCCCCCACTTCCTTCTTTCACCCCTTCTCTGCAACAATCTGCAGTCCCAACCACTCCATCCCTCTGATTTCTTGCGGAAATGGCTTCACTAAATGCCCCAGGGACCTCCATTTTGCCAAATCCATATCCACAAGCACCTGAGGGTCGACATCTCTTGAATTTCTGTCTTCCCTTGGCTTTTTGGGATACCTTTCTTCCTTGGTTCTCCTCCTGCACTTTCTAGCTGCTCATCTTTTAATCTTTACATCTTTTGGCTGGCCTTTGAGATAGATGTTCCTCGAGAGTCCTTGGCTTCCTCCATTTCTCACTCTATTCACAAGTCTTGGGCATCAATAACCAAGATCATAGACTCGGCTACCATATAGACAAGGACTGGGCTCTTAAAACCATATCAGGCTCTTACCTCTCATTCGACCTTTAGCTTTATGTCTTAAACTGCCTGCTAGAACTCCATTGGACGAACTCAACCTAAACTAGTTCTCTTATTATCCTTGTCTTGGAGCCAGGCATTACCAAGAACCTATGGGCTATTTAGATTTAAGCCCTCTGTCATAGTATTCATTTAGTGGAGATACAGAGATCCCTTACCAGATCTTAGGCCCTGGGCCGTGTGCTGGGGGTACGATATAGACAAGGCACTGGGCACTGGGCACTTAGAGACAGGTAAACAATCAGAAAATACACTGTAGGACATCATCAGAGGGTGAGCGCAACAGTGGAAGAACATACAAGATGCAGGATGTAGAGAAACCACAGTAGAGGGACTGACCGTGAGACAGAATCTGAGGAAAGTCTTCCTTGATGTGCTGAAGCCTTCCCTGTGGCTTCAGAACTTACCCTTCTATTGAAGTTTTTAGGTCCGTTATAGGCACCAACCAGCAAATTCACAAATAAACTTGTTTAAATTTACAAGTGAATTTGTTTATCCACCTGTGTGTCAAAAACCGAAAGTGAGTGTACAAAGCTTTAATAGACGCATTATCTCTGCTTTTTGTGTCCAAAAGTTTGAGTTTAGCTTAGTTCCGGTTTTGCCTGGTAGACAAAGGAACTGTTTATTTAATAACATCTATGTTACAGATGTGCTATGAAGATTAAAGATATAAAAAATATATTTCAGGGATGCCTGGGTGGCTCAGTTGGTTAAGCATCTGCCCGCGGCTCAGGTCATGGTCCCGGGGTCCTGGTATGGGCTCCCTGCTCAGTGGGGAGTCTGCTTCTCCCTTTGCCTGCCGCTCCCCTTGCTTGTGCTCACTCTCTCTCACAAATAAATCAACAAAATCTTAAAAAATACATTTACATGTTAGAATATATTATCATATATTATATATTATATATCAAAACATACCTATTTACAAAGATAATTAGAGGAAGCGTATGCAGCCTTTTGCTCTAATAAAAATGCCACAATGGCTGTGTTTGCCAGGTTTAGGTACCATCCCTTTTGAAAGACAAATGGGAATGGAATCCCCATCACAGGCAAGAAAGGTATGGTATTATATTTGGCACTGAGAATAGCCTGTAAAAGGCACGAGTACTTGAAGCCAAATCGCCTGAGAAAACATAAGCAGAGCGATACCGGTGGGGTGTAGAGTACAAGGCCAGGGGAGGTGACCCTGGAGTGCGAGGTGGGAGCCCCATCATAAGGGGTCTGTATGATGCCAAGAGCCCTAAGAGCTACGCCGAACGAAGTACACTTGACCTACAAGACCCCTAGTGCTTTCCTGCGCCCTGTGTTATTACTCACGCGCTACAGCAAGTAACTGAGAGGCTCCGTATCTGGTACGGTTCAGCTGAAATTCACCCCCAGGATCCTTGACTCCACAGCCCGCGTCATACACAGGTCCTTTGCCATGCGCCCCGCTGCACGTGCACCGTGCTAAAACATCCTTACCTCGCAGAGCTCTTACTGGAGCGCCCGGTGGGGAAGTCTGGATGTGGTGGGTTGGACGGGGAGTAGGGACGCGTGCGGCACCTGTTTGCTGGGGCAGGAAGTAGGACGAAGCCGTCTTAGCCACAGCTGCTGGCGGGCTGGGTCTTGCCTGTTAGAGGAAACTGCTACCTCTGGGTGGTGCACCGCTCTGAGGCGAGGTCAGAGGAGTTTTATTTCCGTAATAATTCTTTCCCCTGGCTCCCCAGAGCCTCCTAACCCGTTTCCCTTCTCTCTGCAAATCATCTCTAACACCATCCAAATTTGACTTCCCTCCCTTCCCTCCTTAATGAGATTCTCCTGCAGTCCTCATTGCCTTCAGGATAAAGCCCAATTGTTCACGCTCCTTTGCTGACAAGCAAAATGCTTCCCGGAGAGGGTCCTGCCCACCCTCTTTGGCTCTGTCTCCCACCTGTAACTAGGCTCCCACGCTGCATGGTCTATGGTCCCATGCCTCTTGTCTTTCCAGGTCCTGAAATTCCTGCGGGAAATCCTTGCCCTAATCTGCCTGGGACTGTCTCAGAAAACCGGATTTCCCCCCCAAGGTACACGAAAACTCGTCTTCCCCCCATATCATCACTACAACCATATTCTTCAAAAATCTACCTGCTCTTCAGAATGGCACACGTACCACCTCCTCCAGGAAGCCTTGCCTGATTTTTTCAGGCTAGGCTAAAGGCCTCTCTTTTGTTTTCCCAGCAAGCTTTATATACACTTCGCTATCTATGCACATGTTACCACTCCCCTTTAATTGGGAGTTAGGGTCAAATCCTAGCCTGGCTTCTTCCTACTTGACCTACTTGACTTCAGGACAGAGCCCTTACTTCTTGATCTTAGGCAAGTTACTTAACCTCTGATACCTCAGTTTACTCATCTATAAAAGGGGGTGAAAATAATCTCTACCTCTTAAATGGGCTATGACGATTAAAGGTATTAAAATGTTAAGAATATATTATAACATAAATGTATTACATATTAGAATATATTATTTTATAATTCTATATCAAAACACATGTTAAAATATAGGTTAAAATGCCGTCTAAAATGCCTTGCATACTGTAAACACTAAATAAATGTCACTGTTATTATTCTGCCTATTACTATTGCTCGTCCATACTATACTCTTAATGCCTTGAGGGCAGTGATTTATTCAATATTTGTATACTACCTGGCATTTGGTGGTCATTTGGTAGATATTTGGTTCTATATCTTTCCTCTTCTTTCATTGTTGGCTTTGCCACTTCAGATCCTCAATCTGAATTCTTTTCTCCTTTTAAAAATTAAGATGAGAAGAAAGGAAAAAAAAATATTTGCATTTATATCTAGAGATTTCTCAGCCCTGGGCTTATCCAGGCCCCAAGGGATTGCAGGAAGATGTTATTTTTATAGATATGAGAGCGTTGGCACATGCCCTAGACTTTCCCACTGGTCCACCTCCCTTGCCCCTTGCAGATGGCTTCCTGCTCTTCCTGCCTCTTCTGCCCACTCTCGGGACCTTCGAAGATTTTCAAAGAATATGGTCGTAGTAGTGGTGGTCTGGGGAGAAGAGGAGTGTATACATAGCTTGGGGGTGGGGGAAACTGACTTTTTGAGACAGCCCCAGGAGAGATTAAGAAATATGAGGTTGCATATTTTCTGTAAGGGCCTGGAGGCTTAGAAAGCTTTATCTGAAGGGAGTCATCCACCTGATCCGGTTAAGGCAGAGGGAGGGATTACTCCTGTTTTTGTTGAGCAGTTGAAGTCCGAGAATAGGTAGTTCATTCATCAGATAAGAGCTCAGGGTGGGTGAGGAGCCGGACTAGATAAAGTATTTACTGTGACTCTATCTTCCAAACTGACTGTGCCCGCAAAAGAATTGTTTAAATCCTGATTTGTGATTTTATTTATGTAAAAGATCATGCAAGATATAAAACAATGAAATCACTTTGAACCGTCTTCATTAAAGCCTATAATCACACACACAAAAAAGTGTAGTTAAAAGCATTTCAATGTTTGTAATATTTCACCATAAAAAAGGTTTAGATCAAGACTTTTGCTCACTTTTGCATTGAGTTACCTGTTTTTTTTTTCTTGCTGATTTCCAAAATTTCTTTAATAATTCTGGCTATGATTATAATTATATTTTCTCACCCAGAAACTTGTTTTTTTTTCCTTTTTATTGTGCCCTTTGATGAATGGAATATTTAAATTTTCAGGAGGTCTATGTTATCACCTTTCTCCTTTATGGATTATCTTTTTTGTGTTCTCTTTAAAAAGTCTTTGCTATTCCAAGGTCATGGCAATATTCTATCGTCTTCTTCTGTAAGCTTCATTATAAAAGAGAATGTCCAGAAGGGCTAATATACCATGAACAAATGCTCAGCATCATTACTCATCAGGGAAAATAAATGGGAACTGTAAGGAGGTACCTCTCTACTGGAAAAGCTCCAAATAAATAAATCCAACAAAAACGTAAAAAACCGAATGTTAGAGAGGATGTGGGGTGTGTGGAACTCTTATACCTTGCTTGTGGGTGTGTGAATTAACACAGTAAATTCACACAATCACATGGGAAAACTTTTGGGTAATATCTACTAACACTAACAAATGCTTACCCTGTGACTTAACAGTTTCTTAAGTTAACACACAAGAGAAAGGTGTAGAATGAGGACCAAAACACAAAAGTGCTCACTGCATTTTTAGTCGTCATAGCTCAAAATTGGAAATAATCCCCATGTCTTTTAAGAGTAGAATGGATAAATACATGTAGCATATATATTCTTTTTTTAAAAAGATTTTACTTATTATTTGAGAGAGAGTGAACAAGCACAAGGGTCAGAGGGAGAGGAAGAATCAGACTCACTTCTGAGTGGGGAGCCTGACTCAGGGCTCCATGATCCCAGGATCCTGAGATCATGGCCTGAGCCAAAGGCAGACCCTTAACCAACTGAGCTACCCAGGCACCCCTGTAGCATATATATTAAATGGAATACTATACAGTAATGAAAAAAGACCAAACTATTATTGCATGCAAAAACATATCTGAATCACACCCACATAATAGTGAGCAAAAATAGACAGAAAAGAGAACAAAATGTATGACTGTATATAAATGAAGTTCAAGGTCAGTGGTGAACGAGGTTGAGATACTGGTTATCTTTGGTGGGGGTGGGATTGACTATAAAGGGGCAGAAGGAAACTACTGGGGTACAGATAACATTGATATAGCTTGATCTGGGTAGTAGCTTTATGGTTGTATATGTTTGTAAAGATTGATCTAGTGTCACTCAAAGGTTCAGAAGTTACTTCAATAAAGAGGTAAGGGGAAAAATGTTAGTTAATAAAATATTTGGGTTGTAATTTTTGCCATTCATTGACAGTAGAAGTTGAAGAAGTATTATTTTGTTTACATTTGTGTGTTTGAAGAATGCAGCTTATTCAGTCATCCCAATGCTCACCTACTTGATTCATTTTGATATTGTCTGCAGGAATATCAGAGGACCTCTGAATCCCTTATGGTCCTAAGATATAATGCTTTGTCTGAGATCATGTATAGTAATAATAATATTATCCTTTGATTATAAAGGCAGTACATTCTAAAGACTTGTTGGAGGTGTGTATGATAATAGTATTGTCCTTGATTATAAAGCCTATCCTATGTAGAATATTTAAGGCTTTTTTTCAGGAATGTTGATTTGATTTATATTGATTTTGTATTTTTCTGCAGAAAATATTCCAAATATTTGGATCTTATGTTATACCTTTCAAAGAGCTTTTCCATGTATTGTGGATCTGCTCTCTGAGGGCTTAATATTCTAGTAGGAGAGGCTGACCTTAAGCAGGTGTCGGTAAGGAGTGCTAAGAAGGGGCCATAGAGTCTGATCTAAGTGGTCTAACCTAGCTTAGGGAATGTCAAAGAGTTCCCTGAAGCATCTGACATCTGACTTAAGATGAGTTTGCCAGATAAAGTGGGACCATGGTGGCCATTTGGACAGGGGGTTATACATTCCAAAGCTGCAAGAATAGAGAGCTCCATGTTGCTTTGGAAGGAGAAAACAATCCAATGGGTCAGACAAGAGTTTTGAGGAGAGATCTAGAAGTGTTAGATGTGCAAGGCTCTGTTTGCCCTATTAAGGATGCTGGACTTTATCCCAGGGTAAGATGAAGCCATTGAATATTTTATTAAGCAAATAATTGATCATTATTTATATTTTAAGGAAACTGAACCGGAATAGGGACAACTGTCTCCTTTTGGTAGGACCCATGGATAAGAAGTGGAGCCGGAGCTAGAATGCAGCTCTCCAGGGGGCTGGTCCCTTACTGTTCCTGGATTTTTTCTCCTTTGGTGCCCATGGTTTTTGGTCACATCACTTGGAAGAAAGAAGAGGTAGACTAGACAGACTGGTGGGCAGCAAAGCAAGTTTTATTGAACAATAGTGAAGTGATAGTACAAGCTCCCCAGGAAGGGTTACCACTGGAGTTTCCAAGTCTAGAGGTTTTTAATGGGGTTATTAGTGGGCTGTTTTTATCTGATTAACCCCTCTCTGGAACTGCCATCCAATCAGCTTTTTGTCACCTATCTATCCGTGGGAAAGGGTGGAGGTCTCCTTCCAGGGTGGTATAAAAATCTTTTTTTTTTTAAATTTTATTTATTTATTTGACAGAGAAAGAGAGA